>NC_085049.1:11991724-12605626 GCF_963662255.1 Cinclus cinclus
ACTTTTTTTCTACATGATTAATAATTAGGGGTTAGAATATGCCACACTTTTAGTCAGTCAAATATTATTCATTCATCTCCAGTCAGAAAGGCTTCAAATTGATAAGGAAATACAGTGTAATATAGTGTAGGGAGTTCAAATTTAGTGATAAATTTGAAAAGACAAAAAGAAATAAACAAGAGAAAACAAATATAAGAACACTAGCTACTAAGTATTTTGTATTCTGCAAGAAAAGCCTAACAAACCAGGCCATTAAACTTTTCAAACAAAACATTTATATCAACTCAGGCTTTTGTCTCCAACCTATTCTTAGTTTTTCCATGTAATTTCTCCTGCCTAATAAAATAAAAATAGTAACAATGTTGAACAGAGTTTATCCTGGTGAGAGGCTGTTTCTTAAGCAGATTTACTGTTGTGGGATAGTATAGTTTTTCAATCTTTAGCTTCCAGGAGAAAACTAACCACATTTTTTTTCTAGAACAAACCAAGTCTTTTTTGAACGTGCCACAGCTTTGATTACTTTGTTTTTTTGAGGACATGGGCTGTAGAAGAAATCCAGCAGGCTTTAATTATGCCTTGCAAATTTTATTCTTAGGCAACCATTAGTTAATACTAAAATAGAAAAGACTTAATGTACACACATTTCCTCTGAGATTCTGAGGGTTAAGAACTGTCTAAATTTCCTGGCAGTCTTTAGAAAAAGAAGCTTCTATTATTCTCCTAACAGGACATGGCTTAAAACACTGACAAAATTATGGGATAAAATCCTACCACCATGTTAAGCAGGAGTTTGGAAATATGTCTTCTATTACCTTACTCTGCTCACATCAGAAATATGATGAAGCTCAAAGATTGAGCTATACCAGAGAAAATGCAGTAATACAGTCAGTGCAATGTCTCCTACATCTGCCTGAGGATGGCAATTCAATCAGTGCTCTTGCATGAACATAAATACGAAAGCTACGGCAGACTGATGGCATACACCAAAAGTTGAAAATTAAAGATGTTCTCACGCTCAGCAAAAAAACCAAAGAAACAAGGTTTTGAGATGACACATCACGTGTGAGGGGCACAGAACCGACCAGCAAGGACAGCGTGGCTGCGGGAGTGCAGCGTCGCAGTACGAGCACTGTGCCATCATGAGGGTGGGAGATCTCAGATGCAGCACCTAAGGACGGAGCTTGTCTGTCTCCTGCTCCTGAGAAGTTCTGGATGACAGTAATGCCTGTGGGATAGAGCAGGCACAGAGGTCCTCCCACCTCTGAAGGACAAGCATGGGGACTGGAGCATGAGCTAGTACTGGTTTCTAGCATAATACTGACATGGAACAAAAATGGCCTTATTTACCTGTAGGAAATGATCACTATTACAAGCACCAGCTTGGATGCCAAATTTAACACTCCCCTTGTGGAACATGCCTGGAGGAATATCACCATAGATATCCAAACCCTAAGGTATTTAGTGTTGTTTTTAAGGAGGAATCTTTGAGTTATTCTGGTTTAGAGGTTACATTACTATGGTAGTTGGAATTGGTGAAGAGGAGAGTAAAGAAAAATAGCTGCATTAGACCTTGTGCAGATTGAGTATATAAAACTCAGATTTTAAAAAATGAATAAAACTTATGAACAACTTTGATCTTAAATGTCACTTAATTTTTGTCTTAAATATACTCATAGCAAAATATACCAAGTCATTGCCCTGTGCTTTCTTTAAATCTTATGAATATGATAAAGAAGTGACACAACTTAAACTTGAGCAGAAAAGGTGGAACCTCATGACAACTGAGCTCACCTGAATGCTTGGTATCTTCTTCAGGCTGCACTGGGAAGCCAAGGGCCTGCAGCAGGACTTTCTGAGTGGGAAATCATTGATAGATAGCAAGTAACGCCTGTCTGTGCTGAAATAAAAGATGCAATTATGTCATGTGAAATTAGAGACAGTAAATGGTATTTTCTGATGTCTTAAATAAAGAGGTACTAACTACAATGAAATAATCTTACATCTATAATATATGTAACTAAAAAGGCTGTTAATGGAATAATATGTCATGTTCAAGTACAAGAAGATATTAGTAAAGTAAAAAGGGTTCACTGAAATGCTATGTATGTAATTCATTGCACAGCTAACTTCCTGAACTAGTATTAAATTATTTTTTTTTTATTCTTTAGGAATTTTCAGGGGTTTTAATGCTTTTCTTCTTTTGCTTCAAAGCAAACCTGAACAATTTTTTTGTTCTCTGTGACTACTCCCCCTCTGCCCCCCTAGACAGGATCATAAGTGTCTGTTGTCTAGGGCACTAGCTCAGGACAGAGAACACTCTCAGCCAGGTCCCTGCAGAGGGAGTGTTGATGCATCATTAATCTACCACTTTAGCTGATGAAAATTAACCACAGAAAGTGGCAAAGAGCAAATGCTGTGTGTATAAGACAGATTGTTCCACAAGTGTTCTTGCACAGAGTGAGCACTAAAGCTGTCCCAGGCTAAGTTAACAGTGTACATCAGAGCTGTCTTCTGAAGAGGATTGTTCAGGGGTCTAGAGGAAGTGCAAGAGAAGGATTCAAGAGATAAACCTGTGTGGGCTTTGCAAGGCACAGGCTAAAATGTCCCTGCACGTAAGGGTTTGGCTCAGCTGGATCTACTTTCTTTATATTTCTTTTCCACTACAACTTTCTTCTTTATACCAGAAAAATATTTTTAGCAAATTATTTTGGAAAAAAAAACAAAAACACAACCAAACAGAAGAATCCACCCAATTTCTAAATTCTAACTTGCCAAATTTCTATAAACTTAGATTTCCTTGTAAAAAAACTGTTGAAAACTTCCCTGACACATACATGCCACTCTGTGAATTACAGAATCTCACACTTCCTAACTTATTTTTCTGGATCATCAAGAAAATGATGACTCAAACTGTGTGAACAGGGTGTTGTTCACAGACATTATTTGCTTTCTTTTGAGCAAGGGTGAATTTCCACTATTGGGAGGCAAAGGCTCAGGCGTGCCTGTTGCAGATTCAGGTGCTTACCTGTTTAGGACATTGTATGGCACATCATGTACAGCAGTTCATGTAGCAGGGCTTTAGGGTAGAGGGAGAAGTGGTACCTTCTTGGAAGACAGGCTGTTGTTTCAGCTCCTTTGAACATGCTTTGAAACAAAACACAAAGAATCACATCGAGTGAGCTTTTTTCTTCCTCTATTTCTGTAATGCAAAGGAGAGCACCTGTTTGGGTACTGGGTAGATTTAATAGTTCTGGGTAGATTCTTCATAATGTTTCTTGGTTTACTTGTTTTCTGACATTCTTTGTGCTGATGCTGTGTGATTGGAATAGATAAATGATTCTTCAGCAGGAAATAATTTCAAAATAACCAGTGGCTCAAATACATAATACTCAATATTTCTTAAATGAAGAACACAGGAGGATGCTCTGGTTTTTGGGGCTCTTGGGAAGCAAAGTTCTTGGTGAATGGCCTTTGACTCTATTTTTTTTCTTTAAATACAAAAATGTTGGCCTGTTAGACTGTTGAGCTTTGGATTTCAGCATATGTTGCACCCAGCATGAGAGAAACACAATAAGATACTAAAGTATTTCCATCTGCTTAGATAATTTACTGGTGATTGAATGGTAAAAAAAAAAAGTCACTTTATCCAGACACTAGGGAATTACAACATAATTTTAATGCAGTTGTAGGAAAAATCACTGTAAAATTGTATTGGTTTATTGCTACTGGCTTAATATAAGATTCAAAGCAGTCTTATTTCATTCCCTTGTCCACTACAATGTCTTGGACAACTTTGAAAACTGTCCATTTTATTAAATATTCACAGGAGACATTTAAAGGCCTACTTTTATGTTTGCAAATCATATTGGACTGGAATTGTTTGGTGACTCTGGGAAAGGCAATATGCCTCTAAACTAAAAATCTTTATAATTCCTGAATTGCCTCTGTTATTGAAACTCTGTGTACTGTTCTGCTGAAGGGTAGCAAAACCAGATTTCTGCAACAACAGCTGCTTCTTTTATCTGAAAATTGATGGCTTGCCTGTGGTACTAGTAAGTTTTCAGGAATGATTCACAATTCATGTCAGAATTGTTGGACCACAGAGAACATGAGCAATTGAATCAAGATCTTGGTAAACTAATTTCTTCTGTATGAATATGGTAGGGGTTTTTCAGGGAGAAAATTTGCATATATTTGGAATGTAACTCTCATACACACAAACAACTGTTATTAAATCTTAATCTGATGATATTTTCTACTCTCTGTTGAACTACACCCTGTTTTGAAATTTGGTTTCAGTAACAATTTCTCTTGAAAGTACTGCAACTTTCTGATATCTGTCTAGTTATTGGAAAAGCTCAGTGCAGAGAAGAAAAGAAAGTGTCCTTTATTGAATATTTATTTTAAATTGAAGGGTCAATTAAGATGTGCCTTATGCCTCTGGTAGAACTCCCAGCACTTTGCATCCAGGTAGAAAGGACAGGCACACAGAGCAGCACCTTGGTCATGAAACGTACAGCAACAACATTGCTGATTTTCTTAGGACACTATTTTAACAGAAGCACAAAGTCAGCAGACCTTTAAGACAAATTCAGCAGGGGAGAAGGAAACATCCTTCTGAAAAAGAATTGCATGGTTATATTCGCAGTGTTTGTGACACCATCAATCACTCCAAACAAAGATACTAACACAACCTCTTTTTACCTTTAAATAAGAGCAGGACTTAGTTCTGAATTTGTTATCAAAGACCGTAAAAGTATTTGATAGTTTTGGGATTTTTTTTATATGAAATGGTCCGTTAAATAAAATTCTATTTATTAATGCAGTTACTCTATTTAGAAATGCTTCATTTTTCTAATATTTTGAAACTAAATAAAATACTAATTTGATTTTAAACATGAATAAAATCTTATGAGACTGACTGCTATAGCATAAAGAAAAAGGATAAAATTCTACATATGGGATTTATGGAGACTTTTAATTCACTCTAACCAGAAAATGGTATTTAAGCATAATTGTAGCTTTTCAAGAGTTGATGGTTTAAACAGCTTCTGGTTTTTGTTTTTTACTTGTTATTTTTTCTTTGTTCTGTTTTGTTTTGTTTTGGTTTGGTTTGGTTTGTTTGTTTTTTCTGTAAGGATTTGGAAAATTCAGTATCTCGGAAAAAAATTGATGTTAATTTGCATCATTCTATTTTGGTTATAAAAATTTGAAGTATTCAGGATATTTTCTCTTTTTAATAGTACTTTCTAAAATAGAGAGATTGAGAAATTTATATCAGCAAGCCCTACATTTCTACAGGCCCAAATCCAATTTTAGATACCTGTAAGAAGATGACCACTGACAGTTGGAGGAGTTAGACACAGAGCAGAGCTCAATTGCATCCCTATAAATTCTACAACAGGACTTGTGCACAGAAATTCAGGATTTGTGCACAAAAACTTAGACATATCCTTAACTATACAAGCTGAGGTCAGTTTCCAGCTTTTAAAGGAACCTTTCTTATTCTAGAAGTGGATTTTTGCTCCCTTCCCCTACCTAATAAGTTGGAGCTATAAAGAATTGGCCAAAAGTCTGATCAACATCACGTACTGTCTCTGAGCCAGTGAATTTTTCATTCCTGGATGTATAGTGGATCAACTTTGACCAGCAAAACAGTCAGTGAACATTTTTACCTACTCTTCTTCTTATGTGAGAAATACCCAGAGGGATATATTGCAATGAGACATGAGAAGGGGCAGTATCCTAAAGCTCTCACTTTCTATGCGCCGCTCTAACCACTCCTGGGGGGGAGGGAAGAAAAAAAAAAATTTAGAAGGAAAAAAAATATTCTTAACAAAAACGCATTAATCTGTTTCAGACTCTGAATCTTCATAACACGAGGGTGCCTAAGCTGGAGAAAGTGTGAGATATAGCCTTCTGCAGCATTCAGTGTTGTCTGGTTTAGGCACCATGTGCACCGCTTGTGGACTATGTTGTGGCAAATCTTGCTCTCATGTACCACATGGGAGGAGCTGGAGAACTGTATAGAGCAGATGGTGAGTTCAGGTCACAGGCACAACAGACTTTTACCTTGGGGCCTACGACATGGGTCCTATACACTATGCCTTAAAGTCATTTATTTTTGAACCTAGCCTTAAGTCTGATCTTAAGCATCTGAAGGGCTAGATACAAAATCATCTGAAAATTAACAACAGAAGTCAGATTAGGTCACATCAATAAGGACAAAAAAATAACTTATTATGAATTAATAGCACCCCATTTTAATGTTACATAATACTATAACACCTATTGTATATGTTCATAAAAACATCCTGTTTCCCACTCTGATCATCTGAAACCCATTGCCTTTAGTACAAGAAATATCTAAAATGTTTCTGGATCATGTAACCAGCCTTCTGTGCCAGAGCCTCAGAGAACAGAACACACAATTCACAGAATGACTAGGCTGGAGGAGACCTTCAAGATCATCAAGTACAACCCATACCCTAACTAGACCATGGCACCAAGTGCCATATCCAGTCTTCTTTTTTAATACATCCAGAGATGGTGACTCCAGCACCTCCCCAGGCAGACCATTCCATCATTTTATCACTCTTTCTGTGAAAAACCTTTTCCTAATATCCAGTCTAATTTTCCTTTGATGCAACTTGAGACTGTGTCCACTTGATCTGTCATTTGCTGCCTGGTAAAACCTGTGTAACTTCTGTAGATCTATAATTTCTTATGGGGTTAAGTATATGGCTTGCTGGTTTTACCCCAAAATAACAGATATTCAGTATAAATAAGTTTACACTGTTGAAAACCTAGCAGACTGTGATTTTGTTTGTTTAATCTGAATCAATTTAACAAACTGACCTAAAGAAAAGTATTTCAAATACCGTGACTTGTAAATGTCGGTTGTTGAGGTTTTTTTAAAGAAACAATAAGACAGATGGTGTGTTAGATTAACCTGAGCTAGGAAAATAGAAGCATAGCCAAACTTAAACACAAAGACTAATATCTGTGCAAGGAAACATGCTGAAAACAAAGTTTGACCTCTTGTAATGCTAACAGCTGGGCTATACTATACACGAGTGCAACCTCAGACCTGTGCTCTTTAAATTGCTTTTTAAGGGTCCGTTTTGTTGGACTCTTCCTGATAAATTAAGTCTTGGGTGAGTTTGCTGCTATTTTCTTTTTTTTCTCTAAGGAAAACCTTCAGACCAACCTACTGAGAAACAAAATGAAAGTTTATCCTGTGTCCTGTTTCTGTATAAATTTTCATAAGAAAGAAATTTATGCTAGGCCCAAAATGCTGAAGTAGTGAATTAGCACATTTCCTGTAGATTCCTGTCTTGCAGTAAAACTTTCTCAGCCAAATATTTTAAACTAATTTTCTCCACTACAATTTTGCATATATTTTTCTGTCTGTATTACAGTTTTTTTCCAATATTGCAGCCTATTCTCAACCACTGGCTGCCACCTTGGGCTGCAGTTCCCTCCCCCTTTTGTGTGCCATGCTGTGAAGTGAAATAAGGAATTATTTTTGTCTTTGGTGTTTTAGTTTGTTTTTTTTCTTTGTTTGTTTTTTTTTTTTCTTTTTTTCTGAAGCCAGTGTTTATTTCAGTGTTTCAGTGTGACTGAAGGGTGTGAAAAATCAAAAGCATAGATTAACAGACAAAATTCTCTTTTAAATGGTCACTTCTGCAGCTAAAATTGTATGTGCTATTGCAGTGTTGCAGACCTTGGAGCAACATGTTATCCAAAAGTTAGTGTGAAATAGTTTTGATGAGATTAGTAAAAAAAAGGGTATCGGGATTTTATCTAACAGCGGAGATTTGATGAGGATGAAGCTGCAGTGCTAAGACAGGAGCACCCACATGAGATGCTCTCAAATTGTGCCTCCCATCCAAAACCCTATGCAAGACCCAGGTAGTTGCATGCACATTGAAAACTTAATTGAATCTGAAATTCAAATGTAATTGAAATCTGACTGAGAAGTCCTAGTCCAAGAGTGAATAGCTTGTCTCTAGACATGAACCGAGATCTAACTCAAGTCTAGTATAACATACATCTGTAAAAATTTATTATTTTAAAAAATATTTGTGCATATTTACAACAATACATCAGGTTTGCATCATGTGTAAATGAATACGACAGAGCTCAAATGTGATGTAGCATACATAAATTTTCTTACATATTTCACACCTCATGATTTCTTGAGATTGTGCATCGTTTTCATTCTTGATTTACAAGAGTTTGAGGATATGGCAATCTAACAAATTCTCTTACTGTGTTGCAACACTGTTATGCAATATGAATGTCTTACTGAAAATAAGTATTAGAAAGTATTACTACTGAAGTGGGATAAAGAAATGTGCCAATCTATTTCTTTTAAAAAATAATCAAGGCAGAATTCAAGACAGCTCCCGTAGTATGGAACATCTGTGAGGCAGGGACCTCCATCCTAGACGATTGTATATGAACTAGAAAAACGTGATTTTTAATTGTATAGTTTAATATTTTTACATCAACTTTCATCTTCAGCCAAAAGACTTTTAAAACTGGTATAAAAGACATGTAAGATTGGATGCTCTTGGCATTAATATTTAGGACTCCTGGATTATGTTTCTGCAGCTGGACAGTCAGGGACAAATAATTTCTCTGATCAGGGCTTTTACAACCCAAAAAAATTTGATTAATAATGACATTCCAATTCTTTGCAAAATGATAAATATACATTGACAAAACATGAAGTCTATAATCTGGACTATTATTTATTTAATTTCTGCTTCGATGTGCCCTTGGTACAAAAGCACCCTTAAATTCCTCTAAAAAAAACAGAGCATGAAAGGAATTGAAAGGTGTCAGTGGAAGTTTCAAGGAGTCCTGATAGAGGCAAAATATTTTTTTTCTTGAGTACAGTTTTTTAATGCTGTCAAAATTATTTCAGTGAGCAAGAATTTAGGTTTAACCCAAAGATGAAATCTTTAATGCTGAAGGTTCTTCTATCCCTATGGGTTACAGTTTCTTTTATACTGAAAGATTTTCTTTAGGAAAAGAGTTAATTGTCATTACTCAGAGATAGGATGATTCATGATCACGAACTCTAAATTGCAGAGGAATTTTGCCTGAATGCAGTAACTCTGTAGTTGTTAACTGTATGTTTTCTAGTCTTGTTTAATATCCTCATTCATATTTTGATCAAGATCTATTTTAATCAGTCACAGCCATGTTTGTCAATTTATCTTTTAGAGATTCACTCTCTACCACACATGTAGCTATTCTCTCACAGTGACTCATCAAGAGATTGTGGTCAATGCCTCTTTAAAATTAAAAAAAAGAAATACTGAATGAAAGGACATGCAAATTTTAATCTTCTTGCTGTAGATTGGAAGAAAGAAGTCTTGATGCTCATCTGAGATCCATAAAATTGGTTTGGAGAATATCCCACTGCTGTATAGTTCTGTGTAAGCTGTAAAAAGTAATTTACAGTTTACACAGAACTATAGCTTAGCTTCCAGGAAGGATCCCAAATTATCCAACTTTGCAAACCTGAGATGTGACAGCACTGAGACAACACCCCATATTCTGCACTTAGGCAAAGATCCCAAAGAACTTCTGTGTTTCTGCATACCTGACACCATACTCTAGCAGATATCAGATTGTCATTGAGATAAGAGAAGTCTGTACTAATTACCATTTTCACAAATTATATTTAGCCACCTTGTATACTCAAAAGTAGCATGTGGATCCACTTTTCAGCGCTCTCAGTGGGGTGATAAAACTCCCTGGTTTTAGATTACATTTGTAGAACTAATACACCTATTATAAAAAATAAAATAAAAAAATCTTGTTAGCTCCAGTGGTGGTTTGTAAGTTTGTTTTTTTTTTTTTAGAGAAAGGTAAGGTCTGCATCATCCTGCTCAAGCTTAGCAAATGCACTGTCATGCAGTTAGCAATTTTAGTACTTAATTTAAAAGTAATTATGTTAAAATGCTTTAAATGTCACTGTGCTTTCCGTCTCCTTTATTTTTCAATTTTAAACCTTTTAAAGCATCTGTTATGTGAACTTGTGGGATTAATTGCCTATCTTACATGTCTGTACAGGTTTTGACTGCTTAATCACCTCTTTCACAGTAGTTCTTAGTATTTTTGTATTGTCTGTGTTGAACAGGCTGGTATTTTATTTCATTTCCCTATTCCATATCAGTATCTAAAAAAATTACAGAGTGTTATGAACAACTATCTTTTCCCAAGCATAGGCTTGGATACAAAATGCAGTACCTTATGTGCTTCCTATCTTTGCAGGAGATTTGGGGACTGGTGTCTCAAATGTATTTGCCCAATCATGATCTTCCAGGGGCACAAAAGGTATCTGCTATTTTATTAATAGCCTTTTCTAAAATCAGAGGTTTTTTTTTTTTTTAATGCTGACATTGTACCAGAACAGAAATTAATGAATTGCAAGTCTTTTAAAATACTGTTCATCTCCTCCTACCTATAGAACCTTCACCGTTGATCCCTGCTCTGAGAAATGAGTCAGATATAATTTAATTTAAAAGGAACTATCCCTTGAGCCACTCATTCCTAGAAACTCCCACTTCATTCCATTTTTCATATTCAAATCACAGAAATATTTAAAAACTCTTTTTTTTTTTAATAAGTGATCTACAGGTCTTTCATATCTTCCCATTCCAAAAGTGTGTCTTATACATAATGCTGAGAATCACATTATTTTCATTCTTTTCAGCAGATGTGTTGACTCATTTCATTAGCTACAGTACAATATGACAGCATATATGAAATTAGCAGATGTGGCTAAACTTTTAACTCTCCATTTATACATTGAGAACCAAATTCTGAAAGCTGATTAGTTTTTCAAGATTTCTGAAATATCTTATTCGATTGATAGTATGTGTATCCAACTGAATATATGGAAAATTTGTTACCATAAGTGTAATCTGCTTATCTGATACATTTTTTCTCCTGTTGGGTTTTTTAATGTCACTGTGGGTGTTATTTCAACTACTTATTTAAACAGACTGAAGATGGGATAAATACAGAGAAAGCATTGTGAAAGTCTTTTTCTACATTTATGCAGGTCAAATGTAACTGAAGCTCATTAGTGACCCTGATCCCACCACAAAAAATTCTGACAACTTTATAAAATATACATTTAACTTATGTTATGACATTCATGTCTAGAAAAGGGGATTTGATCGGTTAATATGAAAACTACCATGGTAGTTCCATTAATAAGATTTTGTTTCTTCTATGGATATGAATGTAAACATTTGAGCAAGTGTGACTTTGGGAAATGTGTTTATTATGTTATTCTTTTAACCTCATGAACTGTTCAGTGTATTTAATGTATAATTGCATCAATCACTTTTTCCAGACCAGACTGTTTATTTGCTTTGCATTCCTGAGAAATCACATGAATAAAGAGGAAATAACACATAACCATTAAAATCTACATAAAAGTATTTTTGCTAATTTTTATTTTTCCCTGAGGTGGTAAATCAATGCTGTCCTACAGCAGGGTCAGGAAGATTTCCCAGTGGAATGAACAGTGGCTCAAGAGCACTGGGACAGTGGGATGGGGGCTAGAGGGCAATTGCAGCTGCAGAGAGGAGAGTGCTGAGCTGGATGGGCCAGGCAATGCATCTGCCCAATGGTCCAGGGCCATGAGCAAGAGTAAACCAAGAACCTCCCACCATCACAGTCATGAAGCTTGCCAGGAGGCAGCACATCACAGTTTCAAACCTCCCCAGGAAAGAATGAGTTTTAACCACCTCTTCTTCTAGTTATGGTCTTTAACTTACTAGGTAGCAAAATCTTCTGTCAAGCAGAGAATCATGTACTACATTAAAACTAACTTGGAAGAGCAGTATTTAAGAAGTGTTAGAGTAAGTGAGAGGGTTTGCTGGATTCTGGGGTTTGGCAGGACTTGACAGCTCAGATCTATCCCTTCATCTGTGTTCTTTGAGAAGAGACAAAGCATGCAGTCAGAGGAAAAGGACTGAATAGAGAGCTCTCTTGATATACTCTGTGATATAAGAGAGATCATATCTGGGCCTTGTCTCTCTAAGCTGGAATGTTCTCACCTATGGCTTTTATAAAGAAGAAAAAAAAAAACATGTAATCTCAAAGCTTTTTCTGGTTTTTCTATAAATTGCTTAACAGCAAGACATTTTTGAACCTTAATTTGTTTCAATGCAAACAGTTCAACAGTGAGCACAGGGCATCACAGTGTAAAGTTTATCTGGCTGTGATTTCCCCCAAAGCAAAGATGAGCTGTCAGGTCACTGCTGCCATCACTGACCCCCCCTGAGTTGACCCCCTGTGTAAGTGGTGGCTCAGTGGAATCTAAAGCAATATCAAGACATTTCTTCCCAGTCAGAGGCAACAAGTGTCACCCCCACAGAACCAGGATCACTACTAGCCTCACCACCAATGTTTTTGGTGACACAATATCCTGATGGCTGCTATGTGTTCAGGATTTGGTGGTTGTTTCCAATCTATGGAAGACATGAGCTGTTGTAAGGCTGCTGAGTGACTCTTCATCCTCACTGAAATCACAGGTGACATGGTTGCACTATTTTTCCATATTCAATAATTTACTTTTGTTTATAAATTAACCTATCTGTGTAGGAATGTAAGCTATTTTAGGATAAATTGAGACTAAGAGACTGCTCTAAATCTGTTTCTCTTTAGAGGTAGCATACAATGAACTACAGTGGACCAGCTCAGATCTACATCTTTCACCTGGCAGATGCTCTTCTTGCTGTGTGAAAAGTGATTCATTAAACTGGTCACGAAGGGTAAATCTCAGAGTAATTTTACTTAGAATCTTTGTTCTGTAGTTTATTATACACAAAGTAGGAACAAGCAAAATTGTTTTATCACCTTACTCATACAGCACACTTTGGCAAACGAGATACTTATCTCAGTATGGAGAGCATTTTTGTCTGTTTAGTCAAGCTGGAAAGGAGATGGATGAAGACATGAAAAAGGAAAATGAAATGAAAGTCAAAAGGGAAAGTGTGAAATAGGTCAGAATTTTAATGAATGAGTGTATATACAGTGCACATAATGTATAAAAATTGTGGATATCTGATACCTTCCAGTAAAGAATTCTATGCACTTCATTTAGGAAATCTCTTAAATCAGCCAATATTTACAATGTTTCTGAGACAGATAAGACTGTCAGAACTGACATCCAGGGCTGAAGCAGGGTCTGAAGGCTGAAGCCTTTTACCAGATGATTTTCAGTAACTTATTTCTCAGGCAAAAATTACATAAAGTGAGACAAACATAGGCTAATTTTTCAGAATGGAGACCTTGCCTTCTTTCAGCATTGTAGGAAACTCTGAGTTAGGCAGTTCATCCAGGCATGATACACACACATACCTGTACCTCACAGGATGGATCTATGCCAGATGAATTTGTCAGAGCTCATTTTTTATCTCTTATGCATTTGTGGTCAGAATCTTACAGCAGTGTATCCTAAGGGTTAATTATGTACATTTGGAAAATGTACTTCTTTCAAACCTTCTACTCTACATTATAATCCTGAGGAAAAATAACTTCTTTCTGTAACTACTGGCCAGTACAGATCATGACTTTACAAACCCCTGTAATCTCTACAGTCCACTGCTTTCATGGGTGGACTTTCATCTCTGGATTCCAATGCTTTTAACAGCCCTTCATGGCTTATGAAAATCTCTGGTTTCGAAAACTTGTTTTGTTTAATGAATTTGCACTAATTCAATGCCTGACTCATTGGCTTAATTAAATAGAAGCATCTTCCATGAATCACATTATTTGTTTACAGGAGTGAAAAAAAATAGTCCCAAGTGTGTGGAGAAGTTCTCCTGTGCATGCACTTTTTTTTTTTTTTTTTTTTTTCAGAAAAATGGATTGTGGCTGCACTAACTTGTTTAGTACTATGCAACTAGTATGAGTGGTAAGGAAACATACATCAATACAATCAGATCAATATGTATTTATTTATGCCTCAGTCCACAAAAAAGTGAGATAACTTGAGAATGCCTTCTTTTCTGTATTAACTGCTTATAATTCTTACTTATGCAACGCCAAGCTGCTGTATTCTACTCAGTGCTCAGTTAAGCCCATAAAAACCACTAGATGGCACTTGTTAGCTGCAAATGAACTAAATCCAACTAGTTCTGGAGGACTGGAGGAAAAGGATTTATCTACCAATAACAGTCATGTGGACGGTTTTGGACAGGGGGAGAAAATGTTAGAATTAGGGCTGAAATTAAATCCAGGACATCAGAGGCACAAAAGAGAAGAGTCTTGTGGGAGTGATAAGCACAGCTAATCCAAAAGCAAAATTCTTGGCAAGGAAAAAATACATTTGGGCCTGACTGACAGACAAGTAAAAAGCTTTGCAGTGGTTCTGACAGGTAGGAGT
Organism: Cinclus cinclus; assembly: GCF_963662255.1. Taxonomy (NCBI): domain Eukaryota; kingdom Metazoa; phylum Chordata; class Aves; order Passeriformes; family Cinclidae; genus Cinclus; species Cinclus cinclus. The sequence goes on from NC_085049.1 coordinate 12,006,150, forward strand.
TACTCCACTTTCCTGTTACAGAAGTTGCATTCCTGCTTGTCCAAACAGTTCAAAGCCCTGCCCCGATCTCCTGTAGCCCTTCATTTCACCTGGATCCCAGGTCACTTTCTGGGATCTTGGTCCCAGTGTCCCCCCATAGAGCAATGCCTCTGCATCTGCCACCCAAGCTCCCCCCCTGAGCAATCTGAACTCCCCCAGGCACTGACCATTGCAGCCATGCCCATCTCTGGACACTTGCCCTGCTCATCTGGACCCCAGCTCTCTGACCCTGCCATCCTGCCACTCATGGCCCTGCCACATCCTTGTCCCCACAGCTTTGCCCACTTCTGTCAGGCTCTGTCCAGCCCCAGTTCTCCTCTCCAGATCTTACCCTGCCCCCTGTGCAGGATGACATCCCAGCCTGGCTCTAGTCCCTTGAGCTGTTCTGTGCAAGTAGGGTGCTTGAAACAAAATAACAGAAAGGGTTACAAAATACTTGCTTTTCCTATTTAAAAAAATGTAGAAGAAAACATCTGAGGCTCTTTGTAAAAAACTTCAGTTGGAACCTGCAAAAAAAATTTCTTAAAAGCCTCCCTTTGGGGTTTATAGGAGTGGGGTTTGCCCCTTTTCCTGCTTTTGCAGCCCAGTGCCTCCCACCCTGCAGTCCAGGCTGTTGGGGTGCAGTACGGGGGGACAGTCACTTGGACATATGACATAAAGCACTGGAGGGCATTTCCAAGTCTCTGTTTTGTTTTGTTTTCAGCCAAAGGGTTTTCAGCTGTCAGGTGTTCTCTTTTTCCAACAAAAATAAAAGATTAAATTGTCTACAGAAAGCAGGCACCTTCCAAAAAAATGTCCTTCTAAAGAAAACCCAATATCCTGTTGGAAAACAGCTTCAGTGGAAAACAACCAACAAGAACTTTGTGTGGTTTTGTCCCAAGGCCAGCTGCTTCCCTTAAAACTTAACCCACTTTTAGAGGGCCACTTGCTGCTTCAGTGTAAGAGAAGGGAAAAAAGAGAAATATTCCAATGGTTGCAGAAAGGAGAGTGTCAAATGTGAACACCTAATAATGGATCAAGCATGTCTCTGTTTAATTAAGGAGATGGAGACAGTGATGCTGACCAGACATTGCTGTTTTTCTACACTGGGCATTTTATGAAGAATTTTGCAGAACCAAAATGGTATTTGTGTACCAATAGCTTATAATACTAACACCAATATATTACTTAAACTGGAAATAACATCCCCAGCCAGTTGCAAATCATTCCAGTGGGCTTTCATCCAATGATGTCAATGTTATTGTCTGTAAAAAAAGATCTTATATTTTATTTATATTGTTTTTTTCAAGCTGAAGTGCTCAAGAACAGAATATCTTTGGTTCTGGATTATGAATGTTTTGTATTCTTTGATGATCAACATGTTTGATAGTTCAATAAATGTATTGCAATATTTTTACTGTCATAGAGATAACTGCATACCTGTCATTAAACTCAAAAACCCCAATAATATAACAACTGTGCTATTCATAGATTTGGAAACGGGATATTAATTTCAGTTACGAAATATTGTGCTGTTATTGTATTTTATTTGGAGCTGAATTGAATAAAAGTTTTAATTTCAAAGTCAATGTTGCTTACGTTTCCAAATGAATCTTTTGTTAATTCTCCCTGCAAATACAAAACTTACCAGGCCGAAGTTCATAATGGGCTAAAATTCCCCATAAAGAGTTGCTGATGGAAGATTTGCATAAAAATAACCTCATCAAAGAAAAGCTTAACTGAGTCTTAATCATGAGACTATACATACAGATAAAAAATTAAATTGAAAGAAGAAATAGAAAATAAAAATAAAAGAAAGGAAAATAAAAATAAAAATAAATAAAAAATCATTCCTGGTTCACTGGTGGCATCTGGTGGCCACCCTGCAAACCAGCAGCATGTGCCATACAGAATTTGCACGCCAGGTTTGGGACAGGTGATGGGAGCCCTGCTCTCCTGCGTGGCTTATCCACCAGGAAAAGTTCCTCCTCTCCCTGGTTTACAAAGTCATTTCTTGCTTTTCTTGCCTCTTTTTGCTGCTCCCTCCTATTCTTCACTCCCAGCGGTGGAGGCAGGTGATTGTACCTTTCTGTTTTGTGGCCTCACCTCGAGTCCTGTGTGCAGTTTTGGGCATCCCAATATAAAAAAGATATAAAGTTCTGAGAAAGTTTCCAAAGGAGGGCCACAAAGAGGATGAGAAGCCTTGAGGGGATGTCGTATAAAGAGTGGCTGAGGTCACTTGGTTTGTTCAGCCAGGAGACTGAGAGGAAACTTCATCGTGGTTTGCACCTTCCTCACGAATGGAAGAGCAGGGGCAGGTGCTGATCTGTTCTCTCTGGTGAGCAGCAAGAGGACCTGAGGAGGGCCTGAAGCTGTCAGAGGGTCTAGGTCAGATACTTGGAGGAGATTCTTGTCCCTGTGGGTGTTCGGGCGCTGGAAGAGGCTCCCCAGGGACCTGGTCACAACACAGGCTTGACAGAGTGCAAGTGCACATTTCTAGAAGTGTCTGGAGAGTGCTCTCAGGGACACTGTGTGGTTCCTGGGACTGTCCTGCTCAGGGCCAGGGAGTGCACTCAATGATTCTTGTGGATCCCTTCCAACTCGGGATATTTTATGATACTGTGCTGATTACTCACCTCCCTCTTTCCCTGTGGTAAAACCCAGATCCTGACTGGGCTGTAGAGCATGGTGGTGGTCCCTGGGGGTAGCTCACTGAAATCCCTGCCCTGCCATCAGTCAGGTGAGGCTGCTCTGATGTACCTGGGCATGCCCCAGAGCTGAGCAAGCTAAGCCCTCTGTTGGTTCAGGGCTGCTTCCAGGGCTGATGCCAGAGCACTGAAACCACTGGACGGGGACTCTGAAGAGAACAGTTGAGATTTGGGCTCCAAGAGAGGCAAGAGACATTTTAAATATGGTCTAGATTTAATTCCGGACATTTGCACTATTTATTCTTCTTTCCCATAACTACTCCTACTGCTTGACTACTCTTTGTTGACTCCTGGGAATGAGTAAGTTTAGAACATGATTAAGACATACAAAGGATGGCTGAAAGCTAGCACATGCCTGTGACATCTGCTCCGACTGGAGGAGGTGGAGACACCAAGGGCAAAAGTTAAGTTACTCCTTCACTCCATTCTTGGGAGAGCCAAGAATAAATAATAATTCATTCTCATTCATGGGAATGCAAAATACAAGGAAATGTAGTGCAAGCCAGAGACTAGAGAGGCCAGCTCTGCTCATAAACTGCATGTGTGGAACATTTCCATAGGAAAAGATTGTTCCATGTACTGATAGCAATCTCCAATGGTTCATTTAAAGATTATTTAAAATAAACAGATCATGTCTTGAGTTTCTGAATTTCAGTGACTATCTGGAAAAACTAGTGAAAAAAACCCAGCTCTATAAATAGTTGATGTATTAATGTTTTATTTCACCCACAATGTATTCATGAAAATTACTGAAGGCTGTTAGAAAAATAAATAACTCACATTACTTAACAGCTATTTCTAATTTGGAGGGAATTTTTTTCCCACAAACACAAGTAACTCCCATAGTAGACACTTCCCACTATTTTCCCCACACAAATTGCATTTGGTGGACAGTAAAGAATCAGGCTTTTATAATCATATAAGATTTCTATTCCATCCTTTAGGAAACACCAGTACCATAAATGTGCAAATCCTCTTCCTATACTCAATCAAGTCCTTAACCAAAATTTTATCTTTCCTTTAAGGATCCAGATGCATCCTAAACAAGATTTAACAGATTTTGAACATTTATGATTACAATGCTTCATTAAAAATTGCGGTATGAAATAGTTTTATTGCATGTATTACTATTAGACCAGTCTGTGTATTATTAGACAAGTCTGAACTTTAAACCTAGAAATTCAGAAGTTTGGTTTTGTTCTAAACAAAAGAAGGCAAAGTCTTAGGATTTTTCATAAAATCCAATATTTCAAAATATTCCATTTTATAATTGTAACCAAAATAATGAGGTATAAAGGAATAATTTTATTTACAATATAATATTATAATGTTATGATATTTATAATATAATTATGTTTATAATATTTAGATAAATTCAAACATTCTTTTGACAGCTAGTAGTTTTTCCAGTGCTGCTTCTCTTTTAAGGTTAGAAGATACTAAACTTATTTGACAAATTTTTGCTATTTTTTCTATTGAACACCCCTGTTTTGGACACTCCTCCAATATTAAATATGTTTTTTTCTTTTTAAATGCCACTTGATTATATAAAACTATAATCGCAGAAGCATGGAATCACAGAATGGTTGGGGTTGGAAGGGACCTCAAAAGTGCATCTGGTTCCAACCCTCTGCCATAGGCAGGGACACATCCCACTGGACCAGGTTGCTCAGAGCTCCATCCAAACTGTCCTTGAACACTTGAAGGGATGGGACAGCCACAGCTTCTCTGGACTACCTGTTCCTGTTCCTCACTTCAGTGATCAAAGAATTTCTTCCTAACATCTAATCTCAATCTCTCATCTCTTCCTTTAAAACCATCTCCTCCTTGCCCTATTTGAATTGGCCTGTGTTAGAAGTTGCTCAGTGATGCAAATTTGAAGCACTTGAAAGAAAATGAGGAGCAGCCTTTGCTTTTGTCTATCTTTCACTTTTTCCCTCTGTACTCCCTCACTGCATCACATCAGATAGGAAGAGCCTTGTCTGACTCCCTCCAGACCCATTCTCTGCAGCCCTCTCGGTGCTTCAGCAGCAAACCTGAACACATCCAGCCTTGCAGCATTCCTGCACGGAGGGGCTGGGCTGCTATTTTACACTCGGGCAACTGAGGCACAGCTGATCTGACATCCCCAGGCAGAGGCACCACCCGAGTCTCCCAAGCTAGCAGCCCAGCCACTGACGTACAAAGGAACTGGAACGAATCCATCCCCTGCTGGTACTAAAGCAATCCAGGCTGAAGTGCTGCTTTTCCAGAGCAAGGGGAATGCTGGCACACGTCACACACATGTGTTGGTGGATGATGTCTGGGGTTAATACACCCCTGGAATTTTGACATCATAATGTCATTTAGCGTTTCCTTATGAAGGAAGACCATGTTGCATACCTGGTACCAGGGTTTATGCTATATGACATCAACTTTCATTAGAAAATTAAACCTTTTTTAAAATTTATTTTTACTTCAGGAGCCTTTCTAATGCATTTCTAGTTATTTCCTCTCCTTGTATCACGACTTGAAAATAATTTTCCATTTTTGCAGGTCTTAGTCATTCAATTTGTTCCACTCTAGCTGCTTTTGCCTTTATTTCTGAACCAGGAAAAATGGAACATTAATATAATTTTCAAAGAACAATGCAAAAACATATGCACATTCCTGTTCCATTAATACCTAGATGCTTATTATGCTTGCCAGTAAAAGCATTCATTACCATAACATTTATACAAATTTTAACAAATGAATAATTTTAGTGAAGTTAATGCACCTATCTGTTGATGAAACTATTAATAAGCTTGATTGTTTTTATTCTTTCAGAAGTAGAATCTTAATATTTACACTTTCTGAAATCTAATTCCTCCTAACTAACCCTAATTATAAAATTTGAAATACATTGTAAAGAAAAGTCAAGAATAATGTCATTTTGGGGGAAAAAACCACACCAGGAGATAGAGTTTTATCAAACCCAGGACTTGTTTACTTTAATATTGCAAGAAAGCACAGATGAGTAGCCCTGTAAACTGATATTCAAACCCACAGTGTTATTTACCTGGGAAGGTAAAAAATATATGGGAAAAAAAAAATAACCCAATAGGGTTTTCTTTAAATAAGTGGCATATCAATCTTAAAAATGAAGGAATGTTTGCATAAGTATGTTCTAGAAGCAACCATCTTACCTTAGTTCGCGCAGCAGTTCCCATGGTGTGATCATGAAAAGTCCCTTGATGTTTTTGCAAGACTTGGTTTGCCAAGCCAAGTGTCCTGGAGAAATGCCACTACATCTGGGGCTATAATGAGAATACATTTTCTGCTGTGATTCCCAGAATGAATTTTCATTTGTTTGCTCATGATCACTGCATGTTCAGTTAATCCAAACATTAAGCAGTGGAGCTTCAGCTCAACTAGAGTCAGTGTCTTAGAAATCACTTCAAAGATATAACGACTAAAACTTGCTAAATTTTTGTTCTAGAACATGTATTCTCCTTCAGTGTTTCAGGATAAAACCTCAACAGACAGAATGCCGTGTGTTTTACAGGGTTAAAGAACTCAGAATAACCGCAATTGAAAATATTCATTGTAAACTAACTAAACAAATTGCAGTGAAATGAACATTTCACTGAAACATTTGAGAACCGGAAAAGGAAAAAAAAAGCTGGGTGGATTTACTTTTCTTATTAAGTTGGCTAAGCTAATGGAAATATTGCACCTGTTTAAAATCTGAATTTTACTTGAATTAAATAAGCAATTTTCCACTTATTCTAAATTTCTATGCAGTATATCAGTCCCTATGGCATTTGGAATTATGCTTACCTGAATATTTCCTATTTTGAAAATAATTTTAATCCTGTGACAAGCATTTTTTTTAAAGTATGAACCTGTCACCCATATTTTCGAAGAAAAATATTGAAATTTCAATTTATAAATGTCAAATTTTTTCATAATCCAGATAACTTTTCAACCACTTAAACTTCATAGATATTATTATTATTATTATTATTATTATTATTATTATTATTATTACAATATTCTGTTCTGCCTTGTGAAAGTCACCCAACAGGACTCAAGGTAGGATGCTCACTTTCTATTTTGTTTGTGAGTCATCAATTAAAAAAAGGCAAAAAAAAAAAAAAAAAAAAGAAATATCAGGTGAAAGAGAATAGTGTCCATATTTGCTTCTTTTCTCATACACCAAAGATAGAAAAAAAAAATTAAGTAACTATCCTACAAAAAAACCTGCCGTTTTTCAGTATTTTCTTTGGACTTTGAAAATATAAAACGTGCAAATTAAAAAGTATAGACAAATTAAAATTCTTTTTTTTCTCTTCCTCACTAGCTGCCCCACTTTGCCTGTTCAAACAGGAAATGAAGAAATACCAAAAGCAGAAATACGGCCACCTAAATTATAATGTTTATTTCTTTCTTGAAAATCTACATATGTATCTGTCTCTAAAATCTTGTTTTCCCTTAAGATAACTTAACCAGTCTGATTTCATCAGACATCTTAGAGTGTGGTAATAGGTTCCCATAGTAGGTTCAAAATAAAAAGTTTCTTTTCCAAGTTCACTTTGCAGATCTTTCAATACCACTCCAATCATTATATTCTAGGATATATATTCTTACAGCAAATATCTAAGAAAAAAAGAAAAAAAAAATCAGTGAGCTGCATTTACAAGAGTAAAAAGATCTAGAACTGCTGTGGCATTCTCCATTTACTAATGAAAAGCATAGTTAAAAGAATGGTTAATTTCTGCATCAAAGGTTTTTAACCTTTTGAATGAATGCTCTTTCTTAGCAAAAGTTTTTTAAAAAGTGTTCTGGAAAACATTCAGTACACAGAATATTAAATATGGGAAGTGGCTACACTGCCCTGTATGTCTTTTTTTCTGATACGGAACAGAACTTTTAATTTCAAAAGATGATGTGGTTTCACTTGCAGCCACTACATTAGTTTATTTAATCCAAAAAGTTTTTTACTTTTTGGCTTGCTTCACTGAAATCTATTCCCTCAGCTCTCCAGACTGACCTTCATAAACAGCCTTATCTCTGTAACAGGCCAACCCACAGGCTTGGATACATTTACTGGAAATCTGTGCAGCTTTGGATGTGACATGAACTTTGCTTTCTAGGCTGATGTTAACAGCAATATAAAAGGAGCTGAATCCTGAATTTCAACTGATGAAATGAGGGTCTTTTACAGCAACGTTGACTTAATCTCCAAAGATCTCGTGCTGTGCAAGTAAATTGCTAATGAGCCTTAAAATGTCAAAAATTATATAATTTTAGGTGCAGTTTAGAGAGACGAAAGATTTCTTAAACACCCATGGTTAAATCTTAATAATTTGGGTTTCAGAAACATTTTTGCTGTTCAGAAAAATCTCAGATGGGCATTGAAAATTATAAGCATGCATTCTGCAAGTGATGATCATAACACAAATCTGCTTAATTTTAAATAGTTAAAAGCTCTATTTTCATCTCTTTCCAGAAGATGGTAGCATACTCTTAAAGACTTTCACAGAACTTAACCAGTCTTCTACAGCGGGAGTGTTAAAACTCAAACTAAACTGAGAGTAATTAAGAAGAAAATAGTTGCACTTAAAAAGTTTCAGTTGCAAGGAGAGTCACTTTGGTCTGTGCTTTCATGATTAAATTTGAATCTTGTATTTGTGAACATCAAAATATTGTTGAATAAATGGGTTACAGAAATATTGCATAAAAGGGAGAAGAATATGTTTTTGATTCTGAAGATTATTTTGCTCTGTCTGAGAAAATATGTGATGCATTGTCACGAAGAAGGCAAGCACAGTAGGACTACAGGTTTCAGACCCTATCACAGTAATTCGAATGCTCCTCTGAAAATATCTTGTAGGAGTAGAGGAAAGGTTAAAAGTTTGCAATTTAAAACAAACAAACAAAAAAATAAGATATAAAATGTGTTAATATTGCTATGCTAAAAAATGTATTATAGGTATGGAAATACATCTGTGGCCAAATACTGTCAGTGTCCACAGCTGTAATATTCATGAAAAGTAAATATTTGTTTGATTTACTAAATTTAAGTTCTGATGAATCCTCTTTATATTTACTGCAAATGACTGTAAATTTTAGGCTGTTCCTTGTCCTTATTCACACATATGCTTTCAGACTTATGAAATCAAAGAAATCAAGCCAATCCATACCAAACCAAGAACAAACAAAACCGAATACATACACACAGCCCCTGAATAGTTTCTGATACTAATTTCAAGTATTACTCTTTGGGTATCACTATGTTTGATTTAATTGACCATCGTCTGAATTAAGTAAGTGTTATCTAATTTAATTCTACCAACTATAAAGCCAACCAGTCCAACAGAGAATTTGAGATTTTTTTGTCTTTTTTCACCTGTAGTTAAGCACTCACACTGTGTAGGCCATAAATCAAAATCAAGGAGTTCTGGGTTTTATTTTTAGCTGTATGGAGGGTTTAACACCTTTCTAGATTAAAACAAGATCCAAATAATGTTCAGCATTTCTTTCTTTGAAGGCACACAGGCACTTTAATTAAGAAATGGTCACATTAAGTATTTCTTTCTGAAAAACTTGCATCTTTCAATTAAGGGATTTCTTCAGCCACTGAAATAATTTTCCTCTATTTTATTAATTTGTGTTCATGTTTTATAAGCCTCTGAAAACTTTGAACATGAAAATATGGAAGAGGTATTCCTGTAATTTGTACAGAAAGAAACTTCTCTCTTCAGTGTTATTGATTGCTTCCCTGTAAATAAAGTCCAGAATAGGACAGATTTTGTGAAACAGTCATCTGTGCTGCAGAGAGTCTATGCTTTCTTCTGTGATACCCCCTGAAAGAGATCAGGATGCAATGATGAGTAACATCGGACACCTTCAATCTTTCCAGGTGTGTAGCTTTGTATTTACAGCTTACAAAGCATTTTGTGGAATGGGCGTTGCCAGGAAAGCTGCATCTCTGGATAGAGCTATTCCATCTTCTGCTTCCTGCCACTGCGTCAACATCGTGTCATCTGTGACCTATTATTAATCAGGTATCATTTCAGATAATTCATGAGAGTGCTGAATTATTGGTGCACTGTCTGTCATTCTGAAAGCTTCTGTAGATGGCAGCACATTGACAGCTTCTCTCTGGGCTCTGACAAATCCTTCTGAAACCATTTCATGCGCTCTCCAGTGATCTTTCTGCCAATGTTTTGACAACAACGCCATAAATCCACAATACAGAGTTGCAAGGGTTATTGCCTTGATAAATTGTAATGGCCAAAATGAAGAGAGAAAAGTTTGGTCCTGGAAAAGTGTCCATAAAATACTGATCTGCAAGTCCTTGCAAATTATCTCAGTTTCCCATATTAATAGGCCTTAGATCTAAAGTAAAAAAAATTACAGCTAAGCTTTTGCAAAAAAGAAATTAGTCTTCCAGTCAGTCCAGTCAAATTTTACCAATAATGCTGCTAAATTTTCAACGTTCTTCTCTGTCACAGATTTAAACAGATTTTAAATTAAAATACCCGAGTTTTAATTAGAATTTTCTTTGAATGTATTGTCATTACCTTCCCACCACCTGTTGGGGCATCTACCATGAGTATTTGCATTGAACCCACCCAAAATCCTTGCCATAAAATACAGGCTAAAGGGGATCTTTCTTCTTTAGGAAAACCACAAAAATGAGCTATCCATCTCACTAACCAAAGCTTCTTTATTGCAACAAACTGCAAAGGAAATGATGTTTGTTTAGAGTGACCCTGTGCATCATGGTTTGATTGTCTGCATTTTTTCCAGATGTGCCTTAACTTTTACATTCTTTCTAATGTAAAGTCCTCCAACTAAATGCCTCTGCATGTAGCAAAGTATATGTGCAAATAAACTCCAGCCACTAATAGATCATCTACAGCCCTGGTGGTGTCAATTAATGGTCCAATCCTGTGTTTTTAAAATGTTAACTCCCTGCAAATGTGCTTTACCTGGAAAACATCACATTTCTCTAAGAAGAAATACATTTCCAAATACAGGACAGAAATATTTACAGAAGATATGTGCAACACTGAAGATCACCATCATCTCTATTCAGTAACAAACCATTACTGTTGTTAAACTTTAAAAATCATTGTTTTCCTTGGTCATACTTGTATTCTTCTTTCTCTTTCTCTTTTTCTTATTTCCTCCCATTTAATTTTTCTTTCTCTCTCTATACTTAATTTTCTTTCTTGTCTCCTTTGCTTCTCATTCTTTCTCTCTTTTCCATTTTTTCTTTTATTTCTGTCTTTCCTTTCTTCTCTCACTCTCTTGTCTCACTTTTTCTTCCTGCTTTCTCTCTTTACTTTCTAGTTTACGTGTATCAGACTCCTCTATTTACTTCCTGAGCTCTTTTACACATTATCATTCTATTTCTAACCACTGTATTTACTCTTCCAGTAAATCAAGTGAATTTATTTTCTCTTTTTTCCTTTTAGTTTTTAAACAATGGATTTTCAGCCGTGTGAGAAAGCCTTCTTTACTGTTGATATAATATTTTTTTCAGTCCGTTCTTCTTTCTTTGTCTTCAGAATAAATAACCTACTGATTACACATTATCAGATAGGTGATCTTGCATTGACTATAACAAGACAATGAGAGAATGTTACCAAGTCCCTTGTCAGACATAGCCTTACAAAATTTAGCAACTTCATCTCATATAATGAGGCCTAAAATCAACTTTTTTTCTTTTTTTCAACTCATGACTAGTGTTTTTTGGTGTTTTTTTCTCTGTAGCAGACTCTCCCTACCAACCTTATAAGAGTCTGCTTATTAGGACCAAATAATCTACAAGCATTGGAGAAAGTGTCCATCAGATTTGACCCTTTCATAATTGTTTTGCTTTTTTGGTGATCCACTGCATTATCATATGAATTATTACTTCTGAGTCTCTGATTCTATAAGCTTTTTCTTTTTTTCCATTCTCTCCATCATGTGTGTGCTGCCTTCTTCAGTCTCTGATTTTCTCAGACCGCCTGCTGACAATCTTTTCACAAAGGTTTCTGGCTATTTTATTTTTCTTCTCCAAGAAGGGTTCCCTAATGTTTCTACCTGGGTAACACAAACCTCGTGCATGCTGCAGTGTCTGTACCACGGAATTAGGATCCCAGCTGCGTGCTGCTGGGCTGAGCAGACTGCTCTGACAGCAGGTACAAGACAAAGGCTGTAGCACTGAAGTAGCCATAGACAAGTTCAGAGAGGGTTTTAGTAACATTTTGTCAGAAGTAAGTACTCAAATAATGGGGTAAAGGGGAATGAAAGACTGAATTAACAATGTCTTTAAACACTGGGGATATCTGTAACTGTGGGGATATGCGTGAGAGACATTTATTTCAATATTGTGTCACTGAACAATGAAATTAAAGGATTTAGACAGTTACCATCTGTTGTGTCTGGTCTGCAAGTGTCCTGACACTACGAGCTCCTTATGGCGGTGGCTTCTTAATTTGATTTACTGGCTTAGTGTGTTAATTACTTATCTGGTTATCTCACTCCAGGTTGTATTATTTTTAGAATTTGGACAGGTCATAACTAAGTGAAAGTCATTTTTGGAGTAGTGTGTCTCAAGGAAATACCCAGAAATAGATACTACATAGAAAGAATAAACTTGATTATTTTATAAGGTATTGGGCCTGATCCAGTTCCCCAGAGGTTCTGTGAGTCTCTCCATATCACTTCATTTTTCTCACTGAATGATTGTAAAGGCATTTCAGTGTTTCTTGTGAAAAACACTTCCCTGCACAAGGAAAAATATTATTTACTTGAAAGAAATAAATGCAAACCTGTGATTCATGTACCCACATTCATTAAGCACTGCTGTGCCTATGGCTCCTGAACTCTTCACCAAGTGTTTTCCAAACTTTTCAGGCACTTACACGTCTCCTAGCTTGGGGCTGCCTTAGCAGAACTCTTAAGGGACAAGCTCCATCTAAGAAATATCACTAAAGTTCCCACAGTGATCAGTTACAAGAGTCAGAAAGAAAAAAAGTAGGGTTTCCTATTTTTTTCCTGATTTACTAAGATATTAATACTCCTTCAAATTCTCTCTGTAAATGTTTCTACTCTCACCACCATCCTGTAGTTAATATGCTTGAAGATGTGGTGAATCCCAAACACCAGAGAACCCAGACAGTCTACTAACCTCCTTGTTTATTAGATTATTTGGAAAAACAAACAAACAAATGAACAAACAAATACAATTTGAGCAATTGGTATCTTAGGTTATTCAAGTTAGACAAGAAAAAAACCACTCTAATTCTTTCAACAAACAAGTCTGGACATGGAGGTGTAGCTGAAATACCTGCACTAGCTGTGAGAAGGCACAGAAAAATATATAACTCTGCATTAACATTTGCTGTCATATACATTGGTTGGTAAGAAGTATATGTTTGAATCAGTCAGGTTCTACCTAATTTACACTGGCAAATTCATTGCTCCAATACCACTATTTTGCAGTTACCAAAAAGTAAAAGAAAAAGATGCAGGTGATATAAAGCTAAAATAACAAAAGTGCCACAAAAAGCAATAAAAATCCAGGCCATACAAGAGCCAGGTAAAATAACTACAGCTGACTACCTCTATTTCTGTAACATTCACAGACACAGCAGGCAGATACACTTTTGTGGGATAAGCAATCTGCTCAGAGTGTTTCATTAAAATGCTTTATTGCCTGCAAAGAAATCTACCATTATCTCTTGATTTTTAAGTAGAAAGGCAGCTGATGAGAAGATTCAAAAGCAATTTCAAATCTATTTACAATAGGATAGTAGTATTCTATGACATAGTGGTGTAAGTAATAGCATGTAGGTGAGTGTGATCCCAAGCAGAACGTGGAGAGAAATACATAAAAATAGAAGATAGCCATCCATACAGAAATTTGGCAAGGATACTGGTGTCAAGTTTCAAATTCCTGCAAAAATGGGTATATCATCATTAAAGTAAAAGCTGTTCCTGGTTTCTATCTTATCCAAGGCAGAAAACTCTCTAAGATAACATATCTATCCTTCCTCTTACTGGCTTAGTTTCAAGTTATAGAAGTGTAACTTTTAAATTGTCTTTCAGCACAGTTATAGCAATCTAGAGAGGTTGTTCCAGATTGTTCTCACTTAATTTTAGGCAACACACTTAGCATCTAAATTAGGAATATCTTTGTCACAGACTTTCTACATGCTATGTGTTGTAGAATAAACATCCACATAGAAAAAATTCAGATTACAGTAATACAATACCGTACTATTTTGAAAGTTTTCTTCTCCCTATGTGTCACTCTTAAGTCTGTATTTCAGTGAAGAAGATATATCCTTTCAAAACAACTTCATTCTTATTTTACAAAATCGTAGTCAAACTTCTGTGAGGTCACAGTCAGACCATGACCTTATGTCAGCAAGGCACTCTCTTGATATTAAATTCAAATTAATATATTTCACTTTCTGATTTCTTTATGAATATTTAACAAAATAGACTTGCTCTTACAAAACAATAAAATAAAATAAAAGTTTCTAATCTGTATTGAAAAATTTTCCTTCACTCACTGACCGCTATGGAAAAAGTCTGATGCCACTTTGAAGGGAAATCAAACACTGGTTGTATCACTCAGTGCAGCTGCAGGCACGTTGCTAACAGCAGAATGGGAGGCTTTGGAATACACAAGTACAGTTATTCTTGCTTTGTTCTCAGATCACTCAAAAATCACTTTAATCAGTGGCTGTAATTGTAGTAGTATCATGATTTGATCAAAATGCATCCTGCTGGAAAGCCTAAGCAGTTGCCAGAGAAAGAGCATGAACCAATTATTTGTGTTTGCTGGAAATGAAGAGGTTGCAGAGTAAGAACCAAAGAACCTAGAAGAATAAATGCCAAGTTTTTTTTTTTTGGGGGGGGGGGGGGGGGGTTAATTATTTTTATTATGTTGTTTCTTAGTTTCTAAGCTGATGGGATTTACTGCACACAAAGTATCCTAACATTTTATTTTTGGTTTCCAGAGTATTAGAGACCTATCTTACCAATAAAAAATCTGACACTCTCATTTCTCACAATAAAATAAGTGAAGTGAATAAGGAAATATTTATCCCAACACTTCAAAGGAATAAAATGGCTCTGAATTGTGAAATATATGTTATTTTATATGCCAGGCTACAGACAAAAAGTTTGCACATCCTAAAGAACAAAAACAGTAATTACTTTTGCAAGTACTTCCACTTCTCCAACACCCAGTAAATCCCTTGCACAAACACATCTGTATAACTCCAAAACTTGCAAGAACACACGTCAAATCATTCTCAATCTGCTATCATTTCACATTAAAAAATAATAATATCTGTTATTACTATTTATATTTAGAATTACATGCATGCAGAGACCTATGACTAAGGTTAGATAACTTTTAATCAGCAGTGATAAATTCACACATCCAGCTATTGATCAAAAATCCAAGTTATTTCAAAACAAAGAAGTCAACATGCATCTGTCTGAAGTTGGGCTTCTGATATCAGAGACTGGTGAGCAGTGCTCATTAATAAATATTGATAAACTGGGGGATATTTAAAAGTTTTTCACATAATAACACTTTGCTGGTGGTGTCCTCTGATGTATTACTGTTTCTCTTTTTCTCATGTGTTATAATCTGCTAATGGCAAACATCTGTAATTTGTAAAACGCTGTTTATTAGTCTAGCATATTTTATTTCTACTGTTGTGCTCAGAATCTTGTTTATGGGAAAAAAGGAAACATGCCTCATATATAAAGCAGATAATTTATTGTTAACATAATTGAAATCTCAAGAGTCTATTCAAGAATCACTGGGAGCCCAGATAAATTTATTATAGCAAGAGAAAATGAAAACTAAGAAATTAATGCTTCTATAAGAAAAAGTATAATAATAATTATAGTAGTAGTAGTAGTAGCAGTAGTAGTAGTAGTAGTAGTAGTAGTAGTAGTAGTAGTAGGTTAAATTGTTATATAGATCTTTGTTTCTATCCCTTTTCTGATGATGGACTCACCTACCATTTCTCCTCTGAATCTCAGGTTGGTGGCTGAATCTGGTGCTGGAGGAATGCCATGCTGAATTATCCAGAGTTTTCACTGGCAGAAAGATGATGTGTGTGTCAATCATTAACTCTTTGTCACTCTGTGATTCACTTGGGCAGTTTGCTACAGCTCTTCCCATTCTGTATTGCTCCATAACTCCATGTTACATCTGAATTTACCGAATGGGGTGAATTTAGCAGATGTGACATAATTCTCTTATGCTCTCTGTTACCCCTAAGAGAAACTTTGGCCATCTGCAGATTGGCATTTCTTCTGCTGACCACGAGTGAGTTGTTTGCAGCCATCTCTGGTACCCATCTCTTCTCACCCCAGCCCTGAACTCCTCTGCTCTGCCTCCTGCCTCTCTGCCTCTCAAGGTCTCTGATACTGTGCCAGGACTGAATGTCTCTACATGACATCATCATGACACTGTGTTAATGCTGAAAATATCTCATTCTGCACAAAAGAATTACTTGTCAGTACAACCTCAATAAAATTGTGATTGCACCATTGTCATAGTTTAACCCCAGAAAGCAAAGGTGAACCAAACCAGCCACAGCCATCTGATCAAAAGAAAATTTCTATTTCAGCTAAACCAAGAAAAAACAAATCTCTGGGTTGGGCAATGAAAGTTTATACAGGCAAATCCAATAAGCCTCAATCCCCAAGCCTGGCCAGCTCAGTACAAAGCCTGTGGCCTGCTACCAGTGATAATGTGGAATAGGAGTCCACAGTTAGGCTTGCAAAGGTTTGAAATGTTACCAGTAAAAGAAATCAGTATGGGCTTCCCTATATCTCACAAAGTAAATACAAAATAACTCTTCATACTCCTATTAAAAGACATATTCTGTCTACTGCTGAAGTTTGAGATGAAGTTAAAAAAAATATATTTATATGAATAGTGTTCTGATGCAAATTTTCGAGTGCACTCAGGCACAAAATTTCCTCAGAGGCAGAAAGTTTGACAGATAATTCAGGACGTTTAGAAACTTTGTTTTTGTCTCATAACCTTAAGATAGCTAAAAAGTTTTTAGAAAAAACTGTCAGTCATGGAGGTCAGTGCTGGACTAAGATTTAACAGTGCTTTTCCTTTTTAGGCGTTGTTAATAATGATCATTAGCATCAAAGATACTAAAAACTAAAGTTTTCCGTGATTTATGTGATTATTAATATTTTCTAACATAGTTCCATAATAGCTAGAATGTAGTAGGCAGGCATCTTCCAGTTTTTTGCAGAAACATGAAAATTTATGTTACATGAAATTAAAAATCTCAAATTCTCTTTTTTTCCACGTATTTTCCACTGCAATGCCCCCAAACATTCAATTTCAGCAATACAAAGCTGAACTTGACCTCCAGTCAATTAACTATCCTTTTTTCGGTGATGTTTTTCCTGTTGTCTAGGTCTGTATATAATTTTCCAGGGCTGTGAGCCAAATGACACTCGCAGAAAACTCTGCTATGCCGCGGTTCAGCAAATTTCCTATAACCAGATTATATATCAAACTAATTTTGCTAAACACATCTTGTGTGTGTTCTCTCTATATATGGCCTAATTTCTCAAGTACACCTTACTGAGTATTTGCCAAACTCTGTCAAGGAAAAGCTGAATTATGCTTTTAATTTTCTCTAATTGCACAGGGCTAAAATAGCATTTTTATAAAAGAAGCCTTTGATGAAACTGTGAATTACTACTTTTCCATTCCTGGTTATCACCCCTGAATTCACTTTCAAAGGCAAGCACCAGTGTTAGCCCCAAAAGGTGCACGGGTAGCCACAGTTTTAATGCTTTGCAGAGATTTAATGTTACACAAGGTCTGAAGAAAGGACCTGCCAGTCAATTTGTCTGGGAATCTGTATGTCTTTCTAATCTGTTACCAATTAAAAGAAACTAATCAAATCATGACCTCTCAGTTAGTCTTCCCTTGTAATGGTGTAAACAGGAAAGTAGTTCTAAATGCTTATCTTATTAAATATTCCATCAAATGATTGAGTTAAATAAAGCTGTCTACTCTTTCCTGATAAGTGATCTTTACTTTTAGAAACAAAATATCCTATATTCAATCCATATTTACATAAAGATTGATACAGTTTAAAATAATGGTGTGGCAGACTAAAGAACAGTGGGTGTGCTATGAAGCAGCGAATGGTTGCAATAAAATCTATTAGCAAAATGGCAAAATCTGCCATGAATTTTGTAGTTGCCAGAGCAGCATAGAATTGAAAATAGCTCTCTTTAGCCTCAGATTCACATGGTCTGTTACACTTTTTCCATGCCAAATGTAAAAGGCACCTTGCCATAAGAAGCTCAAGTAATACAGATAAAAGAAGTTGGGTTAATTTTATCAATTGTAAAATACAGATCTGAAAATGGTATACAGAGCTGGGATTCTCAATTACTGCTCACCAACATTTTTCATTCTAACACATCATTAACTTAAAATGTATCAGAATTTTTCAGACACAGTTTATTTCTTCTGAACGATGGTGCAAATAAAAGGCAATTGAGAGATAAAACTTCATTTTACTAAATATTTTTTTTTTCCGTTTCTCTCTCTTTTTTTTCATTTTGGGTTTGTTTGGGTTTTTTGTTTTTTTTTTTTTTTTCTTTTTGTTGTTGTTGTTGTTGCCTATGTCTTTAGGCACATTTCCACTTTTAAGCCTAGATTTGAAAATAGTATAATCAATCTTTATTATGCAATTGCTTTCAGAATTGACAATAACAATGGAGACCATATTCTGGTGTCAATGCATTTCTCTGATTTAAATACACATATTCATATGTGAAAGAACTTTGAAATCTAATGCAAATTACATGTGATTCCCACTGTGAGCCAGATAGGTATTTTGTAAAAAAATGTAATTTCTATGACAATTATAATAGAAACTGATCTCTATTTGGACTCAAAAGCAAACAGGCAGTTTAGTGTGTACTGAGTGCCAACTTAAATGAAAGGTTGTTTTATATCAACAGAGCATATAAAGCTAAACAATTGTTTGCAACTGAAGCTTTGTTTACATTCATGTTGAAAACTGTGGTTCATAGTTCTCGTGGGATTGCTCTTGGCTATTTGATTCAATGACCCTATGTGTGAAAGCAATGTATTTTAATGTGAAGAAAATTAACATCAGCTAATTTTACCACTGTTGAGAGCTGCTGAGCTGAACTAGCTGGGCAGCGCATCTCTATTTTCATATTGTGATAGCAAAGTGTGGCATTATTTCAAATTAATTTTCAGAAGTTTCAGGAAATCTTATTTTGAGTATATAAAATTCAGACATAGTTAGGGGCTCATAGCCTACTCTTTCTTTAGGTATGAAGGTACATTCAGATGGTGATTTTTCCCATCCAAAATCAGTATTTTCAGGATAGTATCATACTTTAGGTTAACCTTTTTGTCTGAGTATCAGATTTTGGTCTTCTAGTCATTGATTTTATATCCAAGGTCAGGCAGAGACTTTGGATCTACTTAGGCCTCTTTTCACATAATTTTTTTCCTTGTCACAGAGGGAGACACAGAAAAATCTCCCTCCTCAGTTGTAGTGCTCAATTATCAGCCAAACCAAGGCAGTTGACAGCTGTAAAAATGCTGATGGGTTGATAATTCTTGCAAAATATATTTGTTCCATCCCACTCATAGTCAACTCTCTAGAAGTGTTTCCTTCATCTGCCCAATTGCATTATTAGGTGGTCTGTGAGTAGTTCAAAATGCATTCAATAAGGATCAAAAGGATAGGTCACAGCAGATTAATGCTTTGTATCATGCATGCAATAAAACACGCACAGTGCCTTTGTTTCATCTGTGTGTGAAAAGTTTGATTATTTCAGAAATTGGAGGCACATTAGTCAGAAATTTTCATCTCTGGTAGGCTTTTGTGTCATCTCATCGATGAAATGTTCAAATTTCTTTCTGTTAAGAATGCATCGAGGCAAATTTAGGTACACAGATATGTGTGCGCGCACACACACACACACACAAACCAAACCAAAAAAACCCAACAAAAAAACACATGAGATATTACATAGAACCTGTGAGAAATGACAGAGGTCTTCTTCATCCTTGTTTTCTGTACAGTATTATAGAGAGTAACTGAAAGCCTGAGTATCACTGCTTGTTATTTACTGCAGAGGTAGCTATAGCTGGCTTTGTGGTTTGCTGTTTCTCAGCAAAATTCTCCTTGACACTTCAGTTCTTAGCTTTATTACTTACAAATTCTTGTAGTCCACTTTTTTGCTTCACTGTGAGGATTTTGGCTCAAAAGCTTGGCTACCTCTGCATAACTTAAGTACTCTTCTATCTATGGCAATCAGTCATCTGAAGCATAAACAGTCCTCCAGTCAAGGTTAAGCTGCTGTCGGCATGTTGTGTTGGCTGCAGTTTTGTTTGTGTTTGTTTTCACTCATGTTCAAAGACTAGACCTTCCAAAAATGCTGTGGGATAGCCTGTTCAGACCTCCACATGCTCACCCCTTTTGCTCAGGTTCAGCCTTCCACAGAGCATTCAGTGCTAAGTGGAAAGTTCTCATTTGGCTTTCCCTGTTTCAAAATATACATGTACTAGCTTTCTTGGAAGTCTACAATGTTCCACTTGTCTCAAAGGACTCCTGGCAAAATCCTTCAATGTCATTTTTGTGTTTAACACGTGACTTGGCAACAAGTTCTGTTTGCATGATTGGGATGAGACTTTAAACACTTAGAGGTTAAAGGATCTTTCAGTGGGTGGGCATATTGTGTAATTATTTTTTACATTTCTGAATCCTACTTAGTCTGCATTAAAAGGTCCTTCCATCATCACAATAGCTTTCAAGTAGTCTGGGTGGCAACTCTAATAAATAAATCATAGAAGTAAATTTTATTTATAAAAAGGCTTTTTTCCTACTATAACATCATAAGATATCTACAAGTTTAATAAATATATCAAAATTGTTAATGATACAATAGAGACACGGGATTGATTGATTGGGTTTTTTTCCACCTCCATAACTGGTCATGGATAGTACAATCAAGTCAAACAATGGTATTTACTCAAATGTGACAGCACCAAGCCTTAAAACATATATTATTTTGTAGATACCCTCTACTAAAGGGACTAAAGACTAAATGGAAGAATGGCAGAAAAGCAGTTTTTTAGTGCTGATCTACACTGGGCTGATTTTTATTGTATATATAATATACTCTCAGAAATTCAGCTTTATTCACAGGTATACTTGTAGCACTTTGCACGATCTGAGCACAATCTTTTATACTGTAGTCCTTTAGAAAATGGGTTCAACCCATATTTTGTGTCTATTAAATAAAATCAGAAATTGAAAAACAAAACCTCTAATAAAAGCATGCATGTCTACTACACATGAGAAGGCTCACACAATGGAGTCTGATTGTGTGGCTACTCAGAAATAAAACTATTGGAGCTGAAGAGGTAAACATTATTGGGATGGTCGTTATTGAATAAAAAGCGACATATAATTCTGAAGCCATGATATAATGTTATTCTCTTAAGGAGAAAAATAAAGGAAAGGAAAATAATCACAAAATATACTGGATTGGAAGGGACCCATCAGGATCATTGAGACCAACTCCTGGGTCTGCACAGGACACCCCAAGATCACACCCTGTGCCTGAGAGCATTGTCCAAACACTTCTAGAGCTCTGCCAGGCTGATGCTGTGACCACTGCCCTGGAGAACCTTTTCCAGTGCCCAACCACCCTCTGGGGGTAAAACCTTTCCCTAATACTGAACCTAAACCTCCCCTGACACAGCTCCAGGCCATGCCCTCAGGTGCTGTCTCTGTCACCACAGAGCAGAGATCAGTGCCTGCCCCTCCTCTTCCCCCCATGGGGAAGCTGTGACTGCACTGAGGTCTCCCCTCGGTCTCCTCCAGGCTGAACAGACCCAGTGCCCTCCTCTGCTCACATGGCTTCTTCTCATGGCCCTTCACCATCTACACTGCCCTCCTCTGGACAAGAAACAATCAAAACCCCAAAAAAACAGTTCTTAATGCCTCAGTGGAGAAAAATAATAACAAAAATAAAATGTATTAATTGAAATTGCACTCTGCTATATATTTTAACATTTAAATTTGAATCAAATATCAAATTTCTGGTGAGAAGTAAGGTAAAAGGTAAGGAGTTGACTGGGAAATGTAGATAATTCAAACATGGCTGATATGTCTGGTAGATAATCAGCAGCCCAGCAGTAGAAAGTGTGATAGATTTTTTTACTGACATCTAGGACTTGAGAGAATTTAATATAAAGTTTATTAGTCTTTTATAAACTGAACTTAATTATAAACAATGACCAAATAGCCACAGTAATTAAACAACAGGTGGCCAACCCTGCTCACAGATCACAAAATCTTCCTGCTACAAGTCTTTGTTTTGCTGAGCTCACCAGAGGGAAGTAAACATCTGGAAGCCTCAAACTAAAGCAAACATTTAATATGGTGAATCATAGCTCAGCAAGAAAAGAAAAGTATTAAATAAATTCTAGTCTTCATTCTGCCATCTTTGTTATTTTTAAGGAATAAACTTTTAATTGAAATAAGAAGATCAGAGACTTCTAACAAGAGATGCAAGTTAGGAATATATAAACATCTCGAGATAATGAAACTTAACTAGTTCCACCATTAAGAACTACACTGGCAGGGGGTTCTGTCATTCTTATTGATTTCTATAAATACATGTCAGCATTGCTATACAGTCACATTATCAGTCACACATTCCACTCAATGGCAGTTTTTTTGTGTGTTTAGAGTATTTTAATTTTATTTATGGGGTGATGTTTTCATTTACAAGACTCTGTTATAATTTAATTTTTAAAAAAGGTGTATTGTATAAGCGATACCGAATCATTGAGAATCACAAAACATTTAGTCAGGAATGAATTAGCCTTCATGAGCACTTTCTCCATAATTTTGCCAGACTAAGTTGTGACTGAGCAGTCAGTGGTATCCTGGACTCGCCTTGTCCTTACAGAACATGAGCAATACATTTACTGTGTCCATGAGCTAAAAACCAAGCCTTCTGCACCACCTACTTATGGGCCCTCATGATCTGTTCTTTGCAGCTGATAAGCCATTATTTTGCCTTTAGCATCCTTCACCAGTTGCAAATCAAACCAAATC
Source organism: Cinclus cinclus (assembly GCF_963662255.1). NCBI lineage: Eukaryota > Metazoa > Chordata > Aves > Passeriformes > Cinclidae > Cinclus > Cinclus cinclus. The sequence goes on from NC_085049.1 coordinate 12,029,038, forward strand.
AGGGTTTGGTCCTCCCAGTTCCATCCCTGTGTGATCCTTCTGCATTCCTTATGGGCAGACCCTCCCTGATTCTGCCTCTCCACATTTTCTTTTTGCCTTTCCTCTGTCATCCTCCATTCAGCTAAGCTGGCATCCCACTGTTCTTCATAGGGAGTTTCTCGTAAATAAACAGTTCTATATTACAATAGACTGTTTTCCACAGCTTTCAGTCACAGGGGCAGATACTGACATCAGTTAAGCTGTTTAAATCTGCTGAGTTCAGTGAAGGTACTCAGTTTGTGCCAGCTCCAAGTCTGGGTCATTCACAGAGTTATAATCAATTATGATTTCCAGTGATGGAATTATGTTGTCCATGCAACACTCTGCAAAATGTATTTAGAATGTTTTGTTTTGTTTTGTTTTTATGCAGTACTTTGGCATAAGAGTTCATACACTGAAGCACTGAAGTAAGAATATATGATTCTGTGAAATACATAACTGCATTTTGCAATGTATTCCCTAGGCTGGATAGTTGGATTCTGTGTGTGTGTGCGTGTGCATTATAGCATTTATTAGAATTATTTATTAGCATAATAATTAGGATCTATTATTAGAATACTTAATTCTATTTTAGCTTGAAAATGAATTTTTAGTTCATTTTATGATCACGATATACAAGCAAATCTGTCTTTAACATGCATGCATATGCTCCATACTTCTTAGTAGTATGGGTCTGCATATATCTACAGGCATAGATATGAAAAGATCTCCTCTGAATGCTCAGAAAATGGAAGATACTTGCATATGCTCCACAATATCTTTTCAGTCTATGGCATAATATCATATTACTGCAGTTGTGGTTTTCACACACATAATTCTCCATTTGAACCAAACAATAATGGTCTGCAAATTTTGCAATTGCAAAATTAAGCATTCAATGGCATATAATGGATCATTATGTGTGAGAAAAAAAACAGTGTCTCGCACTATTATGTTGTTCTATAGCTAAAACTTTGTTTCTGTTCTTTACAAAACCATGGAAATACAGAACTTGAATATGTCATATTCATGCTCACCATGTCTAATTGCAATGTTGCATCATATTAATTTTACTTCTGTAAAAGGTTTAGAATTATTATTATCCACCTATTTGTTGACATCAGAAGGCTGATTGTGTTGACAGCAAGGACAGCCTTGAGTCTGATGGAATCAGATTTGCTAAAAAAACTACAGTCTACAATTCTAGGTTGAGAGACTACTGAGATTCAATTTTGTTTTTCAGTGTAATTATTTTTATTTATATATACCTGGCAGCATAAACATCCAGTACATTTTTTACCATTTTTAATTACAGAGGATGATTTTTATAAAGGGCTAATATAACTTTTAAAATAACTATAATGTGCAACTTCGAATAAATTTTTTTCACAGAATCATAAAGCATCATGTATTGTTATATTTAGGGAATAAGTTTACACTATCAAATGAAGCTGTACTGATTTTTAAAAATGGATATTGTCTGTATATCTGGTTCTATAAAATCTAGAGTTTTCTAAATTTCTACCAGTAGCAGTTCTGCTTACAAAAGCTGGCCACTTCTAATATCCAAATATGAGTCTCCCGAAAAGGGAGTTTGTGCAGCTCTTGTCAAAAATATGTAAACACTGGTTGTCTGTTCATTAACACAAATCTCTCAATAAACTGCAAGTACCTGTGGAAAACCAAGTGAATTTATGACATTAAGATTATATATATATTGGGAGAAAGGTCAAGGCAAAGCACGGAAGAAATGTGACAAAAATTGATTGATCAGCAAATAAAGAAATAGTAACAATAAAAATAATAATGATGATAATAATTTTAAAATTGCCTTTACACCTTCTCAGCCGGTCTGAAAGGAGAGCAGTTGTTTATGTCCTGCCTGGTTTGCTCCCAGGTGTACTTTTATGCATTTCTTTGAACACATCACATCTCCTGCCCTGACAGTGGTGAGCAGCAGCTCCGCAGGCAGCAGGAGCCCCTGGGGCTCCCCAGGGAGAGATTGTGCAGGGCAGCTGTGGAGCCTGCTCAGCCTCAGCCCGGGGCTCAGCACAGCTCTCTGTGACACACTATTCCAACGAGAATAATGCTGCCAGAGTTTTGGCAGCTCGACCTTAACACTGCAACCTCTCAGCCTGCACTCCTCATCAAAAAAAGACCCCGAAGTGCCCTAAATTCTCTAACAATTGCCCTGTGTCCAGATCCATTTAGCTAGTTTAAATCAAAGCAATCCCCACAAAGAAATATGCCACGATAAACTAACTAATGGACGTTTTGCTCCTTATTAAATAGAAAGCTACATTCCCATCATTAATAATCTGCAAAAATATATCAGCAATTTCCACATTCACTAGCAGGCGGTACTATAAAAATACATTAATAATATTATTGACCCCTGATGTTTGCCTTTTATGTTGCTGTTTACAGTACTTGCCTCAGTTGTCACAAATTGTCTTCTATGGCTTGGGGAAGTGTAGGCTGGGGTGGGGGGAATAATGTCCTTCATACACAAGGTATTGTTGTGAAAAACACGGGAGCATAATGTATTGCTCTTGGACAAATACCTGTAGGCAGAACATAAAACAACTGAGTTAATGACTTGATTCAAAGGTAATTAATTTAAAGAAGGTGATAGAAATTTCATGGTTTTTATAGATGGCACATGAGAATATTATGCTTAATTTGTGAGTTATCCTTTCATCTTGCTTCCCCACTCACACAAAAAGTCTTTGGGGTTTCTGGAGTTGTAAGTCAATGACTGCCACTGTTTAATTTTACATACAGGTGTAATGAATTAACCTATTTCCATCTGCTTTAATGGAATCAACCCACTTGGTTTCAGCAGTGTTTGAAATTCCAGCCCAAATGCAAACTTTGCTTTACTCTTAGAAGCAAGTGGAGTTAAAGATTTATTTTTTTTTTATTCAAATGCCTTGTATTGCAATCATCAGGTACAGATCATCTGTGAGTAGATGGCAAAATGGAAATGTGTCAGGGAAATTGAACTGTCTAATTTACTGACAGGCTTTAGAGAAAAGTACATTTAATCAATTCAGCCAAGAAGCTCTGGTATGAAATATCAAAGGCTTTTTGGAGGGAGAGAAAGAGTAGGTTTTGTTGATTTTTTTTCATAATTAATGCTATTTTTTCACAATGGGAAAACTTTGCATGACCATTTCCGCTTTGCACATGCACATATTTCAACTGCAAGGTGGGGGAATTTATATCTTCTAATAATTTCAAAAGCTTGAAAATCACTCCTTTGTTTGTAATAGGATCCTTCCATCAGATACATGAATCATCAATGTATGCTAAAACTGCATCCCTGCAAAAGTGTCTGAATTGTTATTTAAATCTTTTGACTGGCTCTATGGCAATAATTTCATAATATTAATTTCTGTTTCAGGCACCTAGATCTAGCAAATTATTGTGACTAGGATTTGTACTGAACTTTGAGCTAGGCTAAATACTGATATTTGAAAAACGTATGGAGTACCGTCCTGCTTGCATCTAAGTTTTATCAGCCATGATTCCACATGAATGATCCTACTCCTGTTTGAACTTCTTTGAAACTGAAATGCTTTCACCACTAATACACACTGTAATGTCCTTTCTTCTACAAAGACAGATATAGACATGCTTTATTTTACATGGCTTGAATGTGCATCATTAGAATCATCTGGACTATTTAGACACCATAACTTTAGATAAACACGTAATTCGTTGCTAGGCTGTGACTTAACCATATTTATACGTCTGTAATTCATCACAGCTTTATTAAGTTCCACTTTAACTGAGTTGCTTGTAACACTTAAAGTATAAAAAGAGACAGAAAGCAAAGAAAAGAAAATCCTTCAGACTTAGGCAGATGCTTGGCAGGGGCAAGTTGCAGCAAACTGTTTAAGTCTGGCAAAATTATAATAGGATGAAAAAGTTCCTAAACTCCCTAGTATTAGCCAAATGTTAAATGGATTTTCCTGCTTCCATAACAATAATTAATAGGTAGAATAGGTTATCAAAAAATCAGTAAGATTATTATTATAATATATTGCTATTGCCCCTCTTCCACAGTTACAGGAACACATTTGTTATTAATGATAATACTTTTAATTTAATTGACTGCTTTGTAGTCAGTGCAAAAGTTATGGACACTTAGGAAATGATCAGTTTGTAATTCCATATGCTTAATATTAAAATAAAGTGCCTCACACTGGTACTCTGGTAGATGTCACTTCACAGTGAATTAAAATTGCTTCAGACCTCAAGAATCAAAGAAGAATTGAAAATTATTCAGCTATATAATCACACTCACGGATATAATTAAAGGTCTGTCAGCACTTTCATTACATAAAGCCATTTTTAAGCAGTTTGTATGTTGGCCATGACATTTTGCTTAATGTTGGAAATGGGCTGTGAATTTCCTGGCTAGAAGTGAAGTTTTGATTTTTTAAGAATGTAATTGGAATCAGATTATTTTCCTGTGTTTCTTACCCATGACAAAGGGGTTAAAGAACATTGTTTTTTACATTTTTCACACACATTAAAAAAAAGTTCTGCGCTTCAATTTAGCACCTTGCAGATAATTAGGTTTCATCAATACATTGGCAAATAAAACTCATCCAGGGCACAGGCTAAATCACTAACCCACTGACGTGTATGGTTTAATGCACAGCCCTGGAATGGGTTTTTCCCACCTCAGCTGGGGCTTTCCCAGTGTTCAGAAGCTCTTTGGGGAAAGCCACAGGTTAAGGTGGTTTTGGTGCAGCCAAGCAATTTGGGAGGTTTGGGGGAAGGAGTAAACTATGACATTTGGCCTTAGGCCAAAGAAGAACCATTTTGGTTGCCTTTTTTTTTAATAGATGGCAAACAGATGAGCCTGTTTTATTCATCAGTGTGGACCTGATGTCCTTAAATTACTTTTAAGAGACTTTTCACTGTTCCGAGGTGTTTCCAATTTGGCATGTGCTCAACATGATGGCTGGTACAAGCAAGCCTAGGACCATTTTAAGATACCAGTTTGGTTTGAGCTTAATTATAGATAACAAAAAAACAATTTCCATGGGAGGTTCACAACATAGAATAAAATTTCTCTGCTATTAATACGAGAATATATTCAAAATGCATTATTATTTAGGCAGAGTTTCAAGAAAATCGAAGTCTGACATTATGACAGGATTATTTAAAGTAGGATAGTTCACAGATACGCTGCTTCATTGACTGCTGTGAGCTTTGGAGGTCAAAGTCAAGATGGATATGTGCACTGTCACTGCCAAGGAATCCATTGAAAAGAAAGTGCTTGCTCATTCCCAAGAGAAATCACAACATTATTCAAGAGGTTAAAAGAGCTCAACATGCCCATCCTCCCTCCAGACAAATCTTTTTTAGTGTATGGAATATTTCCATCACTTCTCTCATCACCCTGAATTGCATCCCAAGTGGATCACAAGTTGTTCTCAAAACTGAAAGATAAGCAGTACAGACTTTATTTATTTATGTGAAAGTGTCATCACAAATCAGGAAGTATGACTGAAACATTTTAATTTCATTAAAAGTCAGACCAATTATTTAATCATAAAACTCACAAAGAATTAAAATTTTGGTAGAGAAGGTTACCATAGCCTGTTCCATCTCTACAGCTGCTTAAAAGGGCAACCAGGAGAGAAAGAAACTGTATTGGGAAGGTCAACAACAACAACAAAAAACTTAAATAAGACATTCCAAAAGCTATCAACAGCATAAGATTTGTCAGTCTTGTAAACGTATGCACAGTAATCCGACTTTTACACTTTTTACCCAGACAATAATAATATTAATATGGTGGTATCAGTTCACCAAAGATGGAAGGAAATTATCTGCTTGCACTGAGAATAAATTTCTGTAAATAGATTCAGTTTCTGAAGAAGGTAAAGCCCAGACATAAAAATATCACTATTACTATATTACTATCAGGGAAAAAAAAACAAACAAACAAAACAAAAACAAAAAAAAATAACCCAAAACAAACAACAAACAAAGAAAAATAGTAGAACACTCTCCTTCAGCAGAAAATAATGATGGATATTTGCTTATAATATTGGGAGCATCATAACGAAAAATAACCTAACAACAAAATGCCAAACAAACAAAAAAGAAAGAAAACCAAAACAAGAAAGAAAAAAGCACACGTGATCAAGGATCCCGGGAAACGTAGCCCTTTCCAGAGATATTTTGCACCCAAGGTTTATGACAGGTATTAGGACTGTGGAGGACTGAGTAAGAACCAGGTGGATGACAACAGGTTTTGCCTTCAAAAAGACCACATCAAGCTGGACCTACCCTTACTGGGCAGCGGTGATGGCCTGGAGGAGCAAGCAGCAGGGCTCAGAATAAAATTCTCCATTGTGGGTTGCTTTGCCAGTGACACTAACAAGACAATTAAAGAAATAGGAAGAGTTGGCTTAAGACTGTCAATTCAAGTTACTGGAAACCCCAGATCAAGTGAATTATGGGATCCATCTGCTGTGATCGATTTGCGGTGATTTGCAAGGAAATAAAATCTCTCAGTCTTATGTAGATAAACCATGGGGTTTACTTGCTGTTTTCTCAATGTTCACAAAAACACTTGATGCAAAATGAAATTATCATGTTTCACTGACATTTCAACTGGCTGTGCAGTGACACAACACAGGAGATTTCTGAAATGGAAGGGGAAGATTATTGTCTACATCCCTTGAAACACCAGGTACTTCTGCAGTGGGAAGATACATTCTGTGGCTCTCACTGCCTCAGACTGCTGAAGCCCTCAGGTGAGGAGCAGAGAGGTTGTCAGAGTTCAAGGAGACTGTGGCTTAATAGTACCTCAGTGAAAGGTATTTTGAGAATATAAATAAATAATGAGATAAACCAGAAGGGACATTATGAAAAGTTAATGTGAGGTATCCTGTACAGAATCAAAAAAAAAAGCGGGACACTAGACTTAAGGAACAATTGGAATGGGAAAAGATGTATTTTGCCATTGTTGAATTCCTTGAGATGCATTTCTGGAAATAGGAAAAAAGTTACAAATTACATCTGAGATCTGGTCCTGGGACTAATTAGGTGTGAAGGATCCATGCAAACTGGCCTTTAGACTTCAAAAGAAAACTGACATCAGAGGAAGCTTAGGCATAGCATGGATTCACCTTCACATGGCCCAGCACCCCCAGAAAACTTCCCGACTGAGAGCAGAGACCAAGTGAGGAATAAGCTCATGGCTGATGCTGCTGGAAACAATTTCATTTCTTCCTTTGCTCTAATAAGAAGTCAGTGAAGGGCTGTTCTGCACATGGGCAGCTATTTTGAGTTCACATTGTTGTGCTCATTGAGGACCAGAAGACAACAGAAGAAAAAAAAGTACATGAAAACCATCATAATCTTAGTTGAATTTTGTATATAGTCTTTCTGTCTAAATGCATGTATTTTGAAGAAAAGGAACATTATTAACTCCAGAATTACTCTTGATTTTTTCCAAACTATCCTTTGGAAGCTTAAAGTGGTGAGGGCTGTAAAGCACAGTCCCAGCAAGGTGTGTACTAAACTCAGTAGATACAACTTAGGGACTAAGGAGTCTTTTATTTCTCCATTTAGTTTATTATGAGATCAACACTTCCATGAATTTATGATGGGTTTGTAGGCACCATCCAAGGTAGCTTAGGGGGTCAAACATGCACTATCACCGTACTGTGAAAGCAAGTATTTTAAAATGTGCAGATTTTGATTCTGAAACAGATTGTTTTAAATCCTTCCTTCGGGAATATTTATTTCTATTACTTTGCCAGTTCTAATATTCTAAGAATATTAAACAGTATTTAAATAATTGATTTTATAACACAGTTTATAGCTAATAAATTTTCAGGCTCATGGATATATCTATCACATGAAACAGCTTTGTAAAATGAAAAGGCAAGTTTTGACTCTGTCACATATCTCCCCTGTGACTCAGAGATTGGACAACGTTTTCCTTTTTAGTCTCTGCAACATTATCCCAGGTATGGTATAATGAGTACTACCATCTTAAAGAAAATTTAACTTCACCTTAGCTTCATGATGGCATATTCCAAAATAAATGTTCTATTGCATATCCTTTCTTTAAAAAGTAGGTCAAGCTACTATAAAAGTAATACCCCTTTATTACTGTTGATAACTAACAATCATCTTCCCCAGTCCTTGGCCAGTTTAAAGCTATTTTCTTATTTTTAGGCCAACTGTCTGATTGGCAAGAAAACCACACAGCTGCAAGGCCTGCTGGCTTCAGCTTAAACTCTGAGTGTTCAGCTCTTCTAAAAATCAGGTCAGATAGCTGAGGTCAGAGTCTGGGCTGCTATCACTTCCCTACCTTCCTGGTTTGCACTGTGGTAAAGAAAAACAGACTGGATGAGTGAAGAAGTCTCCTCTGGTGCTAAAGCTTGTACAATTATTACTAACAGTAGTTTCGTTTTGGTTTGGTTTAGTCTTTTTCAAAACACAAAGACTCAATTGGCTTTTTTCAAGGTGGAAGTAAGTGCAAAATTCCCCAGCATTTTGACTTAATAGACTGATCTACATTTTCCAAGTTAATGTAAATGATATTGATGTGAGACATCTTCCTGAGATCATTATTGTTGCAAATAACTGGTAAGAATTACTTCAGTAGAATATCTTTGAGTGAGGGAAGATTGTTCTGTTTATACTGAAAATTCTTAATTTCTTGATATTTTTTTTTTTGTGAAGAAAATATTTCTGATATATAGTGTTTTCACTTGGAAAATGGGAAATTAAAAATTTTTTTTGTTTGTTTTTTTTTTTTTTCCTTGGATTACTAGACTTGATTAGGCAGTCACAAGTACAGGGAAAATAATTTTAGAAGTATAAACATAAGAAGTTTCTCACAGTCTGCAAATGTATCCAAAACCAGAAAGCTGAGGTTCTTTGCTGAACAAACCATGCAGAATTTTCAGTCAGAAAATGTACTATTTTTCAGGAAACACAACATTTTTGCAAAGCAGAAATTATAAATTCCAGCTGTTCTGCTCAAGTTTGAAAGTTTTCTCAGCTCATGAGCTAAGTATTTTTGAGTTACCATCCCGTTTTCTGTGCCTTTAGCTCTTATTTCTAAATTCTGCATTCATTTAAAACACAGCATCACTGTGCAGATGCACAGCATTACAGGAGACACCTTGTTGTGTTTATTTTCAAAGAATGCTCTGAGGGTGGATTTATATTAGAAAAAGTCTTCATAATTTCTTTTTTAAAACTTGGCTACTTTTTGAAAACTGGATAGTTCTTTTTCAGCTAAGTTAGAAAAGTTGCTCAAAAACTTGAAGTAATAACAGACTTGTTAACTCCAAGTATTGTATTTTGGTTGAGGAAATATAGGAAATAAGGTCTTTATAGTTAGCTATCTACCAGGAAAAAGCTACAGTCACTGTGATTAAATACCAGGTCACATTACACACTCAGTTTTGGATTTGCAATGAATATGTTCATTTTCCTAGTCCAGGTTTTCCATATCTTCAAATTAAATTGGTATAAGTAGAGAATTATGTACTTGAGATCCACTCTTCTGTTTGTGTGTTGGAAGCAACAGTATCTACAAAAATGCAGCACAATATATTAGTTCTGATTAGAGACTTCACTTTTTCTTGCAAAATTTCTCTCCATGTTAAATGCATAGACACATTTGTTACAGAATTTTCATAAAATAGTTTTACATGGGATTTTAATCACTGTTATGTACATGAAATTCCAGATTTAGATCCACATCTGCATGTTTGCCTGAATTAATCAGGAGAGAAAATAATTCTATTTTTTATTAGTCTTAACAGCCTGAAAAGCACCCTTTTGAACCAGATAGCGTCTTACACCATGAAACAAAAGAGGTGGTTGTTGAAAGAAAAATAATGTTGAAACGTGTTTTTGAAGCAGTCATTGAAACTAACATTGAGATTATATTTCATCTGTCTATTAAAATGGTCTCCTCAGGCACTAGGAAAACCAGACTTTATCATTTGATTTTCAGTTCTAAACTCCAAAATCATGATCAGCACCTCAAATGTCATCTTTAATACTTTCTTACTTTCATGTTGGTGTTTAATGGTAAATAAATACTCAAATTTTTAAATACTCTTGACCTGTGTGGTGATAGGTTAAATTTGACCAACCTCTTCCTTATTGATGCATTTTTGTTGCCTGTCCCACTCTTGACCATCTGATCTGCTTTATTCACTCCTGAGATTGGCCTTATTAGCACGGCTTGCAGCTCTGCTATGCATATCAGTGGCCAGCACATTTGAATTAATTATGTTTTTCTGAAGAAGAAATGGGACAAGAAACTAGGCCAATTATTCACTGTTAACCAACAGAAAACATTCACACTGGTCGTCCCAAATGTTCCCTGTGCCTCTGTTTAAAATTAATCCATCAGAAAATCACAGAGAAGATGCTCAAGACCCCCCTCCAATTATTTAAAATCATGTCATTAAATCAGACAAATGCTGGCACTGCAACTCAGCAGGCGTTAATTTAACCCATATGCTTTGGGTCTGTTCCTACATCCTTTTGTCTTAGCCAGAATTTATGCAAGAGTTATTTTTTTTTTCCTATAAAATAAAATTGTATTATAAGATCACCAAATAATTTTAAGCCCAATGGGTTCTAAATAGAAACTGGATAAATATGAAAAAAACTTTAGCTCAGCAAAACATATAATGGCTTTTTGGAGACTAATATTACAAAAAAGAAGATCCAAAATGTGCCAAAAATCTGAAGACTGGAACCCAAGCATGGAAGTTCAGCCACCATGGAATTATGTTCCTTAATGAAAATAATCAAGATATACTCCTACAGACACATGACAACATTCTGGAAATACCCTAATAAAAATGTTAAATGTGTGCGTTCATCTCCGCCTCATAATCACCATACATGTTGTTCTGCACTTCTTTCTTCCTTTTTTCATTCTGTTTCTTCCTTCATTTTCTTTCATGCTTTGCCACTTTTTTTAATATCTTCACCTATTTCTCTTCTATCTGTCATATTATTTCTCATTCTTTCCCATGTTTAGAATGCTTTCCTTTAAAATCTGTGTGTTAAAGAAAGGGACAAAACAAGTTAAAGTTTAAAATAATTTGGATTTGTCTAAAATTATATTGTCATTATGCATTATAGATAAGCCATTCATTAGCTTTTCATGCTGTGCTCATTACAAAATAAATGGTGATTAAATTTTCATATTTATTTGTACATGACTTATAAGGGAAACTGTGATTTTGGTATTTGAAAAGTCATAATAATGGTTAAAAAGCACTAAAATTCTGTATTTACTACAACACAAATTAGGAGAGGAAGAAGAAATGAGCTTTTCCAGTGCAGTCATGGCAGTGACACCACTCTGTTGGCCGTTTACTATATGTTTAATGTGTTTCAGTGCAGTAATTCCAAAAGATTATGAAGGAAGCACTTACCTGCATTAAGAAAAAAAAAAAGAAAAAAATCCTCATTGTTTGTTGCTTTGATTCACGTTGTGATTGTGCCAATGTATTATATAAGAATTTTATATGTGTATTTTTTTGTTTATTTGTTTTTGTCTGTCACAGCAACTTACCATCTGGAAATGCTAAAAGTGCATAAAAGCAATAGGATTTATATGCAGAAATAATAACCTTCAGGCTTTCTTCAATCTGGCCAATGCTTTTGAATTTAAGTTGCCCTTTTTCAACTGTCATTTGCTTTTTGTTTTTGTAACTGGTCATCACCATGAAACTAGTATATAAATCTATGAACCATTCTATGTATAAAAGAGTGTTTCTCTTGATTAAAGAATAGGCCTCTTTGCAGGAAACTCAAGGGATGCATGCAGGTCAGACTGAAATACTTTCTGCTATTTTTTGTAAGTAAATTGGGAATTGCAAAGAACTTTTATTCAAGAAAAAACAAAATTCAATATTACCAAAGCAACCTCATGCTTTGGACAGTGCAATTTTCTATGAATTTGACATTCTTATCAGTGTCATGCCACTGAAAATGACCGTGAACTTGATAAAACTTGGTTACAAAATACAATGTTTGGGTCCAGAGTTTTCCTGCTGCAAGGTAGTTCTTTCAGGCACAGACTTTGGAATCTCATCTTAGGATAGCTTGACCTTTGGCTGAAAGAGTTTTGACGGTCTTGCAGCCTATTTGCCAGCAGAGTTCTTGAAGCCTTAACAGGCAAAACGTTCCCCTTCTGCCTTTTCAAAGTAAAAGGTAACCATTAATCTCCTCTTACCCTGGTCAGTCATGCCTTTACTGGCTGACATAAAGGCACAAAAGACAATGACAGAGGAGACTGCACTTAAATGAAGTATTTGATCAGTATTTACAGTCATTTCCATAGGAAATTCCCAAAGGTGAATTGGCTGAAACAGCAGCACCAAAAGCTGAGGGATGGAGACTTTACAGAAGTGGCAGGGGAAGCAGAGGAAACAGCTCATAGGAGTGGGAGCTTGGAGGGGAAAAGGGCACAGACTGTGTAAGTGACACGTTGTTGATAGATAGATGGATGTATTTGCAGAGTTCCCAGGAAACATCAGACAGAACAGAGAACACCTTGAACTGGAGATCTGCAGGAATGTTTGTTTAATGGTCTTTTTTTCCCCTCTACTATGACTCGCAGATGAACAGGATGCTGGGTGTGATCTTTCCAGGGTATTGGCTCTACAAGATGTGTTCCTGCTCGGTTTTTCTGCTCGATTATCAAAGCATGGTATGACTAAGAGAACTGTGAAGCCAGGAGCCTGTGTACAGACCAGCTCTGAAATTTTCCATAAACTGATCCTGCTGTGATAACTTGAAAGTTACAGATTGCTTTCAAGAGAGGAAACTAGAAAAGCAAATACTCCAGGTCTCAGTCAGGTTTAAACTGCTATCAGAGGCCCATTTTCCTTCACAACTCAGAATTCCCTGCATAACTGGTTTCCCTGGGTAGAAATGAAAAATAAAAACGGCACTGAACATTTCAGCTGTGTTGGTTAAATCATGACTTAAATTTGCACTTCTACCAGAGTAATTAGTGTTGAACCCATAAGAACCTATATAAGTCAGAGTAGTAAAGCCATATGATAATTTACACAGATTTTTCTGAAAATATTTACATTTTCTCCCTCTCTTCCCCCCCCCCCCCCCCCCCTCAGAGCAGCTGTAAACCATTCTTTCATGCTTGTGTCTAGTGAGATCCATGAGGTAAAGCATCCTGAGCTTTGCCTCAGGGAAACATGACAAGACACACTTGTGTGACATGCATATGCTGTCATGCTTGCCTCCATATATTATCCAGTCATAAAAAGTTCCCTTTACAGCTAATGAAAAGAATTAGGAACCCCCAAAATGAGATTAATGTAATAAATAGGTTATGCACCTTACAGCTGCCTATTTTACTCCATTGAATGTAAATAAGGATTAGTAAGCTCAAAACTGAATACCTTTGTATCATAAATTCAGTTAAGTATTTCCCAGCATGTGTTTTCTTCTCCATGTCTTTGTTGTATTCCCCATGATAGTTTGGGTTATTTTGCACTTGCCACAGTGAGGAGCTTCTGGTAGACAATAAATAATCATTCTAGTTACTTAGGTTTTTGAAAGAATCTGATTAGAAGTGACGTTAAATGTCTTATGCCTCAGTTTGAATCCCAGTGAAATCAACTGAAAGTCTCCCAAGTATGTCCACTGGAACTGGATTTTAAATTTGTTACTGTAAGCTGTGATTTTTTTCCAAAAAAAATCTCTTCTCAATTTTAGTTTTAAGGAGTTGGTAGAGAAAAATGCATGTTAGTGTATAGTTTTGGACTGAGGACATGCTTCTATAAATATCAAATTCTCTTATTTGTTAACAGCTTAACTGCAAAGTAAATTTCATATATAAGAAGAAGATGTGGAAATTGTAGAAGTAAATTCTTTCTGAAGACTTGCTACTCCTATTGTCTAATCCCCTTCCCCTCTCTACAGGATTTTATTGCTCAAAATACCTTAAAGCAAAATTATCTTTAAAATCAATAGAAAGTAATAGGAAGAATTTAACAAAGAGGCCATCTTTTTGGAATAAACATTGTTTACAGATGATTTTGTAGTCTTACTTTATGGTTGGTTTCATAACTCAAGGCTGGTTCAGAGGTTTTATAAATCATTCACATTCTGGATCCACAAAAAGAATGTAGTTGTTTTAGCTAAAGAATGCATCACAGAAAAATTAAAAACAAAATAGTTAAATGAGCAACATGATTTTTTTTTTATGCCTTTTGAAAAACTACTTTTAAAAATAACGTACTGTGAGTTAATATTAATCATATGAGGAAGGATCACGTAAACAAAGCCTATCTAGTGATCTAGTTCCAAATTTCAGAAGGACTGTGAATCCTGTTAAATTTTCATTTTTATACATCCAAACCATTTTTATAATGTAACATTTACTTTTGATAATTCTCAGAACTATAAATCAGTTTATTTTACAGCCCTGTATTCTTAGGATTTATGAATACAGCACAAAATCTGTTTCCTATTTGTATGCTCCACTGTTTGGAATTACATGCTAGCTGAAGAAAATCTGCCCTTATACAAATGTGATAACACAAAAATATATGAAAGTGTCCTTGCTTAGGTATGACTAGTCAGTCTCAGTTGGGCAGATCTGGTGCGTTATGTTACTTGAAATATATAATGATAAATAAAGTTCTTGGCTCACAAGAAGAGGAATGTTATTACAAAATACATGGGCCATATACTTCATTCTGTTTCTGTTTCATGTCTGTAATTCATTGTATAGACACAAAGGTTGAGGATCAAATGTCAGAAATTTAACATAAATTTATAGCACCTTAATTCCCAGTGACTACCCAGACTGGCAGAATTTGTCTTTGGGTGTAAATTCCTTTATTTGGTTCAGACCAAAATTCTATTGTGCACCAAAGTTAATGTTTTAACAAAAGGAACTCCTATGCCTTCATCAAGGATTTCTCATATCAAAAAAATGAAACATTAATAAAAAGATTCTCAACATCCGATAGTTAAATACAAAAAGGTTTACTGCTTTTTAAATACAGCACAGAAACACACAGTAAATGTGCTATTTGTATCAGTACAAAAATGCCTCCAAATAACAACAGAAGAAGTTTATTTTTATCCCAATAATCCATAAAAAATACATAATTTTGAAGAAAATGTGTGTAATTTATGTAGACTTTGACAGAACTAGACATTTAGGTTTATACACGGTCAACATACTTCTGCAAACAATGAGCTCCTTCACAAATATATGCTATCTTTTACACACTGAAAATTTAGGTCCATGGTCAAGGAAGATGCTGAAAAACATCAACAGTCTCTTAGGTATCTGGTCAAGCTGATGTAGGGAAGACAAATTAATCTCTGAAGACAGAGACCTGTAGGAGAATACAAGTCTGTTCATCTTACC
Organism: Cinclus cinclus; assembly: GCF_963662255.1. Classification (NCBI taxonomy): domain Eukaryota; kingdom Metazoa; phylum Chordata; class Aves; order Passeriformes; family Cinclidae; genus Cinclus; species Cinclus cinclus. The sequence goes on from NC_085049.1 coordinate 12,044,495, forward strand.
GTCTCTTTTCCTATGGGAGTTCATAGGAAAATATCCAACGTGGTTACTTGAGATTTCTTTCAATAACATTTCAAGAACATATCTTTAGACTTAGACATATCAACCATCCTCCTGCTGTGAGCCAAAGCAGTTTCACAAGAGCACTGCGAGCTTTGCGACTCAGCCTTGATGGACTAGGTCAAGGGAAGAAAGATAGTAACACATAACACCAAAAGGAAAACTCTCCTGGGTCAGGGTTATTTTCCTGTTTTGATGTTATGAGAACACTAATACCAGCTAGGAATGCTGGCAGAATTTCCCAGGTGTTGACTGAACAGCAAATACTGTAGAATAGTTTCATGTGCCTGCACGAGTCCCACTGAATTCCAAGAGTTGCAATCAAACACAGATTGTTGCAATTTCAGCATCTTAACAGAAAAGAAAATGTAAACAAAAAGTACCTATTTTTCAGAAGAATAGTTAAAATAATTGACATTTTAATTCATCTAATTACATATATAATTAGCCAAAAATGCATTCTCAAAGCACTTTATCTCTTGAAACACATGCGCGTTATTGTGCTCCTTGATAAATGAATGCCCTAATACTTAACACTTAAATGCCTTTCCTCTTCAGTAATCCACCTGCTTAAATAAGGCTTCTATCAATGGATCTCAAGTTCAGCTTAACAGATCAAAACAGCTCCATCCCCTTTCCAGGGATACCTCCCTCATTCTTTTCCTCAAGGATTTAAGTGGACTTCTGTCTATGTTTGGCTTTCCTCAGGGAAAATGGTGAGAAAAGGTCCTTCCTAGGTCACTCCTAGGCAATATAATGTGTCACAGATCCAGAAGTCCCTTCTAGAGAAGGTTCATATCACATCAGTTTAACAATTTTTGCAGGAATTTTCAATGGGAAATCATAAAAAAGGTGCATCTCTGTTGATTATGTAAGACTTTTCTTTCAGCAGGTTTTATAATTTATTTCAAGAGTTTCTTCAGGATATGGATCTCATGCAAGAACTGAACAGACAGCTACTGAAATAGTACACATTTCAGGAATTAACACTGATGTGTTTAGGCCATAAAATAAAAATAACACCAATCGCTTGGATGGAACAAAGTTTTCCTAACTTCTCAAAATGTCTGATTTTATTTACATCTGAGTATGCATTACATTAAAGTTGTCAGCACTGACTATTCATAGTTCTTAGACAAAAGATAACATTAGTTGATTTCAATGAAATTAACCGGGTTTTTTTTAATAAAAAGACATTGAATTTAATTAACTTCAATCAGAAAAAGTAATAATCACCCATGCATAGTTACATATTGTTTTCTCACAAAGTCCACATGTTTCTAAAATGCATTAAGAGCCACTTAAGAGTTTGAGGTCAAAAGCTGGTCTCACACTGATTTCTCCTCATTCCTGAAGTGCAACCTTTCTCTGGAATTATTTCACCTTAATGTCTCTCAGAACACGAATCCAAGAACAAACAAGAATGAGGAGCTAGAATGGACCTTCCAGTTATCTACTGTGGGAACAGTTGTCTACTATTAGGAAATGTTTTTTTGCATACCCTCTTCTGGTTAGGTAAAAGTGCATTCACTCTGAAGGCTCATCCTATACTATTTTTTTCAAAATTATCCTTTAGATAACAATTGCTGTAGAAATTTTCCTACTGCCTATCATGGTAAACTATTTGTCATAGTTTTTTCCTGTAATTCACCATGTGCCAGTAGCCTTTTTTCTTGCCCTAGCCTGTACTCTATGAGGAAAGTGTTTTTTGCCCTTGAACACCTGGCACACTATTATTCTGGTCCACTGGGTCAAGCGCTATTTAATGTAAGTTGTTCATTCATTTCACATTATTAAATTAACCCTCTGCCTGCCTAGCTACATACCCTACACTCACAGCAGTGAAAGAGTTAGCTCAAAGTGCATGAGAAATATCACATTTACTAAATGCCAGAGACAATGTGAATTGTGCAAATAAAACAGAAGGTGCCTATAGGAAGGGTTTGCATAGCATACTTGTTTTTTGCACCCTTGAAACATTCTCCAAGCCAAATCTACATTGGCTGCTACAGAAGGTTGGCTTAATAGCTGAAAAGAGCGTCCAGGGCACTTGTTCAAACATATCCAGTACCCCTGGCTCCTAGCACAGCCTGTGGGAGAGGGAGCCAGGCTGTGTTTTGAAAAGCAGCTGTGAAGTGAGGGGTTATGCAAAAGGCATGTGCTCTGACTCTCCTCTTGGCAGGGGTGATTTCCAGATCCTCCGTTCCTTTGCACTCCACCTAAACAGATTCAAGCTACTGCAAATTTATGTGACTAGACTTAATTTTTCTCAAGGCACTGGCTGAACAGTCATGATGAAAGAGAGTATGCATAGTAACATCAGCTTTCATTGTTTCTTTGCCATATAGCATGCTATAGGAGGTGCTCTTTGCTTGCCATATCCACAATCGATTGTGTCACTGAAGCCTCGCTGTCTGTAACATAGGCAACACAAAGTTTATTAAAAGGCTATAGTTTAGAAATTTTATCACCCTTGTACAGACACTTATTTTGTCACACTTTTTTTCCTACCAATTGTAGAAGTTCAATGCTAAATCTCCTGCTTGCACAGAAAAGCTTGGTTTATATTCATATTATTCAGAAATATCATTAATTTGTAGAAGACATATTTCAATCCTCTCTCAATTTTAGAGGCATGAGGTTGACTTTGGGCTTCTCAACACTGTTGAACAGGCTAAAGAAGCGTGGCTGGATATTTTGGGGTGGTTTTGTCTGCTTGTTTGTTCCATGTTTTGATCATTTTTTAAGAAGGGAAAATGAGCAAGATGTCATTGAAGCCCACCACTGATTGCTACTATGATGGCAACAATTTTAAATGTTTCAGATATTTATAAAAGAATACCTATCATTATTTATTCATTGCTTATTTTAAAAATAAAATAGTAATACTGGTTTAGAATATTTCATAGAAAAAATAAATTTCAGAATGTGGCTTGTAAAGAGAAATATTAAATACAGAAATCAAAAAATAGGTTTTTAGCAGTAGTCTAGTTAAAATCCAACAGAACCACTGAGATTGAAATTAAAATTTATCAATAATGTTTACGTGGAAAGAGAGATTTCAAAGACTGGTAATGAATATAGCAGGTCCTTGTGCAGCACAACCCAGTTTGACAACTAAGGCTCTTTCACAATGGAGAAATTTCCAGGTAGTCTGTAGTCAGTGTAGCTGTTTTATATCATTTCCAGGCTCAAAGCTGAATATTCATCAAAGGCTCTAGTTAGGGAGTGTTTTGTGGTGGGAACAGCCAGGGGCTATCATCCATTAATGTGTTTTTTGAAATATTTTTGAGCATAAACCCCAAACATATTGATATTATTATTGCCAATGTTCTCTTTGGTGAAATCTGTGTGAGCCTTGGTAGCAGTCAAGTACAAAAACAGGTGAGCAGATAAAAAAAGTAGTATGAATTCTCCCTTCAGTACCAAATTTATTTTGTTACTGAAGTCCTTAACTGAAACTTATTTTATTAAAGCAGTAAATGATCCTCAGAACTGAAGTCCACATTTAAAACTGAGAATGTGCTGAAAAACAATAATTTTATCCTTGATCCAAAATCAAGATAATCTTGAGCCAAAGTTTTAGAATTTCAGATCTAAAAACTAAAAAGCTACAAAATCTGAGATAAAAAAAAATCTCATTTAATTTGAAGATATAAAAACAACATTGTAGTAAAATAAGATCTGAGCTGGCAGAAGATTCCCAGACTAAAATGAACATGTGAGAAGTGACGTAAGAAGCGTGAATAGCTGGATTGAAAACATATAGGATAAACAGCAGCTTATAACAGTGTTTCAGAAACAGTGGAACACATCTGTGTTTCAAAAATTCATGATGAAGAAAGGAGATAAATTTAAAATTTGATCAGAGGAGATGATATTTCAGCAACTTTCTGGGGTGGTTCCTCAGCCAGAGCTCCTCCTCATATTGTTCCAATTCTAATGATTTTCAGCAACAATAAACACCTGCCAAAATCAACCTGAAATCTATTTTGGACACAAAATATAAGATTCCCAACAGAGTTAAAAGAACAAACCAAAAAATATGCTTTTAAAATTTCAAGAACCATGATATTTTGGATTCTATCCATATGAAATGCTGGTCTTTTTCAAATATGTGAGAGAATTTACTGGTATTAAAAAGCTCTGGGAATTGTCACTGTCATGAAGAAGATTAGTGTCTTGTGCTCTCCTTATGGTATTTTCAACTTCTGAACCAGCCTGTGACTAAATTTCTATAATGAAAAACGTTCGCAGTACTAATGCTGACCTCATTTGTCTCTTAAATGCTAAATGAACTTTGACCTTATGAATCTAAAAAGTTTTCTGTAGGATCAAAAATCTGATCATTTATATGTGGGAATGGAAAGAGTTGGACTTACTAGCATCCAAGTAAAACACTGTGGGAGAGAAAACGAACAGGTGATAATAATATTTGTATCTCTCTTTCACTTCCTTTTAATCTTGTTAGATTCCTTTCAGCTAATTTCTTTGCCGTTACATTCATAGAATACAAAGGAAAGGTCTCTCCCAAGCTTTATTTACTCTAACTAGATAACTGTGAAATTTATCAGGTAGGATGAGGGGGCTTTGAACATCAAATGATTTCTATTCTACATCCTTTGCACTTCCTAGTCATCACTATCAAAAACTACAGTTCAGAATTCAAGACATAGAGGAAGGAAGAATAAAATCCTTACAATAAAGTTATTCTAAGCGACATGAGTGGTTACAATGGGCACAAACAAAAATGTAAGATGTGTTGCCTGACCTTCAGAAATCACCTCACAGAAACCTCTGCCTGGCAGAAGTTGCCCAGGGAAACTGTGGAGTCTTCCTTCTTAGAGATATTCAAAAGCCTCCTGGACTTGGCCCTGGCAACCACTGTTAGGAGGTCCAGCTTGAGCAGGGAGATTGGACGAACTGACCTTCAGAGGTCTCTTCTAAACTCAGCCATCCTGTGATTCTGTGTCATTCTGAGGATATTGTGTTTGTGCTTTTGGTTTTCAACTCTTACCCCAAATTCCTACTTGCTCTCTGTTTCCATAGTACTTCAAAAAGAGTGAATAAATAATTGCATACAACAATTCTCTTTCAGACATAACGCAAACTGAAGAGTTCAATTACTCCCTTCATCATTTATCTGTCACTATTTTCCATATCATCAGCTGTACTGAAAAGCCTTTAGATTGAGTAAAAAAATTGGATAATTCTCATTAATATCTGTTTTGGCTGCAAACCAAAACTAAAACCTGGTTTAGTTTGGCTTGTTTTTCAAATTATTCATAGGTAGTACAGTAAAATATGAGAAGTGCAGAAACATTTGTATCTGTCTCTTGTTTCAAATTCCTCTAAAGCTATGTTTTGAAAAATGTTTCAGAAGTTCAGTCCAAGAGGAAAGTATTTTTTAATATTATGGTACTTATTTTAACCTTTTGCATTGGAAATCCTTTCACAGTTGACCTGGACAAACTTTTACAACTGGCCAAGGCCTATTTCTAAGGTTTTCCTGCCTGTTTTTAACATGACAACTTTAATTATAATCTTAGTCACTGATGAATCTTGATCAATGTTAGTCAATCTCACTGTATTTTTAATCAAAAAAAAAGTTTTCTTTTTATGCCAATTCAAATTTACCTTTATCAATACCTTAAAAATAATGAACAAAAGGCTTCTTTTCCATTCCATTTAGTTGTAACTGGTTTTCACTTATCAAATTCTGTCCTGAACTGTATCCATGATAATAATTAGAGTAGGGAGTTATTGATATGATTTTCCACTTACACATGGACTATTTTAAAAATAAACTTAATCTATACAATAACATAAACAATCTGAGACTATTTTAAAATAAATAAATAATCAAAAAAAATAATTAATTTACCTCAATTTCTAAGTGACTTCTTCCAGTTCTGATGTCAGTGGAAGAGAATGTGCTTCATTACAATGAGCACTAATTGACAACATTTTCTGACCATTCTCAAAATTTTCTCATGGAGTCTGAATTTTTCCCTGTGCAGGGAAAAGTTTCCCCCTAGCTTAGGTTTGAGATGCAGTAGAAGAAGGTGAGTGGGATATTCTAACACTTTAATTGTGTGTTAATGCTTCATTGGAGTTATAGATATTGCAGAATTGGCCCTGAGTCAAAGCTAATGACCAGATTTTCACTTCTGTTCCTTACACATGTTCAACAGCTCACTCCTGGCCAGTGTTTGCATGCCAAGGGAAGTCCAGCTGTGCTTGCTCCTGAATTTTAATATAATATTGTCCTGTGATTGACTTAAAGCATGATAAGATGCTTGCCTAGGAATATTGTCAGGGCCCTGTCCTAAGAGAGTCCCTTGATCATTTCTTGAAAGGATGTGATATATGTCTCTGACAAAAGGCAGGCAGAGTGACAAAAGGCAGGCAGAGTTGGTTTTTTTTCTCTCAGAAAAACCCTGGTCATTCATATTTTACCAGTTACAGAGAAAAGAGTTTGGGAGAAGAAGCATCACCAGTCACACGCTTCTTCAATAAATTTAGAATCAGTCACATCTGGGTTTTCAGCAAACTAGAAAATATTTATTGTAAATTGTTTTCTTCGTCCATGAAGGAAGAAATCTTCCAAGTCATTAGTTGATATCTTTTTAATCCAGTTTCAGACATTAATGTGTTGCCATTTGTAATGACACTAGCACCTGAAAAAAACATGAATAAACATGCTTTTGTAATTTGTGTGCTTTCCTCAAGACATGAAACGTGATTTTCCTTTAAAATAATATTTTCAAAGTTTTCCCATGCATGCCTGATACTTTGACAGTTCATATTTACAAATGCAACTTCTGTGGAATGTAATTAAACAGAATAACTCATAAGACCACTGTGTTAATGAAAGGAAGACTTTTGGGGCACAAATGGAAGGTAAGCCTTCCCTTTTCTCTTGGTGAAAATGTTACATGCTGTTATTTTGAATTAAGCATTAATGACATCATCTACCACGGGTTAGTCTGGATCAGTTTTTAATTATAAACTGTCATTTTAACCTGTCTTGGAACCCCATGCTTTAAGAAAGTGAAAATTCATTAAGTCAAGGGTTTCTAGAACCGTGTCTCATTAAAGGGACTTTTGTCTATTTCTGCTGTCAGTTCTGTTTAAATATATATAAAAAGTTTCCTTTCTTAAAGTAACTTGTGGTGGAATCCGAATATGTTTTATTTGATCATGCTTGTGGAATGTCTTTTGTAAAAGAAACTATTTTGGAAGCTACATCCATGGAACGAACACTGATTTCAAATTTATCTCTGTCCAGTGAAATGCTAATCAGAAATGTGCTTAAATGATTGAGTAGAAAGAAAATTGGGAGCTCACTCCGTTCAGTGATAAATTCTTGCACATTTCCAACAGCTTGGTAAGTTTTTTACTGCCAACAACAATAGATCATAAGTTTGGCTTACTTCTGTGGCAACAGGTTTGATTTTACAAAGATTCACTGAGTTAGTGATAAATACAAGTTTAGCTGTAACCTTAGAAAACAAGATAAACAAAGAGACTGGAGCAAGTGAGCACCTTTCTAAAGAAGGCAGAGAAAATTAATGATATCTTTGCAACACAACAAATGAAATGATTTTCACTCTTAGAAGTTCTTCCCTATAGCATTACTTGAGTTTCTTTGCTGAACAGCTTATTTAGGCAGAGACTCCCATAGCAGACCAAAGAGCTGCATCAGTTTAAGATATAACCCCCTCATCTTTCTGCTTGTTTTTTTTTCTGACAGAAATTATGCAGTGGGACTGGGGTAATAGAAGTGAATATTCTTAAGCCTCAATAGAGAGTGACTGGTCCTCAGTAGAGGGTGATGCCCCTTCTAGCCTCCAAGGTGAAAACACAATTTGTCACTTCTTTTCAGATTATCCAGCAAAGTGGTAAGGGAAAAACTACCTCCAGCCACCACAGCTAGACTTACCAAAGGTTTTGGTGCTGTTCTTCTAGGTGAATCTTCTAAATTCCCTTATTGTTAACCCTTTTTGATGTTCCACTTTTTTTGTAATTTCTCTTGGTATGTAAGACATCGGTGCTGATTGCAGTTTTCACCAAAAAGTTCCAATTTTGACAGGACAGCACATAAAAAAGCATATTTCCAATTTGATTTATGCAAAGCTATTCTGTCTGCCATTGCAATCACAAAATTAATAAAGACACAGTTTATATTTCCTAGCAAGCTCATCAGGCACAAGGGACAAAGCTCTGGTGTTTATATCGTCTATTTTTTCCTCTTGTTCATCTAAAAGAAGGTAAATTCAAAACTGAATGACTACCTAGCCCCTCTCAGTAAAAGTGAAGACATACACCAGGAATTTGCAGCAGAAAGAGAACAAACTGGAGTTGGTATGCTGATGTCTCCAACACAAGTTTTCTTTATTCATTCTCAGAATATCTACACTTCAACAAACGAGATCAGTGATCTATTCAGGGCCTTGTTGCTACAGATCTAAAGCTCTTGGACAAAATGAAACACACTGGGCCAGGTCCTTAGCAGTGTTTCAAGGAAAAAAAACAACTTGGGCCAGCTCAACATGTACTATTTCTTTTGGATGTTTTTAAGCATAATTTGCATTTTTTGTTTGGACAGATAGAATTTTTCTGCCTTCAAAGTGCAGCTAAATGATCCCATTATTATTAGGAGAATAGGAAAAAATTGTTTTAAAACTATATTCAAACCTTTTCCTGCATGAGGTGCTCCGAACTGAATGAGAACTTACATTTTCTCCTGCTTCCTTTATATGAAATTGCTTAGAAACAGAACACACTTGAAACAAACACTTCAGTAAGCTCCTTGAAATTACCCAAAGCCAGAGTTTTTTTTGCTAAGGAGCTGCAAACACTTAGGTCATATTACAGTTGATAGCAGTTTGTTTTGTTTGTCTGCCATAGCTGCAGATGACGAGATCCAAAAGCCATTGACTTGAATAGGCTCTGGATTGACTGTGGGGAAAGGATTTCCACTGTAGATAGGAATGCTTGAAACATAATCATTTAAGGGTCCAGTTTCATCCTCTGTCGTTCCCTCTCTCTTGCACATGTACACATTTGCTTAGGATCAAATTCTCTCTCCTTTGTTCATATTAGATAACCATGAAACCACCAAAGTCATTCAAAGAGCAAGGTGTAATATAGTGTGAATAAAGCTTTAAATACTTGCCTAGAGGTGGGAATCTTCCCTTCAGGCCTTGTTGAAAAGTTATCAGGCATACTCACAAAGGAGGTCAGCAGATCACTACTCGTTTTTATATACAACATTGTCATCAAAAACCCCACTTGTATTAATACCACATTAATGATTACAATCAGTTATTCCATGACAAGAGAGTGCCAGGGCTGGTGTTGCACTTTCGTCACCAGAGAGAAACAACTTAGCCTCAGGCTGGCTGTGCTTTTGCAGACTATAACTCCCAGGTGCAGAGTGACTGGTCCAGACAGCACTCACCAACACATGCGTGTCTCAGACTTCCTCAGAGCAGCTGAAAACAGGATTAATTCTGTTACCAAGAAAAGAGGACCAAGGCATAGCAGCCAAGTAGCTTGCTGCTATCATTTATTTTAAACTTTCAAAAGAAAAGAAATAATTTAAGAGGGCCAGGGGTGCATGAGAGTAGGAGAGTGATGAGGAGGGAGAGAGGAAAAAGGAGAAAGAAAAGGGAGCTCTGACTCAGTCAGTGAATCACTTCTTTTTTTTCTCTCTGAACAAAAGTTCAGACTTATGAACAAATCAAGCTCTTCTGAACTAATAGCCAAAGTATACCAAGGGGACAAAGAGTAATTTTTAGTTTAATATTTTTTTTCCCTTTTTCTTTGATAATGCAAACAAGTAATAGTCATAGGTTTCATTAAATCCACAAATTTCTGTATTAACTAGATGCTTGGTATGGGGGGAAAGAAAGGAAGACATTACAGGGTTTCTTTTGGAAACCTTGTATGGGACAGAAACTGAAGACACATGAAGTTAATGAAGTCCTTGCAAGGTGTCATGGTGCAGCCAACAGGATCTGCTGGGGATTCTGGACACTTAGGTGCTCTTCCTGGCCCTGTCACTTGTTTATTGGATTAATATGGACTCCCCACTTCTATTTCTGCCACTTTTCTAATTCCCTTTACAACTGATGGCATTATGAAAGGTAGATTTTGCTCAATACTTTAAAATACCCATACCCTAAGAATCAGTAGATGAAACGGATGTTGTTGTTGGTCTTTCCAAAACCCAGTCAAATTTAAACATAAAGCAGGTGTCAGGTCTCCCTGCAGGGGCACTGAGACAGCCCTGTGAAACACAGCAGGGGAACATGTGGCACCTGCAACATTGGAAGACTGAAAAACAAATATCAAACTTCTGGCAATCATCAGTTAAAAAGCAATAGGGTTTTAGTTTATAGAATTAAAATAATGTCTGCAGATTTCAGCTAGGTCCTCATATCAGCATCAAACTAATTTTTCAAGTCTGAGCTTAATTCATTTGTCAAATAATGGTAATTATTCTCTCATTAGGTCCTGTTACCAATTAAAATAAAGTAGCTAAGATGGGAACAGGTCACAATTTTAGTTTAAATACTGCAGATCACAGATATTTTCCATTATTTTAGACAGGCAATATTTTTATTTTATTCAGAAGTCTTTATGAAAACTTCTTCTGAAATGTAATTTCCCATGACCCTTCTTAGTTTTTAATTTTTTATAAAAATGTATGTGCAATTGTACTCCTTTTTCTTATCACTTCTCACAGTAAAATAAAGAAAATGGATTGAAATATTTTTAAATAACTTTTTTCCTTATTCTAGACAGTATTTTGTGAAATAGCACACTATTTGAACCCAAGGTTTCTTAATTAAAAAACAGTGTTCTATTGTATCCTGGTGATAGTTATATTACAAAGACACATGATTTCAGTACTATGGACTACAAGTGAATTAAACATCTGCCTAGTATTTATTATAACATCAATGTAAAAAAAAAAACCAAAACTATTAGAGCACCAAATTATCATGTTACAAAGCTGTGAGATTCATCCCGTCTCTGGGGATTTTCAGATATTACACTGATGCAATACTTGTTCTTAGCCAAGTAAACTTTGTGCTCTTTCCTTTGTTTCATTATGAATAAATATGTACATGCATTGTTTATAGATTATGTATACTAAGCAAGGCCAGGTCTGATTCACAGCTGTGAAATTAATCATGTTCTATGTACAGGGGATTTCAGAGAAAATTGTTTTGGATCAGTACTCTGACTCTTCAAGTGTTTCTTTTCTTGCATGGTAAATATTTAAGGCCAGGCAGTACAACGGGTAAATTTAATCTAATATTATATAACAGGGTTAAAAAATGGAAGATTAAAAGGAAAAGAAAAAAAAAAAAGAAAAAAATGGGCACAGTAACTTAAAACATATTGAAACATAAACATACAGCATTCACAGCATAAATCAACAGCTTAATGTATTAACTTCTTGGCGTAAGAATGACATTTACCCTTTTAACTATTTCCTCAGCAATTTCCTTCTGTGATGCAAATAGCAGTATACAACAATGTAAAGTTGGCAGTCTTGCCAGACATACGACATGAAACACATGACAGGAGCTCAAATGGAAAAAGATCAGTGAGCACCTCTCAAAGTGTGAATCCAGATTTGTTTGTGAAAAGCTTCCATGCATCATAACAGCAGAAAATGTTTTTTGCTGGTTCATAGCCTGAACTTACTTTTTTAGAGTTTGCTGATTTTCTAAAATTACTGCTTAAAAATTAAATGGTTTACTAAAATACCATTGTTGATTTTCTAAAATTACTTTGACCATGAGTGAGCCCAAATCAAAGGGATTAAAATTTGTGTTTCTTTCACCGTCAGTGAAATAAAAACTCAAGGATCCGAACATAAGAAAATATTTCAATAAAGTAATATCTGTATCTTTCAAGTTCTACTTCCAGGTATGTCATGTGGCATTACTGAGTAGAAAATCAACAATGAGCAGGAAGAGCTATTCAAGGGGATTTAATGCCTGCACCTCATAGTGCCATAGAAAATGCAATGTCACTGGATGTGCGGGACTGACATCCCCTGGAAAAGAAACTAAGGTGTGAGCAGGATCCTCATCGCATGCAAATGACACTAGACAATGAAGAAAACTCACTCCTGCACATCAGTTCTTTATTTTTGACAAAGAGGCATTGAGAGACTTTTCCAGAGGCTTATTCAGGTGTAGAAGTGGTGGATTGCAGAGCTTCTGGCAATTTGTGCAAAATATGTTCTTTCCTCACTCTTTTTTTTCATCTTTTTACTCAAGAAAGACTTCTTCAGAAGTACTCTGGATCAGAGTAATATGTGCAATGGAGAAAATTTCTCCTCTAACAGCTATGTATAAGAAAAAAAAAAAAAAAACACAAAACAAAAAAACCCCACAAACCAACAAGAAAACACTTTGCACCTAATCCTTGAAAAGAGTTTCAAGAACTAAGCTGTAGTTTCATAGACTTTATTGATTGCAGCCTTGAGGTGTATACCAAAACACTCTTGTGAAAGAATCTCAAAACAAACTGCTGCTTTGACATCTCCTATCAACTGCTGCAGTGCTGCTGAGCCAGTTTTCAGAGCCTATCTCCATCTGAGTCCACAGGGTGAAGAGCAGAGATCTAACCTCCATGCTTATGGCACCCAAGTTCTAGGCACTGCAGTGCTAAGCTGAACCAGTCTGTAAGTCTTACCTCAAATCCAACCACACCAAAGAGAAAAAAAGTTGACTCATTTGACTCTGGATTCAGAAACTCTAAGCGTTTTATTAGATATATTTTTTTGTGTTAGTTCTCTTTTTAGCACTATTTTTTTTTTAAGGAAGATCTAAGTACTTAGTTGCAAAGTAGAAATGGAAAATATCTTGAGAAGACTAAATCATAAACTTAACTGAAATTTTTATAACTCATTGTTCTTCCTGAAGGCATAGACCCACATAGGGAACAAAACTGTTAAATTAATATTTTTCCATTCCATTATCCATACAAGTTTCAGGATTTTACTGTTTCAGACTTTTGAATCCAATTTCTACAGAAATGATGATGTGTCATGCAAAATAGTAATTGAGACATGCTTATGTTTTTGGATCATGACAGTTAAGTAGGTGAAATCATCCTGTTTTAATTACAAAGCAACTCCCCCTCAACTGTGTTTCTTACGGTTAATGTTTTTCCCCTAATAAAATGCAAAGGAATATTATGAGAAAAACTTATGTCATTTCTTGACAAAGAAGAAATATATTTCCTGTCTACCATGTGTCTAAATACTGTTCACTTTTCTATTTCAACAATACCACTGAGTCAAAAGCAGCTTTGTATAAACCAGGATTTGACCTTTTTAGGTTTCTCCTGAAGAAGATATTTAGGGAAAATGAGTAATATACTAAGAACAGTTAGTCTGAAGTCACAGCAGAAGAAAAGTGGTTTGTAGCCATCATCTTTATGATAAAAGCATGGTTTATTTTTTTTAACAAAAGTAAGATGAGCTACTCAGAACCAGGTTATGCTCCTCATTACACTGGAAATATCTTAACAAAAGGAACTGTCCCGCATCCTACAAATCTAGAATTCATTACATGTTCTTGATTCACACTTTTAAGTGCCAGCTGATATAAAACACATTATGTCAAACATTTCTCATAAAAGTTGTAAAAGCTTGTATCCTGAAAGTGCCATTTCTTGGACGCAGAAAATCCGTAATTCTTCTTAGAAGAGCTGATTTCTCAAATGCCTGACTTCACAAATGCCATGGGCATTCATTCATCCGGGACATCTGTCAGAAAAGAAAGAGTTATGTTCTTTTCTTTATGTCTGTCCTTGTGCCAGAGCATATATTCAGAGGGAAGAAATTTGCTTTCAAATCTTCTTAAAAGAGACCTCTACAAGACATTTCCTCTTTCAAGAAGATGGCCTCAACTGCTAAACTCTTGCCTGCTCCTCCTTATGGAGCTTTTGAATAACCTCTGTCTAGCGTATGAGCAAAGAAACTTCTCTGTTCCCAGGATTATTTCTGTGTTTTACATGGCTCCTCCCTGCATAATGAGCACAAACAACATCAGAGAACAAAATAAACCTTTGCTGATGTTCAGAATGGAAAATTATATTCCTTTCTTCATGTTCAATAAATTACTGAAGATTTCCCAAAAAATAGGATGTTAACCCTTGTAGTAGTAGAAAAAACACCAAACTAGCTTTTCATATTGTATGAAAGAATACAACAAATATTGTTTTGATAATGACTATTTAATCACAGAATAACAGAATTATTTCGATTGGAAAAGAACCTGAAGATCATAGAGTCCAACCATGAGTGTTTGTCTTAATTCATTTTGAAAGGCATAGCTTAAAGAGTTTTTCAGTCTGTGAATCCTAATCTCAAATACTGTCAAACACATGAGCATCTGTAACATAAAATCTCTCTTTTTCTCAAATATGTTATTAACAGATGTCTGCCTCCCGCACATTCTACAGACTGCTCACAGGTGGCAAGGAAATTGTTTTAAAACACTGCAACAAAGACAGAGTAAGCTTGTACCACCTACCCAGGGACCCTAGCAGATCCCCAGAAAGTAATCATGGAACTAAAACAGAGGGTATTAGAACCAGAAGGGCTGTCTTCATGAAATAGAAAATACTTTCAAGAAAGAGCAGCGGAATTAACCATGAAGTCTGGCAAGCCTAGAATACAATAGGCCAAAAATCACATCCTTAAATAATTTTAGGAGGGATAAAAACTCTGAAAATAACTTTTTTAAACATGCCAAAAGCAGGAAGCACACCAGTTTTTCTTCAGGATCGATAGTTGATATTAAAGATAAAAAAAAAAAGAATTTCTCTAACAAGATGCAGTCTTAGTAGAAATGCTAAGTGAATTATTGGCATTGGTGTTCTCTATAAAATAATGCAGGTAAGCTCTGACACTGAGCCTTTCCTTATGGCAGAAAAATCCAAGGAAATAATTCAAACTGAAGTTTGCTTAGAATAGTTTTAGAGTTCTGATGATTTTTTTTAGCATTGATAACACTAAGAAAACAAAATATTTTTCCCTTGAAAACTCAAAATCAGATTATATCTGCGATGCTCAGAATTTCTTGAGTCATCTTGAACATTGGTAGGCTGAATATTCTGAATGAAATGGTGGATTTTCAAAGAATCTTACAGGAGTTATCCAGGAAAAGGCACATGAAAATGTACATAAAAATATGTTTTTTTTCTTGGGCTGAGTAGCTGAATTGTAAAACAAATCACATGAATATTTAATGGAGACTATTCAGTATGAGTTTAACTGGAGGAAACGGTGCTTCACTGTGGAGTGGGAGAAATAAAAAAGGATTACAGAGGAGGTCCTTCAAATAATACAAGTGGATTGTCAAAGAACTTTCAAATTTCTTAATCAACGTCCTTACTCTAACAGGCAAGGTTTTCTCAGAGAATAAGTGTCAGTTAAAATCTGGGAAACAAATAATGAGAACAATCTGAAATATTAATATTTTTAACACATGAAGATCCGCACTTCAATGCATATGGCTAAACATAAGTGGCTTGGGATAAAAAGAAATGCAAAAACTGTCGATATATATATTTTCAAGACATTAACATCAGAAACTGACTTTGGAGGGATGAATATGCTAGATGTTATCGGATGGTTAAAAGGTCAAATGAAAATTAAGTGTTGATAAGTATAAAATAGTTAAAGTTTAATAACTTGTATTATGGACTTTAAATAAACTGATCTCAATGAGGAAAGAGCTCTTTGGATCACTGTTATTACCCTAGCATCGCCAGTTCAGTGATCATCAACAATCAGAGGAAAATTAAATACTGTTAAAGACACAACAGGAAAACTTGTACCACTTTATAATTCAATCACACCTGCTATGCTGCTGAAAGTGCACCTCACCACTCTCCTCTCCAAATAAATGTAGTAAAACTTGCTAAAATATAGAGATCTGTGACAAGGATGATGAGAGGAGAGGAATACTTTCCACCTGAGAAGTTTTTAAATAGTCTAGAACCCTTTTCAGGAAAATAAGGGACCCAGTGTTATTATTTGACAGGCTGTAAAATCATGAATAGGCAAAGAAGGTCAAAGGGGAATAATCATTCTCTGTATTTTACAGCACAAGGATGAGAAAAAACTAGGTAGAATTATCAGGCAGTAGGTTTGAAGGAAGCAATCGGAGTACTTTTTCACACAACACCTCATTATATTGTGGAATTCACTGCCACAGATAATTTCCCATGCCAAAAGTGTAAATGGATTCAAAAACACATTAAAAAAAATTAAGCACTGGAAGACCCATCAAAAACTAATAAACCAGATGATGTGGTGTAATCTTCAGTTTGAGAAAGCCCCAGGAAGAGATGGCTGGCTGGGAGCTGCACAGCTGCACACCAAAGCATTTGCTGGCCACTATCAACAATATGATGCTGGCACACATGAGTTTTAAATCTGACTAAAACCAGATGGTTTTATATTCTTAACTCTTGTCACAGTTTCTAGTGAGTTCCCCTCACCCTGAGCAAAATTCCTGAAGTATATTACCCCTGTCTTCTGTCTTTAGTGACTTTCCCTCTGACAGCTTATTTGGGCCCATGTTTTGCACATGCCTTCATTTATTTTAATGCTTGGATATGCCCATGAAGAAAAACCAACATTCATTTTATGACAAATCAGTCCAAGCAGGACCACATTTCTCCCTCTGGAAGGATATGTCCCTTTCCCTAGACTGCCTAAGTTTTCAAATTAGGCATCTTAGTTTCATCATAACAGATATATAGGTCTGGATGGCAGAATAGTTTAAAATTTCCTTGGTTATATTAATTTTTTTAAAAGGGGAGAAAAAGGAAAAAAATAAAAAAAAAGGGGGGGGAAGGACAAATTGAGAAAAAATAAGAAAGGGTAAGATGAAAGATGAAAAAGTATCTAGAAACAGAGAAGAAACAGTTATGAAAGAACCCAAAATGATTTTTATTACTGAAAATTCAACTGGTCAAAAGAAGCCAAAATATTTTTTATTGCTGAAAATTCAACTGGTCAACCATTTCATGATGTAGCACTTTTTAATGATGCAACATATTTCCACACATGAAAACTGAAGTCTTTAATGTTATATTTGACTCATTTTTTCCTGCATCCTCTGTTTCAAAATTATAAATAAAACACAAAAAATATTTCTTTATTAAACCTTTTCCTTGTCACTGGACTTCAGAGAAATGGGTAAAAAAAATCACAGCTTATAAGGAACTTAACTCTGAAAGAACAATAATGTTTTTTCCGTTTGTTTTTGGGGTTTTGGGGGGGGTTTGTTTTGTTTTGTTTTGTTTTGTAGAAAAGAGACAAAAATCTAATGCATTTGAGATGTGATCAGCCCCAATTTTCCTTTTTGGTGCAGGCACACCACTGACCTCCTGTGAGGTCAAGAGCTTAAAAAAGCATTATGATTCTCTCCATGTATGGATTTTTTAGTGAAAAAGAGATTTCACATACATTATAACACCCTTTAGCTTATTGGTAGCATTTTCAGGAGGACGCTTCTAATTTCAACTCCAATTCATGAGAGAACTGATGATCAGTGCTTTAGAAAATGTTTTTTTTTTTTACGAAGAGACCTATGCTTATGTCATGGTATTGCTGTCAAAGAACACAAGAGACACATCAACTTTTGTAGAATGTGATTTTATACTCACTTCCTTACATCACCCAAAACAACTCACCAAGTAATTAAGTCACCCTTACACTGAGTATTCCAAATTTACTGATGTCTAGGTTCTTGGGCCTACACGAGCCTCTTTTAGGCAGCTGAAGTCAGGTCCCAAAATCTTACACCCATAAACTGGATAATACTTTTAATTACTCAAATTTCAAACTCTGGCAAAAAGAAAATTATCTACAGAAAAATTCCCTGATTATTCCAGTCCCTGCATAATAAACCTAGATTAAAATTGAAGCACAAAGAGGGGAAGATTCTTTAGGTGCTTCTAAACAGATTCAAATTACCTGTGTTTGAAAATGTTAAAATGTTAGCACTTTTTTTTTATTATTACTTTTTGTGGCAGAGTATCTGTGAGTGATCTGCCTCTATTATAAGAAAGTGAAAAAAAAATATATGCTTTGATAATAGCCTGCCTGTCTTGTCGCTGAGATGCTATTACTTTGTGTTTCAAACAGTTGGAGATTGAGAAAAGGTGTTCCCTTTCAGTACTCAAATTTCATGACATTCTGCTATTTTTTTCCCATCATATGGGAAATCCCACTCAAGGGAGAAGATATATATGACTACAACTTGCAGTTACTACGAGATGACAAATACCATGATGAAACAGAAGAAATTTCCCATTAAAATAAACCACATGTCAGCTTTCGGCTCAGGTTCACGCAGCTCCCAACCAAGGAAATATGCCTGAGCTGTAGATCATGGAGTAAATGCATATCTGCTCTACTCAAAGTGGCCCATAGAGAAACAAACAGAAATATGAGCTAGCACTGACTATGAGAATGAGCAGAAAAACCCTCCAAGATCAGGCCATCCCATGCTTTTACCAGTGCAGCCCTAAATGAAAGAGATGCACACAACTCCTTGCCTTAGGCAGTGCTTAATTATCCTTTATCAAAATAAGTTGTGGAATTCAAAGCCAGACATTCCCAGTGAATGCTGGCCCTCATGCTGCATGAGGTATTCCCTGTCCCTGGGTATAAAAAACCTGAAGAACTGAAAGCTTACTACAAGATCCAGGAAAACAGAAAGTATTTCTTTTGCCATAGATAACAGATTTCTATGGACACCTATTTATCCAATAAAAAAGTAGTAAAAAATGAGTTTGAAGAGTAAAGGAAAAACTGGAAATAAGGAAGAAAAAGTACTAGAAAAAATCCCAGTTAAAGTGATTAGCTTTCTCCATTTTTTAATTAGGCAGAATGCAGAGAGAAACTTCATGCTCTAGTTTTCAGTTTAGCCCCCCCAAACTGACTCTATCCCCACAAAAAGCAATACTGAAGTGCTTAGGAATTTTTTTGATAGGCTTTTCCCCCTAATATTTCATTGTTTCAACAAAAGGGAATGATTTTCCAAAATGTATGCATTAGCAAATTTTCTTTGGGAAAAATTTCATGTCTACCAGAAAGAAAGCTGAGACCCTGAATGCTATAACTGCTTCTACCTCTCCTATCTTTCTTTCACTCCCCCTTAATCATGCTCCATTCTCAATTTCATAAAACCTGATTTTGTCTTGACTCATACATTCAACTAAATATACACAATGATTGCTTTCAGGTCAGCCTCCTTTGGTGTGATTCCTTGGATACACACTGGAGAATAAAGTACTCCAGAAAAAACACGTAAAGTAACTTTCCTGATGTGAGAACAAAGTTTTAAATGGCTGACAGGGTTTCATCCCCAATATTTGAAATGTCCTGGCCCTATGTAGATCTTGTCCCTCTTGGATGAAAAGTCAAGATTAATATTTTTCTAAAATATTTATTTCATTGAGTTCAAGCCCTAGTCATGAGTAAATTATGCAGGACTTAGTAGGTCATCAAATGCTCTTTCTCTGCTGAAATGGTCAAACATATTCAAGAGAGTTTGCCATGAGTAGGACCATCATAACCCGTACAGTTCACTGCAGAGGAATAGGAATGGGATGCTGAAGGGACTTCATTCTCCATGTAGTGCTTCCATTCCTGTTAAAACAAGCACAATATAGAACAGAAGTAGCAGCAATTCTATTTGTGGTCTTCTTTGCAAAAAGGACAAAAACAAGAAAAAAATAAATCTTTCCATACATAATTATATTTCACTGTAGAACAAACAAAAAAAATGGGTAAAACTGAGTTTGAACAAATGTCAGATAAGGCAAAATTACTATTGAATATATAATGGATATACAGTGATTCTTCAATAGTCACTGGCCTAACTGCAAGGCTATGCCTGTGAGTAGTTTGATAATGATGACAAGTGACCATTTTTGTTATGATAAAAACTTCACATTTCTTTAAGAGATCCCTTTCATTAAGAGATTTCTTCATTAAGAGATTAATTTAAGAGATTTATCTTAAATCTTTTAATTTGTTCAATAAGAGATTTATCTCTTAATATCATTAAGATATCCAAACAGTTTTAATATTTTGTAGCATTTTTACCACAAAAATACTCTTGCTAGCGCCTCTATCTGGTTATCTTTGTTTTAAACTAGACATTTACCTAATTTTTGAAACATTGTGTTCATTGCATTTTAAAAAAACACACATGCAATCAGTAATCTTTTTTGGATGATGACCTGAAGAATATAGGAGCCAGAGTAGATTTAAATATAAAATTGGAAACCAAGATGTTAAAGTCATGAGCAATAATAAAACACAGATTATTATTATTATTATTATTATTATTATTATTATTATTATTATTATTTTAAAGCATTTATTCCCTTGTAGAGATCAGATTCATAATAAATTGTACATTGTTCTGAACCATGAGTAGATTATGTGATGGCTCCTCTGCCCAGAGTGATTTTTCCTCTTGATTGTTACTGGTCCCTCAAAAAAAAAAAAAAAAATTAAGCTGACTCATTAACAAAAAAAAAAAAAAGACAAAAACAAACAAACAAACAAAAAAAAACCATGTATTTTTTTATTTTTATAATCCTTTGGTATAGCCATATTAGAAAGGAAAAAATTTTAAAAAATTACTTGTAGTTTAAGGACAATAATGTTCCAGAAATTCTTAAATGATATGCTGACCAAAACGTGCTGAATAATGAACATAAAGAACATCTTTTCTTCCACATCTTCCACCTTTCACTGCATTCTATGATTTCCTGTATTCGTCAAATTTTACGTTATTTTTGGGTTTACCTCTCATAACTGTTTTTAAAAATGAATATTTCACATTAATATCCTTCTCTAATGTTTATTTCTTTTCTATGTTTCGCAGACAGCAAGTCACCTGCCTCTCTCTTATTTCTCCCATATAATTTAGTTAATTTACGAGTTGCTCAAATACCTCCTCCCTCCTCTTTGTTTCACAGTTCCAAACTACATTGTCTCCCTATAAGTCTAATTCATAACAGGTTTACTAAACCTTGGAACAATCTTTGCCTGACTTTGAGGACTGCACTATTTCATACCTGAAGAAAGTGAAGAAAGACTTCTGTGCCGAATATCCTGTTTATTCAAACTATCTCTGCTGCTTTAACCAAGGCATTCCCTTACAGGAAGCCGTCTGTCCCAGTGAGGACATGAATTTACTAATTAAAAGAATCTGAACTTTGTTATTCATTAGTCTATAATTTATTTTTGGCTCAATAATATAAAGGAGATGTAATGAGTCTAGCAGCTAATATAATGCTAATATGATGTGGTTAGCACAGTATGGTTGGCAAGAAATCATATAGCACTAAGAGTAAATAATTAATGACTTTGAGAATAAACACCGAACTTTATATATTCACAGATATAATGATTACTGGTAATTATAAGTAAAACCAGAAGTATACAGAAGTTAGCATAAATTATTTAGGAAAGACAAAATTTTCAATGAACAACCTAGCTGAGCTTGGACTATATGGAAAAGTTGGAAGCACAGTCATTAAAGTTGTACATGGAGCTGTATGGTTTCACCTTTTTTGGTATTATATTTCAAAAACTCTTTGTTGAAAGAAATGGCGTGATGGAGACAGAAGTGATGAATGCACTGAGAAATTGCTTCCTGTCATAAATGACTTTATAAACCTACTGGGAAATTTTTCATGTCTACATCTGCTAGATGGTGACTAATGCAGGATAATCAAATTAGAAATCATTCAGCCAGTAGAGACTAGTGACCACACGAAGGTCCAGTGACTATAGCAAGATTAGAAGTTGATACGTGTAAATCACAACTGATTCTAATCAGAAGCAGATGCCTGATTTCAGACAGGTCTTCATGGACAAGATGTCAGAAAATATTAGAAATAATTGAGTAGAAGGAGACAATGAAATGCAGACTCCATTACTGTACAAACAATTGACAGAACTCTGTGCAAGTAGGTAGGTATGCATAGCTTAAATGCAGCGTCCACAGAGAATATATATTAAAATTACTTTCTGGGTTATTTAAATTAATAATAGCTAGCATGTATATCATATGCAAACATATAGTGAAAATGTGAAATAGCTGATTAAATTGGACATACGAGGTAATATTCTCCACCATTAGATTTAACATGCAGACATATAACGTTTGTTAATAAGATATAGGCTTTATATATGTTTTTGAAAATTGCATGTTTATAGTTATTTTAAAACAAGTCTAAATTGTAAGCTGCATTTTAAAATGTTCTACCAGTGAATATCAATTAAAAGTCATAGAATAAGTGAAAAATGAATTTGCTATTATATTTACTATCTCATTCTTTTGTTTTCTACTGTAAATTTTACTGCAAATTAGTGAAACCTTTCACTCTTTACTGGCGCATATCTTTGGTTTTATTTCATATGTTCTATGTAGACTGTGTTTTAATGCCTGATAAAGAATTCAGGAGTTGCATAAAGATAAAATATGATTCTTTTTCTATTTTAATAAATTTAAATATATATTGTCATAGTTTAAGAGTATTCGATATGAATGTGTGTCTCCACCAATACTCTGAAAATTAAATGCTAAATATATATCACCTCCTTTTACCTAATTTACATAGGCACAGTGAGTTATATGTTGTATTATACTGGTTTGAATTAATGCAGTATATCTTGTATAAACATTGTTCTCAACTGCATCTGGAAGGAGATGTTTTACAATAGAAAGATTTTTAGTGCTAACAGAAGAGAAAAATACACTCTCTCTAAAACCCTGGCAATATTTTACCCATAATTAGCACAGCAGGTAGCACTGGGAATAGAAGTTTTATGTGCAAATAAATAATAGATTTTAGAAAAGTGATTGTGAAAAGCCAGGGCATGCGTTAATTTTACAAAAAGAGATACTTTTATGATTCTTCAATTTTTAGTTCTTTGCTATTTTTGATTAGGTGTCTTCTCAGAATCTGATCATTTGCCAGCCCCTCAGCATGAATATTCATATGACTCATTATGCATCATGTTTTCTGATTGGGCAGCTAAGTCTCACATGGCTCCATCTCCTGTCTAGATGACTATTTTACAAATTATATTTGCTGGTATTTAATCTTAATTTCCTATGTAAATCCTTCTGTGACTGAGATTTAGACAAACACATACACAAGCACTTCACTGGCATAAATGGTCTTCAGAGCCAAAGAGCAATTTAGACAAAATAAGTGCCAGAGAATGTTAGCAAAAATATGTCAGAGGCTTTCCTGAAAACTGGGTGGGTGGTTAAGGTTAGTGGGAAGGACTTACACTCTGAATTTACAATAAAATTACACCTTTGCTATCACTGACTGAAAAGGGCCATCAAATGCACCAATACCCTTCAGCTAAATGTTCTTTGTTGATTTTCATAATAGGATTTTCAATATGGGTTTGTGAATAGCACAGAAGTTTCTTTCCACTATCGCATTTATAATATCCCTGGACTCCTTCTTGCAGGTAAAAGTGATGATATTTGAGTAACAGTTCTGCACAACTGAAAATAATGTCAGTAAGAGTAGACTTTAGATGCTGGCTGCTGTTAGAACACATATAAGTCATGTACACTAAACAGTCAGTAATCCAGAGATGAAATCATACTCCACTGCAGAAAAATAGGAACTTCAACTCACTCAGCCATGCACAATAGTTTCCTAAAGATCAAGACAAACGTTTGTACTCATTTGTACAATGACTGATAGAAAAAAAAAAAAAAAAGGAAGAAAAAAAGGAGGGATTTGTCTAAGTGTATATAAGATATATTTAGAAGGATAAATTCATGACTCAAAGCACATGTGCAATTAACATCTAAGTCCTTTTCAGCTTCTGAATGCAAACATCTAGAAGCAGGAGAAATTAGCAAAAGCAGCAAGTATATTACACACACTCACAGACAGGATTTTCAAGCAGGAAAAAAAACACTCTTCTGTTAATTCTTTGAATCAACAACATATGTTGTTTACTTATTGTTGCATCTTGCAGAAAAAATAAAGTTGGCTTCAGCAAATAATGAGCAGATGAATTTTGAAGAAAGAGGACTGTGTGGCTAGAATTACGAATACCAGACAGTAATGCCATTATACTGTGGGCTTAAGGTTTTTCCACAGCAAAATAATAGCCTGCCAGGCAGACAAACAAATTAGCTGGTGATGGACCTCCCTTCCACAACTAAGCTTTAATCCAAGACAGTCAGTTTAACTAATGAGGAATCCTCCTCTTGTTCTACAGTCATAATTTGAAAGTGGTGTGGAACTGATAAACGGAAAAGTCAGTCAAGTTTTTGACCTTTCTCAGGAGTGTCTTTGACATCAACTAGATGAGAATGCGAGGACTCAGCCGTTCGAGTAAGTCTCCAGTGATCTAGCCCCTAGAAAGTCTCAAATAACTTCCTTAGTCATAACAGGCACTTTGGCCTGACTCACAGAACAAACTAGCATGTAAGTTCAACTCCCACTTAAAATTGTTAGTGGTTTGAGTTCATCTCACTTAATTTTAACCAGCTTAAATGTACGACTCTAGTCTAAACTAGACACTTTCCAAGGTCCCTAGAAACTCCTTCAGTTTTTGAGTGAAGTGTTTAGAATTCTGCTCTAAGAGGAGTTCCCAGTTTGAGTAAAATACAGTATATTAACTTGGCGGCTATCTCATATTTTGCCCTTTTAGGACTCACAAAATGGGAGTTTTCCAGCCTCTGACATCTGTTGACCATCAGTTTCAGAGTATACACAAATTCTCGTGTAAGTGCAGGGACAA
Source organism: Cinclus cinclus (assembly GCF_963662255.1). Classification (NCBI taxonomy): domain Eukaryota; kingdom Metazoa; phylum Chordata; class Aves; order Passeriformes; family Cinclidae; genus Cinclus; species Cinclus cinclus. The sequence goes on from NC_085049.1 coordinate 12,069,417, forward strand.
AGTGCTGCCCCTTTTCAACACAAATATTTTACTATTTGATCATTTGGATGATGGAACATTCAGCAATTTATTTCACTGTCACATGATACAGCCTGAACTGACTTCCTTCGCAATTACTATGACTAAGAACTAGTAATGAGCTAAGTAGTAACCTCTTTGGAGAAAGGTCAGAAAGAGACAGATTTTCTCCTGTCTTCCAATTTTTACTCAAGCTAGATTAATTTTCACAGAATGAAATGAGTAAGCCAAGAAGTAGGTGAGGGTGTTTTGCCCTGAAGTCTGAGAAACGTGTGTGAAAATATGTTTTAAATGTAATGAAAGTCTAATCATAATTTGCATAGCAAAAGCAAGCTACTGTAATGGAACTGACAGTGTCACATTAGTACTGACTGAAAAAATGGACAGATTTGTGGATAGAAAGTACATGTTTTGGGGCAGATGTGCTTTTTACTACAGTTGCCACTGAGTGAAATGTTGCTTCCCTTTGCAGCAGCTCTGTGAAAAGATTTACAGTATCAAAAAAAAAAAAAGTAGAAATAAAAATATAGAGAAGTTTCTTTGACTGCAATTTCTTAAGTCCACATTATTATCAGACATTCCACAAAACAACAACAGCAAAAAGAAACAAACAAGAACCAAAAAACAGAAACCCATCCTCCAAACCCCAACAGATTGGATTTAAAATAAAGATTGTGGAATCAGAATTTTCCTTCCAAATCAGCTCTGTGTCTTTGACATCTAGAACTAATGACTAATAGCTCAGCAGGTCATTTATTTTTCTCCTGGAGACATGGTGGATCTTCCCCAAAGAAAGTTCTTATCATGCTCTGTTCAGGGAGGAGCACTGGGATAGAGCAGTAATCTACTGCTAATCTACAGTACAAGAGAAAAACTGCTGAGATAACTTTCCAGTTCTGGTTTGCATGACTTTGTCTCTAATTTCTGAAGATATGTTGGTCACCCAATCCAATCCAGTTGTTCTTTTAACTGTACTTAATAGAAGACAAAAGAGCTAGACAAGTGTATCATGAAAAGGACAACGCATTTGGTGCTTTTAAAAATATAATCAATAAAGCTGTAATGAAAGACTACTGTCATTATTGTCCTCAAGTCTTTTTATGTACTGAAATCATAATGAATCATCAGAACAAAACCCATTGGTTCATATGCTCCCATCATTTTCACAGTATAACACCATTGAAGTGATGTATTCTCCCTTGAATATGGAGCTTCCATGATTCCTCTTAGCCTGATGTTTCACACTCCTACAGATATTAATTTGTGATTCATTGTGACCTGCATTTCTCTGATCTATTACCCAAATTTCTTTTCTCTGACTCATGGTGCCATTTGGGTATCAAAACTGGTGAAGGCTGTGAGTTGGTTGCAGTGGCAATGAAGTTTCCATATGCAAGTGGTGATCTGGAGGCAGGTTTCTTTATCGAAATGCAAGAAGAGAAAGTTAAAATGGCAGGACATAGTAATAAGGGAGGAATGAGTTTTTCTTTGTTGCATTGATGGACAAAGTCAATGTGACAGAGGAAACAGTACTTGTGAGAGCTCGGGTGTCCCCACTGTGCCATCAGGACGGTAACAAGTGTTCTACTCTACCAAAAAGAGACAGGATGTTTTGGCTGATCACCACACACTGCACAACAATCCAAAAGCCTTGTGGCAGCACTAGGTGATGTGTGCATTTCTCTTTCTACTTGCATCACACTCAGTTTTGATCCAGCCCTGCCTTTACACATTTTTCTATGACAATATCAAGCACAAAACTACGTTTAACTGCAGTTGCACCAGTGTTACTTCTTTACCAGAAAACCTTCCCCTGAACCACTGAAGTTGGTTAATGGTGTCTAAATTTCCACAGAGCGGTGTTCTCTCAATCACAGCAGTACAGAAAGAGTTCTGGAATCTCATCTTTTGCCCTTTTCAATCCACTGCTCTGATTTCACAAGAATATTAATTCAGAGAACATATCTCCCAGCTAAAGGAACCATTTCTGGTATTTTGATAGGACACTTCAAAGAACAATTTTATTAACAATAGACCAGGAAGACAAACATTACTTTGCTTAGGAGTTCCAAAACTCCTTAAGACTTTACCAGTTAAAAGGTGATCTCAGCATCTCATTGCATAGGTTAATCTTAGAAATTGTACTTCCTGGTATGCAGCTTGTAAAAGCTCAAGACTGCTGATCAGTTTCTCTGATACAATTAGTAGCACATTATTATAGTGAATGGCCACAGTCAGTATCAAGTTATCATGGTGAATGGCCATAAGAAGTAACCATATCAATCTAGTCAAGCATTGCTACCTTTATACTTGGGGTTTTTGCCTCTAACCCCTTCTGAAAAATCCTGTGTTCCTCTTAGTCTGAAATTCTGCAGGATTTTATGGATATACTTAATATGATATTATGAGAAGACCAGGACTCTGTCCCCAAATAGAAAAAATATGTCTCAGTAGAGCATATTGAATATTTATAGTACAATAAGTTTTATTATTAAATTAAGTAAAAATTAGTAAATAGTACAGGTTTCAAACAGAATTACATGGCAGGCTCATTATTAATTGAGAAGAGGTAATCATGTAATATATATTTACAGGAAAGTTGTATTCTGTTCTAGTAAGTTCCAGAGGCACTAGTTGCCCTTTAATACTCAAAGAATTTCCAGGCAGTATAAAGTGGATCGACTACGACAGTAAGATAAAAATGTAGTGTTGGTCTTTGATAATTTTTTTAAGAAAACACCTACCCCAACAGAAAATTATTTTAATTGTCAGAAAAACATAGCTGCTGAAAAAAGCTTTTTCAAGATATTTCAGACAAAGGCAATGGCAAATAAAATATCTGCTGAGCCCAAAAGATAAAATGTATCTCCAACAATTGCAGGGCTACATGTTTTGAATGACTGAAGAAGGAGAGGGTCTTAGGAGACTAACCTTAAAAGGTTGGTGCAGAGAGGTCACTATAGACAAAACCTGGGAAGAAGATGATTTTGGTCTAGAATCCCCTAAGGAGCACAAGATGTACTGCAAACAAAAGAATTTCTACTAAGAAGCAGCACAAATGAAAAAATTACATTCTCTTTTCCAGCATATATGCTTTCCCTCATCTTATCTGGTTTTATACAGAAAACAAAATATTTTTATTACTTTGTGATCCACTGGCCTCAGAGTTCTGAAGCTGCCTGTAGATGCTGTACCCTGCTGTGTACAAATGAACTAAATACATAAACCCAGTCAGCTTAAATCTGTCAAAAATACTTCTAGAAACAGGCTATGCATGCAAGGACGGCAGATGGAAAAAGCTTTCAACTGTGATGAAATAATCTACACCCAAATCATTCAATCCAGTCAGTCAGTACTGCAGAATCATTTTCATAAGAAAATTCAAGATGGACTCAGTCTGCAAAGTAGTTTGGAAATAAATTAATTATGGAGGGTTTAAATGACCCTCTAAAAAATGCATTCTTCTTTTCTCATACCCACATGAAATCTACAGACATTCTCTGTTCTCCTGAAATTCTGCCATTCTTAGAGGCATCAGGAGTTGGCTGTTATTGGAGGACAGATACAAATGTTGATGGTCCTCTAGATGGATAGGACATGACAAATTTTGTTTTGATCTGCCTTGGGGCATAGAAGACTTTAGTTCTCATCTTAAAAGGGGGCAACGAAAAAATCTTGCTGTGAAAAAAAATTGGAATAATTACAACAACTGTCTAATTATATATGGCATGAAATAAACCTCAATTTCAGAACAGTTCAGGAAAATCTAATGAGATCTGATGTTTACACCTAATTCCTGGCTCCAAGCCAAGTTATTGTTCTCATCAAACCTGATTGGTTCTGTCAGGATCATAATATCTGGCATTATATTAATATAAACACTGAAAAGAAAGATTTTTAACACAATGTTGTAATCCATAATTATGTTAAAAGTCTATCTGACTTTGCTATCTTTTTCTACCCCTTACATTAACTCAGGTCAGCAGACCATAGTCTCAGGGAGGAAATCGCTGTTGGGCTATTGGGTTATATCCTGAGCATATCCTGGAGTCCTGCACGTATGAAATCTTACTCATTTTGCAGATTGGGACATTTAAACTTCTGCTCAGAGGAAAGCAATAGAATGCATCCCAAGTGGAGAAGATGAACATTTCTTGTTATTTTACTTTATTCTCAATATAAAAAGATAAGCATGTACCCTGGACTGAATTATTCTTTGGTGGTACATAAGTTGCAGGTCAAACAGCATAGAGTTGATTTCAGTAGCTTGAAATTCCATCTACAGATCTCAGAAGTGTTTTTTTTTCTCTTCAAAACTAATAAAGGAATAGATGCAGTTATCTTAGTGAAAGTCAAATAATCTTTCTTCCCTTTTCTGATACCAGATATTTCAAACTGGAAACACCAGGGCCTAAACTAAATAGATTAGACACCCAGTATTTTAGAGCATTGCACAAGAAATCCTGACAGAACGAACTCGGGTCTTTGGTTCACAGGAGAGGCTCAAGGTCCTCTGGGATCACAACTGAAGATCAACCTGTCAAGTCCTGGCAGAAGCCATTTCATGTCAAGAATAAGCATATGCATATGAAAATGGGAAAATCTGTCTGGAAATCGACTAAGTCTGAATTAATGCAAAAATAAGAAGAAGGGGTAAGACTAGTCCTCATCTTTTCATGGCCTGACAATTCCTCTCACTCTGTTAGAAGAAATTACTTATTTAGGCTTCAGTTTCAGAGTGTAATGCAGGGATTTAAACTTCATCTGGGTATTGGTGCCTCTGCAGAAATGAACCAGAAGGAAAACTGTGTTTCTACATAGTTATAATGACCCATTGGCAGATGTGTGGGTATAAACTGCGTAGAGATTATCTGCAATAACCCAAACCCTAACCCTTTCCTTTGCCAGCCTAATCTTTCCCAATAGATGTTCACCCCTGTCTCATCGCCAATAGTGAACTAATACTTAAAGTCCAGAAAGGAGTCCTGACTTTACCCTGTCCTTGTTGCAAAGTCAAGTATTGGTGTAGGCTGTTGGACATACAGCCTGAACAGGGGATGAGTTTCATGACTGTCCAAACTGGTTTCCAAGGGAAAATATGCTGCAGGCAGGGCAGAGTTGATTGAGAGTTGAGTACAGAAGTTAGTTCGAAGAGCACAGAAACCACAGAAAAATCAGACAGAACTGACACTTTTGGAGACAGAAGGGAGGTTTTTAACTAGTGCAAGCATTTACCTCTTGGAAATAATATGTACTGTTGCCTCTGTCAGTTGTAATTACCAGTTACAGCTTGGGTCTTGTGGATTTGGTTTTTCATATTATCAGGAGATTAGTTTGAGAAAATAGGTATATAGAATAGACATTTTAGGAGAACTGGGGGACATAATTCACAGCTACAGGAGACTTCATTCTTGACTGAATAGGTCCACACAGAATTAGAAGAATTCAACAGTGTTTTGTAAAAAAGTGAGCAAACTGAAGATATGCTACAAATTGAATTAGTATATTTTCCTGTTTGCAATATTAACTCAAACACAGACTTAAATTTGAGCAAGAAAATTTTATAGAAGATTAGAAGAAACATAACACAAAACCCAGAAGGAGTCAGAATCATTGTCTTATTAATACAATGAAATACATTGGTAGTGATTCAGAAGACATGAGAGAAGACTGCACTGGTCATGTAATTCCAATATACTTAAGAACAAATAAGAAACAGGCAGAACAGAATTTCTCAGTAAGGATAATTTTACTGTTCCAAACATTAAATGGGAATAATAGATCTGTAGAGGCAACAATAACATTTTCATAACTGTAAGTGAAATCTCACTGTTATAATCTTGGAACCAAACCATAGTTTTCTGAACACGGTGTTCTCCAGGGATTATTTCTTCCAAGAAACTACTATATGTTAACCAAACAAAATTTCTTCAAACTCTACATGCTTTATATCACTGCATGTGCATGTTTGGGCACATGAGTGTGTGCATGGATAACTTAGACGTTTTACAATAGTCTCGTCTGAATAAAAAAATCATTAATAGTATCCCAGCCACACAACATCTTACAAATGAATGGGTATTGTTCCTTTTGGACTAACAGCTGCTTTTAGTTTAAGCCGTTTACTGTAGCTAAAAGCTCTGACAATCTAGATACTTTTTGCTATCGAGGTTTATCTCAACCTGCTAAAGTCTAGATAAGGGATAGCCAGTTTTCCTGCTTCAAAGGCGAAAAGAGTAATTGGAACTATAAACTGTTCCATTTATCATTAAAATGCACATTTTTATAGGACACAGAAAGCATCTGTATCTTTATGAAGACAGGACATGCATTAGACAGGTTTAAAGTGAGACTGTTCAATACAGCAGATCACTTGTCTGACATTTACAGATGTTAATGTGCACACACTCATTTCAGAAGAGGAGGAAATAGCACATGCTTAATCAGAAGATTATTTCACAGAGTGAGGTGCTCATCCTGAGTGGGTCTTTGCTTTAGCTGAAGCCAAGGACTCTTAGTCCTTCACCAGAGTAACTCTGTACCTTCCAGGCCTGTTAAGATTTTTCAGTAATGTTTCTCTCACTAGTGATTTGGCATGACGACAGTTTTGTACACTTTTGTACAGCTAGATCCAAGACAAGTGCAATCCTGAAGATTATTATAAACAGTATGCCTTGGCCAAGTCTACCAATTTTTCATTTCCACAGTTCATTAACAAAAAGGGGAAACTACCAAGCCACTAATAGCCCTGATTTGTATCAGATGCACATACTTCTTAATGGTCAATTTGGTGGAATCTCCACTTCCTTTTTAATAGCTTGCAAATTTATCAGAGTGCCAAGTTAAAGTTAAGATTACTCCTACAGGCTGCAATTACCATTCAAATTTATAAATTCCACAGTTTTTGCAGGAGAATAAAGTTAAAAAAAAATATTCTTACTCCCTGCTGGTTTCCACTGGAGCACTGTTAAGAAGGTTGTCTGATAAGATGCCATTGGTTTTCCTGGTAAAAGATATTTTAGTGTTATCGTAAAAGAGGAGTTTGGATAACAAATCACTGCGAGAGAAATATATGGCACTTCTAACAAATCAAGAGTTCTCTGTCAACTTTTATCCATTCAAATGCTCTCTCTTTCTACAAGAGGTGGGGTTTGCAGGATGCGTGAGTAGCCTCCAGTAAGTAGAATTAATCATTTAATGAGAATGAATAAACAACAACCAGCTGCACAGATATTTTGATTATTTCATATATATATTCACGCATATATATATTTCATATGTAAGTGTTTAGATGAGTTTCCTAAGGAAACCAGAGTACAGGATCACATATGTACAGTCCCAGCTCCCTCAGCTTCTCCTCCTAGGTCAGATGCTCCAAGACCTGAAATGTGTTTGTCCTTCAAGCATCGGAGGCTTCTGGTCTGCTTTGCTGTGATGGTGCATTGCTGGCCCATGGACAACCCCCATCATCCAGGTATCTGCTGGTCGGTCCATTTCTAACAACTTTTGAATCCTCTGACCAAACTCACTTTAATAAAAGGGTAAGAGTCTCCAAAAAATTATGTTTCGGCACATGCAGAGCTCTGGACCACTCTCATAAATGCCCTGTGTTGTTCAGTGAGGCAGATTTGGTGTTGCTAAAGATATTTAAAGGTGACACATCCATAGGAAATCAAACTTCTTCAGTTCCTCTATTAATAGAACATCACCTTGTTTATAGCTATTGCACTGCTACAGTCATACTAGAGCCTCCCTTGATAAGTAGCTCAAGCCTACAATGCAATGACATATTAAAATAGACCCTAAAATCAGTAGACTTCTGAAGGACTTAAATAAGACTAGGAAACTGTTCCAAAGTTATTCTATATTCTAATGAATATTCCAGTAAATAACCTTAATGAGCCCAAAATCCAAAAAAAAATAATATTTTTTTACCACAGGATTCTGATGTGTTATGAAACTCTGCCTACCTCTCTTTAAGTTACATGTTCTAGATAGCTTTCTGATTATTTTTTAAAATATATATTTTGTCAGCCTCTTAACTTCTTTAAGAGAGGAGTCTATTTTATTTGTTTTTCTTTGGTATCATGTTGTACATTATTTGCCTGTGTGAATGTGGTTTGACTGGTTCCTATTCTAGACCCCAATTATTTTAATTATTTATATACTTTGAGACCAAGCTTTGCAATAGCCTTTGATACTCTAACCTGAGGACTAAACTAGATTTTATTTTTGAAAAATATTTTTTTAAAAAAAGACCATTTAATAGTTCTGCAATTACTTGATACATGTACAAGGGCCTGTGTGTGCCTGTCACTTCATACATGCAAGAGCTTGGGAGTGGTTTGTTGAAGGATACTAAAAAAATCAGTGCTGAATTTCCTCTCTTCAAAGAGCTGTTTCATGGTAGAACTGAATGAATTTAAAAACTCATTTTAAGGTCTGGCAATATGAACAACATTGGCATATAGTTTTTCAGCAAGATGAAATATGCATGTGGAAGAATAAGGAAAAAACCCAAGATACTTGCAGTCTAATCCGTTTAGCAATCTGTCTCTAATTTTAATGATGTATTTGTCATTTTATTACTCACGAAATGTCATTTATATGAAACTGTCACTATGATATTAGAGAGGAACAGCTTGTGTTAAACTGTATAACATCTTTGCCAACTTTCAATGTTGGTTGCATTCTACCTCTTTAAAGTTTCCCTTACGCTTTCAATTCAGCTTGGATATATTACTTCATGCACCAAAGTTTTGTACACAGGCTCATATTCTATTCAAATTTTTTTATTTAAGTAGCTAGGAATAACAAAATTCTTACAAATCTTATAAGCATGGAATCACCTTTGTCTTCTGTAGTGAAATCAAGGCAAATATCTCCAATTACCTTTCTATCTTGTAAGGACTCAGGAGAAAGAAGTAGCCTCCTGTAGAGTGTTTTGAAGCATTAATCGTAATAGAGGTGCAGCAAAGTTGTGTCCTTGAACTCAGCACTGATGTTCAACTGTAAAGGACCAGATGTAGGCATGTTTTATCTCAACATTTAGTATTGCTACAGGAAGTGTGTGAGGTGGGCCAGTGCTGCTCTGATCCTACTTTGTGGTCCTAGAGTATGGGGCTCTGTCTGCTTCTCCCCACCTGAGTCCTTGGAGAAGGGCTGGTTGTGAAATGTGTGAGAAGTCTAATTTACAAAAGGGGCAAGCACCAGGTTAACTATAAAAGGCAGCAAATCAGCCCACTTCATTCTTTTTCTCTCTCTTTTCCCTGGCTTTCTTTCTGTCTGGCTTTTTTCTCTTTCTCTATCTTTGTTCTTGCAACCCCAGCTATGGTGGCATCCACAGAGTGTGGTCAATGCAGGAGCTGAGTACTGGCCATATTCTTTGTTTCCTTCCCTTGCTTTACCTGGGCAAAATGCAGCTACCATATTCTACCCTCTACTCCCTGGTGGACTTTACTGTGGGAGTGGGGACATTGTGGCAGGGTGCTGTGCCTTGTTAGCCAGCACCCTTGAGTTCTGGTGTGCTGTGCCTTGTAAGCCAGCAGCCTTTGAGGAGTTTATTGTGGGAGTTGAGAACTTACTGAAGTGTACTTAATTAAGGGCTTGTTTGCCTCCACTCTTGTGGAAATGTCTTGTAAGAATTTAAGGGCTTGTTAACCAATATCTTTTCAGTCTAAATAGTGGGTTTGTTGCTGAGGTTATGGCACCTATACAATAAAACATAAGTGTTCCCTGAGCCATGTCCAGTGTCTTTGCTCAGCCTGATGAGAATTTTTGCGAAACATCTTAACCTCTATCTCTAGGTCATGAAACCAACAAAAGAAGTCTTCTCATTAGAACTGGTTAAAATTGTTCCTGAATTAAGAATAAAGGTAACTGCAAAAAGAGAGCACTTCTAAAATGAAATCTTCTACCTACAAGAAGCAGTTTTTCTCCAACACTTTATAATGAACAGACTTTAATTTCTATTTTTAAAAAAAGTCTATGCCATAGAAGTTAAAAATTTTCAGTTGAAAAAAAGGAAAGTTTTGAAAAACTTACTGAATGGGAGAGAGATGTGTAGGACCTGTCATATCAAAAAAATAAGTTAGGTTGACTGACTCCTCTTCACAGACACAAATCTTTGACCACAGCAGAAAGGAGAATCAGAAGATTTCTTCAAAGTTTGGTAATAAGATATGAAGAATAAAAGGTATTTTATTTATTTACAAATAGCGACTAAATGTTGTTGTGGTGCTGGGACAGATGGTGGCTCCACAGGCCAGGGGTGTCAGGACAGCCAGGGCAAGGCAGGGCAGGCAGTGGGACAGACAGGGCAGCCCCAGCCCTGGACTTCAGGAACCTCTGTGGGAATGAGGGTAGGCTGAGGTATGAGCCAGGACATTTGGAGACAGAATCCTACAACCTCCCTGGGACAAGACCTGACAGTTCCTGGGACTGGAGTGGGGTCCTGAGCTACGAGCAGAATGACAGGAGTGCCAGGGACAGGCAGGGATAGCGGGGCCCCTGAGTGCACTCAGGGTCTCGGCAGATGTTGAAAAATAAAGTAAATCTTGAAAAGCCAGAGGCAAAGTTAAAAACTGAATACAACTCAAATAAATTCTAGTTTAATCATTAAAAGGAATGAAATTTTAATAGTAATAAAATTGATGCACATATTGATTGCAAAGGACTATTTCAGAATTTATTCTTCCTCTAAAGTGGAACAAATCCTTAAGTTCTGCCATGTGCATCCTCACTTATCATTAGCATTTGGTTTTAATCCACAAATCTTCCATGCTAATCTCAAAGCAATTGCCTTCTTTGTAGAAATGTGGAATTGAGCTTTACTAAATGGCGTAGAGTAACTTCTTGAATATAATTCAGTTGACTTTACCAAACAATTCATGTGACTTAGCTATTTTTAGTATTTCAAAAATCATTTCAGAGTCTTTTTAAATCTTCTTTCATGCCTTCTGAGGTTAGATCTGAGTTTAATTTATGGAAGAAAAAGTTTGGAGAGTCTGAGATGTGGTGCTTTTGCACATATACAGATACATTGTATTCTCTAATGTAATCATAAAGGGGTGTTGACCCTGCCACTTGTCAATGTTTTGGGCTTCATTCTGATCTTAGATGAAGCACGTATCAGAAACAGTTATCATCATATTATAAATATATCTCTATATTCAATCACATAAATGTCAGGCCTGGTATACAATCTGTCATTTGTAGTTCTGAATCCTGAGATGTGTCTAGACAAGTAATATAGATGCTGAAATGATATAAAATCTAAATTCAGCTCCATAGCACAGGCCAGTTAGAGGTGCTCCCCACAGATTCTGAAGTAATTGGATGGAATGCCATTAAAATCCAACCATATTAAAATGTTCCCTGCATTACCTTTCAACTGCACAAAGACATGAAATAAGGCATCTAATAAGACTCTGAAGATTAAACCACGGTACTACATCTATTTTCACAGGAGTCACAAGCTGTGGTTAAATCAGAAGTAAATTTCAGTGTGCTCTCTCCCATATAGTTGCCATTGTTGAGTCTTTGAATGTCATTTTAAGTATTATTTGAAAAGAGAAGATGAATTAAAGGGAACCATTAACATTTTTAATGTCAAGTTTGGAAGCCTTTTTTAATGTTTATGGTGTTTCTGTCTTAGGCACTGTATAAACAAGTCTCATCCCTAACTGGAGTCCTTGCCCACATTCAGCCTAAGTCACAATGCTTTATAAATTCACTGGATTATTTGCATCTTCAAAGGCAGGCTCTTGTCAATGGGTCTTAAATTTATGCTTGAAGTTAAACATACATTTAATTATGGTTCCAAATGAGGACGTAAGTGCTTTATTACAGCATAATCTGTTCATGTTCCCATTAGGGTGCTAAATAAATCATAAGTTACAGTCTACCTGTTCTCACTGATTTTTCCATAGTTATATTCAGTGTCTAGGAATAATGTTTATGCAAGAGATTCTTTCTCAGCATTTTGAACATTATGACAGAATTTGAAAAGCCTACAAAACCACAGCAAAACTTGTTGATGTGATATGTGGTGGTTATGTGCAAATTCATCTCTTGCTACAAATATGATGGTTCCTGCTGTGGATTTTTAGACTTGGGCAAAGCTTAATGTGTTATTTATCTGGTGGAACTATCTTGCACACTATAAACTGACTGATTTCCCTCATGCAACTATCCTAAAAAGAGTTATGTTAAGATTCACATCAAAGATATCCTGTTAGGGTAAATATCCATGGTTAGAAAAAAAATCCCTTTGATTTTTGCCCTCTTCCAGCTATCAAAGCTTCACCCAACTAGCAGTCTCTTGGAAAACATCTTAATTTTTTATTTATCTTCATGGTTTGACAGACTGTACTGCATCTGCCCAGACAGAAGAATTAATCAAATGAAATATCTGTGACAAGATTTGCCATCTGGTTTTGACTGCTACATGGCAGAGGAAAGGTTCTGTAAATACATGAATTGAAGACATTTATGGCAGCTCTGCATCATCAGAGCCATGTAACAATGGTAAAATTCACTGCTGAACCTGACCTTGGAATTATTTAATACTATTTTTATTCTTCACATCATCATGAAACTGTTTTTTACAGGGCTCTACCTGTAAAGATCACATTATTATCAGGTTGGTAGCTGCCCCATCTTATGATTCAATTGATTTGTCATCCATTACAAGAAATCCGGAATTATTTTGAGAGATCAAAATGATGATGATGATTTTAAGATCATCAAGTCTTAAGCAAGGTGACAGAATCAGATCCATTATGTTTCATGTTATTAATTTCAATGCAATAAAAATTAATTTTGGAGGGAAAACCAAGCCTAGTGAGTCATACTCTAAATGACTTGTCTTCCTTTGGAGATGCAGTTTTGTACCACATGATAGGCATGAAATTTATTTCAAAAAAAATTCTACAAAATTATGGTTCTCAATAATGTGTAGTGTTGGGCAATATCCTTTAGGTTAGAAGGTGAAATGTTATGAACATAAAGATCTTTTTTGTTTCTATAATGTGTGCAATGTTTTCTTTTCCTCAGAGCTCAAATTTTATTTGTTTTGAATGTGAGACAAAACATTAGGAAAGGCCTGGAGGGAAGTCTAGCACACAAGTGACTAGTAACAGTCTAATCTCCTTTTACTATTGGAGGAAAATATGTTTTGGTTTCTTTCTTCTTAGTCAAGTAAACAGATAAATATATTTCCCCTGGCTTCCATTACAGCAAGTTGGCAGTTACAGAAGAATCCTTTCAGTTTTGATTTCCTGTCAGCTTTACTAACAAATGACCACAGAATACAGTATTCTCTTGGTGTGGTTTTTATAGACTCTGTGCCTTTAGAGAAGCATTTTTGAATGAAACTGCTATATGTTCTCACTTGGAGGGCTTGGTTTGTTTTCTGCATGAGTACATTTCTTCTTTTAATGAATGTGTGAAATTGGGAAAACGATAGGAAGGATGTGGCCTGAAAAGAACATTTTAAAAAAACCTTTTCTTCCCTTGATCTTCATCTTCTGAGCTGAATTCAAAAGACTGGCTAAATTCAGATACAGAAATAAACTGGTTCAGGCCACTTTTCCATGCTTCCCTATAGCAAACAGAAAAACCCACCCAAACCAAACCAACCCAACCCAAACCAAACCAAACCAAACCGAAGCAGCTCCATGTGCAAAGGGCTGATCTCAGGGAAATCAGTGGTGTGCTACTGAGGTTTGCAGCAGAGCTTGCTGAAATATTTCCCTCAAAGTTGAATTTCTTAGATTTATCTTTCAAAGAAAGAGACCTGAAAACAATATGGCTCATGAGTTGTGGTCAGAAGCCATGTGGTTTCCAAGCTCCTCAGTGGCCACTCCCATGGGCTGGGACTTAAAATTATTATGCTGCTTTCTCTCACCTAAAATTCCCCCAGGGCAGCCCCTAACCTTTTCATTTGTCTCTGCACAATGTCTCTGTTTCACACCAGGCATCTATTCACTATTCATGTGCAGGCAGACGCGCATCTTGAAGAGCAATCAAAAGCCTTCTGTATGAGCAGCAGTCTTTTCTAACAATTCTTCTCTTTTCCAGAGTGAGTTTTCTTTGTCTACTCTCACACACCACAGTTGTCTTTGGCATGGTCTCTGGAGATAGTGAGGCAAATGTAGAAATGCCACTGTGCTCCGTGCCTTTGCTGCATTTTGTTCTCTGATACAAGTCTGCTCAAGTATCCCCTTGGTCAGGATTCTGCAGAAGGAAAATGTCCTGCAGGGAGTGCTCCGTGCTGTTGCTGAATCGGCACCGAGGGACACAGATAGCGGCGTGGGGTGGGGAGACGGGGGAGAGACACAAAGTGACTTCATCACTTCCACCCTTACAGAGAAGATAATGAGCAAAGCCCTTTCCAAACAGAGAAAGTGAAGTGTCTTCAGACAGCAAAGGAGGCCGAGAAAACTGCCAAGAAAGGATTGAAGAGAACTTTCCAAAAAGCTGTCCTTAGCAGACCATAAATCTCACCCAGAAGACAGTTCAAACACAACACTTCCACCAGCCCTACTCTTCCCTGTTTATTTTCTTCCTGTCAGCGTTAAAATAGAATAATAAAGTACCAGACAAACAAACAAGACAAACAAGAAAATAAGCAAGAAAACACAGTAGAGAAGAAAACGAATTGGAGACCTTGTCTGTCAGCAGTGCTGAGGAGTGTTTTTAACCACTCTTTGAAGCAGCCTGTGCAAACACCCCTGCCTCACCATTTCCAATCCAAGAAAGGAATTCACAAACTCTTCTTAAGTGTCTGAAGTAGCCATTCAGAGGAATACGGGAATGCCAAGACTATATTTGAATATTTAACAGGGAAACACATTCAGTGGTTTTGCTTTATGCTCAAGTGAGGTGTTTCCCTGTAATCTTTGGCTGTCCAAGATCACATCAACTTCACTTATTCCTTCCTGCATTTAGTTGGAAATTGATTTAAAGGTAAGGAATATTTTACTCTCCTGAAGAATTTGACAGGGAAATGGGAAGAAAAGTCCAGCCTCCACAGGGTAATCTGGGAAAGATAGGAAACTCTCCTGCCAATTTTGAAAGGCAATGTACAATGCATACCCAAACAGGCAGGAAAATACCTCTTTGGAGGAACCCACACAGAGAGTGAGCCTGGGGAGGTGAGCAAGCATGCTGGAGGGAAAACAAATGGATTTCAGTTGGAAACCAGCCTGGTCTCTGTCAAACATACCAATAAAACTGACATGTTCCTGCAGACTGAGTTGGTAAGATCTGCATGTCATGATGGGAAAAAGTACCGATAAGAAAAATTAAAAGCATTCATGCAAAGGCCAGTTAAAGAAAACTGAAAAACCTTTTTTTTTTTCTCTCCTTTTATTTTCCAAGCATATGTATAAACCAGGCAGGAAGGTAAGACTTAAAGAAAAAAACTTACATAGAAAGCTAAAGGAATTAATGTTCAGGGATTAGTGTTAGGGAGTACTAAAATTTGCTAACACTAAATAACAGCAGAGGGGTTTAAAAAAACACAAGTCTTGCAAATACAGCCTGGTGTCTCTGCTGAAACGAAAAATAAAATAAAGTTAGTAGTCAGCCTTAGAAAACAGGGCTTTAGAAGAGACTCCTAACCAAATTAATAAGGATAACAGCCCAGAATAAGCTCTGCCAAGGAAGCAGGTTTCTACAGGAAGAATATTCACTTTTAAGGCATCTTTAAAATTAAGGCCAGTCTCTGGTGGTACCAAAAAAATTAAAGTGAAATAAAAGGAAAACTAAACCATCTAGATGGATCTACAAAGGATCTACATGCACTCTTTCAATTAGCAGTGTACATGCAAATGGTTAGCACTGATTCCCTAAAATGTCTGAGCATCTTAAGGGCCAAGGCTGGACTTTTTAACTTCTAAAGGCTGGGGCTTCCACATGCAGGCTATAGTAGTAACTCTGTTGTGTAAAAACTAGAACGCAGATGGCTGAGAATTAGTCAGGTCTACTTTGTCTTCTTCCAGAACAATACAAAGCAATCCTAGAGCTTGTACATTGTGCCAGGAAGAATATATACATGTGTGTCTGTCCACATGGGCACACACACACGCCCACAAAGCCATATGCAAACATACAATCACTACAGAACTAAGTGGATTGGTTTGGATCCAGCTAATCCAGAGCACGGCCAAAGGATAAAATGTATATAGGATTTTATTCCAGTTCAGGCTTACACTGCAAATGTTTTTCATCGCAAATGTGCCAAATCAGGATATCAAAAAGTCATATCTTTGGTTGGCACTGCCAAGGTTCCCCTTGTTATTTACTCTTGGTTACTTTGAAAGTAACATAAATTGTCCTGGTAGGACAACTTCTCATGCTGTCCTGTTCCTGTACCAAGGCACTGAGACAAGGAAACCTTCAGGTTATAATCCTTTTCCTGAAGTACGTGTGTAGACTGAAAATTTGTTAATTATTCAGCTAGATTCCGTTGTGAAGGCATTTATGTGCATTTGGATGGGTGTGATGTGCACTTGTTTCTGCATCCACAAGCAATTTGTGTTCTAGCGCTCAGCCACACCAGACCTCTGACAATGTACAGCTGGTTTGGTATAGACAGCTGTGGAGCACTTCCCCGGGCTTTGCTGATGTGGGATCTATAGAAGCCATCTAGCCCACTAGAATATTCCTTTCCATGTGTTAACGTACTTGATGGCAAGCTGGGAACATCAGGGCAGATATCTGAAGACTGAGCTGCAATAAATTTTCACCTCCTAAAGGTATTTTTTGGACTTTTTCTGAATATATACAACTGAAAAAAATGAGGCATGTGGGGACTCTGCCAATGGAAGCATAGGCTTCAAAAAATTGAATGAGCAGGCAGTAACTGGGACTCATCTGCCTTGTGAGGATGCACAGAAATGTAAAGCAGAGGGTTTTAAGTGAATACATAATGCAAATCTTCCACAACTTACACCTATGTGAACAGCAAATTTTCTGTGATTTCATTAAAAAAAAAAAAATTAAAAGTAAATTAAAAAAAAATAGAAAGGGAGTTCTGTGATGGCAGTTTTGTGACTGCTCTGTGAAGTGAGAGCCCTGTTAAACACAAGGCTGAACAGCAGATGGCATATTTATGCCCAAGACATGAGACTGTTGTTGACATGGTTTGTAATAGCAATGTTGATGTAAATGCATATTTGCTCATTGTGTGTATAATGCTGACATTGATCATCAAGAAAAGAAAACCATCTGGAATTTTTTAGTCAGTATAATATGAACTGAATTAAGTATTATAAACTCATATATTGCTGAAAGCAAAACTTCTCTATGGAAGAGGACTATATCCTTATTTGTGTTTTACACTAGCCTCATCTAATCCAATGTATACCTCTAATGTTGTGTTTCTTGCCTTATTTTTGATAATTTTTTATGAATTGCACTGCTCTCTCTATATTTTTTCTCCCAGTAAAATGTATTAAATATCCTAATTGAGGTCAACACTAGCTTCAACAGACAAAACTCGAGATATCTCAAGCAAAGGACATCTCTTGGATTCTGAAGTGGAACATTTTCTTTACTCTTGTGGGTAGTTTTTTCCTAAAGAATTAATTCTTTTTTGTCTAAAAGCTACAGTAATAGCAACTGCATTCATCATGGGGTTTAAGACTGTCGTTGTTCTTCTTCTTAAGAATTTATAATAATAACAAAATGATTTTTGTTGTTATTATTTAATAAACAATATTTGAATAGTAAGAAAATTAACCAATTCTCATCTTCAATTAGACTTCGAGCAAATTTGATAGCCTGCAGTTGAACTTTGATGCCCAGCTTTGAAATAAAATGTACTTTTTCCCTCTGACACTCATTAACAGTCTGGAACATGCCTTGAGCACTTCCTTAAGTCAGGATCTGAAACAATGTCATGAAAAGGTCCAAGGGGTTCAGAAGGAAGTTTTGGGACATATCCATTAGTCCTAGATTGAGCTAAGTAGTGTTTTAAAATAGTGTTTTGACAGTGATTTCAATGCAAATTGCACCAGGACCTCAGGCAGAGAAATACAATTTGTCCTACATCTTCTGTGACCATATGGAGAAGTCACTGCATCTTCCCAAGTTTCTCAATAAAGTGAAGTAGATTTAGCTAATAAGCTTTTCCATTGCAGCTTTTCACACCCCATATCCTATGTTTTAAAAACTGAGATAACATGAAAAAAAATCTTTTTTATTTTAGGGCTAATTTTGTTGCTAATGTTTTTATGGGCTGCCTTTTCCCTCCCAGCTGTTTTCTCTCCTATTTATTACACGTGGGTTTTATAGGAACATAGCTGTCCAGAAATCGGTGCCTTTGAAGACAGAGTAAATACACAACTGAGCCCTACTAAATGGCCTGCTCTGTTTACACGAGGCTTGTTAAATAACAGAGAGCAGAACACAAGCAGTGAGCATCAATGTGGGTTTCCATCATTTATCATCTGCAGATTACAGTGTTGCTGCAGTTACAAAAGATAAAGCCACGACGGAATGTAATATGAAGGCAATATCCCTTTAGAGATTTTTGTTGTGCAAATTGCTGTACAAGCAGTTAATTCTCATGGCTCCCAGAAGGCACACAGGTCACCTGAACATACTGGAAACTGAATATAAAACTATACCAAAGTATTGCTTTGACATACGGACTGTTTATGGATTTTTATAACTTTGGAAGCATTCTTTTATGGTTGAAGTTATTGCAAGCTTCCCACTGATTTCAGGAGTTCTTGATAAAATTCACTGATTTTGTGGACTGATTAGAAATCCCCCATTTTGAAAAACAAAACCACACAAACAAAAACAAAACAAAACAAGCCCCCCGAAACAAAAAAAAAAAACACAAAGAAACAAAAAAAAAAATCCACAAGAAAAAGATAAAAAAAGGGATGTTTGCCATGGAAAAGCTCAGAACCAGACTTCAAGCACTCTGCATATGAGTTTATTTGAAAAACGATTAACTGTGGATATAGCTGGAGCAAATATATATTTAAATCATCAAAATCACAGAAACAGAAATGCTTACAACTTTGAAATTTCAGCTGGATAATGACAAATAAGTAACGAACTTACTGTCCCTTATTTGAACTCACCAGGATGCTCTGATGTTATAGGAGTTTGCAAACACTTGGCACTGATCTGCTGGGGTTAGTAAGGGTGTTGCTTATTTCCTTTTCTGGTAGCTGCTGGCTGGTTGTGGTACTCAGTGCAGCAGCAGCACCAAGGTTTGTTGCAAGTTACTGCTTTCCTTTGCATCATCTTTTGTACCATCAGCAGTATTAAGTGATACTGAGAAGGGAGCCCTTTCCAGAAGTGTAAAGTGCATTTTTACAAATAAATAAAATTCCAAGCCTCTCATTCTGAAACTGTAAGGAACTAAAAACTTCCAGAAAATATTTATGCTTAGCTTGAGAACATCCTTTCCACTGCAAATATACTCTCACTGTAATATGCTTAGTCCATTCCCACTGCAGAAATCATTCAGAAAGGTCTTGAGAAGTTCCAACAAGATCACCATGTATGTGGTTCTTTCTTTCATTTTATTTTCAATTCTGCACTTGGACACTAGAGGATCTTTAAAGCACCAGTCCTCCTTACTTTGCACATTAAAATTCCTCAGTGGAATTGGAACTGGGAGACTTGCAGTGGGGTTCTGACCTTGTTCTTTCAATAAGAAATGTAATGCTAATTAAGTTGTTGTTTTTTATAAAATACTTTATTAAGAATAATAAGAGTAAACAAGGTTACAAAAATACCAACTTTATTAACTAACGAAGATGTTAATTACAGAAGATTTGTATTACAAGTTATAACCAGAGTGTTCCCTTCTCATTAGGCATTCAGCAAGTTGAACTTAATGGGAGCATTATTTTTCCCATTTAAATAAGAAAAAATACTTCTATCATACACTAAACTTCACAGGCAGCTCCCTGAAGTTAGATTCCATGCAAGAAAACCCCATAAAAAATGCCCAAGTGTGTGTTTAAAAAGGAACACTGAAAAATTTTAGGGTGGAAAAGCCTTGTCAGTTCCTGCCAGCAGCCCCAACATTCAAAAACAGTAATATACCAGTGCACATGAGGGAGGGAGAAAGTAATTGCTAAGGAGACAAGCTAAATAACCAATCCAATAGGCTTCATACAGTCTTATGGGGGTCAACTGGTTTACAACCATCTTTCCAGAAGGATGATGACAAAGCCTCAACTCCTGCGGAGGTTGCCTTGGAGCTGAGAATCTGTGTACAAGGATTCACGTGGAAAAGCACTGCATGACTCTCAGGCCCTGCTCTTTTGGCAATCACATTCACTGAATTCAAGGGACATTTTGCCTGAGTAGATTTTGACCCCCAGAAATATATTTGGACCCTCGTCTGAAAAGCTCTAACTCAGCTGAGTAGCTCTGTCAAGTACATTATCATTACCTGCAGGAAAGGATTGTAGAATGTCTCAGAGAATTTTAATCTTAAACTAGAGAAGAAGATTTCAGCAGTAGCAGCAAAAATTTAGACCAGTACATTCCCAATTGAGAGCTACATTTTTCTCTGAGGGTTGTGAGGTGTATGAAATAAAAGAGATAGAGGGAAAATGTTTTCAGGGGAAAAATGTTTCCTTTAATAAAAGGAAGAAGCGTTAGCCAGTTCCAATGCCCAAAGAATACAGTGATTAAGTTGGACTAACTTCAGTTGCACAAAAAATGCTCTTAGGTTTTAGCTCCAGAATTTTATATCCAGACATTACACCTTTCAGAGATAAAGGATTAGTTACAGCAAGGAGAATGAGAATGAAATTCAATGGAGTTTAAGAATGTCCTTAGATAAGAATTTAGGTTCTGTACCCCTCATTCTAATCTGATTAAAAACACATTTGTGAAATAAAGTTCAAATCCCACTGAAGTTAATAAGAGATTTTTCACCATTTAGAAGGGCTAGATCAGGTCCCCTTGTTATAACAGAGAGAAAAATATTAGAACAGTGAAAAAATATCTCTAGAGTGTCCTTTCTTAAGAGAGTCCTGTAGTTATAACAGTTGCCTGGTACGGTACCATTGGTACCAACAAGAAATATTCACAGGAATAAATGAAGTACAGATTCATTACCACATATAATTATTCTTCTCTTCCCTTGCTCTTCAGGATCTCAGTTGCCCTCCCTCCTGGGATAGGGAGAGCAAGAGTGTCTGGTAAGCAAGTGCATACAAACTTGTTAAGTTCTGGAACACCAACTCAGCACAATTTATTTTACTGAGGCACTGCCCAGAACAAACAGGTAAAAATCCTTACACATTGTCTAACAAAAACCAGTATTTTTATCATATATATGTGTGTGTGTGTGTGTGTGTGTGTGTGTGTGATATATATATATATATATATAAAAATCACAGTCTTCTGCACAGCAGAAGCTTATAACTAAAATATTTTAGGATTCAAAAATTTTAGATAGACATAACAAAATTCCTGCAAATATAATACAGTGAGCACATAACAATTCTTAGCATACAAAGAGTGAACATGGAATTGTATCTTTTATCCACATTCCATTTGTGGCTGAGAACAAAACTCGCTTGGAGTTTTTTAAAAGTCTTTTGTCTTTCTTAAAAATGTAATCCTTTGAATAAGATATGGTCAGTATACGCTTAGTATTAATACGCTCTTCACCTATGTGACAATAATTAAGTGTAAATACAACAGGCTAAATCCTGCCCTCTTTAGGCCTGGTTAGTAAGAGAGGCTAAAGGAAGAATGAAGGCTTCAGAGGTGGCCAGAACAGACTGTCTGCATAGCATCCACAACCTTGAATCTGCTGTACAGAGAAGTCACATCTTGTCCAAAGAGACTATTTACAACAGGAGGAATTTCAGAACCTCTGCTTGCTGAATCACTTCTTCCTATGCGCCAGTAGAGTCCGCTGGATCTCAGAGATCTCAGCAAGCCTAGCCACTTAAGCATGGGCTGAAACTCACCAGATGTAAGCATACTTGAGTCCCACTGAAGTCAAAGTGCACTGCTGAAGAAAATGTGGTGAGTCAAGACAAGGCCTGTCTCCTGAGATGTCTCCCCTGAAGTGGTTGCTTTCTGACAGGGCAGGATTCAACCCTGCATCTTCTGCATTGAAATGTCCTTTTGTGTGTCTACACCACGGTGTCAGCCTCGTGGCTGTGCAGTTAGATATGAAAAACAGACCAAACACTACTGGAAACATTTACAATTTACACAGTCACAAGTGAAGTAACAGTGCTGTTACTTATGCAATTACATATACAGTAGTAAAACTAACAGTTGGATATACTTCATATCAATTTTCCAGAAATTAAAGGGTAATCAGTGCCACTTATAACAACATACTTGTACAATACTTCCAGACATAAAATTAAATGCCTACAGGAGAACAAGCATGTTTCACAGATGATGATTTTTTTGTTCCCTTTCCCTGTCAGCATAAAAGAAAATGATTGTCCTATGTACAGGCAGGAAACGAGTAACTAAACTATCGGTGATGTTGTCCATATTAAATACAAGATCATATCAATCGCTGCAATTGTTTTATTATCCTGAAAGGAAATATACAAAGGGTAGATTTTTTCCAAATCTAGTTAAGGTTCTATTCAAGTTCTCAAGTCTCTGAAAAATCATTAATGTATAACTTACTTTTTTCAGTCTTAAGTCTCTGAGCTAGGTGCTAGATTCAACTGTTTTTTCCTTGCTGTAAATGCAGAGTTTAATGAGATAACTAGAATCTACTGAATTTTTAATACTTGTCTGTTAAGAAAGATTTGGGCATATTTGATACAAATTTCTTCTAACACCCAAAGTCTTACAATAGATAATCAGCATTATTTTTTCAAACCATATGAGATTCTGTTTTTAGCATTGAAAATCCACAGCTATTTCTGGGTCAAACTTCAAAGAAATTATCAATAGTTGGCTAACCAAAGTAAGGTTTGAGATATCTGTTAGAGGACCACATAAACAGCGAAGGAACCAAGTGCAGAACTGGAGTCTCTAAGCACTGTGAAAAAGAAAGGGATAGTGACTTTGAGAACTCTGCTCATGGCAGGCTTGTCAAATCAATAATGAAAAGACTACTTACTAAAGATATTATTTTTTAATAAAATACTGAAATCTTTGACCTCTTATAAGGGGTAAAGAAAAATATGATCATAAATGCTGTCCTTGACAGATGCATATATCTCTCAGTAGAGCTTTTGTTATATATGAAGAGAAATATATGGCTTATAGAAAGAATATGTTAAGTAGAACTACAACTCGTTTCTCCTTCTAAGATAATCTGAAGAGCAGCATTAAGGGGGTCATATGATCTATTTCTATGAAACCATTTATCATCCAGTAATGTCTTTGCAAATTGTTTATCCATTCAAGTATCTTCAGGAGATATGTCACCATACTTGCATATACTGTAAGTCACTCCAACATTTGTAAAACACTGATAGACAAAAAACACCAAAAATACCCATAAATATTAAAAGAAGCTCAACAAACTTGACTATCAAGTACTTAAAAAATTGTTGATCTTTACATTACATATTAGTGACATACTGTCCAAAATCTTTTGATGGGAGTAGTTGACTTTTTCAGGGTTTTCTGTAGGTCATCATAATCTTGTGTATCCACCGGGAATAATATGAGACCCGAACAAAAATCCCAGGACGATTTCGAATGGCACATCCACGGCCAGGAACAATGACACCAATTACTATCTTCAGCCTGTTTTGTTCACAAACCAAAGGACCACCGTAGTCTCGCTAGGAAACAAATAAACACCATGAGAGTCACTTCTCAAAATGCTTCAAGACACAGCTCCCACCTGTCTACTACTGAGTGGTTTCTTTTGGGGATGACAGGATGCAACAGGCAATAGCGTTCTTGCCATAGGACATTAACCAACTTCCAATATATTGTATTTTTTTTCCTAATCAGAACTTATGAGAAACAGTTTCAGAGTTGGCCTCTGACCTTTTGCTCCTTTCTGTGCAAATTAAGCTCTGTGATCCATTTTTATATGTGATTCTAGTGACTTCAGACTACCAGATTTTAGTCACCTCTTTTAGCTACCTGCAAGCCTAATATTTTCTTATGTCAATATAAACCAGATGAGCAGAATGTGAGTTGACAGGTAAACATCTTTGTTACGATGACAGGCTTTGCATCAAACACTACTGACAAAGTCAGTTTAGTATCTTTCTTTCAGTCAGTCATCTTGCAAGACCCTCGGATGAGAATCTGTATGTACTAATAGGCAGGGGGGATAACAAAAAGTAATATTTTTAAGCATTATTTAGAGACATAGCTTGTTAAAATGATATTTTTTTTTGTTATTATGAATGAATTAGACACCTATACACTAGTTTATGCATTCTATGAAAATTTGGAGTATTACCCACTGAGATCAGAGTTATGTACAATCACATAGAGCTGGGTCTTGAACACAGATGCTGCGGTTTCTATCCAGTTTAAAGGTGGACTGGACCCAGAAAACTCACTGCAAAAGTAGACAGCAAGTTCTCATATCAGATAGTGAGTTATTGTTTCGAAGAATGAAAGCTGACAATTAGCATTGCATTCTCTCTGGATCACCAGAGAAACAACAATGCTTGACCTTTATTTGGTTTGGGATTTTTTCTGACTGACGGCAGACTAGTTCCCACATGAACAATGAACTGTGTCAGCGCCATCAGAGAGCCTCATAAAACACTTTCAGGAGTGGAGTTTCACCTGCCAATCTGATTTTGTTCCTCTGCCTGTTCTCTGCTAAGTAAAGTAGCTTCAAAGGAGAACTTAGGGAGCAGGAAACTGCTCTGTGATTAAGACTGATTACTAATATTAATTCATTCCATTTCTTCTTGCAGGGGAAAACAAAGTGCAGGATCCCCAGCAGACTTCCATGCAGATGTTTCATTTATAAGCCTTGACAAGTCTAAGACCTCATTTACAATTAAACATTTTATTTTGAAGAAAATACTTTGCAACAAAAAATGATCCCATGGAATATTAGTAACAAATGGAAGAGGCCTCAGTTTTATGAAGATGACCTCTGTTCTCCATGGTTTGGTAGTACCCTTAGGTGGGGAAAATGTTACTACATGGTTAACATTGGTATTAAGAAATCAACAATTCTCTTCCAGATAGTAAATACTTAATAGTGTTCATGACTTCCCTTCTTCTAGATATCTGCAGTCAGATTTTCCATTAAAAAAAGAAAAAAGATTTTATCTTCCTGATCTTCCTGTAATAAACTATTTACAGCTTTTCTCCTCATACGTCTTTTCTCCATTTTCAAAACTATTGTTAAGCAAAACAACTGTACCAAACTACACAATCACTGAAGTAGTTCTCCTGTCCTCATCAATGTTGCTCAGGCTCAGGAGACCAAAATGCTCCAGCCTTCTGACTCATACAAACCTCAGCACACTTTTGGATCTTTCTCCTTCCTTCATAACTTTATCACCTCTGTTAACTACTGACTGTTAAGTATTTTGCATGCAGGACGTCATCTAAATAAGGAGGTACATTTGCTCTAGCCTTTGATTTCTACTCAATCAAAACACACAGCAATTGCTACCACAGAGCCCACCTTTGTTCTTAGTATACAGAACACAAGTAGTCTCAGTCTAGTGAAGTGTTTTCGTATATGAGTATATATAAGATTCCTGTAAATCTTTCAATGGTGTGGTGGCACCCCAGTGAAGTTGAAGTAACTTCTGCACTCTGACATAAAATAGAAGACTTGTAACACAAATAATTTTCCAGTGCAAAAGTTTAGTGCAATGAGAATAATTATAAAACCTCCAGTAATTTTTCTAGGGGAGAAAGAAATAGCCAGAGTCCTAAAAATATATTAGGAAATGCAATGTTTACCTCACAAGGCCCAGCACCTATGGTTTCAGCCACAGCACAGATTTCAGACTCATTCACAGTAATCTTCCCTTTGAGATATTGGTTGCATTTCTCATTTCCCAAAATAAGCAGGTTTGCTACTTGAAGAAGGCCATCATAGTTAACTACTACAATTGAAAAGAAAAGAAGAAAAATGTTGTAGTTTACGGGGGAGAAAGTGTTTCAAGATACACTCTAGATAAACTTATTCATGTAATTTCAGTTACTGTACTTTCTCTCCAAAACTCACATTTTTGTCTTTCCCCACTGTTACCAGGCTTTTGAATTTTGGTTTCCTTATATTTTCAGCAAATGGGATTTGCTAGACATTTGTTTGGTTTTCATGTCTGAGAATATCTGAACAAGTTTGTAGTACTAGAATAAAGGGCTGGGTAAGTGGGCTTCCTCTACAGCTTACCACCAACTTGCCCAGTCATCAAAGAAACCAGAAAAAGAGCTTGGAAATGTTATCACTCCCATCAGTGGAGGGAGGATTCTGCTCCCTGCCTTAAACATGAGTTAATGTGTAACAGTGCCTGCCATGGCCTAGGGAAGGACGTGTGACTTGAAAAATACTGTAGCAGAGTGGAGTTTTTCTCATTCTGTGCTGGCTCAGCTACCCTGAATGACTTTGTGCCTGCAAGGGCAGAGCCACAGCCTTGTGCAATCTCCATTCATCAGTGTGAAGGTCAGGAAGCAGGAGCCCTGTGGAGCTTACTCTTGTTCTACATGTTGAAAGACAAGCCTGTACAAGCTGCAAAGATAAATAAAGCGTCTGGACCTGCCCATTCTCTGCACGGCCATCAAATGAAAATGCCGAGCTTGCCCTCCACTGACTTATTATCCTGTTTTCTTGAAAAAAATGGATGTAACACTTCTTCCTTCCCTGACTGGGATTCTGTGAGGATTATAATAAGCAGTGCAAAAAATATAGTACAAAGTCCTTGGATGACAGATGTTATGTATTTACTGTATTACATAACCCCACAGCATTGCAAACTCCTTATCAGGTCTCTTAAGCTAAGCTTTCCTGTGATGCTGTTCTGTGCTCCAGCCTGATGTCCCTGTCCCCCAGACAGCCGATGCCCCAGAGGATGGCTAATATGGGCATGCTGGGAACATCAAAGGCAGTCATTTGGGAGAGGGCTGGTACAGATTAATTGCCACCCACAATGAAATGGCAGAGTAGTGGCTACGACGAAGACAGCCTCAGAATTCCAGCCTAGCTTCTGCTCTGCTTCCAGGACAGTGTGAGTATATTTGTGCTGCTTACTCAGGGTCTGTGGCAAAACAACATTTGAGCACAGTAAATATTGGAGTAATTATTGTCAACTGGCAGCTATTAACTTTTTATCAACACATAATTAGCCAGATATAGCATTTACTAGACTAAATAAATGTCTGTTCTCCCACATATTTGTATTTTCTTCACACAAAACTGTGTTTAATAAACATTAGAAAGGTTGCAGTGTCAAGTACTCAGAAGTTAGGAAATGCCAGACTTGGGATTGCCTCTGCATCCTTACTTCACTGTTGTTGTGTATGTTAATAAAGTCTTTGATTACATATTTCTGTATTAGTTTTTCCACAGAGGCTTGCTCTGGATTACAGAAAGAGACTGCTCAAGTAGATGAACAAAGATTTGTCAAGAAATCCTGTTAACATTCTGCAGAGAAATTTTGCTTTCTTATTTTTACATGTAGACTGGTATTTTTCTCTAATTCACTCCTTGAAAGGGTTGAATCATTTTGCCTGTCCCTGAAACACCAACAACAACAAAAAAGGAGAGACTAATGGAAAATATTCATATTAAATTAACTTGGATAAAAGGCTCAGAGATTTACAAATAAAAAAACCTATATTTTAACAAGAAGTGTTGGAATACTGTGGCATCAGGCAATACCCGCAGCCTCACCTATAATGACAAGAGGAAGTAAGTTGTCAACGTATTCATTTAGTTTTTAAAAATAGTTTCTTACATCCAGTGTATCCCCATCCATAAACACTGCAGCTGGTCTTCTCTGGAATGGTACATCCAGAAATGGGCAATCGGATTATTTCTACAAAATTTGTCAATATAGCAGGTCTGAAAAGAGGAAAAAAATAATAGATATAATGGATTTTAATTAACCTTCTAAAATGTTTTTTGAAAATTACATTAAGTCTATTATAGACCACAGCAATTAAAACTGTGCCAATTCTTTTCCTTCTATTTTCTGTCTTTGAAGAATATGATGGATTCTTCTACCTATTTTTTTGTACTACAGCTGCCAACTGTCATGAAATTCTTGAAGTTCTGTCACCACTTTTATGCTATATAACTTGGGTTTTGATCTTAAAAGTAAGTAGTGATGGCATTTCATTTGGATATATATGTTTGTTAATATGGAGAAATTTTGAAACCTTGTCTATATACAGATCTCAGGATCTCAGCTACAATCTGGTGCTTATTCTATAAATTAAAATCATATACTACTCCATGTGGCTACTTTGTGGGTTTTCTTTAAATCTCCCAACAAACCTAAAACATGGTTAATAGGAAGAATAATGTAGGTATAATTTCACAGGAGTAACATCTGTTTTCTGAGTAATGTTGGTGGACCTGCATTACTGCGTAGACCAACTAAAATTTCTTTCAGTTGGAAGTTTACCCCATGGAGACAGCATATGTAGTATTGGAGACTGCAGAGCAATGAACTTGCAAATCTCATTTAGGAAGAATCTCACCCAGCAGATGAAAGTCCCAGAACTCACAATAACAGTTACTAACCTGCTAAGTTTCAGTAAGACCAAATCTGACCCTGCGGGGCCATACACCAACTGGGAGATATTTCGGACTTGTCTACGCTTCTCCTCTCCCTTTCCCTTGATATTATGGACTCCAAGCCAGGCTTTGTAGTCTTTCAAATCTTTGTACCTAAATGAGGCAAAATTGGTTATGATTTTGCTGACTGTATAATAAAATAACTAAAAACTCTGCTTAATATGATTACGCTGGAAGATCTCAACTAACGCTCCTTAGCAGAAATGGCTTCATGCTGCCAACTGCTCTTCCAAAATCAACATGCTTGGATGTAAGGTTTTGGCCTGAAGCCACTACATAATTTTATCTTTAACTGTTACTAAAATCTATTTTTTTTTTCCATAATAGTATCCAAACATTTAAATCCTTGGACAGTATGAACCTTTGAACTTTTTTAGATTTACCCAAGTTTTCTATTTTATTTTGTCCAGTTAAACAGAAGCATGACATTATTCTCATAAAGAGACAATTGTTTCACCATGACACTTGGAAAATCTATTTATGCTTCTACATAAAATAGCCAGGGCTATTTAGATTTACAGCAATAATAACAGAAAACACCAAGGTCCCACAGGCCTTTTATATCAGAAAAGCAGAGTTAAAGCCAAACAGGAGGAAAAACTGCTGCATTCAAGTTGAAGAAGAATCGTGCTGATAAGTTCCTGAAAATACATGTATTTTAATTTTGCAAAGTTGCAGACTACTGTACCGAGAAGGAAAACACTGCCTTGCTGTAAGAACCCAC
Source organism: Cinclus cinclus (assembly GCF_963662255.1). Classification (NCBI taxonomy): domain Eukaryota; kingdom Metazoa; phylum Chordata; class Aves; order Passeriformes; family Cinclidae; genus Cinclus; species Cinclus cinclus. Next base: position 12,098,885 of record NC_085049.1, read on the forward strand.
TCTTCTTTTATCAAAGTACCACCACAGATATGCTTACTCCTGGGGGAGAAAAGAAAAAATAAAATGCTTAAAGCACCCCAAAAACACTAGTATCAATTTCTACATAGTCAAAAAGTTTAGAGTATTTTGCTCCCCACGTTTGCTCGTGAAAAGTGACACTGGCAGCACTTTGCTCTGTCCCTTTGCTCTACAGTTTCAACACTTAACAGCAGCATTACTTTGCGGAGCTTTACTCCAATGTGCAAAAACCAGAAAGAAAGACAAATTCAGTTACTCTGTTCATTTAGTGGTTTCAAAGCTGAATTTGTAATAAGACATCTAATTTAAAATTTTAAAAAATAAAAAAAAAAGAGGGCAAACTCTTTGTAACAGGAACTGGACTGAAACTTTCAAGCAAATCCCCAAACTGCCACCAGATGTAAACAACATTTGGTCATTATTCATGCAAGTATTATTCAAAGCATTGACCTCAAGGTGGAAAGTTCCTATTTGATTACAAGCCCTAGGAGATTTGTGTCCCTACATACTTCAGTTGGAAACAATCTGCAGTGTATGACATCCTACATGTGATTATAGAAAACCTGAAGTATAATATATCAAGTAAAATTAAAGCAATTAAGCATGACAGCTCTTTAAAAAAAAATTACTGTGGAATGTAGATTAATTAGTTTCCTTCTTTGTGCCTCCAAAATCACATTTATTTTCTGTAGCTCTTTGGATAGTGAATCAGAATTGTCAGCAATTTGGGACAAGCTTAAAATCTCACAATTTATAAATTCAAATCACACAAATGTTCAAAGCTTTGCAAAGAACTACTAGATAGATACCAAACTATTTGTGGAGTTCACAGACAGCAGGATAACACAGAGCTTTAACTTTTTTGGCTTTTTTAAAATAATATTTTGGTTGAGGAGCAAAATATCTGGTCCAAAAGACTAGAGTTTTCTAAAATGCAGGTTCTAGATTTATTATAAAAATATCACAATCAGGAGTATAACTATGTTCTTCCATGTTATGTTTGCATGACTTATTATGTTATAGAAAATTTCATCCTCTGTGTTAGAAGATTCATTAGTACACATAGAAATATTTAAGCATGTGGAAAATTTAGAACTGGTTCCATGAAACAGATGAAATCCATTTAAATACACTTAAATACACTTGGTTACAGAATCTGAATTGGTTATACAAGAAAATTTCATTGATCAATTTAAGATTTGTAGGTGGGCTTTGGTTACCAAATAGGAATGGTTTCTAGGTTTCACTGGGCCTTCACCATTCAGACCCAGCAATTCCATTTTGGAGTGAACAGCTAGGCTTTCTTGCAGAAAGGTCAGAAGTCATTAAGATTTTGTTTCAGACAATATTCTATTTGCTTCCTTGGTAACAATACAAAATAAAACTACATTTTTATGCCCATGTGTAATACTTCAAAATTATATTTTGGTGTTGGAGTATTCCAGGAATCCCTTATTCATAAAAGGATCTGCAATCATTTAAGCACTCATGTTTCATGGAATTTTATTGCATAGCAGAAAATCCAGGTTCAACTACCCTAACAATAGCTGTTTATATTTCAGGCACCCAGATGTAATTCACCTAACCTGCCTTAAAATAACATCAAATATCATGGCTACTTTTAAAACAAAGTAGCAAAGATTAGCTTTGTCAGGGAGTGATTTAGCCCACCTATCTGGTTTCTCAGTCTAGAAGTACAGTGATCTTCCTTTAGAAATATATTCCAATGCACTCCCAAAAACATCGAGATCTGTTGGATTTCATAAGATGCAAAGGTTACCAGAGATGGGAAGAACACCTCCCCTCCCACCCCTGAACTCCTCTAGCAAAGAAGAGATGTAGAGAATATATTTTTATCTTTTCCTTTAATCCCATTTTTCATTTAATACCTCTTTTACAGCATAGTTTTAAAAGAGATGATGAATCATTAGCTAATATAATTGAGTTTACTTTAGTTTGGCCTAGCAGACCTTTGTCTGCTTGTTTAACTTTCTTTTCTCTTTTTTTTTTTTTTTTTTTTTGGTGATAGAAGATCCAGGGCCGATACATGAGATATAGCCTGTTATAAATTGATGATTCACACTTCCAGCTGATGAGCTATGAACCAGAATAAAGAACATACGAAACAGCCATTCTGTGTTCTGGCTTTTCCACAGCAGCAAAGATCTGCCATAATGTAATACATGTGTTATACATAAGATGTGCATGTCAGGGTCTTGTTTTACAAAATTAAAAATATTTCCTTATAGCTCCTACTTTCAAAGTGTAAATATTGATCTGAAATTCAATTTTTTTTCTAACAGTGTCTAAAATGAACAGTTTAATGCTGTATGTGAAGCCAATGTTATGAAAAAGTCTTCAGTGGCTAATTTCAATTAGAGCAGATCACTACAAATGCTTTGCTGGTTCTTGTGTATAAGTTAGTGATAATGATTATATAAACTATTTCACTAGCAGAGTGAATACAATGGCATCGCCAGACATTAGAAGAGTGCTGATTCTCTGCTTCTACAGAACTTAACAGCAATGTAAAAATATTCCTCCTGTGATCAACATTTTCTACAATTCTAAACCAAATATCCTAGTAGTTGTATTGCTCTTCTAATCAAAGTGATAGTTACCTGTATGTCAAACTAACCACCCATCCTTCGTTAGTTTGTGTTGGAATTCCATTTACAACTCTCAAATGTTTTGTTGAAGCACAAGGAATGGCAGTATCTGAAAGCAGGTCCAGAGATCACATTTTACTAAAAACAGTGGTAGGAAACATGCACAGTTGCATAAAAGGACCACAAGAAAGTCAGTATTTACTATGTATTAACTTTCCTGTGTTAATGTAACATATTTCTAGGCCATCAAAATTACATCAGTGAAGCTGAGTGGGTCTATTTAAATATCCATAGGGAATACAAAATACATACATTTAAATAGTTTTTTGAGATTTACATAGATAAAAAGCAAACATTGAAACTCATTACCAAATCATGACAGTGAGAACAGATAAAGCAGTATAATAAAGCTATTCCCCATTTTTGTCTTGTAAAATTAATTTTGCTCAGTCAGTGGGTTTTAATAACTTTAACTAATCTTTATTTTGTTTCTCAGTTAGAAAGAAGTGTCTAGATTTAGAGGATACTCATGCACTGTGCAGCTCATACACAAACTTCCTTACCATCCAAGCTGGTTGTAGTAGGAGTTGTATCACCTTCACCTAAACAGACAGACACATAAAATAGCCATAATACAAAATTAAAATACATTTAAAAATTGAATAAAATTCAACAGGAAATGACATATTTTTAGCTTCAATGGTTCACAGAGTTTTAAACTTCAATAATTTCATCAATATACTGCAAAAGCAGTATTCAGTAAGGCTTAACAAGAAGGCAGAATTTTATTCCAATAGAATGAAATGAGAAATAAGCATTTTGTTTGGAATGTCAATCACTTTTCTTCTTGGCTGAATCCTGAAGACATCAGGCTGCCTATCATGTTCAATTTACATTTTTCATTCAAACAAACAAATGCAGAAAAATGAAGTTATCACTTTTATATAAGCTTTCAGGAACTATAGAAGTAATGATATTAAGTCCAAAGAAGACTGAAAGAAATTCTCAATTCCTTACAAGACTTTGAAAGACATTTTAAGTTCCTATCAGCAAAAATTTATTTTTTATCAAAACATGTACCCTAAAACTGGTTCAGTTCTTCCATCTGGTTCAATTAAAAAAAAAATAGTTACACGTTTGCTTAAACATGTTTCTAAACGTTTACCTTCAGTGGCATGTACAGAGTGATCCAGCATTATGAGGTACAGGGGTAGCTACTGAAAACTTGCAAAAGGAAAATTTAAACAGACTCATACAACTAGATTTCCATCATTAAGAAAATGTGTGTGTGTGTGTGTGTGTGTGTGTGTGTGTGTGTGTGTGTGTGTGTGTATACACATATATATATATATATATAGAAACACACATATAGGTATATTCATATGTATATAGATACAGTTATATCCATAGTGAAATTTCTATGTGCATGTATACACATATGCATATGTGTGTGTATGTATGCACATGTGCTTACATACATGTGTCTCTGTGTATTACTGTATGGATGTGCTTATATATTTATACAGTATTGTAATATTAATGTGTATGAGTTACAGTTGTCACAGGGGCATATTCCTACTCTGGTGTTTGCAGAAATGCACTACTCACCAGTTCTGGTTACCCTACAAATGTTTGCTGAGAATACATCCTTAGGAATTCACAGATCCAAATAATGAACTTAGAATAAGTGAATAAAAAGTATTTCTTCAGCTTCTATTCTTCATTTATATTGACAAAGATAACCTTTTGCACAGTTTTGTTTACTCTTCATATAGATGCCAAAATATCACCTGAGACTTCAAATACCACTTTTAGACATGCTGGAGTTTGGGCTATGAGGAAATGCAGCAGATTGCCTCTAGGAATGAATGTAACATTATCCTTAACCTCTAGAGATCACAGACATCCATTCAAGAGCCTGATTTGCCATTTAAGTGTTCTCCCAGGACATACAGCAAAGTAACTTAGAAATAAGAGCTGAATAGAAAGATTTTGAACATAAATGTGAATTGCACATTTCTCAGCATAAAACTATCTTTTTCTACTTGTCATCAGTTTATTGCTGAATTCCCTATGATTCTTAATTCTGTTTATTTAAGCTATTTAGATTTAAGCATTAAGCTTTGGAGGCATGGTTTTCCTACTTCTTGCCAGGAGTTAAATCATCCCATAAACATCCGAAAGCAGAATCTAATCTTTATAGCACATATAGACTTCAGTATACATGGAGTGAGTTATCCTAACATTACAAAGACAGATCACACAAAGAGTCTCTGAAGCTTGTAACCCAGAAGATAACTCTGCCTGGGTTTCTTGAGGCCACAGCCAGCATTCTGACCGCTAGACAATTCTTTGTCTCTGTCCAGCCCTCATTCAATAGCTAGATCTGTTGGAAAATGTTTGACCATCTGTAATAGCCCCTTTGTGCTCCTGCTGCATAAATAAGTCTTGAAATCTCCAAGCTGGTCAAGGAAAAGAACCCCTTGTTCATATATTGCACAAGCAGCTTCTGTCTGCTCCTTCTCAGTCACGCATTCTTGATAGAATCACACATTTTCTGCTGCCACAAGTGACAATAGGAAGGTGTGCATAGGCATGTGACACCGTGGCTTCACTGGGACTGCACAGCTGACAATGCCAGCGGCGTGCCAAGTACTCACATTGAGAAATAGGGCAGTAATCCCAGGGAACAAGAGGATCATCTGTGTAACACCAGGGACCATGAAAATCATCATCTGGATTGCGGCAATAGTTTTTCTTCAGTTTACTAACATCTGGTTCTCTGAATATTTGTATATGCCTACAGGGGGGAAGAAAATTCAAAGTGTTGAAAAGCTTTATTCTATATCCCAAATTTCCAAAGGTTAAACTTTGCTTTGCTCCACACTGTATTATTAGCTGATTGAGAAGCCTACAGGTCAGGGTTTAGGGCTGGTTAAAATCAAAGGGAAGATGAGACCCAAATATTTTCTGGATCTGGGTACAACTTTCTTCGTGTTGGTATTCTAAGCACTGTGTCCATTGGACAGCTGGGGGGCTTCTAGATCTATTGCTCAAGCTAAAATCTCTAGCTACCCTCACGAGGGATCATTGTACCGAATGCCTGTGATGCCCTCAGCAAATCTGCAGGCCTCTCTGGGGAGCACAGGTACCTTCTCCTGCAGGTTAACAGCAAAAGAGGGCATTAAGCTACAAAGCTGAATCCAAGGCAAAAGAAAGACAGACTGAGCAAGCATAAGCAGCAGGCAAGGAGAAAGATTAATGGCTCAGACAAACTGCAGAGATAGGTCACCTAAGTCGCAAGCCTACGTGAAGCACTCTAAAGGTGTAATTTTGAGGCCAAAATCTGAAGTGGAGGAAGTCCCTTAACCAGAGAAACTGCTGGAGTGAGAATATAACTCCTCGAAGGAGTTCCCAGATGGAAAATATGTGGGAGTAAGACAAGAAAGGCTGATCTCTGCTCTGTTGGATGACTGCAGTTGCATCAAGCATCCAGTAGGTTTATACTGCCTCATTCACAGCAAACTGAGACTTATTGTGCTTCTCAGAAAGCATGAGCTTAAACCTCTGCTTCCCTCACATGGGCAGCACACTGGAATATGCATCCTCTCTCTCACCATCTGCAGAAGGAACACAGGTAGTCGTGGTGATGATACGAGACAGGGCCACTGAAGTCTGCCTTTTGAAGTACAGCTTCCCCAAGTGCTGGCTTCCCCACTTACACAGCCCTTCCAAAGGACAATGGCTCATCTGTTCAGCAGTGTGACTCTACATCAAGTACCAAAGCTAATATTGACGCATTTGCATCAGCTTCAGACACTAAAGGAAAATGAAGGGGAAACTATTTTCATCATGGCCACTAGCGTGTGTGTGATATCTCATACATATCAAAACATTTTATGAATCTCTTCTTTTATATATAGGCCGCATAATTCATTTTACTTCAATGAATAAATTAACTTTCCATTTCTACTAATTGAATATGAAGCCAAAGTAATAATAAACAACAGAAACTGAAGGTCTTTTTATTGGCATTTGACGTTAGTGTCACTAGATTGTACACTAAAGAGTCAATTTCAGGCTGCAAGGGACATTAGCTGGTTTCAAGTCCAACCACCTCCTTGAAGCAGCATAAGCTATGAGATGAGGCTGATGAGACAACCATTTCCTCTCATTTCTGATATCCTCTCATTGTACCAATCTTTCAAGGACAACGATGGGGGAAAATAGGCCAGTAAACTAAACACTAAGAAACATCCCAAAGCCTGCAGTTAGTGGTCAACCTGAACAAAGTCATGTTGTGCAATATATTTAACCACAAAGAAGAAAAGAAAAAGATAAAAATAAAGATTAGGAAAACAAAGATATTAAAAGCTCCAGGGCATAAGGGGCTACTTTGGAATCGATGCATATGAAAAAGAGTTGCCATCTGGAGGCAGTATTTATTCAGGACTCACTGAAACGTCTTTCTGTTTAATATGTACACACCTACGTAAGTCTTCAATATTTTTGTCCCATGTGGAGCAAGTTAGCCCAAATCTTGTCTTGGATAGATTCCCCATATAACTCTTGCCATTGCCACGATAACAATCTGAAAAACAAAATGTTGGGACAAAAAACTGGAGGGTGATTGTGCAACATTAAGAAGAAAACTCTTCTATTCCATTGGTAATCCACATTATTAAAGACAAATGTTCTGTTTAGCAAATGCTATACACTATCAATAACACAATAGTATAAATCAGATCAGAAGAAAAATGGAAAATTATGTTCAAATTTACATAGATAATCTCCTGTTTGAGACCTTCCCTTTCAACACAGCAGTGTTTTAAATTTTGTCTTACATAGACTTGGGAAGTTTCTTTCACAAATAGTTGGTTTATGATTAATTTAGGAGGGTTGGTCACACAGAATATCCTAAAAGTTGTCAGAAGCTAGTTTGCAGAAAAACCAAGAAAATACGGTCCCCTATTCCTTCCTCCACAAAAAAAAAAAAAAAACAAAAAACAAAAACATTCAGTTTAGCTTTGTGTAGTTTCCAGATACTGACAACTATATATAATTCTAGACTTAAGTACTTCTGCAGCAAAATCAAAAAATCATCATGACTTTAATTTTAATGCAATTCAAAAACTTGCCTGCTCGCTCCAGCAGAGGTCATGTTTAATTCATAAGCTTTTATCACAAGCCGTTTTGAGACTTTGCAAGAGAATAGTTTAAAATTATCAGTACTATAAAGACATTTTGCATAAAGCACTTAATTTCATATTCATCAGTATTTCTATTTTTTGATAATTGATATTTTACAAGAAACACAGACTGAATATAAAAGTTTCATTCTTTCTCTGACATAAGTCTTGCAAGTGCATCTTTTTCAAATTTACAGGAAAATTGGCTAAAATTTAAAGAGGGAGATGTTAATGCAGCCTGATGTAAGGTTATAGGTCTGAGGTCTTAGCCCCAGTTTATGCTGTGATCGACACCCATTCAGGATGCACGATTACTCCTTACAGTAATACCAAAACCTCATGGGAAGAACATTTGCCTGAAGACTCAGAATGAACCTCACAGGCAGAGGTAGGTAAGAACTCAGAGGATCAATCCCTTCTAGATAAGGAGGTATATGCAAGAAAATACAAAGTGGGGGAAAAAATCACTTTTGGTAGTATGATATGCAATTATAAAAAGACTGTGAACCAGACTGTGAAGCTGTGGAAAAAGGCCTTTCACACTAAGAAAGGTAAAGACAGTAAAGCAGGTACGTAGATTTGCCTTGACTAAAAATCAGATCAAATCAAATCTTTGCTGCAGCTTTCCCTGCTGGAATCACAAATTAAACTGAGAATCTAGTTTACAACACAATGAATCCCAAACATGCCAATAAAGCCCACGCAGAACTGCATACATGTAATACAGACTCAACTTCTCCAGTTTTCAAGGCTGTCTACTTGGTGTTTGGAACAGTATGGCATTCACTTAAAATCACGTTATCACCCCTTCCTCCATTACCTTGTTCATTTGATACGTCACACTTAGGAATCTGGGAGCAATAACCAATACGGATGTTTGGGTCAGTGGTAAAGCACCAGGGTGATTCAGATCCATCTGGATTTCGGCAGTAGTTCTCCCTCAAATCCCTATAAAAATAAATATGTTAGCTCACAGCAGGGATAACCTAAACCCACCAACGTGGTCCATTGTTTTCTGTTATGAATTAACAAAAATACAGGCTCATTCAGGTCTCTGTGTTACTGATCAGTGTCAAGTGCAAGGAGATGAGGAGCCAGTAAGAACACAGTGTCCAGAAAGAAATATCAAATGCAATAAGAATATGTTTGTGGAAATTCACTTTCAGCAGACATATGTTTTGATGGGATATAAGATTTCATTTGAAGATTAACAATATTTTCATTCAGGACCCTCCATCAAAATTTGCATGCAACTGACATTGGATACACCTGCAATACATTACAATTGCTTTTAAATACAAACATTACCAAAGTGCTTAAAACTCCCTGTACTTTGAATGGTTCTGCTGAGTTTAGAGAAACAGAGTGCTTTAGACTATCAGTAACTCATTTAAGAAACTGAATCGTGGAAAATAAAAAAAAGTGTATGTTGAAAATCTATAAAGCTGATACCTTTAAAGTAAAAGTTAGTCACAAGGGAACATCTTTAAATGTCTTTTGCAGGTTGCATGAAATATTCAAGCCTCTTAAATGTAGCTTTTATTTCCCTGTCTCCTGACAGTTGTTGCCATGTTCTGTGCATCTCCATATTTCACTGTATTTTGTACATCTGCAGCACTTACCGATAACAGACTGGAAAAAATGGTCCTAATACTGTAATTCCTACTGATATTTACCCAGCAATAAAGATATTTAGTGCAAACTGGACTGTAGTTCCAACCTGGTGAGAAAGGTGAAACTCTATGCTAAGTTAAAAAAGGACTGAATGAACATTACTAAGGTAACTGCCTAAAATTAGTAGATTATTCACACCTTGGAAGTTTACGAACCATAAAGAAATGTTTGATGACCAGTGGTCACTCAAGAAAAAACAGTCCTATTGATGCATCTATATTTAATAATGAGACAGAAAAAGTATTTAAAAGATGAAGAATTAAAGAAGTGCTTTCAAATATTATAAATGTTGATCATTACAAAGAAGATATCTATTTAGAATGTATTAAGTCAGCAATCAAGCTGCGAACAAGGTTTAGTTCCATGAAAAAAATCCAGTGATAATGTATCAGCACTGCTGGGATTCAGGTCCCAGCCTGGAACAGATCCAGACACTTCACAATCAAATTTTGAACACATGCTTGAAGGAAAAGTTCATAAAAATCCCCGGGGTTTCACACAAGTTCATCTGGAACTATTGCTTTGAGATCTGAAGGACTGATTTTCCCAGGCTTAAATGGCTTTTAGCCTCAGCAGGTAGAGTGGATGCCTCAGAACCTGGGGCAGGGACAAGACCCCTGTGGTCGGCTCCAGTGGCATGAATTGTTAAACATTTTAAAACTCTGCTCTTTTCCCACGGCAGTACTAATACCCACATGTCTCTACTCACTTGCATTTGAAGTTCTCAGGAGTGATGTTGTGCTGGTGAGGAAACTGGGAGTCCCACCTCTGGCACTGGATTCCACTCCATATGGTGCTGACGGTGCCGCGGTAGCCCTCGCCCTGTCCCCGAACGCACGTGGTGGTCGCAGCCGCCGCCTCTGTGCCGTTCACGACGCTTTCCTCTGCAGAGCCAGACAAGATGAGCTGTTTCATTCTCTTAAGAATGGCTCAGGGTGTCAGGTTTGAACTCCACATTACTGATGGAGCCATGGATTACAGGATGTCAAGTCAAAGTAATTGCAGTTCTTTGGTGAAAATGTGATTATAGAATAATTTTCTCCTTTTCACATTTACAACATCCACTAAAAATCCAAAATCAAAATAAATGCCCGACTTTATGCTGGTTTATCCACTTGCATACAAGGAGTCTGCAATTCTTGTGTGAGACACCTGGCCTGTGTTGTACCACTGGAGGTTAGGAGATATTCCTGGTTACTTTTTCAAGTTCAGCAAATATCATTCCCTCAGCTTTGAAAAGCTGAGTGACCACCCACATGCACACTGTTTAACATGGTAAAACATATTTGTAGGATTAAAATATAATTGGGTTTCTCTAAAGAATTCCCAGAATATCAGGTCACAGGAAAGAAAGATGCAGATAAAAATAATAAAAACATATAGATCCTATTATAAAAAAATGTGTTAAACTCCCTTAGAAGGCTGTTTGTTTTTTTTATGCTTCATATGTTAAAAAAGGGGGGGGGGGGGGGGGGGGAGGCCCAGCTTTTGAAATCAAAGATCAGTATTTTCTACAGAGAGAAAAATACTTTAAAGACTAACATATTCATCAGACTCAAGATCTCTTACAGATGTTGATATATTCTGCACTCACCCTGGTGTGGGCTGTCTTGAACTAAATTCAGAAAAACAGTGGTTTTTAAATGACTCATTCACATAACTTAGAAGTCACTTTTTATTTCTTATGCAATTTTCATAATTGCAAATTAATGGCACAGATATTGCATCAGATATATACAAAGTAGTACAAAACTAAATATACTGCAGTAAGAGCAATTCCTCTGTAATATCCTCAAAAGTTACAAATACAATATTTTAAAAGTAAGTGCATATCTGTTGGTAATTGATATTGTTCACAAGACTAATTTCATTAATTATCTTAGAAGTATTAGTTGCCAGCAAAAAGTATGTTAATAAAGTTCTTTAATTAGTTTTCTTCAAATGGTCCAGTGAATAGTACAGTATTTGTGTGTTACTCATAATGTAGTTCACTCCTGGTAACTTGAGCCAGTTCCATGAACTAGGAGAAAATATGGATCTTGAGGAAACCAAATGTCATAACAGATGGTTTTGGCTGATTTGCTGACTGATCTTTGACGTTAAAGATCATTTCCCTGTCAGATGATAACATCAAGTTGCGCAGTTGAATTATACATTTATCCATGCATCCCTTTGCTCTTCATCTGGTTGATGTTTTTAAATCAGTGTTTCATGGTCAAATTCATTGCCTGTCTCTCCTTCCCAAGGCAAATGTCCTATTTCAATGGAATTTTGAGTTCCAAGTTCATTCCAAAGCCAAAAGGATATGGCACTGCAAGTATTACAAGGAGGTTTCTGCAGGCTGGAAAATGCACTTTCTAGGAGACTCATGAAACAGTCTTGCAGCTAGTAACCTTATATTTAGTCTTTATACACCACTTTTTAAATAATTAGACTACAAGCAGATTTAGCCATACAACTTATCGTAATAAATAGTTGCAATATTTCTGTTTTGCATTATAAATAATATATTTTTTAAAATGGAGTTAAATTCTGAAATAGCTTCTAAGCTGATTAGAGTGAACATACCTATGCCACATTCAAATGCATATTAGTATATTTTAAAAATATGTGCATTTCCTTTATACAAATGAAAGAGATCTGGGGAAAAAACCTGGGGGGAAGGGGAGAAGGGTTCCCTAAGATGATAAATTTCAGCATACACCCTGGCTTCATTATATTTCCTAAGTAAATTAATAAATTAAAACTACGCAACCCAAGCAAAAAGTCTTCTTAAATAATACTAATAATGCACAAAAAAATCAGTCTAATACAAGCTGTTGCAAAGACCTTACCTGTACACAAAAATTACTATTTCAACTGTAATGAACTGTAGGGGGCACCTACTCTGTACTCAGTCATGCTAAAGGAAAAGTAATTAGGTTGGTGTTTATATATCATTATGTGTGATTGTTTTTTTTTTTTAATCACATGCCTGAAATGAAATCAGTAATGCATCAGCTGAATTAAGCAAGGCCATACTAATTTTAAAGAGCATTCCTTCTTGTACACCTGCAGATACACAGTTCATTGTTGAACCTTGCGTTACATGTCGGGACAGTGACCTCTACCTGTAGATCAGTTTTTACAACTTGGCCCTGTCAAAATATACAGTGTAAAGGCACCAGCAGAATTTAACTTTCACATTGTCATGAATATTTGCACAGCCAAGCCACTTCTGGAAAGACTTGCACTATAATGATTAAGAGAGATATTATTTCAAAATCTTCAACATTATTATCTGCTACTACTCTGTGGCAGCTCTCAATAAGAATGCAAGTAACCAGAGGGATCACTAAAATATTCTTATTTTAACTAATAAAGCAGTTTCTTTGATCCAGAGGTCCACAGAACCCTCTCCAAATTCTTCTTGCTGTACCACCTACATATATTACAGTTGTCATATTGTGAAACATGAAAAATGAGACTCCAAAATATTTCTGAAATTTAATTCTGAAATTTTGAGGGCTTGTGCCCTCAGAACCAATTCCCATTCTGGCTATTGAGTCTCACAGAAAGCTCAGAACTTACCAAAAAATGCTTGAGAAATCCTTCATTCATCTGTCCATTCCACAAACAGGCATGATGGGAACAGTCTCCCTAGTCCTGTTAATGAAAGTTGGGCTGGATGTGCACAGCAGCAGGCAAGAGCTTGAGGAGCAGTGCCTGCCTCACCAGACACTGCAGATTTTACAGCACTTGCCAAAATAAGAAGTGCCCAGGCTGTTCAAGCCTACAACTTACACAGTCATCTCCATTCAGTACTGGTCTTGTTGTTGAGGCTAATTAATCATCACCAACATACCAAATTAACTAAATTTAATAACTCTGAGCATGAACATCAGATGTGCACAGCATTGGTGAAAGAGCCCTAAGACCTCACTCACCAGCTCTCTTAAAAGGCAAAATCAAGATCAAGATCAAAATCTATAAAATTGAATTCCCATCCTTATCCCAGTAAATCCTCTAAAATATAAATTAAGATCTGAAAATCCAAGGGATTGTTCCAATGACAAAGAAAATATGAATTTAGTTAGATTAATTTAATTTAGTTAGATTAATTTATAATCAACAAGAAATCTTTGCTTTACAGTACTTACTAATATTTCATAAGAGAAGTTCCCAGGACTTTTTTGCTTGAGTTCAGTATTTTTTTGTTCTGAACTGAGATTAAAAGTACTGTTAAAGAAAGATCACACCTTATAAAAGACTACTATTCATAATTTATGGAGTGAGTGTCACCTCTTATTCCTGTAGGAAAGTTCATTATGAACAGAAAAAAATGGTAATTGTTAGCAGCATTTTGCTACTTTTGAACTTTGTGGGTTTGTTGTTTTTTCTTTTTTTTCTTTTCTTTTTTAAATTCTGGATGACTAAGATTAAACATGTAATTCAGACAGCCACACGAGGGGATTTCCCATTAGTAAATTCTACCTTCACATGTTCATTCTCTTGTCCCCAGCCAAAGGGCAATAATGCGAAGATATCTTTTTTCCATAAAACTTTCCATTTTTTGATACTTCAAAATACATAACTTTATTAATATGGGCTAGCTCATGCATTCATAGATGCTTAAGTAAAAAGATGAAACATTATCCAGAGCCTTATGTGTAAAGCCACAGATAGTCTTCTCAGTTCTGGTTCTCACAGTAATGCCAGCATGAGGGAATCACCAGGGGCCTTGAGTCATTGGACAGCTCAAGTAACCAGCTAGATACTGTTTCTGACTTTAATCCAAATGACCCAGAAGAAAATCCTGCACAAACTTTAGGTCAATGGTGAGAATCACACTGACTTAAAAGAAGGTAGAGATTTTACTGAAGAGTGCATGCTCTTTCATGACAATGCAACCTATGTATTTGTGGGAAAAGACATAGTTGGAAAAGAAGAAGAGTCCTAAACTATATAATGAGGAAAATACCTGTTCTTGCTTATATTCATGAAACGTGTCTTCTGCAGTGTCAGTCAACAGAAGAAAAATGTACCCTGATTTGTAACAAAACTTTTTAAAAGTTGATTCTTAATGAGATCCGTGCAAATATTAATAAGAATGCCGAGTGACATTTTGAAGCTGCTCATGCTCAGTTACACTGCTTTCAGGCATCCCTTCTTTTAGCAATGGCATTTACAGTTCTGGGCACTAGTTTAGTGGCAGCTCCTTCCTTTCCACATTTTCTTCAATGTACCATGACTCAGTACAAGAATGGAAGCAAAACACCACTGATTTTCAGGGTTTTTTTCAGTCAAAACATATGAGAAACTGAACAAATTGATTATAGACAAGCTCAAGAATCACAGTACTGAAAAATTCATTGTCACCTAAAACTTTCACACATACAAGTCATTTGTCCATGAGCACAGAGAGATCTTTCCAGGCTGTTCCAGAGTCTACAAGAAGGCTTTAAATTAAAAAAAAATTATATATATATGTATATTAATATATATATATATATATATATCTATGTTAGAAAAGACAAACTCCATAAATTTGAATTTCTTATATTTCACTTTCAAGTTATCATAGGAATGATGAAAAGGAATTGAGGATCCTTTTTGAGGAAATATGGATTAAGCTATTGTATAAACAGTGAACATTGGACCTATTTTTTGTCTCCTTGTAAAGCAAGATGGAAGGCAACACTTTATCAATTATTAAATATCAGTCTCTTTTCACTGTCTTCCTATAAACACCTTTATCTTACACAAATATTGATCTTAAATGAGTCTAACTTTTATTTGTTTACATACAATGATTCAACAATTAACACTTTAATCAGAAAATCTTTAATCAGAACTCTGCACTCAAAGAGGCAGTTGAAATCTCAGTTTCTAAAGAATGAGAAATTTAATATTGGTGGTCTTCTGCTTTCACAAAAACTATGGACAAACTGCAACAGTTCATTTTAGATCCAGGTTCTCAATTTTGGTGTTTCATTACTTGTTCTTTTCCATCAAACCAAGGCATTTACTGAATTGTCTCAAGGCTTTTCAGGCTCTGGTCACCCCTGACTACTGTAAGTGACTGCTGGTGCCAAAGGCTAAACCCATACTAAAGGCATTTGGGTAGGGCTGGACATCCAGTAGGCATCAATGAGGCACTGTCCTTAACCCAGTAATTCCAAAAAGGTCTCCAGCTCTCAAATGACTGATATATGTAGACTCCTTTATGGGCCTCAGCACCTCTCTAGAGCTCATCCATAGAGGAGTTGCTATCTGTTTGGAGTTTTTTAAAAAGCAGTATTAGTTCCCAACTCCTGTCTTTCCTGTAGTCAGTGTTCTCATTCATGCCAAAATAACAGTCATTTTCCTTTTTCATGTTTGCTGGCACTACTTCCATTTCTTCATTCCATCCTAGACTTCTTCATTGCTGTTAGTTGTCCTTTTATCCTCTCTTCTAACTAAAAATTGTCTCAAGCCAAAACCACAGACACATATGTGAGCAACTTCAAACCAGTCCTGGGGTCCCCAAAGTCTTAATCCAAATCCAGTTTTTGCAGCTTGAGCCATCTCTAATTCCTAATTGCTCCTGTCATCTCTTTCTCACAGCCCTGGCTGTAAGCCACAATGTTTTATGCTGCATTCTGTGCTTGGAAGTAAAACTACAATGCCCTCTCTCTCTTCAGTCTTAAAACCATATTTATTTTCTAAACGCTTCCTTCCACCAACTTTTTTGCCGAAAATTTTGTATATGAGCTGTTGTCAGCATTTTGGCTATAGAGCACACTAGCACTCACGGCATGTAGCAAAAGCCACAAGCAGCATGCTGCCTTGTGGTCAGTCCCCAAAGAGAGGACACCTACATTTTTGTATATGGTCCAAGGACTTGGATTTGCAAAGCATTTTTCCTAATTAGTATTTCTTGTAAATTAAATAAACAATCCTCAGTATAGGAATTAAAAACCTGTGTGAGAATCCAAACCACAAAACTATAAAGACCTATAACTCATGATGTTCTCTTTTTAGTGTTCTGAGATTGCAAACAGCCCCAGCATCAGAAACACAGAACAGCCACTGAAACCCAGAATAGCCAAGTGTTTTGGGCTCCCTGCTAGGAGGTGGGAAAACAATTTTTTTTATGAGCCTCAAGAAAGACAGAAAACTGAAAACAGGGGTTTGATATTTTCTTTTAGTATTCTGGCCATCAAGATGGTGATTTAACAGTAGCATAAGCAATAAATTCCCTCACTGGTTTATAAAGGAAAGAATTGAGCACCACTGCATCTTGCATAGAGGGCAATGTCATATGCCTGTGAGAAAAACCCTTTGAAAATATCTACTGGATTAAGCTTTCAAGACCCCTACTTTTGTATTTTTTCTTCTCATATAGATTGCCTTAATTTCAAAAGAGATACAATATTCTGCAGGGAAAATACAGTTTTACATGTGAAATTTCCACTGATTTTAATATAGTTTCTAACTGAAGGAAAGAATTTCTATTTCCTTCAGTGAACTTTTGCCTAGAAATGAGGCAAAAGGCTTTCATGACAATATGAAAATCATTACTCTGTGTTTTGGAGTTGTTTTTTATTTCATTTTGATCTTTACCTTTTCTTCAGGGTTCTACTATGACTTGATAGACAAAGGTGATAATTCAGTATTTTTCAGGATATCTCCCACCCAACTGTTTTCTACGGCTGAGGCCAGACTGTAGATACTGGAAGTTGCATGGGGCGTAAGCTTACGTGACCAACAAAGCCAGATGTGATTCCTCAGAACACTGACACATCAACTCAGGAAATGCCAAAGGATAAAGGTTTATAAAAGTTGCATTTGTGAAACAGTCAGCTGTAACTTAGGAGTACTTTTTCATAATAGTAGCATATTTACCAGGGGAACAGTTCTAGTATACTGCACATGATTCATATGTTATCTAATAATTGGAGAAGTGTAGGAAGCACAGTTTAGTTTAAAGAAAAATAGAAAAACACAAACCAAAACAAAACCCAAACCAACAGAGGCCAAAAATCCAAAGCAACAGCTCCTTACTTAATGGAGTAACTAAAAAGTTGGAAGATGATTCAGTTGCCTAGCTAAGCAACCTGTGATCACAAAGGAGGAAGTCTGAGCTTTCCCTTTTATCAAAGATTATCAGTAAGTTGAGGTACAAAGACATGAATTAGTCCTGTAGTTCAGAGGTAAGATTTTCAACAGGTGTGTGAGTTAATGGGTGCCTGACCCAAAACAAGCAGCCACCCTGCCAAATTTCTTCTGTCTCTGGAGAACCTGATTAGACATTGCCCCAATTAACAAAATAACTTTGCCTTTTTTACAGTGGAATAATTTTGATAATTTAACTACTTTGTAATACTGGAATTGCCATGAAATAAGATAGAGTAAGTTAAAGGAGGTACAGAATATTCTTACCCAGCACTTGGATTTCAAAAATTGACAAATTGATTGGATCAGACTGAATCTCCAAGGCATTAGAATTGGCCTAAGCTATGAACAGCCAAAGAGAGAAAATTCTGAATCACTGGTGATTCAGGCAGAAAACACGGCATAATTTGTTTGATAAGAATTCTAAGTGAAGGTGGAGGATCCCTCTTTAGGCAGCAACTGTTCACAAAAAAAACGTTTTAGGTCAAAGTTATTACCTCTTCCTCGCCACCCATCCCAATATTTAAAGCATGTCTCAAATAAACTGATTCTACCATCTGCCTTAGCACCAGTATTACCATGAAAGTCTAGAAAAATTGCTTTGTGCAAGTTTTTAAGGAATATCTAAGAGTTTACCTTCTTCATTGTCCCTTTATTTCTCATTTAAGACATCTAATTATCAGTAAAATGGAGCTGTCAGAGCAGTCACCAAAGTTACAATGAACTGATCTTTGTAGACATAACATGCTGCAGTAAGCTCTAAAATGCTAAACAAAAGCATGTCAAAGTCAGCATCCAGTAACTGTACACCTGTACACAATTCCGTGTCTCTAAAGTGTAGTTAACAAATGCCACCACCTTGTAGCTGATGGATGAAATGAAATTCATTGCCTGTGGATTGCTTTGGGGTGGTGAATAACACAGAGAGACCCATGAGGAAATTAATAATTCTATCTTCAGCACAAGAATGAATAATGTGCAGGACCCAAGGCCTAGAACTGCAAAGCAGTGAAGAGCTGTTAGCAGAAGACACTGAGGGGGAACTGTGGGTGTGCACCAAATGATATTTGATACTCTCAATTGATGATGCAAATGTCCAACATGCCCAAACTAATACTGTACACAAGAGCCTCATGATTTTGCTGCCTTTTTTAGTTCTTGATTTTCATATATTTTAATGTAATTTACAGTACATAAGACATACACGTATTACAGTGGTAACACACAACTCTTCTTTCCTGTCCAGATTAAATATTAAGTGTTTATAGCAGACCCTCTTTGAAAACTATGTTTTAAAAGCCAGTGAAGGGCAATGAATGAACTAGTGGTGGTCCTACACTGCCTTAAATATCTGTGTCCAGATTTCGGAAAGGAAAAGGAAGTAATAAATTTTGCTTGAACTCACCACACGTTTTAATTGCACAGAACTCCCAGGGGGTGTTAGGGTCAAGAGTGTAGCACCATGGTCTCAGCTTGCCATCAGGATTGCGGCAGTAATTATCATCAAAGCCCTTGTCAGGATATCTGCAAACCACAATGAGAAACGCGTCAGGGAAGTCTTCCTGGCAGCACTGCCCTGCCTTCCACAAGGTACTTAAAGGACAGACTTCAGCAGAGGCAAACAAGAACTGGTTCCTATTAACCTTGGGTCTGATCCTGTAGGATGGATGTGAATACGCTTTTAACACTGTTAGAAAGTTAATAACATATAAACACTTTTCAAATTTGCATCAGAAGGGGACCTCCACTGAGGGGCCTCCCTGCTGCGCTAATGCACAGGGTACCGGATAGGCTAACTCCACTAATTGCTAAACTCTTGCTCTTGTGTCTGTCAACCAATGACCAGACACTGAAGCCAATCATTTGTTTTGAAACAGGTCAATTAAATGCGGATTATCTAAATACTTCTTGCCATGCCGGACTCATTAAGAAAACAGGTTCTTCAGTGCAACAGCCCTGGGTTCAAACTGGAAGCTATTTTGAGTAGCTATGCTACTAATGATAGCTCCATTTTTGCAATAGAGCTCATTTTTGGTCATGCCCTCATTTCAAGCATCCAGAGAAAGAGGACAAAAATAAGGAAATAACTTCTGTCTTCACTTTATCTCATTAAGATTTGATAATAATGTGCTATATTTAGGTGTTTCCACATTCTTACGGCCAACAGACAATCAGACAGATATCCAAGATATATAGGTTGTTTTTTTTTTTTTTTATAAATACATGATACTAACAGCTATAAACCTGAAGGAGATAAATGTGTCAAGGTTTTGGTTTTTTTTTTTCTTTAGTGATTATAAATCGTCTTAGCTTTTCAGTTATATTGAAATACGTTCGCAAAAGAAACAAAAAGTAGATTTGCCTCTGAGGGAAACACGTAAAGTATGTGAAAGAACAATGAAGTTAAATACCTGAGAACCTGAATCCATTTACAACTGCAAGCAGATGTGCATTACACAAGCACCGGAAAATATTATTTACAAGTGGATGTTTTTGCTAGGATGATTTTTCTGTCAAATGATAATGCTAATTTTGACTCATTTGCAACTTGATTTCCCATTTCTTAGGAAAAGTCAGGTTGCTTCAACTATACAAGGGACAAGGATAAGATTTAGGTAGAATTCAAAACAAGAAAAACAAAAACCAAAAACCAAAATGACAACAAAACCACCAAGGAGAAACCCCACCAAACCGAGACTTCAATGGCAGTCAAGAACGTGGTAATTTAAGATTTAGCAGCAGTACCCTGTTTGATGCTAGGTGTAAAACCAACTGTAAAGAGCAAGTTGTGTCCAAGGATTTCCCAAACAAATAGCTAATGGGCTAATAATACAGCAGAAAACCATACGGGTTTGGCCTCCCAGTAGGTGCAGTGATGAACCTTGGTGCTGGTGGAACATGTTCCATGTCAAATAGCGTGGAAAGTGCATGTTACCACCCAAGAACCACGGTAAGTCCAGGAACGGCAAATGGCAAAGCATGTGCAGCCACAGCTCAAAAAAAAGCATTCAAAGCAGCTCTTGATGTAGAGTTAATGTTCTAGAATACAAATGTCTATCTTCACACTGAATGCTCCATCCTTCCTAATATTTATTATATAGCATGTTCCTACAGTGTATCAAAAATGCATTATTTACTAGTTAAAACTTAGAGATGTTTTTCCAGGACCAAGCTTTGAGTGTCTTCATGGGATGGAGTGGTCCCTGTGAGCCATATCTTCTCACCTACTAGATCTACTTCTCCTTTTCTAAAGCAAAACTAGACCGCCTAGTCAATGGTTCTTCCCCGATATCCAGGGAGGCTTCTGCCTTCCTTAATACCCACCAAGCAATAATTGCTATTAAAAAGTCCAACTAATAGAATATTTGTTTTGTTAAGAAAAAAATATTAGCAATAAGATAAATAACAGGGTTCCAAACTGTTCCACACAGTTCAACAGTGAGGCTATGCAGGATTCCCTGAGAGATGTCTCTGTTGTGAACACTCCTTCTTCCCCAGTACATTTGGGCACAGACCCCTGTCTTAAACCTAAGAAAGACTATGAGGTGTCAGAGATCTTCAAGAACTCTATCTGCTTTTTCCCTCTTGAAACAGCAGAAGCTGTACTTCACTGCCATAACTGAAATGAAGCATCAAGATAATGTATCTGGTGTCAAAAATCAAGACTTATCTCAGTTTCTAGGGAAAAGGAGGAAAGCATTAGCTAAAGAAATAAAATTTATTATTTTTAAAGAGACAGATGCTGATCTCCAGCTCTCCAGGAAATAAAATGAAACTTAGTATCTTAAACTCTTCACCAATATTTCTTTTCCTCTTTGCTTTTTTTAAGACGTATAGGACTGGAAATTTAATTTTTATTAAGTAAATTTTCATACAAGACATACGAACATGGCTACTAATAAAAGGATATCTGCAGTTATTCATCGCCTGTGATACACTTCAACCCTACTTTCTTCCACATAATAAATATTTTCACAGGATGTTTGAGTTTAAACAGAAAAGGACAAAAAACTTTTCCCCTTATGGTGCTCTATGCCCAAGACATTATCCTCAGTGGTTTTCCTTCCACCCTGAGGCATAACTGCGCCTGTGAGGAGTACACAAGAGAAGTGGAGTTTGAGAATATAATTTTGCATCCACTAATAGCTAAAAAAGGGTTATGCAAGAGCTGCTTGGGGGATTCCTTCTGTTTGCTTCAATCACATCTAAGAAGACAGTAAGCATCTTCAGTAACTGACCTCTGAGGGGAATAAATGTGGAACGATTCATTGAGGTGACAGAAAAGTGAGTTTTATTTACTCTGAGCCAAAAGCATTGTCAAACAGCACATAGACTGATGCATTTGGTAAGATTACCATCTATATTGCTTTTCTCCATCATTGCAACTGATGAAGCCATAAGTGAAAATAGGTTTAAATATGTCCAGATAATCCTTCCTGG
Source organism: Cinclus cinclus (assembly GCF_963662255.1). Lineage (NCBI taxonomy): Eukaryota > Metazoa > Chordata > Aves > Passeriformes > Cinclidae > Cinclus > Cinclus cinclus. The sequence continues at coordinate 12,120,951 of NC_085049.1, forward strand.
TTTCCAGGTTATTTGCATTACACTTAGATGATATACTGTGAGTATCTCTAGAGACTGCTGTATTTAAACAGGTCATTTGCTCCAGACCTTTTCTCTTATTTTTAACGTACATGACTATGAAAATTATATCTCAGCAAACCAAAACCTTCAACACTTAAAAAGTGTGATATAATCGAAGTATAATTGTTGCTACTTTTAGTGACCATTCACAGAGTTAATTAATATCAGTACATCAGAAATAAACCAGACTACATTACTTGTCTCAAAGCCCATACAGGTCAGTTCAATCTGGATGGGTTTCTTTTTGATTTAAAAAGGAAAGATAAAAAAACCACTTTATTGCTGTCTGAAAACTCGCAAGAAGATGTTCTCAGAAGGAATTATTTCAAAGAGGAAGACAATTGTTCGAAAGACTGTGGTTAGTCTGAAAAGTCATTTTGCAAAGAATCAGAAATTAATGGAAAAAAAGAAATTTCCTCCTGACAGTAAAATTATTATTGTTTGTACCCAGGATTTCTATAAACGTTTCACTCCCAAGGAACAAAACTGTTTCTGTGACTTATTCTAGAATGCACAGTAAGTGCATGGCAAAACTCAGAAACAGATTATCTTCAGTCTCACTCTGCTAATACAAAATATTTATTGTGGCAGAACAATGGGATAGCCTGCTATTATTCATGAAACAGATTGTCCAACCCAAAGGAAAAAATTATAGCACATAAGATCCAAAACTGTAGATCCTCAATATTTTGCTGAATAATCAGGCTTTCTAAAATTTACCAATACCCATATTTCTTAGAACTAAAATAATGCTTTATTTGGTGAAACACTTTAACACATAAAAATATGCTTTCAGTGGAAGGTCTTAATTATTCTGGTTTTGTTGAGTCTTGTACTCTTCATCTGGCAGTTTAAGTTTATTCAAAACAATATATAAATGGAGTTAATCCAAAATCCAGAATAAAATTAAACTGTAGTCCAGTTTGAGATGACCTTCTGTGTGGCCTAACCCATGCCCACCCCCTGCCTCCCATAATACTTTCAGAAGTGTATATTATAGATGACCCTTTGTAGTTGGGTGAATTTGGCTCTGTAGGACAAATCCTAACAGGGATGAAATTTGTCTTGCTATTTCTGACTCAACTTTTGGCACTGTAAATCGGTGCCTAAATTAAAAAAAAAAAATTAAAAAAAAAAACCCAATAAAGAAATCTATGCTCATAAAATGCTAAACAGGATGATTACATCCTTTCCCAGAGTGAAAAAACAGATGTAATGGGAAAACAGTTTGGTCAAACAAATAAGATACTTAAATGTGAATATATTGGAAGGTCACCTACAGCTTTAAAGTTGTTTAATTTTGTAGAAAGGAAGATTTTGTTATTTGACAATATTTGAGGTTTATATTCATTACTTGTGTTAAGAAATCTAACCAAAATGTTATGACTTTAAATCATTATTTACTATGTGATTAAGTTATTTAAGGTGACTGTGGCTGTATATCAATATTCACAGAAATATTCAAAGGGTATTTATTTGCCGTCAATGAACTAGGGAGGAATTTTTGATCAATTAAAGCAGTAGCAGCATTAGTACACTAGTCAGGCATGGGATGTAACCAGGACTACACAAAACAGTCTCTACTCCCCACCCTGCATCTCCATCACGTCAGTAGCCAGCCTACACTACGGGCCAGGAGCCCAAGCATCTTAAACTGGTGAACTCCATAAATTTCAGCTGAGCTAATGCTAGTTTTGCTCAACTGGTCCCAGAATGTGTGTAATTTTCAAATTATGACCACATGGTGTTGCTTGGGGGGGAGGAGAGGTTACCTCTCTGGACGAAATTTGTGCTTGTGTGGTCTCTGAAGATCCCAGCGCTGACACTCCTTGCCTGTCTCGGTGTGATCCATTGGCCCTCTGTAACTCTCTCCATTGCAGGTCATGCATTCAACTAGGAAAAAAAATAGACACCAGTTATTTATTACACTGATGATTTATACCAAACAAACAAACAAACAAAAAAACCCAAAACCAAAGAAATCAACATTAACAACAACCAAAAAAAAAAAAAAATCCAAAGTGTCCCTGCTCTTATACCATGATACCAAACTAAAGAGTTATTAAAAATTGTGTCTTTCTATTGGATTGGTATGTGCAATGTCCTTTGGAATATAATTGTATCTGTTAGCCCTAATCCAGATGCTTAAATTTGATATCACTTTATAGGACACTGACAGTTTTGAAGCAGCTAGAGGGGAGCTACTAGAGGTATTTATCCTCAGTCTTTTACTAACCTTAGTTATGGTTACTGTGAGAGAAAGACACATAGCTAAAGAAATATTTTTTAAAGGTGATGCTATCAAATTAAGCACTATTTATTTTTCTAAATCTCTCTAAGTCACAGTATAATTACAAGACAGGATTAAGTGCAGAATATTGGAGGCATCAAAATTTCGGTGCAGTGCAGTATGTCTCTTCATATATCCAGCATTTTTGGCTATGTATGATACTGTATCTTTGTGATGATAATGTGTTTTGGCAGCTTAAACTAAGATATATTTTCAATCCTGGTTTGGAAATGTGGGTAAGGGGCATGGAGGGAGAGTGGGCAAAAGTTACCAAAGGAAATTGAAAGCATTGTTGAACAAAACTTAGAATGAAAGGTCTGAAAATATAAAACAAATTCACCAGAATTAATTGTAGACAAACCTCTCAAGTGCTCCCTAATTGAGCAATTGTAAGGAAGGATCATTTAGAAAATATGATTTTATGGAACTACAGATATCACAAAACATCAGCTACCAAAATCTTCATCCTGAAGTGAGATCCAGGTCAAATATCCCATTTGAAGTTCACATAAGTTTATCTTTAAATGATAGATTTTAAGAAATTCTCAAGCTCTGTGTAAATCATTCTATTCCCCATTGTCTTCCTTTGTCCCTCCCAGTCTCCCTCCCTCCCTCCCTCTCTCCCTCTCCTCTTCCTTTCCTAAGGACAACTTAGCTAATGCATGTGACATGTGAGCAGGGAAATGAAAGGCATCCTATCTTGAAGATTTAAATAGGTTGATTGACTGGAACTGAATTGGCTGATTAGCAAAATATAAGAGCTTAATTCAGAGGTTAACAGAACTTAAAAGTCAATAAATGGAACGGTGCATATAAGAGTATTTCAAATTCTGTGACTTGAAAGTCAAATGGGGTTGGATTTGAAAAGAGTTACACCTATTTACAGTATTTATTCAAAAAGCAAAATACATACTTATCTTAAGCTTTCATCTTGTAATCCAGTATCTATCTTTTCATCAAAAAGAAGACGAAAAGCTGATTTTACCATGGAATGGCACTAGATGATTTTATCACATGGTAATACTGAAATTGTTAATGGATTCACTATGGACTAGACAAGCAGAAAAAAAGGGTCACATTTCTGTGATCAGCACAACTTAATTAAGCTCCTCCATAACCTGGAAAATGCTGCTCAGCCTGAGCCCTTCCGGCACACTGGAACATTACATGATTTCATCTTCCTCTAACAACCTTTTTTTTGCTCTATGAGTTACTCTCGCTGAGAAATCACCTGCTCTTTGTCTAAAGGCCATGAGCAAGTGATTACTGGAGGCTCTGTGCAGTACTGTCAGCAGAGCAGGGGCAGCTTTCTGCAGAAGCTGTGCTGGGTTACCTTCTGAGCACAGGGGGATGTCACAAACTTCGTGGCGCGTCTCTGGACTGGTGGTGAAACACCAGGGGCCTCCCTCTTCCCCTCGGGGATTTCGACAGTAGTTTTCCCTCAGGTCTTTTCCCCGATAGCTCGAAGGCAAAAAGCTAGTTTTAAAATGACAATCATTACAGTATAAGAGCATGCAAATGTTGGGGTTAATCATACTATTTTTACAAACAGTTAGAAACAATCACATTTCTTCTTCCTTCTCCCTCCACCCTGCCTAAGCAAATGCACACACCCAAATATCTGTCCGTACACAAATACACATCTTCAGTTGGGATTGCTCAACCTAAATGGCCTAAATCCGGGACAATTTGTCTAGCCCATAGCGTGCTCTAGAGTTTTACTCCCATCCCTCAGCTGTCCAGAACTAACTATCTTGGGCAGAGCCAGAGGCAGTCACACACTCCCTGCCAGCCTGCACTCTATTCTCCTTCAGGAGCTCTGGGTGCATAGGGCTTGATTTGGTCTGTAGCCAGATGAGGCGTGTCTTACCTGTGCATGTTGGCACATGCAGCAGGTCCAGCTTGGCTCAGGGATCACCTACTTTGTGAAACCCACAAGCAGAGAAACCTCTTTGCATCCCTGGTCAAGCAGCAGCAAGAACTGATAATCAGCAGCATGAAAGTGCGACCAAATCTGTGCTACACCTCACTGAGAGGCTTTCACTGCCTGAAACCAGGGGCTGCTTTGCATTTCAGCACAAGATATTTCCTCAGGTGCCATTTTAGTTGGGATCCTTCATGTTTTACCACAAGCCCCACTGTTGTCACCTTAGGGTCTGCTACTTACAGACCCACTCATAACTGCATTGTATATGTTCAGATATTTAACAGCAACCCCAGCTGACTTAAAATGTGCGGAGTCAAGGTGTTTTCTTCCCTAGTATCTGTAAAAATATGTGCTTAAATCTCAAGAAACCATGTCATACACAGTGACACAAACACACACACTATATAAAGAGACATATAACATAAAATATTGCATAAAAGCAATCTTAGCTTATTTGCCCCTCAAAATAAGGAACAGCTAACATCGTAGTAAGGAACCCAATCTCAGAGCTGGTCTGTTCAATGCCACTTCAACAGCTCGTGACCACATTCAGGCTGCAGACCCAGCCAGTGACACTTCTCTACATTGCAGCAATGCTAAACAGCAGCTAAATCTTTGGAGTTAGAAAGTGCCTTAAAATCAGAGATCTGTCTCATGACATGAGATTTATCTCATGTCTTCATAGTGTTTTGGTCAATTGGGCTAACTACATAGCGGATCACATAAAACTTGTAACTGATCTTAATTATTTATTTAATTTTTGACATTTATAAGATTTGTGCCTTTTTTAAACAGTATTTAAGTTTTGGTGGGAATATCATAAATAATGCACCTTTTATTCTGAAAAAAATCTAATATTTTTTGAGTGTTTTGAGAGAAAGAAGGAAGAAGAAAATTTTGACATGTGACATTTAATTCAAGTTTTATTCCTATTAATGAAATACTTGAACTAACCGAAGTGAAAAATAATTTTGTTAATCACATTTTGATGCTAGTCAATGCAATGTGGAAGCATTACATAGAGGTGCTTTTTTATTTTTGGTGCTTGAAGAGATTAATTTTTATGTCATTCCTGCTGCCTATAAAATTGGTATTTCTATTTTTCCTCTGTAGTTATATAATGTCAGTATCTTAAACTTTTTTTTTAATTAAAGACTCCCAGGCAAACATCTTTGATAGGACATTCCAACCTGCGTATGTGTTAAAGTGATATGTCAGTCCATATTAGAACATTCTATTTAATTTTCCTGCTCATTAGAAAATATAAGAAAAAGGCATCTCCAATTATATCAGATATGCTGTAAGAACATTTAATAAAGAAAAAGTCTAAATAAGTAGCACTAAAAAGTCTAAATGAGTAACAAGATGGGTCAGATATCCAAATGGCTTCAACAGGTACTGAAGCAACATTCTTGATAGAGGAAAAGATGAGTTGCAGTAGACATCTACCCAGAAATGGAAGAAAGGGCCACTCCCAAAAGTGATGATTTAGTTCATCTACACTAGGTAAGGAAAAAAAGAAAAAAAGCCAAAAACTGAAGCCAGTAAGAGTAATGGTAAAAACAGATTCAACCACACAAACCCCATGGAAACTAGCCAAAAATCTATGAAGCACTGGTCTTCTCTTTGACCATTTCTCTTTGAGACCTTTTTACATTGAATTTTTTTAAATTTAAAACTCTGTAATAGTCTTAAAATCTATACTAGGGTGAAGATGACAATAACAGAAAGTAGGGTTTTGCTGGGAATCTCTGTGTTCTGATAGAATACAAATAAAAATATGACTTGCTAGATTGAAGCAAAAGATTAAATGTTCAAGTAACTTCAATTCTTCCTAGAAATATAATTAAAATCATTAAAATACATTTCTCCCTTAAATATAAAAAAGGGATTTATTTTCCAATGGCATTTTGTGATAATCAGCTGTTGAGAAAAACTGACCTAAAAAGCTAAGTCTTTTGTACTAATAAGTTCCAAACACACCACTACTGTCTGCTTCTTCCCACCTCCTTCATGTCTCTGATGATGAAATCATATTTTCTGATGTTGAAAAACAAAATTAGCATGCAGCCACCTCATTTATCCGGTGACCTTTGAAAAATTAAACTTATTGCACAAGGCAGGAGAAGAGTCATTCTCATAAAATTCATCAAATGCATTGGATAGAACTGTGCATGTGATAAAACTGTGTATGCTGTGTATTAAAATGCAATTTAGTGATAATGTGTGCTATCCAGACATTTTCCTTTCTCTAATTATATAAAGTCACATGTATACTACATAGAATAAATGATAATTTTTGCTTAGGTTGTAATAATTTAGAATTCTTTCACTTCTGAATGATGATGATATATACTTCAAGGTATTGTGTCTCAAGAAGTCATTGCTTTGGGATCTGGTGGTATTTAGGGTATGCTCCCAGTTAAGAACAGGTCTGGTCCCAAACTAAAAAGCAGACACTGCCGTCTATACTGTAAGAGCCAAGTCCAGCAAGTCCAAGCCTGAGGCTCAGCTTTGTAACACATCATAAGAGGACAGAACTCAACTATCCTTTGTCTTTTAATGTTGTTCCAAGATATCCTCTTGCACACTGGATTGATTTGGTCAGAACAGGACTGAGCAGTGCACAGCCCAGTTCCTCACCAGCAATCTCTAGTTTGGCTCCTCCTAAATAAATTGCTGACCCTGGGAGTCCGGAGCAAAAGGCAGCAATGTGGACAGCAAGCTTATGGGTGAAAGGACATTTTGGTTTTGTCTCTTGAAGTTGTAATATCTACATGGCTGAAGCCAGTACAAAAATGTTTAAAGGGAAGTAGTTAAAGAGTACATCAGTACTTTGTAGTCCTTTAACTGGTTTTCAGGAACATTTGCTGGGAGAAATCTGTTTTTACCATTACTCTGACTGGACTCAGGCTTTGACTTTCTTCTCTTTTTTCTTAGTCAGTAGAGTTCAACTAGATTTACTCTCAAGGTATAAGTTTGGCCTCAGTTTCTGACTGTACCAGGTCCTAATCTGAAAAGATAAGTCCTGTACATGCTTCCTTTAGTTATTGCTTGTATGATCTGAAGGGAAGGATTTCAAAAGCCTCTTCAGTCCTTTCTATGGATTGTTGTCTGGCCTAAGTGTTCCATAGAGTTTAGCATATTCTATAAATAATAGAGAATTGACAGTATCTATACAAAATATACTAACAATATTATACACTAAGGAAAGAGGTGGCCTAATATCCCCTGCTTCTTATCAGTGTGGTTTTCAAAATTGCTCATTCCTTAGTAGTTGATTAGAAAACAGTGATGAACTTCCAGAACCTGGGCTGAAATAATGCAGATGTTTTGTTTCTGCCAGTAGCTAAGAGATCAAAAGGATATAAAGAGCTAAACAAAAAAAAAAAAAAAAAAAAAAAAAAACAAAAAAAAACCATAACAAAGAAAACAACTCAACACAGGAAAGAAAGAGATACAGACACACAGCATGGCATTAGGAGAGACCTTTTTGGAGAAAGTCCAAGATACGGATTTTCTGGGATTTGGAGAATGCTATCTCTTGGAAAAAGGCAAGAATATACCTAAGAGATTTTGTTGTCTAAGGTTTGGGTTTTTTTTTTCCCATAAATTCTTATGCTTTACGGAAGCTGTCTGGGCACTATTCCCATTGTCTCTGCTCCTGAACTCTTACCTGTGCTCATGGGGAATCATTGAATTCCAGGCCTGACACTGGATACCACTTCTGGTAACAGATATTGTTCCTTTATAGTCTGCTCCTTTTCCAATGATACAATTTCTGACATAATCTATTGAAATAAAAGAGAAGAAAATTAGGGATTTGGTTAACTTATGCAAAATTAAAGCTCATCATCTGTTTTCACACAAAATTAACATATTTATTGGCTCTAACATACTTATTTCTTCAAAATATTGTGTATTTGTTGACATATATCCCTGTTTTTTTATTATTATTATTTTATTATTATGTCAAATACTGATCACTATCTAACCCAAAAAAAAAAATCCTGGAAATGTTTCCAATGTATCTGATTTTACAAAACTCCATGTCTGAGGACTACACAATAATGAGGCAAATAAGAGCAATATTAAGTAACAAACAGTAACTCATACAACTGAGCTGCTCAGTAGCAAAATGAAGTACAAAACTGAAACCAGTATATATGATGGTAGGCAAATATGTAGATTGGAAAACTGACCAACAGCAAGTATGTAGGCAAATTTGCACGACAGCAAACTCAGGATATGTGTGAACAAAACTGTAGGATGCAGCTTTCAACGCATAAAAGCATCCATGCCCAGGATGCTCCTACAGCCAAAAAATCACTGACTGACCTCAGGGCTTTTTTTTTTTTCCCTCCCTAGCTGGAAAAACAAAATCTGTAAATAAATCAGTTACCCTTCTTTTCATACAGATCAAACGCATGGTCTTGCTTCTTTCTCACACCATTTGTCAAGCTGTTGAAGGATAACCAATGGCACCGTTTTGTAACTCTGTCATAAGCAAAGGCCCTGCAAAGAAAATCTGGATGAGAAAAAAATCTCTGTGTGGTTTATAATAATGACACATGGCCTGCCAAGGAGCATGCAATGACATCAGATTTATTTTTACTGGGAAAGTCAGAGAAACAGTCCAAATTACTATTTAAACCCACAACTGTGCTGACAAGAGCAAAGAAACAAAGAAATTAAATTGATGTGGTCATTACATTAAATACCAGTTTGGTTGTTCACACTAATCTAAAAGTTCCCTTGTCATTAAAGATCTTTATTTTAAAACTTAGATAAATGTGACTGAGACAGCATTTGTGTCCTCAGTTATACTGCTCTCTGGGACAAAATAACACAAAGAATGAAACATCATCTTTGCTATGCTCTGAAATATGCCTCTGAAATAGTTAGGTATCTCACACTGCTGGACTGAGCTAAATTCAAGCACAAGGAATATGTTTCTTGCCTAGAACAACAGACCTGTTTAAAAACAAGATTATTTTTACTAATACAATAAACTGTGATAGTGTACCTAGAGTTTGTCCTTGCTTACTTTTGTTTTCTTTTTTTTCTCTTATTTTTAACTGCTTTCCAGGAGTGACTACAATGTGTGCTGAATTGACTAGATATAGGGGAGGGCAAGACAGACAAGCACATCCACAGTGTGAAATCACATTTTTTCAATACAGAAATAAAAAATGCAGACCTTTTCCTCCTATAACAGTTTTGAATGCATAGTCTTTAGCTATAGATAAAATATTTTAAAGGATTTTAAAACCAAAATTGACCACCTTAGAGGGGGCAACAATTATTCCAATGAGGAAATACAAATAAAAGAAGAAAAAACTACACTGGTGTTTTTCCCTTAATTTTTCATTTGAACAAAATAATAAAGAACTGACATTATTTCCTCTATCCTACCACAAAATCTACATTTTTGTCACTCATCCTGTACCTTCTGAGATATTTTATTCTGGTCTGCGAAAACATTTTAACACTACTTGGTAATATCCAAGAGTCACACAGATTTCTTGCACTTCATCCATACTTTGGCTATGCCATATTCTTCAGCACTGCATTCTTCAACAAAAACTTCCTTGATCTTCATTCAATTCACCATACAAGCTTTCCATGTGAGATCTTGCTGGCTTCAGTTAAAAATGCTACAAGATCCTATCCAATCTCCTCAGTCTTCTCTCTTTCAAACATCTTCTTCATTATCGTTTCCATCACCAAACAGATTTTTCATCCAACTGCTCTCTCTACTCTGTTGACTCCAAATCTTTCCAACCTGCTAACCTTCATCCCTCTGCCCTTGTGCAGCCTTCTGTTCTCTTCTGGCTGATTCTCAAATTCGAGCATATCCAAGTGCCTCTAACTCCATCACTCACGAAAATATCCTTGACCTTTCCTGCCTTTCCAATTACATTCTCGTTTCCGCTCCTCCCTGCTAAAGTGGGAATGCAGAACGCGCTGTTTACAAACTATTCTTTCAGTTTTTGCCTTTCAGTTGCCTTCTGGTTTCTTTCCAGTTTGGCTTCAACCACTTCTGCACATAAAAGTTTGTAATAATCTTTTCTTGGACCCAAATGTGGAGGGTTTTTATACCTCCAAAGTCAACATATTTGAATAAATTCTTGGACTTTCTTCTACTGATACTACTGATCACAACAAATTTTTTGTTCCTCTTTGCAGTGAGATAATCTGTAGATTTTCTTATCAGATGCTAAAATTCTGTTGTCTATACTGAAATCCCTTCCTGTTTAAACACAGACACTGAGCAGATAACAAACGATAAGACAGTGACAACTTTGCAGCTAAGGAAAGGACATGCCTTCAAAAGTCACCTGTATAACAAATAAAATAGTAACTATATGGACTTTTATTCATCCATAGGAATTGTAGTGGGAAAAACTGCAAGAATGACTGTAGGAAAGCAGATGGAGTAATGGACTACAAAGGGTGGTGAAACAAAGGAATTGAACAGTTCAGCAGCAGCAGCTTGATAAAACTGGTAGGGAAGGCAGAAAAAGAGGCACAGAGATTTATGAAGTCAAAACCACGGTGTAGGTGAATCTAAGGAGTTCTTTGATGGAGGATTTTAGGAATAATGTTATGAAAAAAAAGTCTAGATAAGGATCTTTTTACTCAGAAATTAACAAGATCTGTGCAAACATAACAGCAAGGGAATAGAGGAAATATCTCTTCTGAAAAGTGACATACATTAGCTTAAACAAAAAAAAGTGTTAGATCTAAAACCAGCAAAGATATATGATTAACCAATAAAATACTCAAAATTGACTTGTAAATGATACATAAATTTATAATGAAGAAATAAAAAGTTGTCTTAATTTCCCTTCCCCTCCAGAAAATAAGGAGTACGTGAATCTTTACAAGTCTGTAGTGCCTGAAATCTGCTACTTTTACCACTTTCTGGCAAAAAAGAAGCCTAACACTGTTCCTGCTTGTGCACCTCACAGTGCACAGACACAGATGTTGTTGCTCCGAGTACTATTGTCACAATTATGTTACAAAGTAATTCCATTTTTAATTCTTACATAAAGCTTGCATACAGAAAATAAAACATCAGTGCTGTGACCCAAGTGATGGAGAACTTCTGCATGGGTATGGAGTATAAAAATCAAGCCATGAAAATGTCAGTAAACAAAGAAAATTTCCTGTCTCATATTTCAAGCATTTAAAATGTCATTTTGTGTTACTTCTTATTTTAGAATGCTCCCACAGCAGGCAGGAAACTAATTGGTTTTCATTTAAGTTGGCAACAAATTTCACCTTGCAGTAACCATGTGCTGATATGAAGCTGAAGACTGAGATCCTAGGCATACAAGGGAAACATTAGTAAACACTGGATCCTTTATAAAGGAACACATGTAAAATGTGTGTTTACAGTAGCATCAAAGAACAGTTCACACTACAACAGGACCCATATGGGGCCAAAAGGGAAACCACAAGAATGTTCTGAGATCCCAGAAAAGAAAATCCCATACACTCTGTGCCTAGTGGTAGCATAGGCAAACCTCATCACCTATACCTCTGCTACTAAAGCAAGTTTTTAGCACCTTCCCTGCTAAAAGCCCACCAGGGAAAACAGGAATTCAGAGATCATCAGGTTCTGTAATTCTTCTCCATATTCAGTGCGAAGTAATTGCATGACAGATTGCCACTCTGTTATCTGTGAGCAGGGATTTTCCAAGCTGTACTCTCAAAAGTCCCTCATGTCTCCTCTGTATTGTTGTACTGATTCATTAAAGGGGAAATTGCCCCTTAAGATATCCATCAGACACTGTCTCAAAAAAATAAAAAAATCTATAAAACATTAAAACATTTTAAAATTTCTGAGATTCTAGATTAATTTTATTATAAAAGAGAATTATTAACTTGCTTTTTATTTTCAGAACACAAAAGATAACATCCAGAGCAACTACAAGTGGCTTGGGAAAGTTTTCCTAAACTGATGCTAGAATACAGAATTGTTGTTTGCTTGGTATAATTCAGAATTTGTTTCATACTGTGATACTTAATTTTGCAATACTCCTTGTTGCTGCTCATCAGAACTCAAGGGTATCTCGGTGTATTAAATACAACCTGATCTTCTTGGCAATGACATCAAGGGAAGCTCTGCCAACAGGGAAAGGCGTGGCTTGTACCACCTGAAAAATGTTAGTGCCTGGAAATTATTTCTTATCTGAAAAAGGTAAACTCTGCTCATTACTTACACATATAAATAGACAGAGCACAGAACGATACAAACAAGATCTTTCAACAATGCAATTAAAGGTTTAAAAAAGGATTTAATCGTAGTTGAAAACGTTCTCTGCCAAGGAAGAACTTTTGTTGGCACATTTCATCCAGCTTCCATTTGTACCAGTTGTCAAAACTGTTTCATATTTCAAGTTCAGGCTCATATTTAGTCCAGTACTCCACTCCCCAAATCATCCGCTCTCTCCAAAATCCTTCTGCATTCATGGCCTTTCGTTGGTTGCTAATGGTCTAGACCATTAGAGGCCAGGGGGATCATATAAGTCTAATACATCAGAAAAATGATAGTGATTTGTTCCAAAAAATAGTAGAGAATATGTACAAGGCAGACAAGCAATCAGCTGCATGATGTGTTTCTAAGAGACAGCAGATGCTGAAGGATAGCAATCCACAGCCCAGGTTTGATTCCATTGGATCAGATTCGCAGGACTTGCCAGTGAACTTCAGCAGTGAGTGTATCTGTGCTCCATGTGTGAGGTTCTCATTGATTTCAGCAGGAGTAATGTGCAAAGAATGAAGACAGAATATGGTGTGAAGTGGTGCTGAAATACTGCAGCTGTGATGTGTGACAATAGCCTTTTCACAAGAGATATAAAAATCTCAGAAATGCTCACCTAATGCTACATTGCAGCCCAAGTCATCCACATCCTAACATGAGTCTTTTCAGCTATATTATGGAAAAGATTACAGGTTAGAAAAGCTGAGAAGACAGACAACTCAGATAAAGCCTCAGAAAAGACTGACACTCTCTGGATAGGTAGAGCAAGATCACTGAAATTAAAAATCACAATCTTGAGGTTGTTCTTTTTACAGGCTACCACTGATGACAATTACAAAGACATCTTTGATCAAAGGCTGTTATACATGTTTCCTTAGGAAAAAAATCCCCAAACAATAGAAATGCATAACTTACTTGCAAGTGAAGGAAAGACCCTTGCTCTTGCTGCATCTCTTTGCACATTGCTCTGTAGTATTTAACAGCTTCGTTTTTACTTCCAGTGTTTTGTTTACTTTAATGAGCATCAATTCTCCTGTTTTTTTGAAGTCATGAAGAGGATTTCTCTTTTTTCCTTTACCCTCTAAAAGAAGAACAAAAAAAAAAAACCAACAAAAACAAACAAACAAAAAAAACCAAACAATGAAACAAGACATTGTTAAGAAGAGTGCTGAGAGCTGAGATTAAAGATGGCATTAGATATGGATAACATTTTCTAGGAATTATAGCATCTTCAGTAACTAAAGCATAGAGAATCTCATAAAAATAAGGTATAAGCATATACTGCAGAAGAACTGATTATTTTAGATGGTGACTTCCATTTTTAAAAACAAAATAGTAGGAAATGTAGCAAAATCATTTCAAATAAAGACTTGCATAATGCTGTAAAAGTGCAAAAGGAAAGTTTTTCACCCTTTGTAATTTTTTTTCAGAACCTCCAAAATATGCCCAATAATTTTCTGAGATCTTGTAAATATTACCATGAAAATCTCAAGTGAAAAAGAGTATAACTTGCTGAATGCAAAATAACTTTTCTTAAAGCAATACATTTATCAAAAAATGTGAAAAGAAGTGGATTCTAGAAGTGACACAAAATAATAATTTGTCCTCTCATTGCTCCAGTGAAGTCTCAGTGTGAGTGTTGTGTCCAGTTTAAGTGTGAAAAGATTATAAGGTCAAACAGAGGCCATAGTATGGAAACAGTCTGCAGTGTTGCAAAGATTCCTGCAAAAATGAATGCAATGATCTTGTTTCCATGTCCCTATTGAAAGGCCCAGAGGGAGAGGTATAAAATGGAGGGAAGATTGGCAAAAGGCGTTTGGCTAAACTGCAAGAGGATAGGTCTTTTACATCTGCAAGAAAATTACAGAATTTTTCCAATATTTATTTATATTTTCACTCTGCATTCCATGAAAACCAGTCTGCCAGTGAAGGCTACTCCATTGTCTTTGAAGACAGATGAGCACATCTGGAGACTAACTGTCCCTGTTCTGTCAGATGAGTTAACATAGGGAGAATAAATTGCCCTGTGGATCTATATCTCCTATTTCACTCAGTGATCCCAGATGATCTTCTTGGATTAGATGGCTTATCCATGTAAGGTTAGGTGAATAAATTCCTCCTTAGTTTACAAAGTAGATAGTAGTATTTATTGTAAATTATTTCTATGTAACTGTATTCGCAGCTGTCCTTTCATTTTTCTCTACAGACTCCTCAACAATAATAGAACACAAATGCTCAGGTTCAGATTATTAAATTTTGTCAGAGTTTTTCCAATAGACAAAACCTTGACCTAGTGCTCTGAATAGATCCTCATGGATGCGCAGGGTGCACTTAAGCCAGTAAAGTGTTGCTTGGTGCACTCTGCAGAAACTCAGAATAACTGTAAATTGCAATAGCTGAGGCTCTGGAGGAGTTACTGACAGCTCCACATACTGAAAACCCAAAGAGGGCAGAACTTCCATCCTGATCACTGAGTTCACATTTTCACCGGATGCAGCTAAATCACACCTCTCAGTGGTGAGTTATCCCTAAGACACCTAGAAATATGACAAAGACACTTACATTAGATCTCATCAAGCTTCAGCTTTAAAAAAAAAGAAAAAAGAAAAACAAAGGGGCGGAATATCTCTGCTCTGTTATCCCCATAAAATAATCTTCTCCCCATTCTCTTTTCTTTCTTTTTTAACTAATGAAATCAACTATGCTACTCCCCAGCACCTAACAACTCACAATTTTAATTCCAATCACAAAAAAATTAAGAAAAAATATTTACCTTTAAAAGTCATTATTATTATATGAAGAAGTTTTGATTAAAAATTCAAATGCTAATAATTTTGGCATTGCGTTAGGGACTCATATCAACTCTCTTCAGCATTTTCAGCTCTCTATTTGTGCAGTGCACATTAACCCAGAATGAATCACTGCTTAGAGAAATGTTATGATAATGTTCTCATCTTAAGGGTCCGCATCCTGTTACTGGAAATTATTACGTCTACACTGAAGCTGCTTTATTTTTTTTGTACCTGTGATAGAGCCAAAGTACTTCAAAAGGCATTGCATTTGGCCTTTAAGTCAACCACAGGGAAGAAAAAAAAAATCTTCTATATAGCTTTTGTGCTGTATTTCCTATTATCTTCCAAGACATAGTTGTTAGTTTTATGTTGTCTCAGCCAAGACTTTTATGTCAAGTGGTGGTAAGAATCTGTAGAGAAATATCAAAGTATTTTCTTTCAGTTCCTGATAATAACATTTCCCATCTACTCATGTGTTATTATATTAATTCCCAATGATAACAGCTTCCTAAACTCACCAGCCAGCATGCAAGAATATGATTTTAAAAAATCAAGAAATACAGTTCTGCCTGAAAAATATGGTAGAGAGTTCTGTTTTTTCTTTTTGTCCTTCTTTTCCTAGCTGTTATCCAAAGAGGATTATGGGTTTGATCTTGCATTTAGCAATTCATAACAGCCTGATTTAGTTTAGCTTTCAAACAACAACATTCTACGTCTTCCCTATAATCCAAGAGGCAAAGGGCCAAGTGCATCTGTAGTGTGACTGTTAGAAACATTGGAATAATGCAAAGTACTACTTGAACAATTCTCACAACAAAACATATATAAAATAATATCCTTTTTTATTCAAATTAAATGCCTTTATTTAAAAAATCTTAACTCAAATAGAGCCTTAGTCATGCTCCACATTAAAGTTTAGTATGCAGTATGCTGTAACAACGCAACTAATTTGTGAATGCCATTCATTTTAATTTTTTAAACTTTGATTAATCAGGATTTCTGCTCATTTTGTGGGCCATGTCCTCTCATGTTACCTGTAGTTTCGTATCACATTACCAAGGAAATCTGACATTCCACTTAAATTTGAAAATATTAGCAGCTGATTCAAACAGAAAGGAATCCTGTCAAATATGAGCCAACATTTCTTTCTTCTACAGAAACAACCACTAACTAAAAATATTTCTTCAGTCAACTTAAAAAAATCCTCAAAAAGGTGAGATGTTGCCTTTTTCTGTTTCTTAACATGCAGTTGAACTGAAAAGAGAAGAGCTGAGTCGGGGCCCAGGGAAATGGGAACTGACATATCTGCTCTAGTAGGATGCAGCACTGGACAAGTGCTCCATAATCTCATTTGGGATTTCCACAGTCTCCCTGCTGGTGTTCCCCAATTTCATAAAAGACTAAATATTTACTTAAGAAAAAAGGTACCGCAGACATTTGCCTTGGAGCTACAAGAACTCACCTTTCAATTCCCTTGCTACATTTTCAAATGAGGTTTCTGTACAATCTTCTCATACAAGAATAATTGACTGAGACTGCTCAAACTATAGGGCACCTGGAGGAAAAGATTTCCAGCAGTACCTTCTCTTGGAGCAGTTCCAGCCCGTCTCAATAATCAGGGATAAAGAAAATTGACAATCTTCAGCATTTTTGTAAAGAAAATTCACCAGCAAGTTGTAGTGCCCATATACTAGAACCTGCTTAACTTTAATGTTAAATATATTTATAGCAAACAGAACCAGTAAGACAGAGAACTGTGAGCAATGGAGACCACACTATGCAATATCACAGAACAACAATTTCTTGATTAATAAGAGAAACGGATTTGAATAGGCAAAGGTGTTTGTATTTTGATCTCACTTTCTCTCCAGCTATTCTGTAATCACTGGGCTGTTAGAAAAATGACAGCAAAATAGCTTCTTTTTTCCCTTTTGGCCTTGTGTCCCACACCAAAAAAGGGCTTTGGGCCTCCCAAACACCACATCACTCAGTTCTGAAACTACCTGATTATGTTCCAAATCTCAAATTAAAATTTACACCTTGCAGAATATGATTGGTCTGATAATGAGCTATGTGACAGTACAGAAATTCAGCGTAACGTTAATATCAGGTTATTTAGAATTCAAACACCTAAGCAAGTCACATTTTACACCCTCAAGTCTTAGTCTCATCACAAAAAGTATTTGGTTTTGCATTATTTATTTAGTAGGAAAAAAACCTGATACAGCAAATACAATACATTTTCTGTCATAACCAAAATAGCATACAGGGTGTCATAGGGCCCAAAGATCACCTTTGTTCATTATAATGAGATCAAAACATTACTTGTGTTATCTACAGCGAAATTTTACAAGGAGATTACCTGAATTTACCTGCTTCATTTGTAATCCCTTTCTCCTTGTTTTACCACTCCAGCTTTTACTAATAAAGAAATTATTTTAGTCTGCAAAGTCATGGTCTTACTGAGCACAACTGGGGCATACTGTCTGCCTCCCCTAGAAAAATCTCTACTTCTTTGGATTTATTACAGATTCCACAAATCTTTTAATAAATATCAGTTATGATGCACTCAGCATGTCAGTTTCCAGGGTTTCTAAATTTCACTCTAGTCTATGCAAAAAAGTGAGCACTTTCTTAAAGAAACACATGTTGAAGTCTCCTGATAATATAAGAAGGCTTTGCATCCCACTTTATTATACAGAACAAAACCATCAAATGGGTGGTCCAAATAGGAAGATAAATAGATTTAAATTAAATATTTATGTTTAAATTGAGATTCTTAATGAAAATTTGGTGCTTTGTGATTATTTCTCTTTTCTATTTCTTTAGACTTTCAGAACTTGAGCATTTTACTATATATTTGCTTTGTTGAGCTAAACAACAATTTAAGTTCGTTTGAGTTTCAGCTGTGTGGGGACCTTTCATAACTTCCAGTTTTTAAAACAATATGAACACTCATGTAAAAGCATCACTGTTCTTTGTTTGCAAGATGTCAGAGATAAACTATATCTGTGAAAATCAAGAAAAACTATATCAAGAAAATTAAGGTACCTGAATTCCTTAGACTAACAAATGCTGTCAGAGGACTGCAGGAATCAACTGCAGTCCTTCCAAATGGAGAATGAAATATAAAATAACATCATGTGAGGAGAAATATTTAAAAGAGGGAAATTGTCCACATGCTTTGCAGGAAGCATGAGGTTACAAAATATATTCCAGTGAAGCAAAATAGTTATATAAACTGACACAATTATTTCAGAAATATAAAACAGACATAAGCAGTTTCTTTAGTTTCAGCTGGCATATCAGATGTCTTTTTAATATTTTGCATCATGTTTGTAATGAAATTAAGTCACTTGACCTTGAGCAGTTAGCAGATGGACTAATTAGAGATTGACTTATTTGTGTTGTAATTGATAACCAGGTCAGAATGTTAAAATTAGATTAGCTATTTATTTAATTTTGCAAACAATCATCACTGCAAGATAAAGTAAACTGGATTTTCCCAATGAGCTAGGAAAAAAATATATGAGAGAAAAATATCATGTGATTTAAAACTTGGGTGCAGGGGGTGCGAAATCAGAAATCTATCATCATATGAAAGAATTTTAATTAAAAAAAAAAAGGAAAAAGGAAAAGAAAAAAGAAAAAAGTCTCCAACTTTAATCACATCTGAAATAAATGTAGGGAAGCGCAGTTCAACACAATAAACATATCAAGCATTTTATCAGGGGACACCATACTTGACCAAAAATGCTTGGTAACTTATATTCATAAGTTTCTGTATGGGGAAAAAAAATGTGCAAAGCAATGTATTATCACAGTGTCAGATATATCAAAGCAGGATGCTTATCTCGGTATAAACACTGACAATTTAATACGAAAATTAAAAGCAAAGTATGTCTGTATGCATAAAATAGCAAAACGTGTGTAACTGGCAAAAATCAGCAGTGTTTGGTAAAAACCAACAGTTCTTATCATATATGGGTTGAAACCAGTATGCAAATACAGTGAGGTGTTTAACTTGTCGCTTAAGTAGGATAGAAGAGATAGTTTTAATTATATTTAATAAAGTATTTCCAAGGCAATGTTTTTAAAGGATGTAAGACATCAAGGGTAAACTATTCTGGTGTGTGCTTCAGTATAATAGCATGAATATACTGGCTTCACCAAGAAAAAAAAGAAAAAACAAACAAACCCAATCTTCACCAGATGGTGAAAGTAGATGTTACTAAATGCTTTTGGATACAACATGCTTAAGTTAAGAGTGTGGCCACATAAATAAAATAAAGGATGTTAAAGATGAATGTTGATATTAAGATCATTAATAAGGTCATCGCAATATTGTCAGCTGTGCGAACAACTAGAAAGCACTTTTTCAGTAAATACATTCAAGACAATTTTGTCTCTTAAATCAAGTCATAACAGAGTCACTCTGACAAGAATTAATGCTCAACACTTTTAACTTACTTTCATCTACTTTAACTTTGCCTTCTGCCTGCTTCTGTATCAGAAATATCCAGATTCCTGGCTAGAATGCAAGAAGCGAACACCTTTTCCAAATGACTTCTCATTTGGGGGGAAAAGGGAAAAAAAAAAAAAGGAAAAAAGGCATACCAATATAATGAGAAACTGGAACAATCTGAGTTGTGCCCAAGAAAACAACTTTGTAGATTGGATAGGCTTAAAATGCCAGATTAAGTTTAATGCGGTTATTTATGTAAGACAATAATTTGGCGTAAAAGAAGTTTACCAACCATACCCATAAAATCTGCAGTCAGCTATGTAGATGGAAAGTCACCAAAATAAAAGCAGCTGTCCAAGAAGGCATCTATAGCTTGTCAAAATTAAACAGATTCTCAGAAGTACCTGGAGGATGAGGTGAATGTTTTAACTTCTGAAATCTGTTTTCTTGGCACAAGACCCTCATGGGAAAAAAACATAGAACTTTTAGAAAGCAGTTTGAAAGATATATAACTATCCATACAATATCTATATATAATAGATAATGATTTCCGTATTTCTACATTGGCTCTCAGTCTAGTTCTTGAGCAGATTCAGGAAATGCAAAAAGATACTGCTTTTTGGCTTTACATTACTACTCACACCACACACCCACACACCCTAATTAGCAACTGCAAAGACTGCCATGCAACTGGGAACCCAACTTCATGTTTATGCTAAGTCCTGCCTTTGGAACCCACTCCCATAGTCAGCATGAAAGCTCAAGGAGCTAAGGATAATGCTAACAACTGATAGTATATTCTAAAATTGGATGGTAGCTGCAAATGGACAGCTCTTTTCCTTCCAAGAAAAGGTTATCTGCTCAGCAGGATGCTGGGACCCACTGGCAGAAACAAATGTGCTGCAGTTTGTACTCTGACACTGTATCTAACCTCTGGTTAAATTGCTGAGAGGATTTCCCCTTGTAAGATTTGTCTTCTTATGCATTGTGCACAAGCATTAAGTCCCCACCATTTTCCATTGCATTCAACAGTCCTTACAAGCACTTGGTGTCTCCTTCAAGGCACCCAGCACGTTGTGCCCTTCCTCTGTGATGGTGTCCCAGCCAACCGGAATTCCGGGCATGCAGCAAGGGGTAAGAAGAAAAAACACAAGTAGGCAGCGCAGGGCTTGGGCAAAACAAAGAATGACAGATGTCTGGGGGCAGCAAAACAGCCCCTGTGAGGAGTGATGAGAGCCTTGCTGCATCTTGTATACATAAAAACAGTGCGGCTGGCCAAGGCAGCGAGTCACAGGAAAATCTGGAGCTGAGGGGGGACGGAGGGAGCAGCCAGTCCCCAGCTGGGCCAGCAGCACCGAGCACTGCCAGGCACGGCTGGGCTCATCAGACAGCACATGGGTGGAGGCCCACAAGCCACTGAAAACTACAGCTAGATTTTGCCAACACATTTGACTAATCTGGAGCATGTTCCCAGCTCTGCTTTGCCACAGTGATGCTTTGTATGTAGGTACTAACCGCCTTCTGAAACAGCTCTACAACCCTCTGAGGGCACTGCCCCAAAACCTACAGGAAAAATGGGGTAACAATGAGCATGTCCTCAACCCTTCCCAGTTCTTTTCAGCTGCCTCACTTTCCCCACAGCAAGGTTCAAATTTTGTTTGCGTTATGGCATCTGTCCTACTGTCCTTGTTTCCCAAGTAAGCATGGGGATCAATCTTTTCTCACCTCCATGAATAATCCATTCTCACCTCTGTGCTGTCTTCCAGTCTCCACCATTCCACCCCACCTCAATGCTGGTGGGGAGAAAGTGAAATTCCAACACTCATCCAGTACAAGTAATTGTTAGACATTGAAGGCAATGCTTTTTTTTTTTGTCCATGTCATGCTTTTATTCAAAAAGAGGCCCAGTCATCCTGATTTCAAACCTCCTTGGAAAAGTTTGAAATGTTTAAGTGGCAAACTAACGTTCAGCATAAAGATCCAAAAGGGAGATATTCTGCTGTCTGAGGAAGACTGCACATTTCCCTTCCAACCCTGGCTTCAGCTGAAGCATTACAATAATGACAGATGAGCTCCTCCAATAAGAGGCTTTCCTTTCCTTGACTTCAGTGGTCAATTTTCCAGAGTTTTACGCAACATTTTAATCTCATGTCTTTCAACTCTATATTCTCCTGCTATGTTGCTTATGAAAATGGCATTAATAGAAACAGAAAATCTGTTAAGCAGGGTAAGAGCTGTATTACATGTGAGAGCAAAACAAGCAGCCCTTGGCACTGAGCACCAAAAGGATTCCATTAAACAGAAGGAACACACACTTCCAACTGGCACAGCATCATTTCACATTGTTGACAGTATATAGTATAATGATTATCTACAGCTGGGATGGGAAAGTATAAATTACTTTAATTTTTAAAAATATACTTAGCTATGCAGACCACAGGAATACACAATATTCAAAAATTGATTATGACTATGGGATTTGATTTTATTTTTCTTTAAGCGATTATTATATATAGGAACTAAGAGCAACTCCCACATCTTCATTAGCAACTTCTTTAGATCATCCAAAATACAGAATTTGCTTTTAATAAATTTAAATAAACACACTTGGCTGACAGCCTTCTACACAGAAAAATGTATCTTTAATTTAAATAAATCTTTAACATTCACTCTATTGCAACATGCCAATCTACTTGTTGCTTTAATCAAAGAGTAATTTTTAATTTCACTAGATGAGCATTATTAAAGAGATACTTCCCAAGAATACTGAATAATAAGAATATTTGAACAAGAAAGAAATTTTTTATAAAGTTATTAGCTACAGATTATTTTCTTTATGCAAGTGACAGAGACTTGCAGGATATTGATAATGACTAGGCAAGCAGTCTATAGGAACCATGCAAACTTATCTTCCATCAATCACTGTCTTATCTTTTGCATATTAAAAAGAAACTCAGAAAGTGATAACACAGACAGCTTGCTGACATTTAAATTTCTTGTGTTTTCCTCACTCTCCTTTTTCTTTACCCTTTAATATAACCCAACTGTATTAGTCAGCAACTTCTGTCACAGAGGACATTGGCTTTGCACTGAACTTAGGGCATGGGATTGCAAACCCAGAATATTCACTCACAGAAGAAACTATGTTCATCATTATGTACATTTGAAATCAGATTTGACAGAACAGCACTAGAAGTATGGATGTGCTCTAGCAAAAGTCTTCTCATGTTTTAGTTCTATTTTCATCCTTTAGTTTGTTTTTCATATCTGAAAAGGCAAATCTTATTCTTTCTTAAAAACAGCCCTGTAAAAAGAATCCAACATCCCAAAATAAGACAACATATATGTTTACAAAGCAATAACTTTCAGAAATGATCCAGAAATTTGAATTTTCAGAAAGAAATAGCACAACTTTCCCTTGCCGACAGTGTAGATATACGGACATCTTTGTTGGAGATCATGCATTTTTTAAAATAAGGTAAGCAAAATGGCAGCCTGTGATAAGAGTCATCTTTCTTGACAATAAGGCAAACAGGATTAATCAATATTAAGTAAGGTGGGAGAGGAAAATTAAGAAAGGCAGGGTTATCAAGAAGCTGTCACCATGAGAGCTGGTCAGAAAACAAGTCCTACTGTGAAAAACTCTGAAGTTTGGGAAATCTATATTTTCTCCTCATCAAGGTGAACCATTCACTCCTAAACTGGAGACCCCATTGGTTGAGGCACAACCCTATTCATCAGCCCAGTACTGACACAGGCAGTACAGAAGGTGTCTCTCATTCTCCCTCTCAAAATATTAGATAGATCCAACATACACTGAAGTTGCTAAACTACAGACCAGCGCTAAGAGCCTACAGTAAGGGACAACAAGGACTTTGTTTCACTCAAGAAAAGCACCCTGACTTACCAGGAGAGCAGAGTATGATCTAGCTTCTTATGAGAGTGGCTGTAGACTAATTGTGTACCTTTGGCCCATGGAATAAAGTATGTGTGTGTGTGTGTGTGTGTGAGTGTGTCTGCAATTGTTTATTTTGCTTTTTTTGTTTTTCTAACTAGCCCATCAGTTGATGAGCTTCTGTCACAGGTGAGGGTTTCTCAACAGCAGGTTACCACAAGCTATTGGCAATGACTCCTGCTGCATATTTGTCTGTCATTTGATTTGAGGGAAACAAACCAAAGAAAATTTCTCTTTAACAGAAATTATTTTTGTGAAAAGTTTCTATGTATCAGCATTTTCCAGTAAAAGAAACCCAAAACATTTTCTCAGAAAATTCCTAACCAGCTCTAGTCATCACTTTTCAGAGAAGCTGCATATCAAAAAAAAAAAAAAAAAAAATTCCAATGCACACAGAAAAGGAGTTTAGAAAAGCAGAAAAGTATAATATCATAGTGTCTGTATCTCTGTGACACCTGCTAAAGAATGCCTGTGCAAACAATATACTCAGTGAGCAGACTGAGCACAGAAGCTGTAATGAGATTGTTCAGCATCCTACAGAACCACACTCTTACTTGCAGCGGGAAAACAACAGGTTTTACTGCACGTGATGCTGCCAGTCTGTTTTTGACTTGCCCACTCAGATCACAAAATATTCCACTTTGAAATCCCATTTCAAAATATTTATTTTTTCAAATTAGAAAACACAATTGCATCTTGGAAGCCATCACCGTTCCTTGCCATACTCTGCCTGATGCCCTCAGATATTGCCCCAGGACCCAGCTGCCACTGTTCCCTGCCCTTGCTTTGCCCGCTCCTGGCAGATTCTTTCCCTGAATTGTGCCTGTCCTTTGTTTCTGTCTGTGCAAAGGTCTGACCCTAACAATGTTGCCGGAAGGAAGGAAAGGTTTGTAGAAACCTTTATAAACTTTTTTCCTTAAACCTCTTCCCAGAGGGCAAATAGAAAGGGCAGAGTTGGCTCTTCAGATAACCAGTCCAGGGGGGACACTTCAGGAAAGAAATTCAGCTAAAGAGCATCCAGCACTTGATTACTTATTGTTCGTTCCTTGCCCCCCCTCCATCTCCCGGATTTCAGCGGGAACATCTAATGAAATGACAAGTATTTCAGTCTGGAAATAGCATGTTCATGCTGCTGAACTTCAGCAAGGACACTCCCCTTCAGCAATGCACATCCAGTGCTTTGGGTACTCCTTCTCCACCTCTGTTATTTAACACTTATTCTTCCACTGGAAATTAAGGACACACGGTCTCGTCCTGATAACAGCCAGGAGCGCCTCTGGGCGATGTTGAGATTTCCTTCCCCTCTCCCCCGGTTTCCAGGTGTGCCCGTCCCGAGCGAGCCCCGCTCCCCACTGACGCACGGTGCGGAGCGGCGGCGGCTCCGCAGCCCCGGGACGGGACCCGCCTCCCGCGGGGCTGCTCGGCCGGAGCGCGGCTCGTCCGGCTCGGCTCCGCGGGCAGCACGCAGGGGGAGGCGCTGCCAGCCCCACCTGCGACCTGTGGGCTCCGTACTCCGACCTGCGGGCTGCGGGCTCCGACCCGCGGGCTCCGACCTGCGGGCTGCGGGCTCCGACCCGCGGGCTGCGCCCGGAGCGCCGCCCCAGCGCCCTCCCTCCCTGCCGCGGCGGAGCGGGGGAGCGGGGACGTTCTGCGGCTCTGCGAGGCGGACGGGGGTCGCTAGCGAAGTGATAGAAGAACTGACCTGCCGCGGGGATGGCGGTGGGCAGCAGCAGCAGCTGGTGCAGCAGCAGGGCTGGCAGGAGGTGGGTGGCCCGCATGGTGCTGGCGGGGAGGAGAAGGGGAGATGGCTCCTCGGAGGGACCCCGTGCACCGCCAGTCACTAGAGGAGGCAGAGTGAGCCGAGCTTTTTATTGCGATGATCTAAGTTTGTTGTGTGATTAACTGGAAAGATCTGGGTCCCAACTCCCTCTTACGGTAAGAAACTGTTTAACAACATTCCCCTCTCTGCCTCTTCTTCTCCTCCCCTCCTCAGGAGCTGCCTCCCTTCCCTCCCACCCCTCAACCGGCCCAAGGAGAGGTCTTCCACTGCCTCATCCCTCCTTCCCCCCGCCCTCCTTCCCCCCCGCCTCTGTCTCTCCATCCCTCAGAGGCTCGGAGGAGCAGCCGGGCCGGGCCGGGTCTCTCAAGTCTTACCCCGGGGCTGGTGGCTTGTACTGCACGGTTCTCTCACAGACCCCCTTGCCATCTCACCTGCAGCCAGAACAGATCTCTCCTTCCCTGCAGACATGTCCCTTCACAACGTCCCACTTTCTGCACCTGCCCCTTGGCCTCATCCCTAGGCATCATCTCCAACCATAGACATTTCACTGGGATTCTCCCACCCCATGGACAATTTCTCTCTAAGGAAACACCTTTCCTCTGAGCTGCCTGTGGCTGCCCCCAGCCACCAGCCTGGCCTTTCCATCACCTTCTTTGGCCATCTGACAAATGCCACTTCCCCAAAATTGTGGCAGCTCTGGGGAATTTAAAGGTCAAGTATCAGCTGCTGGCGTCGCTCCATGGAGACGAGCTTCAGTCCAAAACGATGCTTGACCTTCCTTCTGTTGCAGGCAAGGTCATTGTAATTCTTCTCTTGCACTTCATTTTAACCTCATGGAAGCAGTGACATTGGGTTTTGTTTAAAGTCATGAGACCGGCCTTCATGACATGCAAGTGTTCAAAAATAAACACTTAAGGAAAAATTTTTCAGTAATTTAAACTGTTCCTTTCTCCCATGCATCCACCTACCATCTACAGCAGGAGTGTGTGACAACAGTGGAAACTGTTTGCCTCCATTTTCCACAAATAAACCAGAGACCTACATGTGGCCCCATGGCATGTGAGTTAGAAAAATATGTCTCCTTCCCAGCCTAGGCTCCTCTGCCCATATTGATGACTAGCACCTTTGAGTGAAACAGCTATTCCTAAAAACAAAAAGGCTGTTTCCCAATCCACAGGTAACTTTTAATCAAGCATTTCCAACATATATGAGTGGGATTTTTTACCCAGTTTGTGCCCAGTGGCAAAAAGTTAACATTTCCATTTGGGAATTACTGCCTTACTCATTGAAAGTAAGGTGACAAAAGCAAGTTGAGAGACAGTCTGTTAAGAAAATATTTTGAACATTTGGTATTACAGGAAAAAACACATTTGTGTGGAAAAAAAATTACTTTCTGTTGCAGAGTGAACGTTACTTCTAGGGGTTTTAGTTGATTTTTTTTAGTTGATTTTTTTTCTGTCCTTGTTTTCTCCTAAGAGTAAAAGTTAATTTTCAGGAATTTCTTGGAGATGTACAACCTGAGAAACAGACTACGTGTATTCCACTGGCCAACAACCTTGTGTGGGATCCTTGTCCACTGCAACTGATAAAACATGTATTTCTCAGGTTTTGTTTTCTGTTTTTTTTTCCCTGCCAAAGATAGACATAAGTATAAACAAAAAGCAACAAAAATATTCATATCACCATTCTGAGCCCAAAATAGCCACATTCTCTTAACCAGATGTATTTGAGTAGTTGTCCATCCGTGTGTTGAGTGATCTTTTTTGCAGAGGACAGAATCATGTGCCATTAAAGTCAAGTAGAATTTTTACCACTGACTTCCCTGAGGGGAATATTTGGCCTGTATTCAGATTCTTTCTAAATTTTAGGAATATTGGTGTTGTGTCTCTTGAGGACTAAGGTGCTCCTTAATGGAGGAAATATTCTGCTATATGGATTGCTATTATTAATGCATAATCTCATGGATTATTCATTATGTGTCTCAGTTCTGAAGGAAAACTCAAGTCCTGGTCATAAGCTTCTTTAGCTGCATATATTGTGCTGGGCAGGTGTAACTCCATAGTCCTTCTCCATCTGTCCAATTTTGGGGAGCTACTGGTGGATGCCTAAGTCTTTTAGATGGGTCCCATATATCTCCCCTTGAGGAAGTCAGGGCACATGGAGTAGAGGTCCAGGGACATTAGAAAGGGAAAGATCCTACAGATTCTGTATTAAATGTTCTGTCTTTAGGCAGTCAAGAAGAGGATTTGTGTCTGGATCTGTGAAAGGAAAAAGCTTTTTCGTGCTTCATCAAGCACTATAAAATGTAGCATGATTCTTTTTATGTGTCTTCTTGACCATCATTTTGCAACAGAAGCATAGTATTCTATCAATTCAATCAAATTTTACCTTGAAATGAATTTTCAATATGAAGGAAAGCTGTGAAAATTGCATTTTCACACTTAAATTTTCAAAAAGAATTCCGTGTTCAGTTTCAGTCTATATTAACTAAAAATCAAACTACAGTATGCAAAATTAGTAGGTTTTGTGCAAGAACATTTTATTTTCTGACCTTTTGAAGACATGTCTTTGGGCCTGTTAATCTTTCTCTATTTCTGTTTCTGGAGCTTCTGGAGTGGGGATTTTTGGGCTGTTGGGTTTTTTGATTTTTATTTTCCTAATTTTTTGGCAGCTCTGCAAACTTGCTCTGATAACCTGGCTTTCAAAGCGGCATATTAAAAAAGTAGCATAACATTTCTGTAAAAGTTATCTAAAAAGAAAAGAGTTACTGCACACTTTACCAGATACGTATTTGCTCTGGACTGCCTACATGAGTGAAAAATTTTGAAAAACTTTATTTTGGTTGGAAAAGTAAGCAGACATGACCAAACACATAGAAACTTCTATTTTTACATTCTCTTTTCTGACCACAACCACAGCTGAATCTGTTTTTCACATGTAACTTGCTATTCAGAAATGCTGGATATTCACTGTTTGGGCAGGAATCCTTACATGTATACAAAATAATATTAAGTCACAATTAGCTTCAAAGAAAACTTTATAAATGAACCAGCATATCTCATATAAAGCAACACTTTTGCTCAAAATAAACCTTTTTACTTCTTTACTTATCTGGTATATGTATCACTGTGGTAAAATTGTACGGGAGAAAAAGCCAAATAGAATAAGTGCTTGCAGTAATTATTGTTATACACAGAGTTGGTCAATGAAAAAGCCTCAGGCTGCCTGAGTAACTTAAACCAAGCAATTGTGCTTCCCTTGCAAGAAGTATTAAGCTTTATTGTCTGTTTTTATAACCTGATCTTGAGATTAGGAACAGAAAAGGTTGTGGTATGGACCACAAGATTTGACACTGCTGGGAAAGGCAGAGTTTAAGCAGAGGTACAGCACATGACAGGTGTCACTTGCTGAGGCACCTCAGCCAGAGCCCAAGCTCTGGGAATACGTGGTACTTTCCAAGATAATACCCGTCCTTCTTCATGCAGAAAGAGGAAGGGAAATAAGGCATGAAAACTGGGAGGAGGAGCAGGAAGAAGTGGATAACATGATCCACACACGGGAGTTAATGTCCAGTTGAAAGCAAAGGCTCAGAAACTTCATGGTCTACTATTCCAGATTCAATCCAAAGGATTTTGCATGTCATCATACTAAATGTTGCAGATCTGACCTGCTAGTCCCAGAGGGCAGATTCACCACACCAGTCAAGTGTGTAGAGCCCCGTGCAGTGAAGCAGGGCACTGTGGCACCTCACACCAGCTGTTGAGTTGATTCCCCACCAGGGAAATCCAAAAATGAAGACAAGCTCCAGAGTGACTTGGTTGGACTTGGTTCCACCCATTATAATCCACATGTGTTCATAATATTTAAAACATGCATAATTTACAATTCTTCCTGCACCCAGAGTCCCAGGTGTTTCACCGTGGCTTCAAAACCCAAGCCAGGTAATCCAGCATTTATCCCTGCAGTCAGTTAATAGCATAAATCCTCTATGGTTTTCCTGCATGGGACATGGGGTAAGTGCTTTTGTCATTTTTGTTATATGCTAACTAAGAAGAGTTAAGACAGATAACACAGCAATTGTTAAGTTCTAGTGTGAAAGTTGTTTAAGTCATTTATGGAATGGTACCCAAGGGCAGCAGATGATAATGCAGCCCATCAGAAATTACTATTACTAATATTTGGGAAAAGGAAAAAAAAGAAAAAAGAAAAAAATGCAATAATATATACAACACATTGTTATTAGTAGGAAATACCTGTTAAAATTTTAACTGATCGAAATTTAGATATTTCCACACCTAAATGTTTTATCTACATGGAGATGTGCTTGCAAAATTATTATTTTCATTAGAATTTCCAGTAATAACCATTTTAAGTTTTGTGGGACGTGCTGCACCATGGTTATGTGCATTTTGAAACACCAAAAATTCCTCAATTAATTCAGAAGAATTTTGTTCCTTGTATATAATCAGAGTTTAGGTATATTGATGAAGAATGCTAAACTTTTGGTTTATATTTGTTTTTTTTACTCTGCTATTAGTGTCTTCATTGCCAAGAAAGTCTGCAAAAAATAAATATCGCTGGTAGTACTGGTAAATAGATCCTAATCTACTTTGTATTACTCAAGGCCTAATTTGAACTGCAAACCCTTTACAATAGCTTTTTATTTATTTATACTATTTTTGTGCAAGAATGTAAGAAAAAATGAACCTCTCTGTGACCTCAGCCTACTAGAATTAAGTTGTGGTACTGGCTTTTGGAAAAAAAAAAAAAAAAACCAGAAGCTGAATATGTTTGATATGAAGCAACATCCCTAGAAACCCTTAATTTACATGCCATAGTTAAAGTTATTTCTCTGAGGATGTGTTTTTTGGTTCAGAAAATCTTCATTGTTTTGCATATTTAGGTAATGTACTAAGCTTGACCATGGTCAAGGAAATCCACATTTGTATTTGTACTTTTTTCTTTACTGTTGAGAAGCTTGGAAATAGCCACGTAAATATTTAACCACCAAGAAAATCTCCAAGTCATGTTGTCTTTAGAATTATCTGTCTTTTAAATAAATTTGGTGATTTCAGTGTCTGAGGTAAGGTGTGTATATATGTCATTTGGACGGTATATTAAAGCTTTCTTTTATATGTACAAACAATTAATGCCTCCTCCTGCATTTTTTGAACTCAGTGAAAACCAAGAGTGTGCTTGAGTAATACCACTGAACATTCCTGGATGAATATTTCTTTTCATTTACCTGGCTAAACCATAAAACCTAGGATGGCTTTTCTAAGATCTTTTAACATTAGATCCCAAACCGAAGAATAATTTTTGCATTTCCTAGAGCATTTTTTATTTTCAGTAATTGCTTTTATTCCAGAAACATAATAAAATTTTGATGGATTTCAAATCAGGGCATATCTTTTACTTTGAAATTAAAAAAAAAAATGTATAATGTACAATAAAAAAATCCAAACCAACCACAGTTATTCCAGGAAAATTTTGACAAAAACAATGCAGACATGTTAATGCAGGCCCATGTACTGTTTTTTAAAGCTTAAATGTGTGCTTTTAAATTGGGAAAAGTTTTGCAACAGGTTCTCTAGAATATATATTTTATCGCTAGAGAAGGTAAGCAGCAGAAAGCAAAGACTCTTTATTTTCCAATATGATACTTCTGTAAAAAAAAGTCATTGGCAGATAAGCTGAGAGAACACTACCGAAACTGAGAGGTCAGCTGCAATAAAAAAGGTTATATATAGTAGTTTAATAAAAATGTGATATTGCTATAAAAATACTATTAATATATCTCAGACTGATCTAAATTTTAGGAAGTGTTTTCAGTAAGTTTAGAGTACCAAAGAATAAAATTAATCTGGTCTTTGACTCTGGACTGTACGCTATGGAATAACTTCAGCAATTCAAAAATCCAGAGACAAAACTGTAGCTCTTTGAATTCCAGAGACTGAAGGCTTCCAGAACTTGATGTCAGGAGTAAATTCTCTGGGATTTCATATCAAAGAGGAGATTTTCTACCTAGGGTGCTGTTAAAGATTTTAGAAAAAACCTTCATGGGGATTCATCGGTTTCCCAGCAGTCTCTCAGACATGAGGCCATATTAATAACAGCTCAGGAAAAAACAAAAACAAAAAAGAATTCATGGTTCATGGCCAGAAAATACTGATCTTTCCTGGTTTAAGGTTTGTAAGCCCAGAGACAGAGAGCTTGCCAAGATATCAGAAAAGATGTTCTCAAAAGAGAAATCTCAGCCTGACTTCTTTTAAAGAACAAGCTTTGGGTGCTTTATTTGAATCAAAGTCTCCGTGTTTGGGATATGAGCTTTGTAATGCAGCTACTGGAAAATAGTCAAGTAGGGAAAAGGTACATGTGGCTGCAGAATCAGGACAGGAATTCTCAAAGGAAGACTAGGGCAAACTGTTAAATTTCTCTGCTGTGTTATTTCTTTATATCTTCAAGAAAACCCTTTCCCTCAGCCCAGCTTTCTCCCCTAAGGTCTTACCAGAGGTATTGCAATTCTGGTAGCGAAATGAGGCTGGTAACAGTGTGATTGTCCCACATCTGCTGTGTCAATAAAGCATATTCACTTCTCCAGGCTATTTTTAGTATTCTATACCTCAACACTATGCTCAGTGTTATTTATAAAGTACCCAATTCCCACATTTCATAAACTGTTGGCCAAGATTTTTTGTTAGAGGTGAAATTTGAGCATGAATGATTAGGCTTCACTGCACATTAAGCAATGAGAGAGTATATTCTTGCCTTAGCATATTCTTCAGCTGGAGGTTTTTGCTACCAATTTATGCAGCAAAAATAAGACTGAAACAGAATTTGGATGTCTATGGGCTGAAGCCACAAGTCTAAAGCTGTCTGCAGCTTTGCTGAACTTTTCTGAAGTTTTGCTCCTATTCTTTATATGAAAAATTAAACTTTCCAAATAAAAAGGGTTTTTTTTTTGGAACACTGCTGCTAAGCAAGGTGGTATGATGGCCTATTTCAATGTTTTTTGTCATATTATTAGATAAGATTTTCTTATTAATAAAATCAGATTGATGAGTATAAACACAAAGCAAAAAAATACATTTGCAATAGTGGCATAGAGAAAAAACAGTGGAAAAGTTGCTTGGTATTTTTCTCTGCTGAATAGCAGTTGTGCTGTGCCCTAAACTAAAATACATTGTTTCTGACTTTGTATTATTACTGGAAGTTTTTTTGAAGTCTTTCTTACAGTAGCGATATACAGATTAATACTTGCTGTATCTCTTAACTCCCCAGATCAGTAACACTGGGTTTTAGTTTAAGAATCTGCAGATTAGGTTGAGGGACAAGTCCAAATAGACAAGAAATTTTATCTGACAGTAATCAATGAACGTTGTCTAGGAAAAGTATAAAAACCAGAGCAAGTTTTCAGTGATATTTCTTTAGAATGTCTTCCAACTTGCCAACATTTGCTGGTCATCCAACTTTCAGAGCTATGAAATTAATTGTCTTCCCAGTGATTTATGACTTTGTTCTCCCTCTGTGCAGAGATGTTTCCCATGTAAACAGCTAAGCAAAAATATTAGCTAAATCAGCTGAGCAAGGGATTTTAAAATATACCTTTTTGTGAGTTTCCTTTTTCTGCTGGTAAAAATAGCTCTTTTTTCATATACTTTGGAAAAATGAATATTCAGAGTTGCAAAAATATTACATTTCTTGAGAAGAAAAGAATCCAGACCAAACCAAACCCTAATAACCCTGTTGTCCTTTACTTGCTTTTCATGTGAACCCTTGAATAAACATTTCATGTAAACCCTTGAATATATAAATTTTAATAAGGAAGTAAAGCTATCAATATAGAAAATATGTAGATTTACATACCACGTATCTGATTGGCTTTTTTTTTGCCATTCCAATGCATTTCTTCATTTATTCTCAGTAGATAAACCAATATGGTTTCAATTCATATATTAAAGAGCAGTGGCAATACTTTTTTATTTTTGCCTGAGATTATTTTATGCACATGTCCTTCAGTTATGGAAATATTTCAGATAAACCACTGATAATGTGCATTGAGCACCCACAGGAAATACAGGGATATGTCACTCAGCCTGAGATGAACAACATTTAAACTAATTTTCTTATAACTGCTCCGAGGAAAAAAATATCTGGTATTTGTTTCCCAAGATTAAAATAGCAAACACACTATTGACATTTAATCTGTATTTTATGACAAGAATGTTTGATAAAGTCCTATTGAAAGGACTGGTACAGAAACCTGTTTTTGTATCTGGAAATAATTTTCCAATTTTTAACAGGAGGCCTAGTTAACCAAAATGTTGAATGCTGTAGATCACATTTTAAAATAAGTGCTTGAGTGCTAATTACTGTGGTAAACCACTTATATGCCTCATTGACAGTAGATATGGATAGAGGGTACAGAATTTAATATTTTCTCTTTCCTTCTCTTTCTTTCTTTTTCTTTCTTTCTTTCTTTCTTTCCTCTTTCACTTATTTTTCATCTTCATCTTCCTCAATTTCTTTCTCTCCTTTTTTCCCTTTTCTTATTTTCTTCATCACAGTCTCCTTTTAACTTTCTCCTTACAATCGCCCTTTAACTTTCTCCCTACCTTTCTGTTTTTCTTTCCTCCTCTCTTTTTCTCTCTTTTAAAACTTTCATTAAAGCCCCACAGTCTTCCTGTGTATTGTCAATTTAAAAATGCAGTTATGTGGGCTAAGATTTATGAATTTAATTTTGGCCTATGAAACAAACACTAAAAGTTTACAAGATGAGAATTTAACAAAGAATCCCGACTCTGAGGGCAAAATTTAGCAGCTAAATCCCAGAGAGTAGGCATTTTAGGTGGAATACTGAGTCATGATGCCTGCCATCCTGTCCATGGTCATCTTTCCTGACTTGCTTATACCAGAACAACTGATGAAGTGCAGTTACAGTTCAACCAAAGATGCTTCTATGTGGTAGATTTCCAAAGAAACTTTTTAAGGGGATAGAAGGTCGCTAAGAGCTTGAACTGTTCTAGCACATCAATGTATCCACCTAATACAGATGGAATATCAGCACTGCAAACAGCTGCCTGTTCAAAGATGGAGCTTAACAGCATCATCAGCTTTTGTCCTGTTCACAAATATCACATCTGAATAGCGTTAACTAGCTGTTGTTCTGGGTGACCCTTTTCTAAAGAGATAACAAAATATGGTCACAAATTTGGCTGTCCTTGGTTATCTCCCAGTCATATCTATGTGACTACTAATATTTTTAGACACTTTTTCAAAAGACCTTTCTTGGATCCAGGTATAAGGGACTATTTTTATAAAAATAGAGCAGGCATTTCAAAGGGTGTTAACTCCAAAATAACTTACAAACTATTGGTAAAAAACTTACGGAGTTTTATCCTGAGTCAAAACTCACAAAAAAAAGGCAAAATATAAATGTATGCCTTGCAAAATCAATTCTGATTGGATAGCTAGTTTTTGTGATGGAATTCAAAGAAGAGAATGTCAGGATGGAAAAATGCACACTGAAACTGAAAATCATAGGTCATCTGTCCAGCAAAAAAAGCCAGTGAAGTAGCACTCATGGTGAAACAAGTATTCAGTCAAATATGACATGGCTGCAACAGGAAGGAAAATAATATTTTAGTGGTGTATCACACTGTTTAAGCCAAGAATGATCAGATAATTGATGAGTATCAAGACAATGAAACAACCTTCTAAGTAGGTAAAAATCTCTGCAGTCAAGTAGGAACAACAACTGCAGCAAAAGGATAAAACCATTTGCTTATTAATTTTCTTAAATAGGTAATAGAGCACAAATATTCTGTTTTAAATAAGAGTCATTGCGTCATATCCAAATTGATTAAGTCAGTGAGAAAAATAGTCTAGTTACAATAGTCTGTAAAAATGTGTTCCACTTAGCATGTCTAAATAATAAATGCAGATGTACCATCTGTGTTTGGAATGGAAGGTTGCCTACCCACAAATCCATTTTAAAAGACATTTTTATATATACACCAGGGAACCAGAAGTGAAAATAAGAAACATAAGAAAACTTTCAGACATATTCTAGAGTCCAGGAAGCCTAAAAAATTTCTACTAGAAGAGAGGCAAATCATTACACCTGTGATTGTCTCTTACATAGAAGAGAAAATATGTATTTCTCCCTGTCATACTGTATTTATGCTGTGTCATACCCTCATTTCCTACATTTTTCTGCCTTCTAGTCCTCCAGCCTTACCTAAGGAGTACCAGCTTCCTGGGGTCACATCTCCTCCTGAGAACACTCTTGTTTGTCCCTGAGCTGCCTTCAGGTTTCTGTCACACCTGGCAGCAACAGCTGTGCTGGTGAGACAGCACACACACCATTTTGTACCATGGCATACACACATTGCCTGGCCACAAACAAGTAATAAAATACATGATTACTCCCTGCTAAAGGATATTTTTTCCAATGGAAATGTTTATGTGGGCCTCTCACTTGTACCTAGTTATTAATTGTGGGTTGTATTCATTTCATCTAATGCTAGATGTCCAGGGTTTGGGCATTTAAATCTGAGGTGATGACATAGGTTTCATTGTAGCATTGCTAGAAGTAAAGAAGCATTTGGTTTTACAATCAATCAGCTTTCATAGAATAAATTTCAGGGCAACTTTCAGACTGCCCTCAAAATATTCTGGAAGTATATTCTCCTTCTTAGTCAAATGCCCCCCTTTCTGAGTGTCTTTGACCTAAATCTTTTTAGATGAAATTTGCTCATTGGTTTTGGTTGCAAGAAGATAAATAATTTCATAGGAAAAAAAAAAATCTAAGAATTAAGGAAATACGTCCCATGAAACAGTAGGTAATGGACAGAAAGTAAAGTAAAGTAGGTAAAGGACTGAAATTCTGTTGCTTTAATGAACCAGAAGTGAAATAGAAAACCATTGTGAAACCAGTAGAAATACATGGAAAACTCTATGGTTGCATGTTTGTGATGTAATACAGCATCAATAGGAGTTTGTAAGAAATTAAATAAAATCAATAAAAATCAAAAAAATTTGTAAAATAGAAATCTAGAAAAATCAAAATAATAAAATAATTCTTATGATGATAAAAAGCCTGCGTAGCTAAGGTTCTGATTAGATAAGCAATGAGTCAAGAACTCAAGGGGTCAATGAACCAGTCTTCTGGTCATGAGGGCAGCACCCCAAAGTTATAAATAAATCCACAATTGCACATTACCTAATTTTTATGTATGTATTATCTCTATGATATTCTGTGATTTGTGTTGTTGGTGTAGGAGTCCATATAGGAACATGTGACCATAATATGTAAATCTGGATATGCATTATGTCCATGAATAAATTTCTTAATCTCATTCATTTTAGTTACTGGTTCCAACAATTGCAGCCCTTAACAACCAGAAGGTGTTAGGAGGATCTGTTCATTCATTAAAAGCATGAAATCTGCTGTGACAGATTTGCATGAGCAGTGCTAGAAGTCTATAACTAAAATTATGTGCTCACAGGATTATAACACATATGAGGGGTTTGTTTTTACTTCTATTTGCATAATCCTGTTGCATAGATTTAAACCATAATTTGTTAAACTTGGAAATTCCTTGTCAACATCTTAAAGTATTTAAAACTATTAATTCTTCCTGCAGTAATATTATAACTGACACTCATCATCCTCATATTTTTTGATTAGATTATTATATCAATTGATAGTAATCCAGTATTTGGAGGATATAAAAAATACAGTGTTTCTTACTTCCTTAGAAATAGAATTTCACTCAGAGTGTCTTATTTTACCAAGATTAAAACATATTTCTGACCTGCTTTTCCACTAACTTTTGTTTTCCTCATATTATTTTGTAAGTTTTGTTTTTAGGACTTTTTTTTTTTTTTTTTGGCTGGGTTTTAAGTCTTATGTAGAAGAAGAACTTTCTGGGAAAAGAAAAAAAAAATAAAACTGGGATAGAAAATAAACACTTCTCAGCTGAACCACCCTCAGCAGACCAGCAAACTCCTCCCTTAAACATTCTGATATATGACTGTACATGAAAATCAGATGGGCATGAGGAAGTGATTCCATTTGCCAAATGCAGTTTTGGTCCATATGGCAAACAGCTGCTGCTCAGATGAGCAAACTTCTGAGAAGCTAATTTGTTAAATCCAAACAGAGGATCTTGCAGTCAAAGGTAAATACATCACAGCACCTTGCAGCTTTTGTTTGCTCCCATCACCACTGATAATGCAGTCTTCTGTGGCATGCTCTTTCTTTCTTTGAGAGTAACCTGCAAGGAAGGCAACAAATACTGAGCACACAGGATCTGAGTGCGTGCCATGGCTGAAACATGCAGTAAATAGGAAAACAGTTCTGTGTAGTCAGCAAATTACTACAGACATTTTCAGGAATTGTGAGAATCCTGATCTTAGACAGATATATTTTGGGTTTGTGGTGTTGCCACTGCCACTCAGAGCTAACCTGTTTCTGCCTCAGTGTATCTAGGGGAAAACCTGCCAACTGATTTTATTATGAACAGTTGCAAGGGCTGCTAAAAATCCCACCTTCAGCAACAGAGAGTACCTGTGTGAGCAGAGGTCCATGCTGTTATGCTACCTGCAGCTTTCGTAGAAAACCCTAAATTGCTTCCTGAGTCTACAGCAATGTTTGCAAACCTCTTAAGGGGTGCTTTTTTTCCTTGGAGCAGCCATGTCTTATCATATCCTACCATCCACAGCACTGCCTCATGGAGGGCCTGGCTGGATATGTCCAGCATCATTAATTTGTGGGGAGTGCGGAGACAGGAGGCTCTGAATTTTGCAGAGACACCTTCCAGACATCTGCAACCAGGAATCCAAGCCAATGAGTTGCACGTCTTCTATCAGGACTTAGGTCTTGAGTGTCCTCAACATCACAGATTTATGCTATGCCTTCCTTAAGTAACTTATATAAACATGTATAGAGAGATAGCTTCTGCAGAAATCAGATTTACATAGCAACAGGTTGTCAGGAACATGATTTGAAAACAGCAGCTACTATGATTAGTATGTGTTTCTCTCATTTTGTCTTGTGACAATATTTGATATGCAATTTTTCTCATCAGTTTAAGGTCACTTAGATAGATAGTCTCTTTCATTGTAAAATTCAATAATGGCATATGCTTTTCTTCCACAGATGTGATGCAGATATCTGAATTTTAAAAAGTTATAGACTGGAAAAAAAAAAAGAAATAAGATATTTACTGCCAAATTGCCTTGGAATAAATCCATAAAAACTAAAGGAGGGAGAAAATAGGAAGACTGAGCCAAAAGGTTAGCTGAAAGATTTTCCAGTTGTAGTTTGAGCAAGGCAATATCTGAGAAAATGGCTGTGGATACTCTTATAGTTAGGTCAGTAATCACTGCAGTTCATTTTCCTTTTGGTATTTTATATAAGGAAAGAAAAGTTAAGAGGATAAAATAAATTATGCTTAATTCTCATGTACATATTTATCAAGACTATTTAAAAGTCAAGTTACATGTTTATTTAGTTTTTCTATTTCACAAATTGTTTTGATATATTCCTTTATCTTTCATTCTTCAAGCAGATATAAGTTTCAAGACTTTTAACCTTACGATACAGTAACAGCTTGAATAGGTTTAAATTCAAGTGTGTGCAATTTTTGTCTGTTGTGAGAGAATACTACTCCTTGTCTTTTACTATTATGTCTTTCTTATTTATATTTCTGTTTCTTTCAGCCTTTTCAGTTTTGCTTTGCAAATAATGGAACACTTGCTTCTTTGATTCAGCTGACATCCATTCCATGATAGGTACAAATCATATTCCCTGCTTCACTTCGCTCCTTTGTAGAAAACAGCATCCAGGAAATGGGATCAGATCAGAGCAGCTGTTCAGTCTTACTCCCTAATCTGAATTACCAGGAATTAAGATTTTTTTCACATTATATTCACACTTACAGTTCCGTTTAGATACAACGTGTAAGACTGCTGTATTTATTGCAGAGTCTTTGTATCATTCTAAATATTGATGCTCCCTTAGAGTGTCTAAATTGGGGTCAATGACTCCAAATCAGTTTTTATTTTGCCAGCTTCCTGTTGCTAATAGAGATGGGCTACCAGAGAATAGCAACAGCTCTTTGTCCTTCCCCAGAACATAAAGACTTGGTTTATTCCAGCAGTGTTTGTAAAGCTTAAATTAAAGTACCTGATCTTTTTCTGCTTCTGTATTTATGACTGTTGAACTATATTATATTTTTCTGAGATCCACATTTAGGGCTGGGGATGTTGTACTGTTGGATTTTGTTTTTTTCCTAAAACTTCAGCGCTCATTACATTCATTCTTACATTGACCCTGTTTATACTTAATGTGCTTCATGTTGAGAATTTCCTAAGACTACCTCAGAGCAAGATCCCGGCCCACAGCAGCCTTACTTCTGCCAGATGCTCAAATACCTGTGCTAGAAGGATCTGTGATTTCCACATAGGTCATCAATGCAAACAATTAAGGAGTGGGGGCTTTTTTTAGTTGCGAAGTATAAAGTGACACCCAGTCTAGCTATACGCAACATATTCTAACTATTGAAAAGGTCTATGGAAACATGTCTACTTTTTATTCTGTAACCACTAATTAGGAATACTGAACAACATTAGTTCCAAAGAGTACAGTGTCTCTAGCTTGACAGTTACCTTCACCACAATCTATTGTTATCTTACTTTCACAAATCCATAACTTTATTGTAGTAAAATTAAAAGCTTCCTATCTGACATGGTATCACAATGCTCTTTGGATATGTGCGCTGTCTGGAAAATCAAAAGTTTTCTGTTGGCATGCCATGATTCCTTTTGATAAACTCATTGTATATTATGTAATTTTCTGTTTATTGTGAAATCTATAATTACACTTTCTCCAGGTGTTCCACATTAAAAAGGTTAAACAATTGTTCCTCAGCCATCCAAGATCTCATTTTCCTTCTTTCAAATACAAATTTTGTGTTGTACAGCTTCTAGCGATAAAGTAAAATCTTCAACTTGACAGAATCTTTATTATTTCTTGCTACATTCTGAGTCCATTTTCTTGAAGGTCTGAAGTGATGCTTTCCAGCTCTCCCAAATTCAGCATATCACTTCACAACACATGAACACAGAAACTGCCCAAAGACCTGTCAATGGAGAGACAAGAATTTTCAGACATGAATTAGATCTTAGAGAGTTTGAGCTTTTGTTTATAGAGGATTTTATTCCTTTTATTTTATTTTAAAGGAGCATGGGAAAACCAGGCTTCTGATTATTCTGCTTAAGTCTTAACACTTGGGAAACTCTGTTTGGAAAAAATTGCCCCTCCCCCTGCCCCTGGCACTCCCCCTGCCATGGTGCAGGATGGCATTCCAGCCCCTGGAGGTGACAGTCCCTGCCCCAGAGAAGCCAGAGGACACATCTCCAGCCCTGCTGCAACCCTGCACATGCAACCCTGCACATGCAACCCTGCACATACAACCCTGCTGAGCCCCAGTCCCAGACTGGCCCCTGTCCACACAGCCCTGCCCAGCCATCCTGGTTACTTTCTCTGGCCTGGATCTAAGCCCCTTTTGCTGGCCAAAGTCCCAGCCTGGCCGTGGCTTCTTCTTGTCTCCAAGGAGGTGCCTGAAGCCTGAGGCTCGGAGTGCCTCAGCTGATCCCTGGCCCATCCATCTCCTTGTTCCAGCAGTTGCTTGGTTGGGTGTTGGGGTCTGGTGCCACATTAGGTTGTCTCTTATCTTGATCCCTCACTGAACAGGAGTCAGGCTTCCACATTTTAGACATTTTTAGAAAAGCCTTCTACTCACCTGTTTTATTTTCATTTTTAAAGGCAAACCCAGCTTGACTTTTCAAAATTTCTGCTTTGTTCTTGCACTTTTTGACCTTTAAAGTAAAACTTCTCTAAATGACCGCTCATTTTCCCATTCCAGATAAACGCCCTGTTTACTGCTAATACCCTTTTTATGAGATGGCTGTTTATTCAATTAGGCCTTTAAAAAGCTTTCTTAAAAGTTATTTTCTCTCTGTATGAGATGTGAATCCAAGATAATTTTTGTATGCTTGACTATGATAAATTCCAGTTGTGTTCCTTGATTAAGTTTTTGAACTATTTGGTCCATCTAACTTCATTAATTACTTTTCTTAATTGTCGAAATTTGTACTTTGGAAACAAAAACCAAAACAAATCCTTAGCTCCTGACCCATTCTGCTGAAGTAATTTAGAGGGGAATGAGCCCAGGATGGTAATACTTCCTCCTGTTTGCACAATGTATTTGCAAAGTGATTTATACTAGTCCAGTCAAAATGCAAGCACTTCTGTTGATATTGAGTTTAATTAGGCACAGTAATGACTAAAGGCTTTTAAAGGTCACTGAATCCAGATGTTCAGCTATTAGTCACCATCACCCAACAAACTTTCTAAATAAAGATAAATAAAGATAAAATAAAGAAACACTGCAACCTTCAACAAAATTAGTGTCTGGTACTGGTAGGATTATATACTTCTGCTTTCTGGTCAGCTCTGTTCAGTTCCCTCACAACACAAAACCTTACCAAAAATAGTTTTGCTTTTTTTTTTTTTTTTTTTTTTTTCCCTATAAGGAACAATCTGCTTTATTTAGGCAAGTAGGAGTTACTTTCATGAGTAATGCAGTTATAGCTTGAAACTTGCAGAGCTTACAATTCTGACAATTTACCCTTTGAATAATCAGTGTTCTGAACACTACAGAACACTACAATGTGTGTAACCCTTTGACTCTTGGCAGCTCCTTACTGCTTCCACAATGCAGTTTAGGTACTAATATTGAAAGTGGGGATTTTTAGGTTTCAAAAATTCATAGTTCATCCTAATGGAATGAAGGTTCATATTCTTTACCATTGTTTTTTTAATAGTTAGTGTATTATTTTTTAAAATATTTTTATAGAAAATGACTAAATAATTTCTAACAATAAGGTTTTATAAACTAACATCCTCTGATAAAATTTCATACTCACGCATCATATGTTCATATTTTAATCAAAAATCATTTTTCCCAACTTTTTCTACTCTGTCCCTAAAGATGCACATTGACCTTTTAGATTTCAATAAGCTATCTATATTTCAGCTTCTTGTATTACTCAGGTTTTGAATGAATACAAAGAAATTTTAATCACTTAGAAATTATTGCAGGCATTTAGTCCTTGGGGAACTCAAAAAATTCCATTAAAATTGTCTTAATTTTAGGAGAACCTAAAATAAAATTATTTAAAATGTCCATTCTCAGCCTGCTCTTATAGACATAAGTTGGTGAAAATTATTCATTTAGAGCAAATGGAAACCTTAGTATGAGCTGAGCAACAATTCATCACTGAATTCTGTACAAATGCTTTTCATATGTAATTAGAATTTACATAATCAAATGTTATGAGAAGGCAACATTTCATAGATCTTTTTTGCTTATCATCTCAGAATTTACAGAAATGCTATGAAAAACCTGTGATTTAATCAGACACATGACATGGAACATTCCTACACTGAAGCAAGAAAGCAATGCTATTGAATCTTCCTTTCAATTCGTCTTTACCATGTTTCATCCAAAAGGCTGTGCTCCTTGTTTATCAGCACTCTGCTTCCCCAGTGAGATAAACAGCATTCTTTAAAAGATATATTGCCAGAATTTACAGTAGAATTCATTTGCTGAAGTGATAAATTTGGAGCTAAGACAGAATACAGTCTCATTTAATCTGAGAACATTGTCACAATTTATGTAATGGGCTGCTCTAAAGGTTAACAAGAAAACATCCTATCTTTTTTTTCAAATGTCAGCCAAATATTTTATAGATTTCTCTCCATCCTCTCTTGTAGCCCCTTTAGTTAAATTAGTACAGCTGTCTGAGAGATTAGATTTAAGGCCTTTCAGTGTTGCCTTGATCTGAGAACAGATGCCTCAGGAGTATTGCCAGGCAAAAGGTAAAGTGGTCTAGTGAAGCACATTATTTTCTGAGCATATTTTCGAGGAACATTATAAACACAGAATTGATGGGTGGGTAGGTAAGGACACGCTCTCTGTTAAGACACTTTTAAAATCCTGGAAATGAGTTTACAGTGTCCAAGAGCAGATCCAGATAAAATACACTGGGTGAATATATTTCTTTATTTATAGAAATGGCCAGTAGTATTTTGGTTGGTTAAAAAAAAGAAGAGTAAAAAAGTAGTTTAGCAGGATGACTAAAATTTAGCATCGATATTGAATGGCAAAGAGTATAATTTATGAAAGTTTGTGACTTTGGGGAGCTCAGATGAAAATATGACCTCTAGGCACACAGCAAGGAACCATTCTCTTGTTATTTTACCTTTGCTGGCTGTTGAAGGAAAACT
Source organism: Cinclus cinclus (assembly GCF_963662255.1). NCBI lineage: Eukaryota > Metazoa > Chordata > Aves > Passeriformes > Cinclidae > Cinclus > Cinclus cinclus. Next base: position 12,164,853 of record NC_085049.1, read on the forward strand.
TTCTAAAATTAGAAATTTGTGCTCTAAAATGGAATCCAGTGTTGTGCTTTATGCATGATGATCAAAGGTTGTCTTTCGTCTGGTGCCTCCCCAAATGAGACCCTCCAGCCATAGACAGCTTCACCAATCCATTTGAAAACAACCAACCACTGAAATAAGGGAGGACAAGTTTTCTTTTCTTGAGCTTATTTCCCATAAAAGCTAGCTGTACTCTTAAGTAGGCTGAATGGCTCAAGGAACAAATCTGAGTAGGAAATAAGGCCTCTTGACTGCCTGGCCACTAGCGCTAATGCACCAAGTGAAATTAAATAAAGGTAACATGAGCACTGCTGACACCACCTCCTGCAGGTGGAAAGGAAATCTGTCCTCAGATCTCTGGCCTTTAAACAGAAGAGGAGTAGCATAAGTTTCAAAGAAAATGCTATCCTCACCTTACCTCCCAAAGAAGAGATGTAGTATTTCTCAAAACCTTTTTCCATGCAGAGACTCTCCATATATGTACCAACAATGTTCTTGCTTCTGCTTTAGTCCTGAAAGGGAGTGGTCAGGGAGTCATCAGATAAAAACCTTTGTGTATCTAATCTTCTTACGGAAAACAAGTTGATATAGATGGGACATGTACATATTCAAAACAAATAGCTGTATTTTCTATGTTATTATGGCTAACCCTTGTTTTGTGAACATGGGCAAGTGGAAGAACTGGAATAGATAAATAAGTCATTCAGTCTTTGAACTGACAGACCATAACAGTTTTTAATATGTCACAGATACATAACAGAAGAATCTTGAAGATTTTATAAGGGGTTGTATAGGATCTAAGGTTTCCTTGTCCATTTTCACCTGATAAGAGCAATTCAAGGAACAAGAGACTGTCTATATGTTAAAAAATATATACTCTTTGTATTTCAGTTTCTATATTGTAATACTAGCCCTGTTGAATCATGGTATAAAAGTATTTTATAAATTATTTGTATTGGCACAGAAATGTTTTATGTTTATATAAACATGAAACCTTTATGAATATGAGATTATCATACCGAAGTAAATGAGAAGAGATCAGTATCATAGGGTTGGAGAAAAACACAGTGTATCTTAGAGGTACATACTGAAGCACCTACTACAATTAAAGCAGCTAAAAATATAATTCTACAGTACTACTGTTGGCATGAGTCAAAATAAATGGAACCTACTTTACTAGGAATTGTCATCAGTTTCCCATTTGTGCTGTAAAATTAGCAACTCCAGCATTGTTGGGAATAGGGAGGAGAAGACACACTACAGTTTAAAGTTTTCTGAGTTTTAAAAATGTTTTTTCAAACACTTGGTGTTTTACTACATTAGTTTAAGCATTGTGAAACATCCCATCCACCCTTGTAATTAAGCTACTGTTTATTTGTTTTTATGGAGTTTAAATTAATTCCATGATTTTTCCTACCTAAAGGGAAGCCAGGGTTGAGCAAACATCAAGAAAATCATAAAAGAGAAACTTCTGTATGATGTTGCTTGTTTTTTCCTATAAAATATAAAGGGTGAAATCCAAGCCTATTGAAGTCATTGGGAGATTTGTAATTGGCTTTGAAAGGCCAGGATTTCACCCTTAAGAAACAAGGCTAAATTTTCCAAAAGCAGTCTCTTATTTGGAGTGCTTGTATGTGCCTGCTTGATCCTTTGGCTGTGCTGAGTTTTAATGCTCTAGAACTCAGACTTGCTGATGCTCAGCACTTCTATAATAGGCTCTCACTTGTCTTAATTTGGATGCTTAAATCATCCCTACACCAGAAATTAAAAGCTGCCTTTGGAAATTTTTAGCCTACTTCTTTAAAATGAAGTTCAAAAAAACATACTGTGCATATCAGAAACTTTGTTATTGCTATTAAAATCAGCTGTGTGGTATAAATTGAGAGCAGAAGTGAAAATTGGCAAGAGAGATGATCATGCAAATAGCAGTTTTTCAGTGTTGTCCTGGTTTTGGTAACACTGCTTCATTGGGCATGCTGAAAAAAGGAGAAAGAGCTAGTGGGACAGTTCCATCAAACTCTATTAAGAGATAAGAAGAGTCTGAAACTAAAGAAAACAGAAGTGGCATAGAGCAATTGCAAAAGAGAGGTAGATGGACTTGTTTAAAGGGCACATTTAAATTCGGCAGTTTCATATTGTTTAAAGTTTCCTCATCACAACCAGTTTGGTTTTTTCCTTCCTGAACTCACGTGCTTACCACATTGCCATCAATCTTTATCACCTGTAAGAAGAATTTTATGCAACTGGGAATTAAAAATGCTTAGACACTATAGGTTGAATTTTTGAAGGAGTTCCACAAGCAGTACATAATTATCTTTGCTTTTCTCAGTCCAGCAGGTGTTATGAGTTTTTTCTCATGTTTCCTCCTTCACTATAAACACAGGGCATGGCAGATGAGAAAAAGGGAGAATTTTTAAAGAAGGAACAAAAGAGAAAGAAAGTTCACAGTGCAGCTGACTTCTTACTGGGATGGATTTAAACAAAGAAATTTGGCATGTCTCCATATCACTAGAAGCAGAAAAGTTGCAGGGTTATTCAAGTATGTTTTGCTTCTGCTGGAAGTAAGGCGTGTTTGGGAAACCAATGTTGCTATTTGTTATTTTGCACTGTGAGAAATATCTACATAGAAATTGGAAACAACCATGAGGATGAAACATACTTGACTTAAAATCCAACTCCTTCCTTTTTGCTATGTGGAAGAAGACACAGGCAATATACTGGGATAGGTATATAATGACCAGCATAGGTATAGAGCACCAGATCCATGGGAAAACAAGGACTGATGTGGTTAGCATCATTTTCGATTCCTTCCCTCATATAACTAACATGTAAGTGCAAGTCCAGAGAAAAGCTTAAACTCGTATCTTTTGCACCTTAGCAGATGGAACTACTAACTTTCCTACCCAGTCTTTACTACATTCCTATTCTACACCTCAAACGCAAAGAATGGGTGTTTCTGGAAAATAAAATGAGATAGATTGCTGACTTTTCAGATACAGAATACTTCTAGGAGAAAAAATGTACATGTTGTGGATGACCCGACTTCGTGAGTGACTCTTCTCATGTATTTTTTTAGTACAGCAGAAGTATTGTTCTGGAAAAGCAAACAACAGTATGCCTAGGCTGATGGCTCTGTTCTTTTCTGAAACACACTGAAGCAAGTAATTAGTTTCAAAATTATTCCAGTTATGACGCATACTGCTCAGCTTAATGGAATATCCTCTTAGATATCATTTCTCATCTCTGAAGGTATAAGTGTTCTGAGTTCCGAAAGGCAAATTTTATTGACTAGAATGAAAATGCATATACATATACTTTTTATCCTGTGTTAAAAAATTCAACATCTTTTGTATTTTTAATAAAAACATCAGACCAAGAAATAGCTGGGGGTTAAAATTTCCAACATGACATGGAATTAGTAGACAGTGTACTGCAATGTACAGTCTTGGTACAGACAAAACCAGATACATGACTTGAAAATTGCCTGATGAGCACTGTTGGGACTGATTTTTTTTGTTTTGTTTTGTTTTGTTTGTTTGTTTGTTCTTAGTTTTTTTAGTGTTTTTTCTTTTTTTTTTATTTTTTAATTAACTTGCTTAGGGCTTTATTCTTTCTCCAGTTAATTTCACACAGTTTTAAATATATTTGTATATTTGTAAGGAATGAAATTAATCTGGGAGATAATGAACAAGTGTCTTTTCATCAAACTTTTAAACACAGGAAGCAAATCATATTATTAGCTTTTAATTCATTCATCACTAAGATCTATATTCCAGAAATATAGAAACTATAAAGAACCTGTGAAGACACTACTAAAATTTTCTACTGGGCAATGCCCATTTTTACACAACATAAGGAATAAAAAACAGTTTGAAATGTCCTTATCTTGAAATTCTTTTGTATCTGTTGCATGCAACTAGAATTTCCAAAAGTAAGTTCTAACAAATATTCCCCTGAAAATGCAGACTTTTTTTTTTTTTTTAATAATATTTTAGATGAAGGACAATCCAACAAGAACTGTCAATAATGAATATTGGAAAATATTTTCCAGTGTGCACTACAGGAAGATGTAGGCCCTGTGTATAAACTGAAACCTCATAATTTGTCCAGTCAAATGCATGCAGCTACAGCAGGCTCTCGTGCTTAAGAGAAATGCCATGTAAGATCATTAAAAATGCCTGCAAATAGAAAGTCAACAAAATTGGACCCAGCCAGACAACACACTCTGATACACTGGTGTCAGAAAGACAAAAGCTTCTGCAACAAATCCCCCATATTACTGCAAACCCTGGATGAACATGAAATAAGAGTAAGAATAGAAAAATACACAAATAACAAAGTACTATGCATAAATATCAGCAGCCTTAAAGGCAAAAATATTTGTTAAAGAAGAGGAATTTTTTAAAAAATCAAAAACATGAACCTGCAAGGCATCTGTTAAAGAACATCTTTTATTTAATGACATATGATCTATATCCTTTTTTCTGTCTCTGTTTTATTATGGAATTTTCAAAGGAGGTAAAGGAAAACAGATAGCAATGTTTAAATAATGCTGACTTTTCCTTCAACTCCTTTGAAAACCCGAAGGAGTTGTGCAATCTGCTACCCTCATTACCCTGCTAATTAGTTTGTTGAAGACAGACAGGAATGCTTTACTGGTTTTCCATATAGGTATGAGAAGATGACATATTTGTGACTACATTCATGTTAACAGAAAGGGTTTTCCAACTCAGTTATCACACTGGCCAAACAAAAGTGGCCAAACAAAAAATGTGTCAGCAGTTCACATCCCAAAAGAGACATGTTGTTATGGCTGATTTTTTTTAACAGCTTCATCCCAAAATTTTAACAACTGAACTGAATTCTTGCCTTCATTACACTGTGGCATATTTAAAAAAAGGTAAACTCCTTGTGCAATGAGGCATTAACAAGCAGATCATGGGCCATTCAAACATCTCTGCTTCAGATATATGTATATATATATATATATATAGATATATATAGTCACATGTTAGATCTTAAGGGCAATTGTGAGGATTTGGAGGAATAAGAACATCAGTGAATGGATAAACAAAGTAACTATCAACATTGTACAAGTGTGGAAGAAATCAAAATTTAGTTTTGATCCATATTTGGAGGAGTTTGGAGTTGGAAAATTATTATTATGGAGATAGACTGTGGACAACATTTCACTGACATCTTATTCTCATATTTCTAAAAACATAGGCTGATATTCTCCCAAGGCTACTACAGATGTCATTAATCATATTTGTAATTGTGCCCTTAAAAAAAATCACCATGTCAAAAATCATTGAGGGTGAAGATTCTTTTTTTCTTCTTTTGATTTCTGATTTCATTATTGGAGTTTTAATTCATGTTGCAGCATCACATAAACAAAACATCACACCAACAAAACCAACTGATTAGTAAAGTAAACAATACTTGAGCTAATCTTAAAATGGCACTAAATATAAACATTTTTACTTTGTGAAGGCTATGCAAATTGATTTGCTTGTTTCTGTTAAAAATAAAGTCAGTTCTAGGACTGTACTTGGACTTATAATTATGGGGAAATAATGGTGTCTCACACTTTTAAGAGCACAGTTTCACTACATGTAAGGAAATTGGCCTTTTTTGTGCAGTGGGGTCAAAAAGATGTCTACAGTTGAATAATATTAATTATTAGAGCTATTGGACAGATATTTTTAACAGCGTAGAAATATAGAATTGCTTTGAAGGTCAGATATTCTAATTGAAAATTATATTCCAGTCTGTGTAGTAAATTTGAAAATTATATTCTAGCCTGTGTAGTAAATTTCCACTCTTTACTTTGTTTCTGAACCAAAAAATTCTTCTGACGCAAAATATTTATTTAAAAGCATCTGTATAGTATGGTTTGATCTGAAATCAGCCTCAGTTACAATAGCTGTGAAAAAGTACCACATCAGCTAGTTGTGTTTTGTTCATAAGCAATATTGAGTTTGAGTTTGGCATCAGTCTTCATTCTTCCAGGAAAGTCATGGTTGTGCCAGAACTGAATGAAACTGTAGTGGTATTTTGCCTTCTGATTTTTTTTTCCTTTTTCAGTGATTGTGCCACTTTTTTATTATGAGAACATAAAGACTAGCAGAAATCATAAAAGCACACAGAGAACAAGTAAAAGGCCACCCATTTAAAAAAAAATCCAAATCAACAGAGAAATAAAAGTAATAAGATTCAGGGTGCTCTTTTACCCTTTAATTTTCCCTATGACTTGGTATCTCATGAATCATCTCTGTAAGGCACACAGCTGATGTCAGATGAGAATGTTCAGTCTTTTTCTTCAAAGGAGACAATGAAAGAAGAGGGTAACACATTTCATTTTTAAATTTGGAAAGTACTGCAGAGCTGATCTAAACGAAGCAATAAAGTGGTACAACAAATCAATTAAAAGTATTGCCTTCACGGGAAAAAGAACCAAAGGAAAAGTGTCTTCATGTTCTGATTTCCCCTTGGTGGCATTTTCCTCTCCTTTTTCATGCACATTATGAGATTATTGTAATTGAATTGTGTTTAGAAAATTTTACACACAATCTGTGAGTAGAAGGCAAAATAGAACAGGCCTAACTTTGGCCTAATGTTTAAGTGCATGAGCAGTTGCATAAAAATTCACTTTGAGTCATGTGAGTAACTAGGATAGACAAGTCAGACACTGATGTCTTCAGGTCGGAAGAGTTGAACTTCCTTTCCTGCAGGTCAGTATACATTCCTACACAGATCTCAGATCTCACCGGATGAATTTGCTCTTGTTGAGTCTTACTCTCCATATGTTGAAGATAATATGGCTATATTTTCACATAGTAGCATCATTAAACTCCATATGTAAGACTCTGGACATAAAGTAAAGATGCCTTAATCCTTCTGTCATGTCCCGTGTCTCCCTATTAAAAAAAAAAAAAAGAAAAAAAGAAAACAAGTAGTAAGTGTAACAAGTACTCTGTGTACTCCTTCACTAATCATGTACCTCTTCAGAACACTTAACAGTCCGTACTAATGCTTGTTGAAGATGAAAATATAACCACTTAATTTATGTTGCTCTCCTCTGTGTTCTTTTTTTGTGCACATTTTAAAATTCAATATATTTGTTTCTGTTCCCCGGCATGAACTACATGGGACATTGATATTTTTAGACTGAGTTGCCATTATAATAAATGATTTCAAGGATTTTCAAAACCAAAAGGAAGATTAGAGATCTGTTAGGCCAAGAAGACACATTCTACATAATCCATTATTAAGTGTAGATCAAGTCTAGAGATACATTAAAACTAAGACAAAAACTCAAACAGCAAAGATACAGTTTTGTTTGTGAAAAGAATTGCCCTCCAAGATCTTTCAGTGCCTTTTTGTTCTGCCTGCCCACAGTTCTCTGAGGTCTTAATATTATAGATGCAATAACTTTCCTGGTAGTTAATGAATGCCAGAAACACCTAAATCTACATGTGCTAAAAACCATCCCAGAGGAAGACTTCTAAAGTTAGGTGAGGTCAAGCCCACCAATCAGTCCTTGAGATGAAAGGACCAGCAGATGAAACAACAGGGGGAAAAAAAGTCACTTTTCATTCGGTTCCTTTCAATCTTACAAGTATGATTGGAACAAGAGTTTTCCTAGAAAAGTTGTTCGTTTCTTCTTCAGCAAAAATCTCTTTGGCCCTTAAGATACCTTTCTGTTTTTCTGCCAAAGGTAACAAGGAAAACAAGATTTCTGTACATCAAGTTCGCATCTTCTCCATTCTTTCATTTTCATCTTCCCAGAATGTTCTGTTAATGTCATTGTGTCTTAAAGAGATTCCAAGAATCACCAGGCCGATGGTGCTCTCTCTTTTCCATCTGCTGTACCAGCAGCATTGTTCTTCTTTCCTCCCTCCTTATTCTGTTGTTTCTTCTTTTGCACCATCCTTGAGCAGCTATTCTTGTTTGGCCTCCTTAATATATTAATTATTTACTTTTGACTTACCTCCCAGAACAAATGAATTTAGGTGATTTTGTAGAATAATAGAGATGATGTGGAAAGGAAAATATAGATTTCTGATTATGGTCCAGCAGATCAGTTAAAGACTTAAAACCCTTCCTTAAAACACTATGATAAATTGGCCTGAGATTTCAATCATCTATTTTCAAAAAAGATGGAGAACACCTTGAAAGGACAGAGAAATGCTTGTAGTTCCAACCACTGACATATTGTCTTGTTGGTGGCATTATCTTGTAAAAAGATCCTGGTTCAAGGTCTGGTTAAAAATCTGAAAATTGCTGTTTTCTAACTAATTTAGGACTCTCAAGCTTATCATTATTTGGAAATTTACAGCTGTTCCATCCATCATCAACATGTTAATAGGCAGTTGTGCAACTCTCAGGAGCCTGCCATAAGAAATAGAAGCAGTAGGTACAGCTGGAATCCCTTTCCACCTCAGGAGCTTCTTAACAACATTCTCAGATGTGTAAATGATCCATTAGTAACCAGAGGGAATTGCTACAAGCATAAAAAGCTGCCATCACGGAATGAGATGAACCTTTCACATTGTGATGAGAAACTGCTGGAACAGAAAAGCCTGCAGACCAAATCAGTATTGCACAGGTCTGTAGAAGCAAATTTGCAAACAATTATCAAATACAATTATCAAAAGCCACTGAAGGTCTGTTCTTTTGTATGAGAAGTTTTATGGGATCTGTCTTATCTCTGTTTTTCTTCTAAATCTTAGAGTCCTTATGACATCTTAGTTGTTGCTTTCACTGCAGAATAAACATTCAATCCAGCACATGAGCCATGGTAGCTTCACTCTGAATTTCTTTTTCTGGCCTGGCTCAAAGCCTATTTGATCTTCCTGTTGTCCTTAATACATTTAGTCATTTCCCTTCTTCTTGGCAGCCAGCTTCTCCCTGGTCCCCATGACTGTTCTTCACTGCTCATTTTTCTAACTTCTCTCTCAGCAGCCCCACTGGCAGCTCTGTTTCCTCATTATCAACCATTACACCAGGAATCCCCCTTTCCAATGGCTACTTCTTTATTTATTTATATGGATTTTTGTCTGCCATGCCTAGACTAACAACTTAGAATTTGCATGTCTGTGCTCCAGAGCTTTTAGAATTATGATCTCATTTATAGCTTTCTCCAGTAGAATATCTCATCCAGAAGAATTTGTCCATGAAGCCCAGTATAATTAAAGCAAGTTTTCTACACTTCTTCCTTTAATAACCACATTCCTCTAAACGTTCTGCAATGACCATTTCCTCTAATGAATCCATATTTCCACCATTTCTTCTTGCTTTCCAGTCATATATCACACAACCATTGCCACCGTCTTTTTCAAATTTTACGTTCCTTGACAATTTCTTATAAGTTGTTAAACTGTTTTTCAGCCCTATTCAGGGTCCCCCGCTTGCTTCTTGAGTTCATACATACGTTGTCGGAAAACCAGACTTACTGAAGAAAAGAGGAAAACCAGGACCATTGAAGAAGTTCTTCTTCTGAGTAATTAATTGTATGACCTCATTGTCATGCTTTCCTCTCCCCTTATGACTTTCTGGCTTGTGATTTTTTTTTTTTTTTTTTGGTGAGAATCCTAGAAAATTCCTGGCCACATACCAAATAATAGATTTAAATTATAAAAGCATTTTTAATTGTTTAAATATTAAAAGACAAAATTTTCTTTATTTTTAGAGATTCATGTGAAAGTTCAGGATTAATTGGTAGAATTGCTGGCTGAGGTTGCACCTGTTCTATGGAATTGGGATTCCTTTGCAGATCCATCTTAAACAGTTATAAATTCTTAAGGAAAATCACCACAAAGAGGAAAAAAATACAAAAAAATCACTCCTTTTTTTTTTTTCTTTTTTTTTGAGAAGACACAGGCATAGTCAGATCATATCACTTGATGTTGTCTGGTTGTTATTTTGGATGCTTGCAATACCCAAGATTGCACTTTCACTTCCTAAACATTCTTCCAGGGGAAGAAATCTGTTGATGACTCAACATCACCTCCAGAAGTTACAACCATTGTTCTCTGAGGGGATTACTTCCTGTTCTTTTTCTTTTGGTTAGAAAATTGCAGTGTGTTTTTCATCTCTAACTGATCCAAGAACAATGTTAACAACTATTGCTTTTTAAGAATGAAGTGTAAACATCTCTGATAAAAGAAGAATTTTTTGCTATCTAGATGGTTTCAACTGCTGTTGTTTTACAAGTCTCCACTTTTTTGGTTGTTCTTTTATTTATGGAGCATAAAAATTACAGAGAGAGCTTTAAAACCAAGTAAATATACACAATGTTAGAAATCTAGGTGTGATTGATTTGCCTAAATGTTAGTGACTTCTTCCAAACTAGTTAGCAAGGCCCCTGTCACAATCAGTGCAAGGAAGCAGTCATGTCACTGTTAAATTCATCATAAGTTGGGTATCTAAAACAGATCAAAGAAATGTGCTCTTTGCTCTCTACTTATAAAAGAGGTGTGGAGACTTTATTTTTGATGTAGATGGCTGTGATATACACATGCAACATTTGCTGATAAAAATCTTATCTTTATCATTCATCCCTTTATTTGCATTGTGGGCCTAACTGTTGGTGAGCAGCAATTCCACAGATACAGAAAACTGTCACTTCCTCTGAGACCTTATTTTCTGAATAAAGGCCTTTCAAGAAAAACAGATGACAAATCAAATCAAAGATGAAGAGCAGTCATTATTTAACTTCACTTTGCCCCAAATTCACTTTGTGATTATGACATAAAATGTAACCAAACCATAAAGGAATTTCCAAAAGCCACTATCAAGCAGACATAGGACAACTATTTCCTGAATCAGACAACAGAAGGAGAGCTAGATGTACCTGTTTTCCCTTTTTTTAGCAAAACCTGCCTTTCTACTTCACAACCTGATATCACTGCTGTCTCAGACCTCAGAAATATATGCTATCCAGGCAGGAGGACTTATTTTTATCTCTCATCTGTAAGTAATTCCCAAAGATGAATTCACAATAGCCATGTAAGCATGAATCATAAGTGATTCTGTCTTTCAGTGATGAGTAAAATTCTGTATGTTCAACCAAAACCCGAGCAACCTCTGAAATGGAATAAAATAATTGCTTGTAGAAGAATACAGACACATTCTTGTGGTAGGTCCTGTTGGAATGATGTCCAGGTCGCCTAGAAATGTAGTATTGGCTGAAGGATGAGGGAAACTTTCTTCATCCATTATAATGGAAAGTCTACCTATTGCAGACTCCAAAAGCTGGAAACTACCAAACAGAATGTCTAGAGGTGATTTGCCACTGCACATGCTTAAATACCTTATCTTTAAATCCCTAAGATATTTATATGTTCTGCTTTTCTTTCCATCTCTACATTCACCTTGACATCACATGTAGTAATGATTTAATGTAAATGCAGTTTGAGTTGAAAATACAGTAAATCATGTTACTGTTCTGAAACTTGTTCAAAAAAGCATGTCTGTTCCACAGACTTAGGGGATTTTTTAAAGAATTTGAAAGGACCTTCTTTTTTGCCATGGTTTATTTCATCCATTTTACCCAAATAGTAGGGTTAATGATATCTTCTTGAAATGGGGAACAGATGGAGATAGGCTGTTCATGGCATGTCAAAAATAATAATAATAATAATAATAATAATAATAATAATAATAATAATAATAATAATAATAATAAATAATAATAATAATTAAAAAAACCCAAACAACTAAAAAAATAAATAAACTAGGTGGTTCAGTTATAAAAGTAAACAGCCTAATTTGCCTCTTCTAGCTGCACAAAGAACATCTAGCTTCACAAATGCTTGTTTCACTTAATGAAGTGCAAAAAAGCTACTCAATTCCATCAATGCAGTGGAAAAGATGAGGATTTTGAGTGAAAATCCATGAAAAAATCATATAACACAAAATTGAAGGAATTCTGCCTATGATGCTGAGTAGCTTGCTCTTCAGAGTTCAGACTCGTAGGTAGTTCTGAATGCTCTTGTTTTCAATGTCTCTGTATAAGCTTTTTCTGTTTTTACTGAAGTCCCAAATTTAAAGCTTACACTTCTGAAAACTCAATGATGTCCTAAATATGAATCTCAGAATCTAGTTCTAGCCATCTGTTTTTGAAAATGTTGGTTCAAAATGTCATGGTTTTGATTGATATCTAGCTCACAGGGAGATTCATTTGACAGGACAACACACATTCTCTGAAAGTCCTGCACAATTTTCAAACAGCAAAACATGTTTTCAAAATTACTTTAGTAATTGGGCACATAATTTCCATTAAAAAGAATATGAGCGGGATGTACAAATGATGTGGCATAGAGTTGCAGGGCACTTACTTTCTTGGTGTCTTTTATTACAGGCAAGAATATAATACAGTTCTATCAATCAACATAATAAAAACAGGCACATTTCATGTCATCACAATCTCATTAAAGTTATCATAAAATCTCACTGTATTAGCAGTTGAAAACTTATTTTCATGCCTAACCTGGCCATTTCTTTTTCGCCTATTCTGTGTTCTACTTCTCCTCTCAGCATGTTTCTGCTCCCATGGTATGCTTAAATAAGAACGTCTAGTTGGATTAAAAAAAAAAAAAAGACATATTAGAAAAAAAATTGCATTCAAACCACTGATTTTAGGGAACTCAGTCCTTTGTTGGAAACACAGCAACTGTGGCAGCTAAAAGCTTAAGAAAAAAAATTTTAAAAAGAGAGAAAAAAAATGAGAGTATGAGTGAAGATTTTCAAAAAACTACTTCCATTGTTTTAATCAAAATCCAATTTATTCTTCTATCTAAACACAGTATCCTTGTGGAATAAAAAGCAAAGCCCTTCTTCAGGCATCACCTACATTTCTAGTAATTCTGCAGAATAAGCAAGCTCTATGTCATTGTTTGGCCATTGCAACATCTAGTTTTGTATTCCTAAAGGGAACAAGCAAACTTGATTCTTGAAAACACTTATTGCACTTGAGTCATAATCACTCAAGTCACACTTGCGACCCTCCACAGTGAAATACTTTATGTGGGTATTCAAGAGGGAGAGGGAGAGCTGGAGAAATTCAGTATTATGTGGCACATTCTGTATTAAATTTGGAGAATGCTTGAACTACTAGTTACACTTAGCATTATGATTCCCCTAAAATGATTTCTTTAGTAATTCTGATTACTTTAAGGAAGGATATTTTTGAAACCAGGTAATCTATTAAAGGTTTGTCCAAAAAGTACTAAGAACCATCCCAATTTCAGTTTTTAAAAAGGGTAAAAAAATTCAAAAATAGTTACATTTCATGAAGTTTTGTGAAAATGTGGAATGCATTTGAAAAGAGAAGAGAATCCTTGTGAAAGAAAAGCAGACAGAAATTAGCTTTTTTGGAATTTAGAATTCAAACCCTTTTGGAAGTAGCTGTAAATCTGGCTATGCAGAGTATCATCCAGCTGGGCTGGTCAGACTTTCATGTCTTGTGGATCAGAACTTTTCCTCTGTGGATGTAAGTCTAGAACAGGCTGTGCTGGGGGTGGACTAAACCCCCTACATGTGCCTCTTGGCTGATTGGGGCCTTCATATTCCATATAAATGGTATCATTACTGCCCTGGGGTAGAATGTAAATCCTTCTACTGTTTGTGAAGCAACAAAAAAATCCTGCTATGAAGTCTGAAATATACTAATCACTTCTACTAATGATAAAGAGTAGCTCACTAGATAGACTAGATGATCTAATGGTATTTCCCATTTGTAATAGTAGAATTAACATAAAGCAGCTGTATGGGTCTGGGTAAGCCAGTGATGCAATCATTCACTAGAGAAAACAAAAGAAGTCTCAAAGATTCAGGAGATACCTAACTGTTGAATTACTCAGCATCAGAGATGGACTACTTAGGCTATAAATACATACAAGAACCCAAAATTCCTCATGAATTTGCCACATATAGGTATTTAATAGTGACACTTGATTTTTCCACTTTCAATAGTTTTGCTCATTATTGTATACTTAGGTGAAACACCTCTTATATGTAGCCATTGAACTATCACTGATAGTCCCAGAAACCTTGCTTCCTTATGGCCTTCTTATAGGCTGGCACTCTGTAAATAGATAAGACAAAATAACCCTATTTCTTAATGAGCCCTTTTCAAATAAGAAATCCTGGAGGGGTGTCTCACAAACATAGAATACAGAAAAATAATCTGCATTTTAATGATAATATCAGTAGCTGCAATACGTTATTCTCTCAATATGTGTTTCATACTATGATAAAGACTGAAAACTGCACATTTAAGTAATTGACAGAAATCTTTTCAGAAAATATTATATGCTTAGAGAAATCCAATAGCTTCTGTTGCCAGCTTACCTTTTGAAAAATAAAGGAAAACTTGAAAGCATACCTATACTTGTTCACTCTCCAGTTCACAAGTGATCCCAGCTTTCAAGGTTTCATCTTCTACAGAAAGAGGCAATTTCCCAGAAGTGCCTGTATCTGTCCAAAAAAAAGACCCTCATTATATAAAGATAATTATGCTTGCCAAGTTTGAATTTGGTTCACATAATTGGAGCATTTTTAAAATTTACCCTTTTACACCATTGTGTTGGATGAAAAAAAAAAAAAAAAAAAAAAAGCAGGTTTCACTATATTGAGCTGAGTTATCATTCAGATAAAAACACTAAGGAAATTGACCGGAAACATTTTTCTGTGTGGTTACATCACTGACGTCAATTAGAAGTTCTGTGTATTTCAAGAACAGATGTCATTTTTCAAATGTTTTGTATTATAAATAAATTGGCTTTTGACCTGAGTAATGTGATAGCTGTACTTTGTAAATACAATTACTTATGGCTAAACAATTGCAAATTTCCAGCTCTGAGACGTGTTGACTTACAGAAATGCATGACATTAAAAAAAAAAATATAAAAATTATTTTTTAATAATTCCTTTTAATCAACATAGAAGCATGACAGGATATGCTGAGATACAGTGAATGAAATATTAAGGATTTCTCATTTTACCTTGCATATTTTAGTTCTCAGAAATTTGATCTTTATGCTTAAAGAAACCCAAAACCCCAAAACACTAAAAAAATCAACGAAACTCCAAAACTTCAAACTGAAATGAAGTGATCCAGTCTAGAAAAGTAATTCTCTAACCAATGGCTTTGTCTTGGAGAGCTGAAGCAATGTTGTTTCCTGTAAGTTGTCTTTTCCAACGATTTTAATGGAGTATTTAGCTGGCATAGAAAGCTGTAGTTGCCAAAGCAGAAGGATCTGTGATCAGTCAAGGGCTCTGGATCAGATTCGCAAAGACTTACTGAAATATATCAGTCCCACCTTGTAGACTTGCAAGACAAAATATGGATTAAAGTGAGGGATAAAGTCCAAAACTGATGCAAAGATTCAACACCCATCAGTGCCAAACTCTGAATGGATCAAAACTGGCCTAATTCATGTCTGCCATCTCAAAATCAAGTGATTCTGAAAATTTATTGCCATAGTTTTATGTTAAGGTTTACATGATGCTGACACCTCTCTACCAGCTCTCAGTCTTTCAAAATGGAGTTGCTCAGTGCTTTCTTCTATTTTGTGCCTTAGACCCTTATTGGGGTAGATTATCTTTTCTTAGGTTTGATGTTGAAGATGAAAAAACTGCCTCCTGAGTTCATTTGCCTTACAGTCATTATACCAGTTCTGAAGATTTGTATGGATGGAAAAAAAACAGTGAGTGAATTTGCACCCTCCTGCTGAGATATTGCTTTTCCACAGTAGAGTCGGCTCTTACAAAAATTTTATCCTGGAAGATGATGAATCTGTTGGTTTTGAAAATCCTTTGATGTCCTCCTTTTTTCTTTCTTCAGTGACTTCACAAGGGACTATCAGAGAAATTAACCAAATGTTTGTTGAGAAAAGACATTATTCTTAAAGCTATTGCGTATCTAGATTAAATGCTCTAAATACAATTAGATCTACTACAAATATTTCACTAAAAATGTTTTGCTTTGAAAATAGCTGCTTCAAGAAGATGTGTCCATGGACCTATGCATTACAATTCTTTTTTTCATTTTTCTTTTTGTGGGTGGGTATTTTGTTTACTATTGAAAGAAAACAAAGCAGAAAGACAGAAAAACTGAAATCAGATAAATCAATAGGAAAGGAATAGGAAAATCTTTGTACATCTGGCTGAAATGTGTTAGCACAGACTTTCAAAGATTTTCTGTCTCTTTCTTGTCCCAGAGAAAATTCTCTTTGTGTCAGTTCCAGTTTTGGAAGAAAAATGAAGGGGTAGATATTCCTCAACTCAAGTAGATATTGATAGGACTGATAGCTTGAGGATTGCAAGAGGCTACAGAATATTACAATCCTCTAAGAGCATCAGCTCATTGGTACTGGATATCTCAGTTCAAACCCTAAATCCAAACCCACCATCCACTGAAGATTATTTACTCTGATTAATTCTGCAGGACCTGAAACTCTTGAGGTGTCTGAGGACCCAGCTTAATTTTAAAGTATCCTGAACACCTTGTACTTCCTCCTTATTATGTTCAATGCCTGAACCACTGCATGACAGACTAACACTTGATGGAAGCACAGAGACTACACTTATACCATCCCATGCACAGGCAGAAGGCAGTTTAAAATATGCTGCAAATTCAGGGTTTATGCATAAGAAAAGTTGCTCTAGGATAAAACTGATTGTGAAAGGTACTATAGAAGTGGAATGTATGGGTTGTTTGCGTGAATTTTGTCCTTTGTCCATGACAGGGTGTGAACTTCCCTCAATTGTGTATCCACAAGGTCTCCCTCACATAGAAAAGAAAGATCTATAAGCTATGAGGTATAGATCAGCACCTCCATTAGTGGAATTGTTCAAAACTGAATTCGTAGCAAGCAATAAGGGGAAAGTTCAGGGTTTTTTTGTTTTGTTTTGTTTTGTTTTTGTTCAGAAGTTTATGGTTGCTTTTGGAAGCTGCAGCTGCTCTTCAATAAAAGTCCTAGGAAGTCTTAAAGTTAAAAAAGAATTAGAGAACTATAAGCTTGCAGTGCCATTTGGACCTTACTTCAGTAAAAATGTTATTTTATTTATATGGAGAAGAAATTAAGAATGACAATACATAATATATATTAACCCTTGGAAAATCCCTTTGCAGGGTATATGGAACTGACATTGATTAAAGGAGAAATCCCACATGTGTTTTTGTCCTGTTCTAAATTATTCACGTCCTGGCAAGACAGCATTTCATGCACATCCAAAAATAAATAAATCTTTGAAAAACCAACTGATTTTTGAACGCTGGATTTTGAAAGAGGAAAAGAGAAATTGTATGTCCATCCACAAAAATTAGGAAAATTAATTTATTGTTGGCTGGGAAGAGATTTGTTCTTTTCTGGAAAACAGAAGGATTTACCTTGTTATCTTAATAAATTCCAAACCTTTAGAAATGTCAGAATCACAGAAGGCTGCACTCTTCTGTTTAAATCAGTTTTAGCTTTCCGTCCAGGACTACCTTTACAGAATTCAATAATTCATATTTTTAAGCATACAGTAATTTCCACTGAGGAAGAATAAAGGTTCTTAGGAGTCAGACACTAGGTAGACCTAAAGCTATTTACCATAAAGATGGACTAAAAGTTACCCTTTTTTGGTTACAGATCTGTACAAGCCCTGACCTACACTTCCCCAAGAGAATTCCTTCACTGTCTTCTGGTCAACTCATAGCTTTGCTTTTTTTTTTTTTTCTCAGTATTTTAACTTTAAATCATTCTCAGTACTTCACCTCTTCAATGTATTTTAAGGAATAATAATGAATAAGTAGCATGTCATTAAAATTACTGCAACCAGTGTAACACTTCGTAGCTCCAAATAGGATTGTGATTCTTCTTAACACAGAAGAGGATCAGCTGCTCCGGCCAACTCCCAGTCTAACAGGGCATGAGACAGAGGGTAGCACTACTATCGTGGTCAGTGAAAGGCTTATATATGGGCAATGGGCATGAAATCATGAGATGTTTTGCCAAAGATCCTACAGGATATCTGTGGCTTAACCAGGCACAGTGCACAGGATTAGTCTGAGCACAGAGTGTAGCCTGTGCTATTGTGAAAGTCTACAGCTGTCTCATGAGACAGAAGCAAGCTTTTTTGGGATGAATGTCCTCTGATCCTAAAAAGAGACATTAAAGATAAGGTAGAAAATGTCTAAACCTATCACTTTGAACCAGGCAGAAAACCAAATATCGAGTTCAATAGCAAACATCTGTAATAAAGACACAAAATTAGGGAAAATGGATTCCACCTCCTGCTTTTATATTACCAGAATTCTCAACTTTTCTTTGGCTCTTCTTTAAAATTCCCATTTTAAAGATGAGAAATGGGAGAGACAAAGAAAGGGAAAGAAAAAAATATAAGAAAAGAAATAATATGGACACTATTGCAACTTCTTTGTAGACAAGAAATTATTCGAATGATATCCAGGACCCTGACAGAGCAGTGAAAAGGCACAATTAGATTTCTCAGAAATAATTTAAATCAGCTGTATGGCATTTATGGCATTGAGGCCTTTGCATGGCATCTCTTCTCTTTTTCTATGAAGAGACCCCGATATTATCAGTGCTCCCAGTCCTCTACACAAGACTTTGGCTTTCTCAGACTCCGTCTCCTTGCACTCTCTTTGGTCAAAAGGTCTTATATTTGTAATACCATCAGTGTTCATCAGTGTTCATCAGTGTCCAAATAATTTTCAAAATTCGGAGGTGTCTGCAGTGGTAAAATGTGGGCCTTTAAATAACAAGTCCCTTCGAGGAAAAAAAATACTCAGTTCCTACAAAATATCCGTCACCTCCATTGCCCTTAACCCTCCCTGGCTAGACAGTTCCCTGCTAAAACCACAATCTCATTCTGCCTCATAAAGCTGCTATTTATCTTACTATTTGCCATCTCTCCCTTTCTGGCTTTCCAAAGCTTTAGGTAAAGTTGATGTCTTTGGACTGCAGGCTGTTGAGGTCATGGCATCCAATTAAAGCATTACCTTACACAAGCTGTGACTTTCCAGAATGCCTCTTTATGACTGTTTTCACAGAGAAGTGTTATTACCTGCAGCATCTTCATTTTCTTTTTTCAAACACGGAGGAATAGATTGGGGTAGCAGCTGATAGCACAAAAAAAGGAGGTAAATTCCCAAGTGCTTCACACAAACTGTGCCTCTTGCAGTGTGGAGTTGTTCTGACAGAGGTGTTGTCAGGCTGCTGGCAAGGCCCTGCAAAACATCTCCCAGGACTTCTCTGACAGCCTGACACTGTGTAGTGCTTTACTCTGCCCAGATCAGCTTTGGACTGTTTATATGGCTATGGAATATGGGCCTTTGAGTAAAAAAAAGGAGCTATAAGCAGCTTCCAGACATGTGGGCAGTGTAGCTACATGGGGATACTAACGACCAAATATTAAGGATTATCAAGGTTTTTCCTTTACTTAGTTTTTAATTAAGCAATTAATTCGAAGAATAAACATGAAAATAGGATTTATTCCAATGGGTGTTAAATTTTGGAAGACTCTGGAAGAAATGCTTTTCTTAAAAAAAAAAAAAATCACTGAGGAGTTAAATAGAAACCTGCATGGTTCCTGGCAGAGAAATAAGCTTCTGACCTAAGCTTTACACTCAGCTCAAATAAAAAAAAAAAAAAATGCTCAGCCCTTCTAACTTCGAGAAAACTTTGGTTAAGATTCTATTATGTACCTCAATTTTGTCAAAGATATAGAATACCTGGGGTTTTTTTGGGGTTTGTTTGTTTGTTGTTGGTTTTTTTTTTTTACCTAGAGATATTTTTCCAAGACAACAGAAGTCAAAATTCTGTCCATATGTCATGGCTGAACATTACCCAATTTTCCTTTCTCATCTTCATGCTATTTACAGCATAAATGGTTAACATTAGAAGCAGCTGCAAACTAAAGTGTGTGCATCTAAGCACTGGTTTATTGAATTTGCATTTTAAAAGCCCACAGTCAATTGAATTCAAAATATGCAGTAAAGCAATCAAATTATCCTTTTAGCTTTCTTCTCCTGAGTCAAAAAACTGCACACATAGAAAACCAGTGGCCTAGTGTTAAAACCAAATTTATTTCATTTTTATTTTTTTTTCCCAGAACTTATGGAAAGTTTCAATGCCTTTGCAGCCTGGTAATCTGAAATGAGAAAGCCAAAGGACTGCTGAGCTGTTATTTCAAAATCAAAATCATGAGTAAGAGTCATGAGTGCTGGTGCAGCCAAGCACAGACTTCAACGAAGTTGTAAAGATTTATACTGTGAGGGGCTGTCTTCCTGTTTAACTGGATCATTGTCAGATAAACTGTCAAGCCATTTTTTTCTTTCCCTATCCATCTTTCCTTTTATACCCTCTGGCATAAACATCGAGTTCTCAGAGTCACCAGGGCACTGTTTTGGATGAGGGATGTTTCCACTTTTAATAGATACTGGTACCATGCTGACATTGCTGGAGGATTAGTGTGGATTTCACTTATTGACTTTTTGGCTTTTATATCAAGACTGAAGTACTTGGAGTGAATGAGATGCCAGTCACAATTTTTTGACTTGCATTTTCTTCCAGCAGTGCCGCCTCTAGAAGCCAAATTGTTGAGATGCTGCTTTCCAAATCCTGCCTTGTGGCAACCCGAGTCAGTGATTTGCAACATGAAAAGCTTGCCCCTGAGCCTGCACTGGCTCTGGGCTGTGGCTGGTCTGCTCGGGCAGAGCCCTGTACCAGGCTCAGAGCAGCTCACAGAACTCATAAACGTGCACTGCAGTTTGCTTGAAGCCAGCAACTCATCAGTGTGGGTGTCACACTGCAAGTTTGTATTCCTGCCTTACACATCTGAAGAGACTTAGCTGAGCTGCCTGCTTCACCTTTTCTATTCACAATACCTGGGGGAGGTGAATGGACTTAGTCTGTGCCATAATGGTTTAATATCATCTCCCAGTTCTTGTTTTTTCAGGCAGGCTCAAACTTCAGCCTGAGGCCCAAACAAAGCTATTAGGGAGAGTCCTTCAAGTGTAGTTCACAACTGCTGTACAAATTTCCAGCACAAAGATAAAGTAGCTCTGAGCATTCTGCCTGTAGATGACAGAAGGCAAGCCCTGTGGGCAGGGAGTTCATTGTCTCAGCACTGAGTGTGAAATGGGAGAGAAACTACAGTCCTATGCAAACTAGGAGAAAATACAAAAAACAGTAATTAGCTGTGTAGAAATGCAAACAAATTCTCAGAGAGATACATTTTATCCCAGATGAGTTGTGAATATGAACTGGGAATGTGACCCATAAATTTTAAAGCCAGAGAGCATATTATAAATCTTTCGGTCAGTCACCTGCATTGCCTAGGTTGCACTTGTGCAGCATGGTCACGTGTATTCACATGGTTGGGTTTGGGCCCATTTTTTATAAGGCTGCTGTTGTTTCTTCCCTTAGGCTGATTGTAATTAGAAATAGGATCAAGGCTCTGGTACGGAGTTGAAATACATCTAATGTACCCCATATCCACAGGGCTTTGCAATTAGCATTTACAGCTGGATCCATACACCAGCCTCATTTTTAAATTAATTCTAACTTCACAGAGTAGCTAGAGAATTCTCCCACATTAGGAATTTGGCTGGTGCTACATGCCTGGTGAAACAGCTTTATCCCTGCAGTCCCACTGTGGAGGTGTACTTTCAGCCAAGGCTGTAGCCTGTGGTGAGTCATAGATAATGGCTTAGGGAAATTTGCCTCTAATCTAAGCATTTTTCATTATTTGTTTAAGTGTGCAAGCTTTTGCGTGAACTAGTCTTGCCACTGCATTCCTACTTCCCATTCACTGCAATTAAAAGAGCAAAATGTTTGTAGTTGTGAGGCCCAGACCAACTTCTTCCTACAGAAACCCTGAAGTGCCTTGGGTTATATCCAGAGATGCTGATGGGACTGGGACCTCCTCTGCTGCTGTACAAAGATGATATTTGGGTTACAGGATGTGACCATGTTGGAGAGTTTTCCTCCTCTGTAATCTGCATGAAGCGGTTGTCTTCTGATGCATCCCATAGCAACCACTCTGGCCCAAACTGCAATGATAAAAGTTGCTTCTATGAAACTGCAGAAATTACTGTCATTATGGACAAAGCAGCGTCCAATAAACACTGACTTTTTGTTGGTAATGGGTCTTGATAGCTTAGCCATTCACAAATCTCACACCTGTAGTTTCTAAGTCCTACACAGGTTCTTTGTCACTGCTAGGAGCAGCTGTCTGCACTGTTATAGCTGGGAAAACATAGCAGCAATGTCATAAACCTGTCAGCATAGATGTAAACCAGAAAGGAGAGAAAGATCTCATCCAAAAGAGAAGAGAAAAATAAAATTTCAAATCTGCACAGTTTAGATTAACCAATATTATTTTAAAAAAAACATTCAAAAGCTCTAAGCTAGTGCAAAGATAATAAATATGTTATTATTACATACATACATGTGGCTTTTTTTTTCTTTCTCTCTGTTAACAGGAGAAATTGTCAGGATGGGACTGGAAAGAAGAATTATAGTTGACCCTACACAACAGTTCCCTGTGTAATCTATCAGGAATAAGGTCTTAACAAGACAGGCAGAATTTACAGCCAGGCCTGGGCAGACAACAAGGGAGGTGAAGGTATCAACACATCCCCTAAGAGGTAGGTTGCTATGATCAGGACCATCATGTAACAAATTAGCAGTGACTGTCCTTCTGAAGAGATGTCCAGGGATGTTGGACAACTCTTCACGGTTACCACAGTCCTTTCTGGCCTTAATACAATATCATGTTGGAGTTTGGGGGCTTTTTGTGGATCTTTGAAGCTTTTTTTTTTAGTGCTTAAGAAAGAATAGTCCTTCTCTTGTGTGTGTTGGAAACAGGAGTTCATCCTGGTCTTTGATAAGTCCTGTGAGAAGAGAGGAGACTCACTGAAGTTCCCTTTTTGACTGTGAGCTCTTTTCTTTGTTATTTTACCATAAGCAGGATATTGGCAAAATGATGTTTTAAGCACTGCATGTCCAAACTGATGTGACACTTGATAACGTTTGATGAAGCTCTGGCATTTTCAAGGGAATGCAAAGGAATAACTACAAAAGGAATGATAAAATGCTGAACTTAGAGCAATGATATCAGTTTATAAAAGAAATAATAATTTATTATTATTATTATTATCTCATTGCATGAACTTTGAAGAAGGGGGAGTGCTCTGACCTCAGTGCCACTTATGCAAGAGCATGCGGTTCTCAAAGAGAGAGAAACAAATTATGTACTTTAAAGTGATTCCTGTGTCTAATGCAAGAATTTTTGTTTGGATAATTCAACAGATCATGCGAGCTTTCCACTGAGGTCAGCAGGACAGCTCACATGAGATGTTCACGTGCCCCAAGTCTGCAAGATACTGATCTCATATATTCCTTATTTATTTATATATTGCTATGACTATCTTGTTTCCATCTCATATTTGTGTCTTCCCTGCACTTTAAACAAAGCCTCTCTCTACGCAATTTTGCATGGACAGCAAGATGAGTATTGGGGCACAGATGTGAGCAAGAAAAATGCACCATTAATCCATTTTCACAGGTCTCAGTAGGCAAAAAGAATTAAAATAAAATAAAAAAATGTATAAAAAAGAAAATCACATATAACTTACATTACTCCCCATTTGTCTTCCTCAAACAGATCATAAATGCTGCCCTGTGGTTATGAATTATATTAATTTATTTGCTAAAAATATGTTGTGAGAAGCTCAATGAGTCACTGACCAGTGTACAGTTTTTGGTGTTCACTGGGACATTTGTTTATGTGACAGGGAACACTTAAACTACCAAACCCAGCTCTTTAAAAGCAGTGTGAAACATGCAGGTGCATGAAGGGGAAAAAGGAAAAAAGAAAAAAAGAAGCCCCCCCCTCCCCACCCCCCAAACTTTTATTTTCATAGAAAAATAAGAAGAAAACGGATTCTCAATGCTAAGAAACCAAGTTACTGAATAACAGGGAATCTCAAATTTAGCTGATAATTTTTTAATAAATGAAACCCACTTTATGTTTATTGGACTAAAGTACTGAACCACCGCTCAGTGTGAGAATGAATTTAGCCAAGATAACTGGACCTACCAATCTGCATATACAATAGACTATAAATGTTAAAAAAAAATAAATCTATGTTTCCACGTTTATTATATGGGGATTATTTTCAGCTGATTAACTCTTATTGAAACAATTGTTCCTGGTATTATTTTTTTTGTAATGTATTCTTTAACACAGCAGATCTCTTATTTATGAATGTGATAGTTTACATTTCTGAACCAGAATTGTCTTCTCTGTTAAGGTGGTGAGGGTCAGGCAGACACTTTAGGGTATGACAGGGAATAACTCTCTGATACCAGGACCAGTTAACAACTCCAAGAAGATCTGTTGGTGCTCTTAAAAAGCATCTTCATATCCATCCTTTCACCTTGCCCTGGATCAGGTGCTCGGAGCCCCATCCAACCTGGCTTTGAACACTTCCAGGGATGGGGTGAACACAGCCTCTCTGGGAAACTTGTTCAAGTGCCTCCCCACCCTCACAGCAAAGAATTTCGCTGTACATAAGTCTCTTTTCTAAAAGCAAACTATCAAGCAAAAAAACTGAAAAAAAAAATATTTCATAGCCTTTACCTAGCAATTCGCAAATGTGACAGCAGAGTTGTTGGATACGTCATCAGCTTTCCTTATACTGCACTCTAACTTCACTTACTGTTTTTCATCTTGCATTTGTGGATTACATCAGACCTCATGTAAATGAAAATACATTTAGTTCTTCAGATGTTTTAGAGAAAACACAATTTGTTTTGGAAAGTGATAGGAAGACGACTGGAGTATTTTCTTTACAATCTTTGCAATTGGAATATGGAATTTTTATAAGGAACAAAGCTCACAGTATTTCATCACAATTTTAGCTATTGTTTCATTTCCGTGTGAAGGTTTGATATTTCACCAAGTTTCACATAATTCTTGAGATGTGGTGTGATAATGATTCAAACAGTTTTTTACTGATAATATTGCCATTTGTTGAATTAACTTCAAAAATTCTTATAAAGAACACACTTTGTCCTTTTTATTATTTTTTGGCATTAGTAAAACTGCACTTGAGTGCTTTAGGTACCATTCTTAAAATAGGTGTTTCTAAACTTTTTTTTTCTAAGAATAAATATGTGTAACACTAGAAAAAGTTGTAAAGACAAAACTAGAAGACATTCTCAAGCATCAAGTAACTTCAAAAAGGGGCATAAGAGAATTTACACAGTAGACAGTAATTTATATTTTGTTAAATAATTTTATTCAGTGAAAGTATTCAAACACATACTTGGCTTCATGCATGTGCAGTGTTTTCCCCAGCATTATAGTGAAACAAGTGCTCAGTTCAGTTCAGAATCTTCATTTCTATGGTTTTCAGATAATTGCGTGCAATTTTTGTTTGCTGGAGCAACCAGACAGACTTACTAGAAACCTCAGAAAGCTTTTCCATAAATAAATTTTATTTTTCAGGACAAATCTTTCTTGAATTTCTGCCACCAAAAATAATATATGAATTTTGTCCTTTAATTATTATAACATACTGTTATTAGTACAAAATGGGGAAAGAGACACCCTGCTACATATATTCTACGTCTACCAATCACAGCTGTTGGTCAAATTTGTTAATCTGTTTGACGTTGCTTTATCATCCACAACAGTACATTAAAAGGACAAAAAAAAAAAAAAAAAGAAATTCCTCAGCTTTATCCTACTTGTGAGAAAATAAATAAGAAAAAACCCACATAATTTTCTTTTAAAATCTAAAATGTATAGCTCTACAGACTTTAATTCATGTTTTATTAATTTAAATATATTTTAAAAATACATTCAACAAAGGATCTTCCTTCTCAAGCTCTATCACACTTTCTTAAGGTTAAGTCAACAATAGTGGAACCCAAGATGAGAGATAAATCACCTTTAAAAGTATTAATCATGAATAGTAAGAAAATATGGACAAAATATCGGTGTAGTCATTTAAAAAATGTTCAGATCATTTTATTATCTGCATCTGGTTCTATTTCACATAAATGTAAGCTGGACATCTATGACCTTTGGGTTAGTAACAGATGCTGTCATGAAGTTGATTATTTTTACATAAGCAAAAGCTAAACAGAATAAATTCAGGCCACCCAATGTTTCCAAAAGGCAGTTGCCTGGCACAGCCGAAGATTGCACTGGTCCATGCAAAACTGTATCCAGACACTCCAGACATAGTTTCCAAATTTTATCATCTGTGGTTTTAATGATGAATTTCATATGTCAGGTTTTCTTCTGACCAATGGTGAGAAATGCCTTCAGAGGCAGAGGCTGAGGGTAACTCTCCGTGTGCAGAAATGTTTGAAAGCCACCAGAAGGTGCTGCAAGCAGCACTGCTGGGCACAGGGGGTGAAGTCTGTGAGCAGCCTGCATGGGCCAGGGAGGAGGAGAACAGAGTCAGGCATGCAGGTGACAGAGAACAATCGTGACTGTCCCACATGATGCAGTGAAGCATATGGATGCCAGCCTCACTGGATATCAGCATGGACCTCATAGAGTTCCTGCTTATGCACTGCAGGCTGTGTATCACTCACACAGGCTCTGGAATCTCATGGCTGTGTACTCTGAAGTGACTCTGGCTGCCATTAGCCCAGAGAAAGAGCAGCTATCTTTTCTAGCCCAGTTAAGATTCCCCCCGAAGAATGGTAAGTATCCTTTCTTAAGTATGTCTGCTTTTTAGAAGTGGTTAATCCTTCAATCTGCTCTTTAAGTTTCTGCTCTTGAGAGGAAAATGCTGGGCAGTCATGAGAATAGAAACTCTTCCTTAAGTGCATTACAATGCACAAGTGTCAGAAAAAGAAAACCAAAACAACCCCCCAATCAAAACCAACAAATCAACAAAAAAATCCTCAAACAGACAAACAAACCAGTACAAGTCAACAAGTATTTAAATTTGGACAAGCAGGCCTTTAAGTTTTAAATAGACAGTTCATCTATCATGAGCAACATTAGAAGAAGAAATTTACTCTCTACCTACAATTTAAATACAGTCTCCCTGGTACATAATCATAGCATTTCTCAGGTTGGGAAAGTCTTCTAAGATCATCAGTTCCAACTGTTAACCCAGCATCTTCATGTTCACCACTAAGCCATGGCCCCAAGTGCCATTCCCACACGTCTTTCAAATACCTCCAGGAATGGTGCCTCAACCACTTTTCTCAGCAGCCTATTCCAATGGTTCAAAACCGTTTTTGATGTAGAAAATTTTCCCAATATCCATCTAAACCTCTTCTGTGAAACTTGAGGTCATTTCCCCTCCTTTTGTCACTTGCTACTAGACAGTAAAGTCTGACCCCCACCTTACTACAACCACCACAATTTACCACCACCCCCATTCTAAAACCTCCTCAGTTGTAGAGTCTGAAATATTTATCTAGAGAGCAATATACTACTGATTGAACCACTTTGTTTTTTCTGATTCAATCAGATTTTAAAGCGACTATTTGGTTCAGCAAATCTGACTTTAATTTTACCATGAATTAAAGCTATGTCTTATAACCTCTAAAGCTATAGCCATTAAATTCTCTTTAAAAGGAATTTTAATAAAAGATTCCGTAACTCTTTAAGAAAGCTTATATCATCTGTAGCACTCATTTTATGTTGCACTTCAAAATGGAAGAACCAGGATTTGTTTTGATGCAGGTTCATTACACACATGCCATAAACTTCGGGGGAAAGCCACTGAAAAACCCACCAAAGCATAGTGCAGAAAGACATTAATATGAAACAATGGCAAATGTTGTTTTTCCTAATAGTAATCAGTTCAACAATACATATTTTTTGCTACCTTTTGAAAGATTTGTAATCTGGGTGTTCTGGGTGGGTGGGTAGGTTTAGTGGGGAAAAAACCCAATTAAACAAACAAAGCAATACCTCTTTTACTGCTGTCATCCTCATCTACACTGTTTTGGAACTTGATTTTGGGATCCATTGGATTTTGTAAACCAACAGAATTGCACGCAAAAGCCTCAGATATGGTGAAGGCAGTCCAGGGTTAGTTACAGCAAGATGAATACAGCTAAGCTACAAAACAGAGCATTCCACACTACTCTGTTATTTTAAAACGGCTAATAAAGCTTTTTTAAAAAAGTTCTCTCTAGTAACAGAATATCCATTCACATGAGACAAGTTCTTCTGGAAGCAATAAAGGTGCCTATCTGCACAATGCCCAGGATAGGTTTTCATTCAGAACAGTCTATTTTCTATTTAAGACATTTCACTCAACTAGAGATTCCAAAAGATCAAATATCACACTGTAGGTTCTCCTTCACGCTTTGCAAAGGAGGCCTTACATGCAAGCTGCTTTAAAGTGCAGTTTCCTCATGTCATCTGCCACAATAAAGCACAGTGGGCTATTTTACCTTGAAAAGCAAAGCACACTGGCAGGTTGCTAGAAGCCCACGTGTAGCATCTAAAAGGCGTAAAAATATTTCTCTTACCCTCAAAATCTTAATATCTCAAAATCTAAGTTTAACACCTACATTCCCCCAGAGGTGTGGAAGCATTTGAAAGATATCGTGTCTGACTTACAATTTTTCTCAGTGAAATTTTAGGCAGCCGACAGCTCAAATATTATTTAGTTTGTTGAATTTCCTGTGGCTAATAAACGGAGACGGAAACAGATTCGCCAGTTTGCTCCACTTAGGCAAAAATCTCTTCCCAACACTCCCATAGAACTATCAGGCAGTGCTGGTATTGCTCAGCAATCACCTCAGCCTGGTGGGTGCCCCTTGGGGAGAGCAGGAGTCAATACTATGGTGACAGACCTGCCCTCTCTGCAGGATGCTCTAGTTACAGTTTACTTTCCCCTTGGCCATATTACCCTTACAGTTCTGATCACACAGCAAGTCAGGTTTCAGAAAAGGAAACTCTATGACATGTACCAGGATCCAAGAGTTAAAGCAATGTCCAACTGAAATACAAGCAACCTGTCACCACTGTTCTTCCATGCTGCTGCCTCAGCTAGAGGATTATGCAAAGTTGGATACCACCTCAAATGGTTAGAAAATTTTTGGATGAATAAACAAGCAAAATATTTTCCAAGCCATGAAACAGCCCACCAAAATCAAATCTGGGCTCAATAATACTTCCTATTCCTAATCCTAAATGCTTAGATTCAGCACAGCTGCTTTCCTTGTGGATAGTGAGACCTTCCATTCACTGAAAATTAAGGATTCATTTTAAAGCTTGACACTGTATGACTTGGTAGATTA
Source organism: Cinclus cinclus (assembly GCF_963662255.1). Lineage (NCBI taxonomy): Eukaryota > Metazoa > Chordata > Aves > Passeriformes > Cinclidae > Cinclus > Cinclus cinclus. The sequence continues at coordinate 12,194,186 of NC_085049.1, forward strand.
GAACTGGACATAAATATAAAAAAATCAGAGGTTCAAGTGATTAATGACATAAACACCCTTCTCAGAAATGTCCTAGAAACACTGACTAGTTTCAGAATCCCGTATCACAGCATTTATGAAGCAAAATATAACTCAGTCAAGCTTTGGGGCCCCAAACACACACAACTCTGATATCTTGCACATAGTTACAGATATTTAACCTTTCCAGAATGCTCTAGATCTTCAGGTTCTACCTATCCCTTATTTTTTTCCCATTCCATAATGAAATAACAATTTCTAAAAGCCATAATAAAATGCCGTTACAATACTGGAAAACAAATGCTTAAAAGTGATCATCTTCTTGCTGCAGACATATCTTCAACAGCCTGATGGCAAGACCATTCAAAGTAACCATCCGACCTGTAGGCTAGATGCCATTGCTGCCTCTAAATCTAAGTGCTCAGATTCTCTCTGCTCTCAGAATAGATGTTCTCAGACTAAAGAAAGACTAGAACCTGATTTTATGTCTTTGAGACAAGTATTATAAATGGAAGCACATGATGCAAAAGATGAGCAATATCCCCTTCACCACCACCACTATCTCCCCTCTTCTTTGGAAGGCATTCAGTGTTGGCTGAGACTCTTCTTCAACCACAGGCACCAAACAAGCTCCTCTCGGAGTCTGGGATTTGGCATCTCTTCCACTGTGTCTGCATAGCAATAGCCTTTAAACCAGAGGTAGGCCCGTATCTTTCCCTGGTAGCTATGAGCCTAGACATTGATCCTAGGAGCTAGATTGATCCAGCAAAACAAAATAGTCAAGTTTTGAATTAATATATCTCCACTGTTTGCTTCTCCTCTGTATCTAGCACTCCCATGACTCAATTTCAACAGAAAGGTGTGTTTGCAAACTGCACTAAGACCCCCAGAGGCTGGAATAGGGACAGTTCTCCCTACTCCATGTCTATATATCATGTGTCTCCACTGTCTCCAGGAACACAGACATCTAGTGCTCACCTAGTGAATCCCACTACATACAATTTAGCTCCAGTTTCTCAAAGTTTCCCTGCCTGTTATTTCCTAGACTGGTATTCCCAAAAAATGTCAAAAGCAAATCCTACCCTAATATGGAGTCTTTTCTCTTTTGACGAAGACTACAGACAAACAGGACAGGAGAATGCTCCTAATTTGCAACCCACTTGAAATTAGGTATTACAGTATTTTTTAGGCAGAGGAGACCCTCAGTGTCTGCAATTTACATTAAAGCTAATTAATTCCTGTAGATTTATTAATTCCTGAAGTTCCCAGCGCTTACATGGCAAACTGGCTGACCCGTATCATAATGCAGTGCTTGGATTCTCAAAATGCCTAACAGGAATAATACATGCTAACCACACATACCAAAACATTGTGCTGTTGGTGTGTCAGTGTTCCAAGCATGTTAATTAACATTTCCATAGAGTGAGTATTACAATACTCAAAAAAAATATTTTTTAATAATCAAGCCACAGAACAGAGGCTGAGATCACAAGAGTCTGGGTCACAAGAAGAGTCTGGGTTAAAGCCACAAAAGTTAAAATGGAAATTCTGAGCGAGATTTCATTTCTAACTCCACGTGTTTTATTTTGTTTACCAAACAACTAATTCAGTAACTGAAAAAAATAAATGAAAGATACACTTGTAGAGGAAGAATTAATACCACTGAAATCCTATATTTCATATTTCCTTCTCACAACAGCTGTCAGAAGCTAGCAGCTCTGAGAACCCATTAAACAAACCCAAACAAAAAAGTAATTAAGTAAGTAATGAATATATGTTAACTCCTCTCTTTGAAAAAGCGTGCAACTAAAATAGCAGTAGAAAAGTCTTGTTAAAGAATTCACCTTCCAATCATTAAGGCAGATGTTTAAAGTCTGGCTAAGCATGTGTAACCAGCTCCTAACTGTTCACTGTACAGTAACTCAGGAACAATTGACAACTACAGCTAGGTGACACAAATCATAAACATATTCATCATTTCCCCAAAGGAAACACTTATTGCCAAGTTCAAATACCTGTGCTACACAATATGGGATGTACACTTGAAGATCTGATCAAGGAAAGATTTGAAACATCCAGAGGACAAACAAGGTTCAAAACCCTGAAAGGAAGAGTAGGGCAGATGTTCTATTAAAAGGGAAGATTCCACTAAAGGCGTCTGGGTTTCTAAACAAGGTTTCAAAAGGAAAGGTCAGCTCCTAAGAATGTGATATTCTCAATCTGACAGACAGAGAAATTATTAAATATTTAAAACAATTAGAAGAAATACAGTTAGAATTTAGATGAAATCATTCTCCCGAAAGTCTCATTTTTCTTTCCTCTTCCCCCATGTATATTTTGTGAACAAAAAGCTCCTAAGAGATTATTGAAAAGAGAGATATTGTTCTCAATGTGTTTTGCAACAGACAGAAAATGTTGTACCATTTAGGGTGGGCATAGTTTTCAGTCAAGCATTTCAAGGAGCACTGGACTAATAGATGTGACAATGAAGGCACTTTGTAATATTTGTATCATATAATATCTTGATTTCTGTTGATGGTTAGCAGCAATAGAGTTGCATTGGACAGTGTGAAGTCATCTCTCAAAATAATACAATATGACAGGCCAAGTGCATTCTGGTTTGATTTGCACAAGGGATGAGTATAGAATACCTCACTGCAGTGCAGCCATTCCCATATCAAACTGATGAGGTCAAAGATGCTTAAAAGTTCCAGAAGTGTGGGAGGTAAACCTTGTGTTGTCCAAGAGTGTCTTCTCCTTTACTTAATGAGTAGCGCATTGTAATAGAGCAATTAAACTAAACATGTACAAGAAGGAGATTTTTGGGATTTATTTATTTCTACATCTCGATGGCAGTCAGCCTACAGAAAACATGACGGAGTTCAGCATGTGGGGATAATCATGTAGTTAGGAAGCAATGTTTAATCTAGTTGAGGCTGGTAATCTCTGGATGTTGATGCACAGTGTCATGCACTGCCTTGTAGCATTTCTACATGGGTGATCTATTATTTTGCAGAACTAGAATCTGCATTTTATTTCTTATTCTCTTATCTACTCCTCAGGGATTCAGTAAATCCATCAGAATTTTACAACTGCCATTCTCTCTGGGCTGTGACACATTCACAGTCGAGGATTAAAATCAGGCTTCTAAAGCAATTGCTACTTGCAGCTTTCTGCCCTGCACTTCTGACAGAGATTGCCAGAGCCCCTGCAGAAGTCTGAAACCCAGCAAAGCACCTCCTGAGCACCCCAAGCCTGCTCATTAAAGTACATACACCCCCTTTAATTACAGTGCTTAGCTAAGAACAGCAGCAGTACAGAAGCCGACTGAATCATGACAGTTTTGATCAGAGGTGGGGACAACAACTTGGGCAGGACCCATCTGAGCCATCTGATTTCACTCTGCTTCTCCATGTGAATGAACTCTTGGACTTCATCTGTGTTTACAAGTTAGCAAATGGCAGCCCTTCCAAAAGCAATTGTTGCAGGACAACAGGGATACTTCAGCTGTCTCAGACTCTTATTTTACTGAGAGCTTTACAGACCCTCAGTTTTCATTAGTTACACTTTTATCCACTTTTAAAAAATTATTTAATCAGTCACGAATGAAACAGCAATGAAGGTTGCTGTGCATATTTCTTTGAACGCCATGAAGACCTGCGTGAAGGCACTGTCTTCAGTCTCTTCAGACAGACACTTAGGTATAATGATATGAAACTCAAAAATATTATATAGCAAATAATATAGGCTCTTATTTACATTTTTTATTATACAGAATGAACAATAAAATAGTTGTCGATTTTAAATGATAAACTTTTATTCTGAATATACTGTTTTTGCACAATAATTAACACAACAGTTCTAGGATTATAAACTTTTTATAACATTATTGTACAAATTTTTACAAAAAATTATATTTTTTCTAGGCTTGTCAAGTTCCACAAAAGTGTCAAGAGAACACAAGAAAAGGGAGAAAGACCTGCTTGCCTCGTAAGAACAATCAAGTCTTTTTTTGCAGAAACGCACACTGAGCATTTCAATAAAAATATTCCAGAAAGCATGATCCAGACATTCCATCCAACACAAGAAGAGAAGACAGCTTAGTCAGATCACAATCGCAATTTCATGGCATCTGAACAAGACAGTATCCCTTTAGCCTCAGTGAAATATTTCTTCAAGATGATGTTTTTCTTTTAAACCATAAACAGGACAGATGCAAGTAGCTGGGAAGAGGGTGAGGCTAACTTTTGAAAAGTCTTGAATTGTTTTCAGACGCTTTGTTTTAATCTTTTTACAATAGTATACAATGAGTATTAACAGTATTAACATTGTGGTATGAACAAAATAACAATAAATCTGGCCTTTGTTAAAGGCTTGGATGTCTGATGAAGTTAGGGCAAAATTTATCCGAAGAAAGGAGTTGTTAAGATTTCACCTTAGGTTGACATTCTAAAAACACCCGATTGCATTGCAGCGCCTTTTAGGCATTAATATATTTCTTAATAACCAGTGTGCTAGCATCTGAATTTTTGGATTAGTGGTACTGAGGTTGTGTTTTGGAATTAAGTCATACTAAGCATGTTTGTTATGTGTTAATGGGAAAAAAGGTCTTAATGTCTCTTCAGTGACAGCAAAAAGCTCTCGACCACAGCAAGTAACACTTGGGTTGCAAAGGTCACTTAAAAGGGATACTGCCTATTTGAAACCAGTAAGGCCAGGTTTTAAGTTAATAAAAGGAATATTGTAGGAAAACTTACAAATGGCAGCAACGCTGTTGTTTTTGTCAAGTTAAGCAGTAAAGCCTCAAGCATTAGAAACATGAAAAAGATCATACTAAAGTGTTAAAGGTACAGGACCTAAAAATCTTGTCAATCAGACCTGCTATGTCATGTTAAAAACCTCTTACAAATATGGACCACGGTCAGTGTTTTGGCAGTAATGCTGGTTGTTAAAAGAAAAAGCTAGAAAGAAACCTTTCATGTTAAGTCCTCAGATCACTGTTTTGCACAGTACCAGGCTGTAACAACTTTAATGGTGGTTACTTGTAAGATGTACAATACACTGCATGATTTCTGTGTGAACTGAACTAGTCCCAACAATTCCCTTCACACTATTTAAAGGATTTGAGCAACCATTAACAGAGCCTTTTACCCGACTTTAAAAAATGCAACTTTTTTACCGTATATCATATTTAAAAATACCTTAATTTAAACTTTAGGACAAGAGAAGATGATTATGATGCACTGTGAGTATAAGGATACTCTTCTGCATGAGAATTTGTATTTATTAATGCAAGTTATTTCTATCAGACTGATATTCGCATTTTGAGATAGCTGAAGTTCAGATTGCATTTTTGGTCTGTTTTGCACTTTGCAGATATTGGGATATTTAAAAAGAGTCTTGACCATCACTTATGGAAATATTCTAATATATATACTCACTACTTTCTAAAGTATTAATAAGATGGGTATCATGTTGGCTAATTGTTCACAGAGAATGTTATAATGCTAGCTGGAAGGCTATATGTTTATATACAAACACATTTCTTCAGGTCATATAGAGGGGTGAAGGATTTCCCTCTTTGGATTGCCCAGGAGAGCTATGTGTCTGCATGGCATGGTCTTCTCCTTCCTTTTGCATTTGAGCACTCTTATTGAAGTGGGATGAGAGCAAAAGCCACAGATTTTTCCTGTGGCAGCATGGATTTGTGCCATCTTTCTTTCACCCCACAAACTCCAATCAGATGTTTATTAAATATCTCTGAATATGGCCTACCGGCATAAGCACAGTGTTTTAAACAGTGCAATTCGATCCATGAAGGGTTTCTTTTGGGAAGCTAAGTGAAAATTATACAGAATTTAATATACTAATATGAAATTAAAAGAGCACAATGCAAACCGAGTATTTAAAGGAACCTCAGAGTAAAAGCAGTAAGTGCAGTAATTATTGGCCTAATCCTAGAAAACTTGCTCCTCCCATAAAATGTAAATTGAGCACATTAAGGAAAAATACTGGATGCAATCTCGTCACTGGAAACACTCAAACCAATTTTTTTATCAGGTGGTAACTAGGGTGAACAGAACTGCAGCACCATGACTGGAAGGAAGAGCTCCAGGTTTACCTTCACCCTTATTATCAACATTAACTCACCTTCCCTGAGGAGGACTTGAAGTCATCCAAAACAGTTAGCAGTACTTTTAACCCTATGACATTGCTAGGTGTATTTTTTTTTTTTAAACCTAGATTTTATAACTGAACAAAAGGTGAGGACTTATTTTTTTCACTCACTGTATTCCCAAACATGAGAAAATACATAGCTGGAGCCAAGGTACATGAAAAACAATGAACCAGCCATGAGTACAACTACAGTAGACATCTGATCGCTCAAGCCATGCCATGGCTTTCAGTAGCTTCTTCAGTTTTCATAGGATATTAATGCATGCCCAATAATATTTTTAAGCTTTTGGCATGATTAAAATTATATCAATCAATTGCCAGCATATACATACTGATGATTTGCATTTTTTTATTTTTTAAGAGCTAGTGTATTGTGCCATATTGATATTTGCATATTGCAGTTGTTAGCAGAACTGTACAATACCAGCAGAATTGCACATTCATTGGTTTAGCTGTCTTGCATTACTGTTTAGTTCTGAAAACTAGAAAAAAAAGCGCAAATCATATTTTGCATCAACACTATGCTACACTGTAATATTGTAATTTACTGCACCAACCTGTATCACCAATGAGGTTGTATAAAAACAACTTCTAGAGTTATTATTCACAATCAAGTATCAATGTGCATACATATAGATTCAAGGCTCCCCATTTGTTTATAGTTTTTCTAATTGCAGCAACCAGGTAATTTTGCTGTTAAATATGCTATTTTCAATAATAAATAGCAACAGCATAAGTTTTAATATTATGGGTGGGTTTATATGAAGAAAACAAAGGGGGAACCTGATATGAACCTTAGAGAACATATACTTCCAAAAATAAAAGTGTTAAATCTGATTTTTATATTCTTAAAATATCTGTACACAGATTTTCAAGTGAGATCGCTATTCTTTAAAAAATCCACCTCAATCCTTTTGTTACAATCTATATTTACCCTATTTTCTCAGCTTTATCATTGCACAGTATATTCAGAGCTCTGTTTCATAGTATAATTTAATATGATTTGATTGCAACACATTGCAATGTTCAATTTCTCACACAATACAAGAATCACTCTGTTATCTTTTCAATGAACTATACTCTACCATCAAAGAAAACAAACTGAAAAACAATAACATAGCATCATCATCATCATGCAAAATACCCCTGGAAACCAACGTTCAAATATCACAAAGACGTTTTTTATTCACAAGCATTTTTGTTTCAGCCTTTGAAGAATTTCTATTAGCTTTATATGTAACTGCATTGTGAAAAGGAGGTGAATATTACATTGAAATTAACATTTGCTTCTGACAGATGACACTAAGTTTAAGATGAAAATCACTTGTTTTGTTACACTCTCCAGTACCTTTGTATTTTGAAACACAGTAATTTTCTCCCTTCCTTCACTTCTACATACCATATCAACCTACCAATGCTTAGCTGGCTGCATGATTCATTTTGGAAGAATTAACCACTCATCATAAAGCATTCCAATCATGCTGAACTCCTGGTGGAGACTGGCCAATATTTTCATTTTACTCAACTAGTTTGGACAAAACTGATGTTAAAAGCAGCCACTGTGGTGCTAGTAATGTATATTGAGGAGAACGTTTTCCTTTCTCTTTTTGGTTTTTAAACTGTTCATGTAAAAGAATATAAATCTTCAAGATATCCAAAGCTTAAAAGAAACAAAAATCATATACATAAGCTATTGTTAGGGGAGCCCTTTTACATGAAGTCATCAAGATTACAACAACAAACAAATGAATAAACAAAAGGTTTTAGATTTCCCCAACGGGGCACATACAGAAATCTGTTTGGATGGCGTAGACGATGCAGCATTCACACACGGTTAAGGATCCGACACTCCGACATGCAGGCATCGTGGCGCCTTGATGAGACCAGACACGAGCACTGCTGTTCTGCTGCTGTCTCAGTAGCTGACCCTCTCGAAAATGAAACTGAGGCTATCGTTTTGGCCAGGTCTTGGTTAAGTTACGCAGGTTTTGGTTCAGCAAGGTCATAACTGGCAGTGTCTGCTGCCAGATAACAGCCAAAGCAGGACCGACTGAATTGCTACCATAGACCACAGTGATGGACTCAGACCAGAGGCCCCACCGCAGTCGGCCGAATCTTCCTGAAGACAAGAAGAGAAGAAACCATTTAATATTAATTACAGTGAAACTACTTGAGGAGTAATCTACAGCTTAAGTTTCAACATTTTGAACTATCATTGAGGCATCCTTTTGGTCTTATATGTGTTATTTTTTCTAAAATAACAGTAAAATAATTCCTGGAAGTTCCTCTGATTTTTGATACAAAGAGTGGTATTATTATTTAACTATAAACATGGGAGCATTAAATACTTTCAAGGTTTAAGGCACGCACTTATGAACTAGATGGGATACTTACACCATTAATCAATTAATGCTATGGAATATACCTGGGGGCCCCACTAAACAAAATCTATTTTTCTTAAAATTACATTCATTTTAAGATTCTGACTATGACTTCATTGTGAGAAAAGACAGAGGAACAGATAGCTTTTCAAGTTTAGAAAACAAGTACCAAAATATGTTTATGTTCATTTCATCAAATGAGAACACAATAAAATGGGTATGGTCTGCAGGTGAAAATATGATCAAAAAGAATGAAAATCCTTTCTCTGCCTCTGATGCTCTATCCAATATGAGAAGGAAGTTTTCTATTGCACTACTTGTACATGCTTGATGCAGTTAGAAACTCTCTCTGAGCTGCACTGCTCGGTCATGCATCAGTAACTATTCTTCATGCTACACAGCAATCACACCATTTTTCCACATTTCTCTCCACCATTAATTGTTATTCTTTGGTCCCACTTTGCTTATAATGCTTAATACTTTTCACATGATGGATCCATTCATTAGTCTGGCTGAAATTCATTTGATACCTGTTCTGGAGCCTGTAACACCTTAGACCTTGTTTCTCAAGACTGATACAAACCCTGACTAGTACCTAAAACACCAGGAAAAATTTCCCCTCACCGCCTTGTATGACAAGTCGGAGATTCATGGGTAGCTCTGAAGGCTGAAAATATTTGGACTTTCTCTTGTTTTCACTGTATTGTGTACCCATGGTATAAAATGACACTTTTAATTTTCCAAAGCATTCCAAGCTTCTAAGGGCATGAAATCAGTGTAGGTGAAAAGCAATTTAGGTATATTAGCAACTGGGGAAACTTCTTGAACAGGAGCAATATGTCCAGGGAAGGACAGACAACTAAATATGAACAGTAACAGAGACTGGCTGCTAGAACAGAAATTAAAAAAAAAAAAAAGAAAAAAAAATACAACAAAAAAGAAGAGGAAAGCCACCAGGCAGAGAAAATTTCCTGGTTCAGATTGACCTGCCACTGATGCATATGCAATTAATACTTAATATACCCCAGAAAAGACTGGGGGGGGGGGGGGGATTGTGTGTGCATGAGTGTATAAAAAGTGCAATCAGGATAAATACAATCAGGATAAATAACAAAGAGTCGTAAAACATCCTTTAATTTATTAGCAAATTTTCTTAAGCAAAATTTGCTTTCCTCAAGCAAAACTTCCCAGCTTTGTAAGAAGAGGAGTTCAGGACATCACGTTTACTCAAATGGGCAAGAACAAGAAAGTACATTAAAATGTCAGTTCAGATAATCAGATATAAACAGGAAACAAGGGGGGTGGGGGTGACAAAGTGGTTTTTTTGTAACCTCCCTGCAGAATACACTGAAATGACAATAGAAAATTTTGACCAAATCAAAAGCACAAAGTCAAATGTGATGTCATGGCAACTCCTTCATAAAAAAGGTGTGAAGACAGAATTGGGAAATTACAGGGAATAGCAAAGGCCTTCAATGAGTTCTTTATACCCAGCTTTAATGGGTGAGAGTTTTAATGTTATTTATTCAGCACACAATGCATTCTTTAAAGCTGTTAGGCTTCCAAAACAGTTTGGGAAAAATACAGAAAATCAGATAAAGCAGACAAAGTAGACTCAGTACATTATCAGGAATTATACTATTCACCAAGGGTTTCCTTTAGAAACTTAGATGTAAAAAAAACCCCCAACAATCCCAACTTCAAAAAACCCCCGAACATCAGCATTCAATTTCCTTAGAAAGAAACAAAAATTCATTTTGTCCTAAAGCAAATACCTCATATTGACTGCCATTTTTTCTTAACAGCAGCTTTCCCCAGGCATATCTCTGTCATGTGCTAGCTTTATAATTCAGTTGTATAGTTTTGTCTTAGGCTTTTTTTTTTCTTGTTTTGTTTTGGTTTTTTGTTTGGTTTTTTGGTTTTGTTTCTTTTTGGTTAGCTGCACTCTACAAGTTCAAAATTCCTAAGGTTTCTGGTCAATAAGATGTCCTAAGTGAACTCTGCTGCACCAGATTTGGATTAGGATGCTAAGATTGCATGATGCACTGAACATTCTGGTTTATTTAGTTTGGCTCTGTCACTATTTGCATCTGCACTGTGTCTTGTCATGCAGCTTTATTTCTATTTAAAGCACTTAAAAATAATCTTGTTGGCTTCTTTCTCACAGTGACTACCATTAGAACAGAATTATCAGTGAAGGTTTCTTCTCACATGAATTCAGTGAACAGTACTCAGTGTTACCTCTTGGTATTTATTATTCTTATCACTGAAATTACTTAGAAGAGTCATCTTTGAAGAAAGAGTTGAAAGCAAAGCAGGAGATTTAAAATTTCCAACAGATAGGAGATGTCTGGAGAGTGTAAGTAGTAAACTGAAGGTCTTAAACAAAATTGTGCATAACATGAAGGGAAAATACCTTTATAGTGAAAATGCCATCCTGTATGAATACAAACAAGTAGGCCTCCACATAAAGAATTATACAGGATTCACCTTAGGTCATCTTGCATTAGACCAAATATTGCAAATTATGTTGATAAATTAATCCTACCATCATATGTACTTAAAAAAACCCCTCCATTCTGTTGTCCATTTCTATTTGCTGTATGAGATTTTTTTAAGTACACCACAATTTCTCAACTGCTATTACATTCATCAGTCATACAATGTAATATTCCTATTGGGTTGAAAAGAAGTATTTTAGTATCTTTTTCCCTCTCCCTAAGACTACACAGAGAAGTTTAAAAAGGATTAACAATTCACAACAGTAGAGAATATCTTGGAAGCCTCATGCAGGAAAGGCATCATCTTACTATGAACAACAGCATTAAACTGCACTACACAAAAGTATACAAGGTTTATACGTGTATTTCAAGGTTAGTGAGATTTTAGCCTGATATTGATTAAAACCACATTAAATTTCTGAGGTTTGTAGACCAATTTACAGTGGTAAACCAGCAGTTCTGCCAAGAACAATTTCTAAATATTGTCTCTGGAATCAGTTAATTCTTTCACGTCCTAAGCTAAGACAAAAATAGTAGTGGCAAAGAAGGTAGAGTAAATCTTATCAAAATCAATTTTTTTCTCCACAGAATTTCACACTGTAACTTTCTTTTGTGCTGTAACTGTTGTCAAAAACTACAGAAAACATGAAAATATAGAAGAAAATAAAGATGAGGAAATCTGATTATGTATTTATTTACATGAATCAAATTCAAGAGTCCCCTAGAAGTAAGTATGATTCTACCTCCAGTTTAAAACCAGATCGAGGAAAATGTCAGTTTTGAATGGTCTTTAAAAATACCTTTTTGAAAACACTTTCCCTCTTCTTGAGCCTTAAGAAAACTTCAACTGTTTTATGTTAATCTTATTTTTGAGATTTCTTCTAAAGAATCTTATAGCAAAGATATACAGCATAATTTTATCTTCCCTTTACATTATCTTATCTTTACCTCTTCCAGTGCAATTAGACACTGAACTATTTTTAAGCAGTTTCACTGAAATTTTCCAGCCCATGACATTAATCACACAAATCCTGAATAAAGATCAGCTGGGAATGTCCTCTCTTTGTTGTCTTCAAAATTATGTCTCTCTTTGAAGAGAGAGAATTGTAAAATAAATTTGAAAGCCACTGTTGTAAGCCACTTTCATTTCACCAGAAGTGTATGAGAAATTTCTTTCATTAATAAACATCAAATTTCCTCGCATGCTTGAGGTAGAAAAGTGACAAATTCAAATGTCATCTCCTTCATGTCATGTCTTGGTTTGACAACTCTAGATAAGGCTGTTTTACAGCATCACATGCTATGAAAATTATTCAGCACTTTCAGAATGGAAATGAATGCTTTTATAAATCCGTACCTTCCTTTTTTTAAGTATTCAAACCAAATATTCATTGCTATATAGCAGTGTTTCTTTGAAGACACTGCCAGTCCAACATTTTAAAAAATCACTTGAAATTACAAATACATATATATATATATATATACACACACATATACGCTAAGGCTATAAACACACTTGTTACTCCTTTAGAAGCACACTATAACTATTTAATGTTCTAAATTTTTTTGGTTTTTAAATTATAATAATTCATCAGAACCCACTGTGCTACTCTGACTTATAGAAGGATAAAACAACATCTGCCCAAAGAGCTTCTGATTTGGCCTTTGATACCAACTGATTACCTGAAAGTTATACCTGTTACAAACATGTGTTTTAAATGTTTCATATCACATGGACAACACCTTTGCTTTTACCCAGGAGTCATTTCCACTTTCAATGCATGGTCATTCATGAATGTTGGGTTACCCTCCTTTGTCTGGACTACCAGACAAAGCTGTCGAAGGTGTACAGCCACCCATGCACAGACTGGGGACACAGGCAATTCCATCAAGATGGATCCAGTTGCCTGGATTGCTAATCACCCTCAAAGCTCCCACTGACATACCTGGAAATTGATGGTGTGAGACATTCCCAATAAGGTCTAAAAACCTGTACAGCTCTTTATTCTCAGGAATGGCAAACAAAAACAGTGTGCATGTACAAAGTAAGAGCAAGCCATTTGAGGCAGTGATAATGACTATTTTGTTATCCTTGATGAAAAGTTAAAAAAAAAAAAAGTCAGGTTAGTGAACCTGATCAGCTGGATTGTATCTGTGTTGGCTTCAGTGATTTTAATATAACTACACAGATTAATGTCCAGAGAGAACCCATTTCCAAAATAACAAAGTTATTAAAAACAAGGTGGATGAAAAAAAAAATTACCTTTATAACTTTCTGCTGCCAAAAGCTTATCAGTTAAAATTATATTCTGTATGTTTCCCACCTTAAGTAGAAAGCATATTTTGGGCATAAAGAATTCAGTTCAAGGTGAGTCTCTGCTGCTTTATGTACATTGGACAGTAGCTTTTTAATTAAAGAAACCTATGTGCACAGCAAATTGCAGGAGCAAGAACATGAGATGTTAATCTAGATTTTAATGTGAAATACTACTAGCTTAAAGAAAGGCCTTTCACTTATCCCTACAACCTTCTGCCATGGCTGTGCAAATTGTTAGGTTTGCAAGAAACTGCATAATTTAAATGCAGAATAACAAACTTCAAAATTACTCAAACAATAAACTGTTAAACAGAATTTAAATATTTTTTTCACTTATGTTCAAGAGATATTAATTGAACCTTCCCTTAAGTATAGAGAGAATATAAATTACTGTGAAAATGACTGTTCTAAATTTCAATTATTTTCAATATGTCATTAATTCTCAATATTTCACTACACTAACTCTGAAAAGTGCCCTGTAAGCTTTCGGTTCTGTTTGCTTTACTTTGATAAACATGTGAGTATCTCCCTCTAGTGGTTTTCAGAACAATGTCGACCAGAACTCCCTTCAGTCACAGATTTTTTGCTCCTCAGCTCAGCAGCTCTCTTGCAGACATGTCACTTGCACAGTAACTCATGACACAGTCCCACACCATCAAATGCAACACAGTCTAATTGCCAAGGCTTTAGTTGTAAACCCCAGACTCTGCACTTGGTTCATACACAGGAACTTACTCACACAATTAATTAGAAGAAAAACCTCACCTTCTGCTGTAATCAGGCAATTAATATGTTTAGGTCACCAATAAATAAGAAGTAAAAAAAAAATATTTTATTGAATTCCTAGTTTACCCAAATTGATGCACACCATTATCTTCCATGATTACCTGTTGTGCTCAATTGAATGCAGTGAAAACTCCTTACTCTTCTCAACAGCAACACTCACACGTAACACTCATCCTTGTCACAGCTAAGTAAAGCTTTGCTTTCACAGGTATGCTGTCTCTTCTATTTGCTTTTCATCTTTGTTTGTCTCCGTGAAAAAACTTTCTATTTCTGATCATTTTAACAAGGACAAGTGAAAAATGCTTAGAAGTGAAGGATGCTGACTCAGCTGGTACACGTGCAATCTCAAAGAGCCAACCATATAAATCCAACAGGTTCTCTTGTCTTTGTATGTTCTATGGGAGAGGCCCTCGTGTTTAGTAATTGTGATTTATAAGGCTCCAGACAGGGTTTTTTTTCCATATTTAATTTCCCTTTATATTGCAACAGTAATTTGCTCCGGATTGTTGCTTTTGGAACTCGTCTCATTCTGTTTTCTTTTGTATGCCCAGTAAGTAAAAAAGTCTGCTAATTTTTTAAGCCAAGAACAAAACAAAAAATTAGAGAAAGTAACTGACCATCCACACCACATGAAAACTTGCAGAAAAATGAAGATAGGAGCGGACGTCATGGCAGAGGCACGACTCGTTGTGCATATAGGCTGATCCTATTAATAACGGGCAAAGTAGCAAGTAGAGGAAAGGAAAGAAAACACAGAAAAAAAGACATACAAGATGAGATATCATGCAGATTGCTGGCAGTTAGCAGAGTTAATGTGAAAGCATCCACCCAAGAGCAAGAGATTCACAGCAAATTTTGCAAATAAACTTAACCAAAACAATCCACTGTTACAAAACACATGACTTACACACTGATCAGCACATCAAGCTAGTGAGCAAGAGTTGTACTTTCACACACAATCATATCAGGATGGTTTGGGTTATTTACAATAGCTGGATAGCTTTTGGATGGGTTTTCAACTATATTTAATATTTGTTGGCCAGTAAGAAGACTTCTTTTATAAAATAAAATTTGGTTACTAGAAAAATACCAATTCTCTAAACTTTTAAAAGACTACAGACATCTCAGTAATTGTGCCTTATTACAAGAAAAGCAGAGAACATACTAGAAGAAATTTTGGTATGCAACATTTATAGTTAACTGTGCACTGGTTTGGGACAATCTTTCAATTGCAGAAATTGCAGAAATTGCATGAGATATTAAAAAATGCATTTTTAAAGTATTTATTGTATCTAATGCCAGGGACTTCCTTGTTCAGCACTTTTTGTCTTGAAATTTATTCTGAACAACTTGAATTTATCATAATATCTTTTGCATCCTTGAAAGGTAACATAGAAAGAATATTAATTTAGGTATATGTAAAAAACTATAGTCATCATTTTTCCCTTTCAAAACTATTGCATTCAAAACAGAAGTACCAAACAGCATAGTTTTGGTGATTTCAGTAAAGCAATACACTTATAAACTTGCTAAGAACATGACCTAAGGGCAGCACAATTTGCAGAATTATAAATATCCCAAAACACAAAGAACATTTTTAATTATTTAGCAATACTTTAAATAATATTTGGAAAGATAATTATAAAAACACTACTTCTAAGCCAAGATCATCATCTACCTGTGCCAGCCATTGAAGAAATGAATTTCACAGCACCATAAAGAGACCAACAGTTTTACACTCACTGGTGATATTTTAGTGGGAATCATGTGTGAAAGTGCAACGATTATAGAAAATGCAGATAAGAAAGCAGCTGTTAAGTTTATGTTAATTGAAATAGAGTGGCTATGGTCTAGAGTGAACAGTATGTTTAGTGATAAAAAGGTTACCAGGCACCAAGGTACATTTAAACACAGTTTTCCCTGATCATCTAAAGCTGCTCTACAATTGTTTTTAAAGTCTTGCAACTTCAATTTTACCTGTTTGGCTTCATCAAAGCATATTTCAGGACCCTTTCTGTATCTAGGTTGTTTGACCATTTCACATGGATTTGGCCCTTCATCTGTTTCTCTGGTTAAGGACTGTCACTGTTTTTCATGCATTGCACATGAGCAGGATCAACATTCTGTTTATATTTTCATGGCAGGAAGGAAGATTTATGCTAATTTAGATAGTGCTGAAATAAAGATCAATATTCACAGTTCCTTGTTTAAATTCAAGAAAACCAGCCCAGCCATTTTGATAAATCAAAATGAAATACCTTTTTTTTCCCTTTTTCACTGCTACAGTCAAGAAAATAAACATCCTGCACAGCTTCCTAGAATATTTCCAGAACCATAAACAGAAATAAAATAAAAGCTGAGGTATTTAAACGTTTTCTATATTGCTTTTTTTAATCATTGCATAAATATTTCAGAAAGAATTTTATAAAGCAGTAAACTTTCAATGGTGCTGATTAGTTATAGTTTATGTTACCACTGAGTTACTCTGCTATAATGAAGGTACACAGTAAAAGAAAGGAAATTTGTTTGGAAAAGTAATATCAGTGAAAGCCTATAAAAAATACTGGTTCTATTATGGGTACACTTACAACACCTGAAATATAATAGAAAATATCATGCCACTGCAGGCTTTGTAGTAAATGACAGGAGAACTACTGAGATCCCATGAGCATTTCAGCGATGAAGGCAGATGGAGAAAATGCTGTCCATACTACCAGCAGAACAGCAGGAGAGAAAGGGGAGCAGTGACATGCTATTAATTAGCTAATTGAATGTATGAGGTACTGCTTTACCTCTCATCTCTGAAATCTGTAATTGCTGGTGTTAAAGTGTACTTCACACTGTATTTCACATGAGCCACTGGCTAATGAGGGGCACAAGTCATTGGAGCAGAATTGAAAGGCATGGATATGGCAAACTGCAAAACAGCCTTCTGCTGAAACCTGCTCGTATTACCATTCAGTAATAAAGCTTTTATTACTTTTAATGTTAAGGTGTTTTTTTTTATTCCACTCCAGGTAGCACACATATTAAAGCTATTAAAAGAATTAAGTGCCAGAACTTACTTTAGTAGCTCTAATTTACACTAAAATCAATCTTGTTCATGCACTACCATGGAGTAGTACAGCAGCTTCAGTGCAACAAGTGGAAGAGAAGGCAAGATGATGGGGAATTAATTTCTACAGATCTGCATCTGCCTTCATTCAGATATTATAAGACACATCTCCCCTTTTCTCTGCTGTGGCTCAACTGAAAGGGAAGTTGAAACACAAAAATATTTTAAGAGGCTGTGCATAAGCAAAGCTGTACCAGCCAAAAGGAAGCAAAATGTAATAATAATCATCTAAATAGCACCCAAAGGTCATTTTGTCTGCTTGGGTGATGTTATGCTACATAAGCATTTCACTATTACCTTAGTTACAGAACAGAGGGAATAGCTTAGCACTGCATAGTTGAATAAAAATAAAATAGTTCCTTTAGTCAATATAAGCCCACACAGCTGTTCTGACTGCCATTTAAGGTCATTTACAGCTTTCTAGTAGTTTTGGACTCCACAGGGAAATGCAAGTCATGTGCCCTTTCCCATCCACTCTGCTTCGTTTTCTATAGTCATTGCTGTTTTTAAATTCATGCAGTGGAAACAGTTAATCAAACTGTAATGGACTGAAGCCAATTAGAATATTAGGCTGTGTTTACATATTTCAGTGATGACACCCCAATGTAACTTCCTTTTCAGCCCAAGCGTACATGGAATTCCAGTTTTATTAATGTGGCAATGAATGCATTGTTTGTGCCAAAGAAACACAGTCATCTGTACCACCATCTGCTTTTCTTTCAGGAGTGCGAGAGGCTGTCTCAACTAACTTCCTGATGTGGACAGAGGTATTACTAATTGTTTTCCCTGTTCTGTCACAGTAATCCAAATCATGGTTTGATTTACCACTTCTGGCGTGCTGTCCTCAAGCCTACGTAGAAGAGAATGGCTGAGGTGGATTTCTTCTGACCTAGAATGTGTATGTTGGTTTCATGTATTTCCATCACCATCACCTCCAGGTATCTACTGCAGTGAACAGGCTAAAGCAGAGAGACTGGCATGAAGGTGGTTGTAAATTAAAACAGTCTTTCACATGCTTTTAACTTCAATGCTTGTGTTGCAAGAACTCTGCCTAGAATGTAAAGCTGTCTATGTCTCCAGCCAGCTCTGAAGAAATTCTGTGCACCAGGATGAACTCTAGCCTTTGATAGCTAAGGCAGTTATCACATGAAGTTCTTCTTTGACACTGAGCACACATTGAAGTGCCTTCATCAACTAGCCTACAGTGCAGCATTTCAATTTTTCATGATTGAACAGTCTTATCCTGGCTTTTTTGGTTTTTTTTGTTATTTCTCTAGACAGACAATCTTGTCTTTTGTAAACATTGAACAAACCCAGGACACTCAGACTTTCCTTGCTTGTGCTCCAAGATGCCAACCTCCTTGGTGGCCCTTCACTAGACTTGCTCCTGTATGCCAGTGTGGTCTTGGGAAGCACACAGCACTCCAGCTGTGGTCTCACCAGTGCTGAAGAATTGGCATGGATCAGGTCTCCCAGTCTGCTGACTACACTCTTGCTGTCATAGCCCGGGATGTGACCAGACCACTTTTCTGCAAGGCACAGTGCCAACTCATGGTCAGCTTCTTGCCCACCATGAACCTCCAACTCTTTTCTGCAAATCTTTCTGTCACTCTGTCCCTAGCCTGTCCAGCTGTGCAATTATTCTGTTCTGGACCCAAGACTTTGCATTTGCTTTTTTGAAACTTCATTAAGTTCCTGTCAGTCCATTTCTGTCTTATTCCCACAAATAACAGCTTTGCTCTCTACCTCAATGAGTGCTGCTTCACATGATTTGTGATATCATCCACAAATACCTGTGGGCAACCATGGTAATAATGTAGATAAGTGGGTCATTTCTCCCCAAATATATTCCAGTATCCTATAGCCAAAAATCAATCCACACTACTAAATAACATGATTTTTAAAGGATACCCGGCTTCTCTGCTTGCATCAGTGGCTTTGGGTCACAGGAACGGCACAGCAGTTGGCTGTCACTAATAATGAACACTAGATTGGTGTTTGAAATCTTCTCTGCATGATAAAGTCTGGAAAAAAAGCCAACAAAAACCTATGTTTAAATGAAGCAAGGAAAATCGTATTTGAGAAGGACGCAGAGTATTGGAATAAAACAATCCAGCTTCACAGATTTAGCCTGCCTGCTACTGTTTATCTTTTTCATTAGCAAACAGTAAGAAACATTTATAATAAATTTGTAATCTTTTTGACATTTCCATCGTACCCTTTTTCAACCGGGCTTCTTAGTGGAAAACATGGAAAAGAGAATAAAATTACTTTAATTGAGTTAATAGCTAGCTCTGTACTGCTACCACAGTAGCTGTACTGAGAAATAACATCAGTTCAGCATCAATTAACACTGAAAAAACCCCAACCACAAACACGAACAAACAAAACCCCAAAACATAAACCTGTCTGTAAGAAAGGCAAGAGAGAAGCATAGGGTATGCATGTCATATATTTGATGTGAATTTGTTGTATTTTTATACCCACATAAATCTGGAAAAAGTCTTTAAGTTAGTAGGGTCATTTTCAGTTTATAAATAAACCCAATGTATACTAGCAATATAGAAGAGGAAGTACAGAAATGGAAAAAAGTCTACGTATTTTGGCTGTCTTCACCATTCTCCAATGCTCTGTCTCTTTTCTTTCCTGGCTTGAAACACTGTCCTCTTTTTGTTTGAAATCTGGCTATTAAATCTAATCTCTAAGATGTTTTCAGAAACTCAAAGTATATGCAAAACCCCAGCAGGTTCTTGTATGAAACAGATCTAGGTCCCAGATGCTAGGTTCCTGAAGTATATAATTTTTTCACATATTATTAAATGCAATCTTCAACTGCCCTCCTTAACCATTGGTGTCTGGAGAGTAGTTATTTTATGAAAAAAATAAAATACCTTCATTTGCTTTGTAAGACACATGGCTCTTAAATCATGAGCACTATCAACTAGAAAATGTTAGAAGAAAAATTGCATAATCCTCTGGACCGTCAAAAATACTGACACATAACCAGATTAGAGAAGATCATATCCCTTGGGATATTGCAGAATGCTTTTAAGCTGACATAATAAATTAAAAGAAAACGAATTGTGACAGAGATAAAAATACAATTTAATGGAGCACAGACTATAAAACAAAAAAACTGACTAAACATTTCTATGATTCTTTAATGATTAAAGTTAAAATTAATTCTAAACAAATAAAAAAATGCCATTTGCCTGCCTCTATTCTTCTTTGTCCTGATTATGTAAGTTTGGTGAAATGAATCCAAAATATATTTTTTTGCTTCTTATCATAGTGTTGCTATCTTTTGTAAAATAAATAAAAATCCCAAAGTTATTACTTATATTGAAGAAATTTTACCTGGAGCAGTTTATACAGTCTACAATCCCACCAAAGGATTTATCATTGTTTTCAAAGAAATATTGAGTTTGCTCAGTGATACAGCTTGTTTTAGGCAGGGCAGCACCGAAATCATCATCTTCCATATCAGCTGATATAAAACAAATAAATAAATGAATAAACAAACAAACTAACTAACAAACAACATTTTAAAGTCATGGTCATGATGGGGAGACCCAAATATGTCCCCAGCTTCGATTCTTACCTTCTACTTCACTCAAAATTTACTTTTAACATTCTTTTGACTTACCTGCTTCAAGGAACCGTGGAAAAGTCAAGCTCAAAAACAGTTGCTGTAAGATAGACCTGGACACAGAAAGACAATATATTTATTTTTAAAGGCTCTTTTTCTTCTTTGTATTTTAATGGATACTTAAAACCTACTCAAATATAAGTTATTAACAATATTTTTTTATGCTCTGGCCAGCTATCAAAGCTGTGTTTCTTTAAACCTTCCAGTTTGACTCTGGCCTTCTTCTCCCACATTCTCACTGGTCTTTCACACTAAACTTTTATTGTAAAAAATACAAAAATTGCTGTAATGTGTGCCCACAACTCCCATAATGGAAATGTTATCACACCATCCATGCCCTCTCTTTATACCTCTGTGGGAGGTTGAAGAGGCATGTTGGTGTTTCTCCACAACTTGAACCAACTGGAACTCCTTTCTAACACACTCGGGGAAAATGTTCCTGAATTAGATACTTTACACTGATTAAGGTTTGCTAAATTTCTGAGAAGAAAATCAACACTGGAATATTATACTGTAAAAACCACTACTGTAACAGTTGACTTTTAAAATCATCTCCATTCTTGCTCTTGAGGTAAGGACTACATTTTCTTTCTACATGCTGCCAAAATACTTAAGCTTAAAGAGCTCCATTTTATTTCTTTCTTCACTGATGATGGATTTTTTTTTCCAATTTTATTTATTTAACGTCTGTGTGTATGGCAAGCTGGTACCTACTTTTTCTCCTCTGCCAGCCTGTCAAAACAGGAACTGCAGCATGTATATTCTGTAACAGCCTGCTTCTCCTTAACCTTCTTAAGTTCCATTTTCCAGTTGTCATGTTTTAGGCTTGCCTCTACCCACAAATATGACCCAGTCTCATCTCATTCTGTTCTAGCACTTGTTCTGCAGAGAGAAGGGACTGTATAACTTCATTCAACTGGAAAGTTTTTTTATCTAGAGTGATTCCTGTGTAAAGAAACTGAGTACACCTCCCACATGGAGGCATTCCCTGAAGGATTTATGGATTCACATCCATGACTCTGTGCTTTCAATCATTAGAGAGACAGCCCAGAGCAGTTATGGAGCAGAAGAAACCTGATTCTATTCAATAGTGACACCATTTGCTGACAGAAAATAGTAATCCTTGGTAATGGCTTACCTCAGAATTTACAGGGAACTGAACAAAAGAGGCAGCCTGGGAAAACTCCTAAATCTGCTGACTTAAAGGAGCATGAAGGAGAAATGATACTTACTCTGCTAACCAAATGCTAATGTATCCCATATAAATTTTGAAAATGATCGCTCACACCTTTATCTCACATTTTTTTTTTGCCTGAAACACTATAGCTTTCATTAATAACCTGGTTTCTCTTATTTCCCTGTATTTTTGCCAGGTGCCTCACTGAATCCATTTTTTGGTCACCTCTTTTCACTTTGCTTGCTTAATGGCCTTTTCTGCCTGCTTCTGACCTAGATTCCATTAAAGACATGGTCATAGTAAAATACTTTAATGTTGTGCTTTCAAGTTAAACATCACACAAAATAAATCTCAGGTCTAAATTGAGACCAGACTGCTAAGTCTGATTTGAACACTGATAAACAGAAGTTTCTCTGAAAAGAAGTCAAGTTTCTCGTCTGTATTTTTGCCCAGCTTCAATTTTTGAGGCTTGCTTTGCTGTTGTCCAAAAAACCCCAAGATTCTTTCTCTTCCTGTTAACTAAATGTAACCAACAATAAAAAACAACATCCACTCTTCCTAATGCTTCTGTGATAAATTTAATATATGGCTTTTCAGCTGCTATGTATTTTAATTTTCAGCTTCATAAAGGAGGTAATTTATTCCAGTTTGGTAATTATTATTAGAAAAAAAAATAATTAAGCATCATGCAACTTTAGAAGAAGGACCAGTCTCCAAGGGTGCAATTCACACTACAGCAAAAGCACCACATCAATGACATTTACTTATCCCAGTGTGGTGCTGAGGGAAATAGCTGATGTGAGTGTCAGTCAGCATGGCTCACAAAAAGGTAAAATACCCCACCTGAGTACTGTGTTAGCTCTGGAGTCCTCAGCACAGAAAAACATGGGCCTGTAAGTGGGTCCAGACAAAGGCCACAAAAATGATCAGAGGAATGGAATACTTTTGTCATAAGGAAAGGCTGAGAGAGTTGGGGTTCAGTATGAACAAAAAGGAGGCTCCCAGGAGACCTTATTGTGGCCTTTCAATACAGGGGCTTTTAAGAAAGATGAGGACAAGCTTTATAATAGGGCCTGTTCCAATAGGATAAGGGGTGATAGTTTTAAACTAAAAGAGGGAAGATATTTTTTTACAATGAGGATGGTGAGACACTGGTACAAGCTGCCCAGAGAGGTGGACATGTCTCATCCCTGGGAATATTCAAGGTCAGGGGGATGGGGCTCTGAGCAACCTGATCTAGTTGAAGATGTGCCTGTTCATTGTAGGGGAAGTTGAATTGGACAACCTTTAAATATCCCTTCCAACCCAAACTGATTGGTTTGATTAATGTGTTTTGTAAAATGGCTCACTGAAAAGCAAACATTGATTTTCTTAAGACTTCTTGCTAGAAAAGGCAAAGATGATATCCTGAAATAGGGAACCAAGTGATCAATGATTCAAAATGTGATAATGTAGACTTCACAACTGCCCATCATACTTAGACCATTAATCCAAACTCTATTTCTTGAAGCTGACTTTGTAGTCAGAACACACAATCACAAAACCAGGCAATAGCAGTTTTGAATTGAACTGTTGACAAAACAGTCATGTTTTGATAGGTAAGAATTTTCATGATGAGAAACTGCAGAAACAAAGGGTCCAGAGAACGGTTATGGAGGAAAAAATCCAAAACAAATAGTTTCAGTCCACTGAATAATTACAGTCTGGATACAGGTATTTCCTACACACTCATACTCACCAGGCTGCTGCTGAAGCCCACCATCCAAGTTGCAAAATATCTGTTATGGTAGGCTGAAATAAAGAACAAAATAAAGAGGCTATTTTATTTGCATGAACACGTGCAGACTTTCAATGGATTGTCAGCCACTGCACACAGGACTACTGACCACATAAGCAGTACGAAGTCCAGCTCCTTGCTTTGGTTCTTCCTCTGGATCACAGACTGACTGATAGTCATAAGACTTGTTAAAGGCATACAGGGACATGTTAATCAGGTTCCGCATCAGGCCAGGATCAATTTCACCAAAGAACCTTCCAATCTGATAGGGGGCAATACAGAGTTAAGGTAAAACATTTCCAAGTGTTTTTCTCATAACGAGCTGCACAGTTCTAAATTCCCCAGTTAGACAGGTAACTGTTAAATGCAGTATCAATGAGACCCTGCCTGGGGAAGAGCAAGTAGAGTATGAGAAGGAAGGTGTGTGGATAACACACACCTTCCTCACCATTTTAAGTCCACTGGCAGCCTACCAGCCTAATGGCAAAGCACAAAGAATGCAACTTAGAAAGAAGTTTGGAACCTTCTTCTGTAAAGAAAACTGTAAAAAAGACTAGCAAACTAGCCCTAAAATTTCTGATCCAGGAATATATTTGTTATCTATAGAATAAGTTGAGAGTTAAATGCCTTTTTGTCTTTTCTCTTTAAACTTCTCCCTATTGGTTTCCTATTTCTGTTCTTAAAGAACATACATACCTGTTGTGTATATTCATCTCGATTGGACATCAAAAGAAATCCACCATCATCAAGGATAACACAGTCCACATGCTATTGTAAGAAAGTGAAACATGTTTTACAGGAAAGATTTGTCAATAGAACATTTTTTTTTTTTCAAGACATCAGAAGTATCTTCAAATCACAAACCCATAGCCAAGGGCCAATTTTAAGTTATAATAATTAGCATTATCAGTATAATAAAAGTTTGAACAGATCAAAGGCTTATTTGTGGCTTAATTTCATAAAAGTTGTTTTGCAAATTCTTATTTGCTCAATACTTTGTTAGTTCCAAGAGTGCTATATCCTTATTAAATCTGATTATAATTGGAACTCAGTTCATAATAAGGGGCTACAACTTCTCATGTGCTTCAGCCATGTTTAAAGTACTTTTCCATTTGCAGCTTTCAATGGTAAAAATCTGAAGGACAGGCTCCCAGCTTGCTAGGCATGATTATTTTCACTTGCCAAGGACTGTAGTGGGATTATTCCAGGTGTCAGGTGCAGGAATGGGAAACCCACTGATTCCATATGCTTTGCACTTTGCAAAAGATCCTTGCAGCGAGACTGGAGAGATAGCAGTGAGGTCAAATAGGCAACTCCCCACAGTACCCTTTCTGCTGTAATTCTTGCTTTTAATGATCTTCACATTCCTCAAAGGAACTCAGAAGACCTGAGCACAGGAAAGCTTTTAAACACATGGCAGAACCTGATACGGTGACAGTCCCTGGATCTGTGGTCATCTGAGTGCCTGCAGAACTATGGGGTCCCCTAATTCTGAATGTGCTGGGAACCAATGACTATGGAAAGGCACATTATGGACTCTAGTCCTTCTAAATTTGCACTTACCCTTTTCT
Source organism: Cinclus cinclus (assembly GCF_963662255.1). Taxonomy (NCBI): domain Eukaryota; kingdom Metazoa; phylum Chordata; class Aves; order Passeriformes; family Cinclidae; genus Cinclus; species Cinclus cinclus. Next base: position 12,219,655 of record NC_085049.1, read on the forward strand.
GAGGTGCTTTTTTTTAGAATTTTAAATATTATTCTTTTTTTTTTTCCTTAGGATTTGTCTCTTGTTTTGCTAATTACTGTTATATGTTTATCAAGTTTTTTCCACATCATTCTCTATTGCTTTTCTTGTATAATTTTTTTACACTTATTCCCACAACTTCATCACCATAACCACTGCTCCTGATTTTATGCCCTCTCTCCCTTCCCTCCTAACCTTCATCTTTCTTCAGACACAAACAACTATGCCCTGCTTTCTGTAAAATTAACACTTAAATAATAGTGATAGAATCTGTCTTAGAGAGATCTAGAGAGAATGAGTGAATTTTAATATTCTGCCAGATATTAATAAACTGAACATTTTCTTACCATGCTATTTCTTTCACAGCCACAGATTTCACTGTTGCACTGAAAAACAAAAGTATGGTAATCTTCACAAAAATGTTACAAAATAAACTGTATTTTGCAGGTACATTAATCACTTAAGGTAAGAACAAGAGATTCTGTTTTCAGTATACTTATATAAATTTAAATTAATTTGAGTGTCCAAAATTTATTAGAACTATCTCTCTGAACAACCTGTACTCAGTAATTATCAATAGCACAATCTTGACTGCCTTTCCCAAAGACTCTGATACAACTCCCTTTACAAGCATGCTTGATACAGATAAATAGTTTGGAGGACTTGTCAGGATGTCAGTGTTGTGAGCATAAAGTAAAACAGAAAAGATAGGAGTGTTTCCATGTGTTTGGAATTTGGAAGGAAAGCCTTCAAAAGTATCCTTCTTGACTATGAAAACCTTCAAGGCATGGGAATCCTATGTGATAAAGGAAGCCCATCAACCCAGCTGGCTTTTATGGCTTTGATTCCTAACACATGTTTCTCATGTTTGTGCAGTATGTGTACTCATACACACACAACTGTGCCCTTGCATTATGTCCTCAGCAAAACAACTGCCAGGTGATGCTGGAGTCATCAGCATTCTTTCTGAAATACTAATGCTAATTCCTTTCTCATCTTACTTTCCATTTTTCACTTCTGTATTTTTGTCCTTAACTGTTCTGACACTTAGGCAATCCATTTGCCTCCCCATTGAACTACAGCTCAAATACCTAAAGCAGCCAGACTCTCTTATTGATTCCCAAGACATAAAACCAACCAAGCTACATTGCCTCACCCAGCAAGAAGCTTTTGTTCTGTATGTTTGTTCATTTTGCCCCTTTCCTTCCACAATTCATTATCAATTCCATATTTTTCCATTCATTTAACCTTTCCTCCTCCCCATTTACATCTCAGATGTATTACACTTTAGATGTATGGAATTAAATGGTTAAGCACCTATTGCATTAAGTTCTGCTAAAACCCTGTTATGTTGGTTGCGATATAAATCCACACTGCTTACCCATCCTGGATATTAAATAACAAAAAATCACCATTTTTTTTGCAGATTTTATCCACTGCTACAGAATAATCTTACTATTATCTAGAATATGTAATTTTTCTTTTTCTCTATCCATGTTTTATAATTATGACAGCAAGACATGGGCAAAATACGGCCTATTTCAACACAGATTTATTTTTTGCATTTGGATGATTTAAATACCACAACTACTTGGCAACTGTGCATCAGTGTGACTCTGGCACAAAGAGACAGTAAACCTATTTGCATCTGAAGCTTTGAGAAATGCAAATAAAGTTCAAAAAAGATTTGGTCAGTTGCTTACCAGGCTCTTGATTGTGGTTTTTGTGAAATTTTCCATCCAGCTGGTTGCATCAATTTTTATTCCAACAACTAACAAGAAATACATGAAAGTCTTTCTTAGTAAAATGAAGGGGAAAAAAAGGTAACAGTATAATCCTAAAAAAGGGGGGGAAATTATAATGACATCTAAATCATTGAACTGGAGAAGGATAAAATATGATTTTTGTTCAATTGTCCGATCACCGACACTGTTTATGAAACTAATAAATTAAACACCCTTACTCAAATGCAAATGATTTCCATTAGAAAGATTAAAACTGTCCCAGACAAAATAATGTTATTATAAAGTGAAGTTCCTTTGAAATCTCAATTAAGTTTCCAATTCACTGTTGTGCAACAACTAAATAATGAAAGTATTTCAAGCTTCAGCACCACTCTATCTTACCTGCTGGCTTCAGAAGCTTCCCATCAACTTCTATTTCCACAGCCTTGCTTACCATAATACCTGATTCATAGCTATTGGCACCACTTTCTGACAGTATATATAAAAAACAAACAAACAAACAAACAAACAAAACGAAGTTAGGGTGACATAAAAGCCTCTTCCTCTGAAACTTAAATCTATTATTATTCAAATACCAGAATAATTTTAAAAAAATCCTTGTCCAAAAGCACTAACCCAGATGTAGTACACATTTATCACCTGTGACAGCTCAGATCACTAACACTGGCATGAATAAGAAATATTTGTATTTACTTTTCTTCTTTTTCTTCCCTGTTTCAGTGCTTTATAAAGTTACTGTAGCATTTTCTTTTGAAAACAGAGCCATGAATACATGTATGCATGTGAGAGCTCTGCAAAAACCAGGATCAGAGCCAAAGATTTTATCCTGATGTTGTCTGTGTATTTTTCAATGTAGGGTATACTGACACCACTCACTAATTCACAGTTTCTGCTCTAACAGACTTCAAACTGTTTTCAACACTGCTTAGTATGAAATGGCAAGTTAAAAGTCCCCAGAGCTGTTTGAGGAGCAACAAATGCTTCGGGGATTATTTTTTTTAATTACCATCTTTATATTTTACTGAGGAAAAAAAAAAACAATAAATAATTATGAAATAACAGCAATGAAGGATCCCATATGTTTAAGAGATCATCATGTCATCTGTGGTAGCATCTGCTTTTCGACAAACTTGAGAAGTTAATGTTGCTCACATCAATAACAAACACTTGCTATTGTGCTTATATAGATTTGAAATACCTCAGACCAACTGGTTTTGGTGAATAAGCACAATCACAACTAGAATTCAAAAGCAAAGTTTCAACTAAGTAGTGGTTCAGTGGATAGAGTTATGGCCTCTGGACCCTTATCCCTGGACCCCAAGTCAGTCCTGGGGGTGCTGAGACAGTATACAGAACTCTATTAAGACTTTAGTTTGAGTTATTGTCTATGAGTGCAGTGTTATTTCACTTTCTGTTAAAATAATTCTGCCTGTATCTTTGCGGTACCTCTGTAAAACAGTTTCAATACACTGAACGAACACCAGTACTCTGTATGTTCTCACTGAGGTTCATTCTGGGCACACAGGGCCACCAGAGTAGTTGACAAATGATGATGACTTTGTTTAGTTTAGACTTTCCTTAATAATGGGTATTATCACAAGATTTTTTTCCTTATGAAGTGTCACGCTTGCATCTTTTGTCAATGACCTCATCTGGCATGGGAAACTTCCACTCAGACTAGCTAGCTCTGACATTTCTAAACTGTGATGACTTACTGTTGTAGTATGGAGCTGTGAAAATATAGTTGTCATTATCTAAACTCCTCTTATAGAAGCTAATTTCATAAGTTTCAGCATTTTCCAACCAATCTTCTCCTGCCCTAAATAAAAAAAAAAAATCGGGATCAAAAAAAGACAGTTTAGAATCTCATTAAAGCTGTACTGCAGGTTGTTTTCTTTCAATGTTTCACAGTTGGAAAAAATGTGATATTCATTCCTATGGTCCTCAGGCTCTGCCAGTTTTCACAGGTTAAAAGACAAGTGTAATCATTAGAAAAAGCCTAAACAAACAAATTTAGGGGGGGAACAAGAATTAGTATTCTTGGAAAACCTCTAATTTAGACTCATCACTTTTAGATTTGTTGTGACAAATACAACTGCAACACTACTTATAACAAAATCTGAATGAACCTTTACAGCTCACACTATGCTTTGAGCTTAATCCCAAAAGATTTACTATCATTTATAATCCCAAAATAGGAAAGAAACTCACTTGGGGAGTAAAATTCATTGCCATTTTCACATTTTGGGGAAACACAGAATAACCTAAGAAAATAGATAAATTTGCCATTTACCAGTAGATCTGTACTGGTGCCCTCACTATTCCCAGTCGCTCATGGGAGTGTGTCTAGTTTATTTTATGTCAAATTTCACATTCCCTTTTTGTCCTCTGATAATGATACATTTTTTCTCTCTTGAAGATCCTGGACCTTTAGGTCTGGTTTTAGTAAAAAAAAAAAATTAAAAAAAAATAAAAATCACCCACTACTTTCCAGTATTTGCAGCCTGCCAAAGAACTGAGTGTTTGGGAGTAATTAGCAATTAGCATGACCCCACTGTTACTACAAAGGCATTGCTTTTACTGCTACTCTGCACTGATTAGAAACTTGGATAAAAAGGATCTGTCATGAAAGCAATGGGACAGATTAATTTCAAGCAGTGGCACAGGTAAAATTGAAGAAAAACAAGACATTACATTAATTTCACAGCAATCACTAGAGATTAGACCCTAGGAGACTGTATCTTTTCATTCAATAAAGCAACTCTTGAACAATTCACCCTTTCAGGCTTCCAAATTATCATATCATACTATTTTTGTAATAATTCTTACCTTTTGGGGAAAACTCTAGTAATCCCACCATCTGTAACAACAAATTGTGCAACAACTCCATCGCTGTAAATAAAAATAAGATTTAAAATGAAAACTGACTGAAATTCTCACAAATTCCCATGTCACGGGTTCCCATTAGAGTGCATAACTGTGAATAAATACCTGTTCTCTGTAACATTAACTGCATATTTGTATATACACACAGATGTATAACATTTTGTTCTCAAACTCTGAAATGCATAAAAAATCAGTAAAAAGAATACTTACAGAGACAGTTTACTCCAATAATTTTGGGCAAGTTCATTTGTAAATCCTGCATCCAGCAAAACTCTAATGACCATATCAGTATTACCTATCAAAACAGTTAAAATGTAAGTAATCTGAAACTATATGTGATGGAGTTTTAATAAAAGCCTAGAATGAAACTCTGAGTTGCCAAGATGCTCCAGCCACAAAGATTGTGGCTGTTAATATTAGACCTTCTGTCTAACTTCAAATTATGTCAGGTGATTAGAGTTAAATAAATGATCTCACACTGTTGAGTCCATTTGAACATTTTCTTTGTATCCTAAAACTTTATCTTTGTGTCACAGGAACAAGGAAGGTGATAAGGGTATAGGCCCCAGCTTTGAGCCCCTAAATCTGCATTTTAACCTGTTTTTAAAGCACGTGCCCATTCAAACACTTTTTATTTCTGTTGAAGCAAGGAAACAAATCCTAATGAAGCTCAACTACATTATAAACATATTTAGATCAATTAAGCCCCAGGCTCTAAATAAAACACATTTGTCATCTGAAAATGGATACGGGGAAATAAACTAATTTTAAATCAGTACCTTATACTGAGATGCCACGCTTAAACTTCTTTGAAAAGATAGTTTGAAGTCAGTACTTCTTAACCTTCTTTTTAAGTAACACTTTAGCAGTGTTACTGAAGATTATTTCAATGTGGGGATTTTATTAGTCATTCCTTTTGAAAAGCATTTTTAGCTGAGATAATTTCTACAGCCACTCAGTGCTTTCATTAACACTGCTTACTTATTAAGGAGACTATTCTTAAAATAACTTAATTATTAGGAAAAAAGGAAAAAAAATCGCTGCATATTCCAAACTGAAATACAGAAATAAGTATATAACATTTTGAAATAATTACTTACTCAGCACTACTGTATTCCACAGCATCCCTAAAGGTGTCCTCAATATTTGCTTATAGTAAATTTTACACATGGATTTTAATGTTTTATTATATTTTATTAAATTATCATTAATTGCTTTAATCAGTGGAGGTGAATGTTTTAATTTCCAAGACTGAGTCAAGGTATTCAGACAAAATTTTGGTCAGTCGGCAATGTGTCAATGAATAAGATAACTCCAATAAAAGAACACCAAGCACTCATATACACGCACAAATATATCCCTTTGTGAGAAGATATGTTATCTAAGTGGACATTCCTGCAGTTACATGGTCTAGCAGGGAGATTCTTTCTGAATTGATCAGTTATCCCTGACAGCAACATGTCAAAAAGACTTGAGGAAAGCAAGACAAAAAAAACCAAAAAAACAAAAAAACCCCAAAAACAAACAAACAAACAAAAAAAGGCTATTCCAAGTATTTATACATTATGAATAATGATAAACAGATGTGTGTGTACCAAACCAAATCCAAACACCTATTTTTTTTTTTTTTCTTTCTTGAGAACAAGGCTTTAACACGTTACTGATTGTAATAACTCTTCATTTATTCTAAACAGAGGTTCAGGCCTGTTCTCAAAATATGAATTAATCACTTCCCAAAGCCCAGTGCTCACCACTGCAGCAGTTACATGGATCTGTGTGGTCTTAAGCTGTTCAGGACCAAGTGAGATCTCTTTAACCAATTTGTGAACCAGCAAAACAACTTCCTTATCTTTTATTCTGGTTACTGGTTATTTTGGTCTTGAACTTCATTTCTTTACTTATTTTGGAATAAAATGACAAGAAAGCAAGTTGAAGACTTCATCACAAGATTTGAGTCTGTCACAGACTTACTTTGGCTGCTATGCTCAAGTGAGAAAATATAAACTCAAAAATATTTGGAGTGCATTAAAATGAACCAGTAATTATTTTGCTTGAACAAAATGCTGAGAGGAATTATGGAAAACATAGGATGCATAATGCCTTACAAACTTTCTTAAATTAAGCCAGAAACTTGCAAACTAATTTTACACTCTCTACCTTGGATAGAAAATCCTGACATAGATACATTTCTACTAAAATAAAAAAAAAAAAAACAACATAAAATTTAAGCATGAGTTCTCATCCATGAGAAGGCATTTTCCTAAGGAAAAATGTCAATGAGGTTAGAAGTGTACTTACACGATGAACTGCTTGGAGTATTTCTGTCAATAAATTCATTGAAATTTAATAGAAATTCAGTGTTGTTTTCTGATTTTTTTACATCGCTACAGTATTCTCTGAAAAACAACAAAACATCAGTCTTCCCATACTTTTTTCTTGTGCTGCTAAAGAATACAATTTAGAATTCCATGCAGAATTGCACAACTGTTATGAAGTAGCTGGTACTAATGTGTCCACTGGCTGCCATGATCAGTGTTTAATGATTACCATATCAATTATTTGAGACATCCACAGGAAATAAGGTGTTCAAACGCCTGCCTAAGCATTTGTTAAGATTTGGATTGTAAGAAGACTGCATGCATTAAATAGGGTGTCAATTCCCGGGGTGGGGGGAAAAAAAAAAAAAAAAATGCAGAGTAGTGTAGGACATATTAGCATATTAGGAGATCATAGTCTGTACACTAAAAATAAGCCCAGTGAATTTAAATTTCTCCTGGGTTAAACTTTAAAAGTACCTGGACTGCTGGTGAAACACAGCCACCACCTGCTCAACTAAGGCCAGATTTATAGGTTAAGGTCCTATCCTCTGAGGAGTTTGAAATGCAATTTTATCGGGGTACAAATGACATGAACATATAAACACTCTTTGTTTTGACATAGGCAAAACAGATAAACAGTAAACTCCTCTCCCTTATATAATGTAATGAACAAATATATCATTGGGCAATTCACTGAATGCAAACAAGCAAAATAAAAGTCACTGGGCATTTTGGAGGCAAATATTGTGTGATGAGTGACATTAAAAAAACTTTAATTAAAATGCAAAGAGAATTTAGCAGTAAAGCAAGGGGGCTCTCTTTTTAAATGAGCTTTTGTATTAATTTAGTTTTACACACAAGTCTGTTCAAGTATCTCATATGACTAAGATAATTTATTGCCCTTTATTTACCTTACCATATTCCAGAAATACCACAGTCAGATTTTACCTAAGCTGACTTTGTTCGTGTAGGACAATAAGGAGTTGCTGGAAACTGCTAATTGGTACAAATATTTCCCAAAAGCTTCATCTTTCAGAAAAATTAAATTAAACTGTTAAGCTAGCATACATTTTAAGAGAGAATACTTTACATAAATCAATCTATTAATTGAAATTGATCTATTAAATAAAATTTAAAAGTCTACAGAAATTTATCAGATAAGAATGCAACAATTCTCAATTGATCTTAACTGTACAGCATTTCCTTTATTTATCACAACTATCTTTTAGAGTAACTTAAATTTTAGGAAGTTTTTATCATACCTTGCGAACACAATTTTAAAAGGGAAAGAACTGCAGAATTTCTCATTAAAGAAACCTCAGGGAACTAATGAAATTAATAAGTTTTCAATGAATTAATCATTTTTAGGTTCAATTAATTGAAAATTAACTAATAATTAAGTAATAGGGAGCTTTGAAACCCTTTGTCTTGAAGTTGAGAAACATGTTGTGTTATGTATTATGAAACCTCTTCTAAAAATAGTTGTAAAATCTGAGAGTCAGGACCACAAGAAATGCCCAGATGTGAACAAGTTTTCCATTAAAATATCAATATCAGTTTTTACAGCTCTCTGACTAATATGAGAAGAAATCAGAGCCTGAAGATGCTATTTACATTCCAGCATATAGAGATTGATAATTTTTTACCAAATGAAGCTTTATTGGTCAAGTCTGTATTTTCCATGTGCCCATAATCAGATCAGATACTGAAATAACATTTATTACTGGGAGATCAACCAACCTTGGTGCTAAAAATGTGTAGCCAGCTTCATCAAAATGATCAAGCTTCAGTGACTCTGAAACTAAAAAAAACGAAGAGTGAACACCAAGTAAGTAAACTGGTATTTTACTATCATTCCTCTTCTCAAACTATTTGGCTAACTTTTGCATGCATCCATGAATCTAGAAAGAAATGTTTGAAACATTTCCCCCCCTAAGGAATTCTACGCTTCTCAATATTTTGCAACATAGGAAGAAATTACTTGATTATTATATACAACATAAAACTGGCAACAGTAAGATAATATCTAACAATTTATTTAAGGAAGACATTTAATTAGCATAGCAATATGAAAACAAATAAGATTTTCACTAGAAGTAAACTGTGATACAAATAAATATTTGTGACACTGAGTCGTTAAAACATTAAGAAAAATACTCCTAATACTTTCTTCAATAAAGCTTAAAAAACTCAGTCGTGGCAGCATCACTGTAAGTCCTACTGAAAAAAAAAAATGGCTTTAATAGCTGATATCACTGAACACTGATAGGACCAGACAAAGAAGGATCAGAGATTAACAACATATTGAAATGTGCATGAAAAGAGTAAAATACTTCACTTTTGTTCTTCCATTTCTATTGCTATGGTACCCAACGATCATGAAGAAAATCCTGAGATGAGGAATACAGAGGAGAATATCCAGTAGGAATAGAAATACAAGTGAAAAATATCAACTAGAGTAAACAGAAGGAAATTGAGCAACAAGAATATACTTGCCCCTTTTGGATGTCACTATCCATCAGAAAGAGAAAGCAGGGAAACAGAAAAAAACAGGGTAAAGCACAAGGGGTCACAAACCAATATTTTATTCAAACAGCCCCTTGAATAAAAATATTGTACATAGATTCAAAGGTTCAATTTACATACAGCTGTAGTCTGGAAAAAAAAAAAAAAAGACAAACATCTCTGAAGACTGAAGAATAGGTTCTTGTCAGTTATTTCTCAGTACCTTCTATACACTGTGGCTATTTCAAGGGTCTGTTTCATTATATAAGTGATATAAGTGCATATAACTGAATCATAGTCTCTGCTTAAGAATTTAATTTTAATGTACTCAATATTGGAAAAACTTACAAAATAATCACTTACCAAATAATCACAGTATTAAAGTTGGCATATTCTTCATAAGTGGGAGCAATGGTGGAGGAGAGTGATGCAGTTCTAACCAAGTTTTCTCTAAACTAACAGCATCTATGCCTCTCTGAAGGGTTTTTTGTGTTTTCAAGCTTTCTATTTAACTGCATACTTGTTATAAATGTATCATAACGCCAGATTAAAGTTAAAAAATCTGTGATTGGTTCTATTTTGTGTACTACCTAGACTACAGTTAAGCTACACCCAATAAAAAACCTTTGAATACTGATAAGTATAATTTCCTACTATCACTTCAGAATCTTTAAATGGTTTGGAATCAGTCTAATCTAAAAATAAAATGCAAACATCCACTAAACCTACTTGTAAAATGCAAAATATAAACCTAACTGCGACCCAAACCAAACAGGGCATTCACACTGCTCTAGCAGAGATCATTTGCTAAATATTATATTGTAACTAAAATACAAAAAGCAAAAAAAGCTTTACTCTTATAGTCTGTATCATTATATTGTCCTATTAGAATGAAAAAAACCCAAATATCCAGACCCTTAAAATGACAGCAATAGAGGATACACAAAGCAATGATTCTATAGGCACAGAGTAAGGGGTAGGGATTGTCAGTGGAACTGACATGTTCTGCACATATTCTATTTTGATAGAATATTTCTTCCACCTTAGGTGTTACAATGGATAAGAATCATTGCTGAAGATTTTGGGTATATCATGATAACATCAGTGAATTCCACAAAATTTATGAATTTCAAACATTGCTTTTTAAGTGAATCTGAGACCTGGCAATATCAGACAATACCAGGGAATCTTTGAAGTACTTACATCTGGCTTGGGTTATTGGTTCATCTATTTTGGCTTTAATATAATAAAAGCTGTATGATGGTAACACCAGTGCCAAACTGCAACAGAAATGAGACAAGTAAAACAATTATATTATTTGCAGCAGTTTTCCAGTTTCAGCTCCTCTGTGTTTTGAAAGTAATTAACAATTTTGGGATTTGGACTGTTATGAGATGAGGCAGGCACACAGTGATATACCAGCCTCACATGTAGTAATAGACACGGGTAAATTTATGCCAATCCTGAGAGTCTATGTCCTTATTTTGATTCTTATTTACACTTTTAAACAAAATGCACACCAGATTTTTGTATCTTCCTCTGACACATTTAACATCCCAATATAACATGTCATGGTGGTCACTGACTGCAAAAATATCACTTAGAACTGTGCTGATTTGAACACATCATACAACAAGAGACTCTTACTAATAAAACAATGATCAATAATCTCCAGCAAATCCATCTGGCGATATTTGCATTCACATTATCTTCAGGTCCCAAAAAAGTATTTTATTTAATTACGCAGTCACCACTAACAACTACTGAACATAATTGTGCAATAATATTTTAAGATTTGCAGAGCACTTGCAACATTTTCTTTTATATTATACTAATTTTTGTTCCATATATGTAGGAATTCTTTTTGCAGCTAAATTCTACACATACGTAGAAGGGTTCAGTTCTAAAAATGTATGTAAAGGACAGGCGGTATGAGTAATCATTAAATAGGTATTAACTCTCAAGCAGCATCCTGAATTTTTACACTTGGATTTCAAGCATGCAGAACTGCCACAGTTCCTAATGAAGAGCTGCAGAAATTAACATTAAAAATGTTGTACAGTTGAGCCAGAAATGAGCTGACCTTTAATGACACATTTGCAATTTACACAGAATATAAGCGAGATTGCAGAATATTTAGTGATAGCCTTCTAGCAATTCTACTCATGGGAAATCAGTGGCTGTCTACCTGTCATTAACAGTTCCTGCTAGCAGCAATTGCTAATTAAAATCCATAATTTTATGTTTCATAGGTTTTCTGAAAGGATCCTCTAAGGATTTATTGCTATATCACATGCCAGGAAGATCAGGCAGAATTAAGAAGTCACGTAAATCAAATGTATTTCTCTAGTGATTACTAGATGGCAGTCTGATAAAAACTTCCTTTTCTTACTGCGTATAAAGATAGAGGCAGTTCAGCAGAAAAATGGGATAATGCATGGAAGATCCCACGTTTATGTTCTGTTGTGAAAACTAATTTGCTTGGTTTTACACTCAAATTAATATTTGCATTCTCAGTGACTGCACACCTGTGCAGAAGACAACAGAAATTGGGATCCAACTCGGATCTGAGGACTATTACAATTCACCATAACAGAAATATAATTCTGGTCAAAAATTGACTCAATATTTATACCATGTAGTTTTGAACTAGAATAGTTAAATTTTCCTGAGAGTTGGAAAACCTTTACTTGTTTTGGGTAATATTAAGGAATATTTCAACACTCCTTCTAATGTTACAATGCTGTGTGCTTAAATGAACTTAAAATAATACACACACCAGTGTCGCCTTAGCTAGTATAGAAAGTGTAATGCTAAAAGTATTAACCAAAGTTGACCAAAAGGACACTTAAATAAACAAAGGAAGTCAGAAAACAGAAATTAGTTACCTGTAATCAGTGCCATTCACAGCAGTCCATGTATATGTTCTGTTTCCTTTATCAATATACCTCTACAAAGAGATATTGGTAAAAAATTAAATTATTAAGCTAAGGAGTTTCAAAAATTGTGACCTTTCTTTGAGAAATACTGTGTAAAATCAAGTACAAATCTGTTGGATTTCTATTTATTATTTTGCTAAAATGATGGGTTGAGCTCCAACTCCTTTCCTTAACTATTTTACAAACTTACATTTTGCAAAAGAATCAACTATATAATTTTTATTGAACATTAGTAAAATTTAAATAAAATCAGACAAACCTGACCTATAATTTTCACATTAGCCAGGCCTATGTGAACCTTTATTCATGAGATTTAAATTTAATAAAAAAAATGTTTTCTCTTTTTATGGATCATTTTGCAGTTAAACTACAAAAAGATTAAAAAAAAACAAAACAAAACAAAAACAGAAACAAAAACAAAAACACCCAGAACCTGACCTTTCAGGTCAAAGTACCACTGGTTTAATGCATTTAAATCCGAATCATAACTACAGGCACAGTCTGGTAATTCTGATTGTAGAGACATCCCCTGCTAAATTTAACACGTTTTTAATCACATTAAGAAGGTTTTTAATTTGGGGAAAAAATTAACAATGAAATAAATGTTTCTTTTTAAATAAGTTCTTACATTAGGCTAATCTTTAACATTTGTTTTCTTGTGGTACAAAAAATAGTGTGATAGGCACAGTCCCACAGTTCCCCCTAGATTTAATCACTAACACACCTGGCTGACATTGTTTTACTCAGTTTTCCACTTTGAGAACTATAAGATTATGCCAGCTGCAACATATTATTACTTTACAATCAAATTTTTGTAAGTATGCCAGGATTGAAGACTGTACAGCTGTTGCACTGCAATATCACAAATATTGGTGAAAGGTACCACAGGTATACCTCTAGGTTCTTTCTTTTCCTGTGGTAAAATGATAATGGGAAAATGACCATGGCTGTGGAAAAAGGTGACTTATATGACATTAATAAGTTGAAACCTTCTCATTACCTGACTGCTGCTTTTCAGTCCAGCACAGCAGTATAAATAATTTAATAGTAATTTTTTAAAGAAAATTAAAAAAAAAAAAAGATAAAATCAGAAGAAAATGCATGCAACAGTGTCTAGTACCCTGGTATGTTTTATATTTAAGTTAAAAAGATAGTTTAAGGGATTCCTATCGAAGCCTTTTTATACTTCATGTGTACTTCAGGCTAAAATTAGGCACTTGAGCCTGGTGCTGGCAGTCTCTCCAAACCAGGCACAGTAGCATGGGTCACACATGTACCTCCACAAGAGAAAAACAGTGCCCAAGGTGGGAGAGGAGGGAAGAGAAGAACTGGGCTGCAATTAAATCCTGTTGCCACCAGCACTGTCAGAGTGCTTGAAAGTAAATTGGCTGCAAGCTCCCTTGAAAGACAACCCAGCAGATAACACACCCTGACACCTCAGCTCCCATCTACCTCTGCCTGCTCCTTAGTGGGCGGTCTGAGACCATCTCACCCCCAGCTGATCACTGCCAAACAAGTCACACATGTTACTGCAGCTCTTGTGAGCCTTCAGTTTTCACTGCTGCCCACCCCAGCTGCCAGATGTGGCAACGCTTTTGTTCCTATGGCATCTCCTCTGTTACTTGGAGAGCCCCTGAGGCCTCGGGAGACTGCAGTGCACCCCACCCACATTTGCTACAAGTCCAGTGTCTATGCTGTAGGATGAAGTCATCTCCCAAGACACTGCTGGGGCCAGCTGCAACACAAAAGGAAAGCGATGCAAACTTAAACCAAAAAGCAAAACAAAAAGAACATAAATTTCAAGCCCAAAGACTGCAACTGTCAGTTCAGAGCAACCGACCAAATCAGCCCTTTTTATAAGAAAATACACGAAGCTATCAAGTGCTAAGTGATGCATGGCTCATGCGTGGCCTGTGGTTTAAAGCAGCTTTTTTCTGGTTCTAGCAGCCTGGAGCTGGGAGGGTGCAATGGCTAGAAGCAGTCATCATAGCCAGCCAGCTCTGGCTGCTCCTTTCTTCTCTCAGAGAGGTCTGGGTAGAGGAAGAAATCTTGGGCCATGGTGCAAGGGAAGGTGAGGATAATTAATTTCATTGGCATTGAAACATCTGGGCTCAGAGGCTTGGGATATTTTATTCCAACACAGACTGTGGTCTGGGCCATGTGTGACTGGCACAGTCTCAGGCACCCAGGGATGCTACATCCTCCCTCCTGCCCAGATACTGTAACTGACTTCAGCATTTGCAATTTTCCCCCCCCTCTTTCTTTGGGCAAAGAATGCAGGACTAACTCTTTCAGGTCTTTTGTAGCACAGAGTCTGAGAACAGTAAAAACAGCCTGAAACCTTTTCAACATTTGCTATTAATGCAATTTCTTGTACAACCCCAATCGTGTTATTGTATTTTTGTGAACTTCTAACCCTCCCTCTTCTAACCACGTACACACTCCTTTTTTCAGGAGCAGTTTATCCTCAACTCAGATGCCAGTGGGATTTTGGACTCTGACGGTGGCCCAGGAAGGACCCAGATTCCCTTAAGGGAACAGACCGGTGGTATCCTAACCCACATCACCTCCTGACACAGGTGAGGGCCAGAACTGGCATCCACTGGGGCTTAGCCTCTCTGCCCCAGAAAACACCTATTTGTGCACCATTCTCCAACAGTGGAACCATTCGGGAGAAACCACATTCTTTTTCCCACAGCAGGATTTACCCAGAGATTGTAAACCAATATTGTAAAGCTTGGTTTTAGCATTTTACTGTGAGAAAACACAGAACAGTAAAGGAAGCAAGGGCAGTGCTGATACAGGTCTCTAGAAGAAAAAGGGAAGAGGGGAAAGCCAGTATCAATTAACTGAAAGCAATTCTTCTAAGTATTGTTACAGTGAGCTTATATATATGGGTTGTGCAGCGTCTGCTAAGTCATCAAATTTGGTAACTTCAAACTGACTTATGTTCAGAGGAAAGGTGCTTGAAAAAGTAAAACTGTAACTGTGGGGCATGCTCTGGCCAGAAGTGCTCCTTCAGCACACCAGTCATGATTCCTTCTCACAGAGGTCTCCAAGAAGTACAGCACCCATGTAATGACCCATATCAAATTTGAGTGTTTCCTATTGCTAGGAAACATGTCTGCTTATTAGACAAAACAGTAGCATCAGGAATAAGTATTTAGGACAAGAAAATAAAGAACTCGACAAGCTGTTAAGAAAATACATGATATAACTGTAAGATGAATTTGCTTATTCCAAAGAGTCTTCATTTATGGGATAAAAATATTACTTTATTATTTTTTCACACAACTTTCTTCCCATTCAACCACAATATAAACTACCCATCCTCACACATCTCCGCAAGCAAATTAAGCACTTTGTTTTGGAATTCATGTACAGAAGTAGGCTGGGTCCATTTCCTGTTGAAGAGTGTAAAACCTCATCAACAACTGCCTGATTAATGATGCACCAAACAAACCAAGAAACAAAACATTTTTTTTTTCCTAAGTACATATTTTTTTTTTTTTACTATAAGCCAGTAAAAGTAGCAAATCTAGAGGGAAAAATGGTACAAATTGTCATTACAAAATGAACATACCAGCATTTCACCAATTCACATTATTTTTCTGGTTCGGTTTATTCCTGTAAATGTAACTCTTTGGGTTCCTATCTTACCTCATCTTGGGACTTGACCAGTGTTTCAAATGTTTTTTCTCCACTTTCTCCATCTATCATTTTTTTCCGAATCTATTGGCAAGGAAGAAAAGGAAAAAGTGAAATAAAAACTAAAGAAAAAAATGTAGGTGTTGCAAGTAGCATGAGTAATCATCCAAGTGATTGAAATATTTTTTAAAAACACAGAAAATGCTAATGCAAATGGAAATTGCAACTCTTAAATAAAAGTTTTGTTTACAATTTTCAGATTTTTCCAATTAGAAGAGGTTTTATCCAAATATATACTGAAGCAGTGGAGTTATGAAGCAACAATTCTGGTATACTTTGCATTGCAAGACCATGCCATAAAACTCCTTGATGCTGGGCACTGGCACAGAGAGAGTGAATTCTGTGTGCCTGAAAAGGAGTTTTGTCTGGCATTTCTTGTGCCTCCCAGCACTTCTGTGTGATTGAGGTAGTAGCACTGATTCACAGAAACACTTTTGTACTGGCTTGAGAGTAACTCCCCTCTCAAGCAGCCATTTCAAAGAAACTTAAGGTAGAATTAAACAGATAACCAGGCATGCTGATTATTGTCATTATAAATAACAGTTTCAGTGAAAAAAGTGTTAAAAATATAAAATGTTTAAAAGCCTTTCACTTGATTTCAGACAACTAACTATTTATTTTAAAAAGTTATCATTTCTGAATATATTACAAGATCAGTAATATACTGAAAAATATAGAGAGGAAATAATTTATTGATTACACTTTGCTTCTCAGTTCACTTTCTTGCCACAAGAACAATCTTGCATTAATAAGATAGGGAAATATTTCAGGTAATATTTTAATATTCTATTAAAAAGTGTTCTGTTTTGAAAAAAAATTCTGGCTTCCTTCCCAGGAATTTTTACTTCATGAAGAAAAATTTAAATAGCAAGCTGGGTGTTTTTCAAAATGAGAGGAATATAATGCATTGCCCTTGCCTAAAAATAATGCTGGTATTTGTCTAAATATAACTTCTTCTCTATAAAGTAATCATCTTTACAAATTTAAAATTCAGATTTATATTGAAATAAATTCCCATTCAAAATCAAAAACATTTATTGCTTTACAGTTATTATAAGGTGAAATACTAGAAGCAACATGCACTATGAAATCAGGTAATCTCACCTCAACTTTAATATCATTTTCCAATTCAGCATCTAGAAAATCCAGTGTAACAGGTTCCTGGGATTTAGGATTCTGGAGCAGAAGATATTAAATGATCAAATAATAAAGACAGAGGACTATAATATTACAAACCACTCTAATCCCTTCATTTCAAATTAGCCTGCTTTACTGGGTTTACTTACCCACCTAATTTAATCTCCTGTAGCATTACTAGTGTCCCTTTCTCATTTATTTTATTTTGTTGGATAGAGAAGTTAATTGGGTAAGTGAAAATCAAATTAATGCTAATTGCCAGTGTTTATCCACAGCCTGTCATGTATGGGGCTCAGGGGCTCATGCTGAGATGCTGCTTCCCCTTCTCCTGGTATGTCACAGACTGTAGTGGTTTGGGAGGAATCAGAGCAAGCAGAGGAAATTAATCTCTCACCTGATGTCCTGCCTCTAAGAAGGGAGAGAGAAATTTGGGAGAGTTTTCCACCCAATCAGTAATTTGAGCAACTGAACTCTGCAATTTTACCAAGAGCAGACAGCAGATTTGCTGACATGAGGTGGAAATAGATTATGGTTCATAATTTTAAAAGGCAGCAACTACAGCAAATTATTTGAGGTTTATAAAAAATAAACCCACTTTATTTTCAGCATATCAGGACTTCCCTGAATACCCTGGAGTTTCAAAGGCATTTCTGTTGACAACAGTACTGCTATCTCAGTTTAGAAGATGGAAACCTGTAGCACAGAAATACTGAAACTCGAGCTTCCTAAGGAACCTAGGGAACATTGATGATGTCAGCCCTTGACTATGGAGCACAGAGAACTTTGGTGACCTACATCTGTAGTAACCCTGGCCCCACAGGAGTGCTGGAAGAACACTGTAGCTCTGCTGAACTGCATCAGACCACCCTCCAGCTTCTGCTCCTTTCTCAGCTGCAGTCTGCATTTACTTGGTCAGAGCCATCTTCCATATGAGTGGTTGGGAATCCAACTTTTTTTTTCTGAAAATTTTGCCTAAGCCCCATTGACTTTATATTGTGTGTGATGTGAAAATCATCCATCCTCATCCACCCAGTAGTTATTTAATGCACCCCCTAAAAATGAGTGCATTTCTTTAGAAAAAGGAGTGTGGAGATATATTACTTAACTGTTTAAATCTGACATTTCAGAGCAGAAAATGAAAAAAAAAAAAGGGATTTCAGCTGTTCTCCTATACTATCATACACAGGGTAGACTAAGGTCCCTTCCTTCAAAATTATGATTATATTCCTTCTATCCTAGCATTCTCTGGCAAAGTTACATGACAAATGTGCATGTGACTGTTCTATCAAGGAGTGCAAGCAGGTCTCATCACAATTCACATATGTACTGGAAGAAATATCCTGAACAACTGGTAAAAGATGCCTTCATATAACAGTCTGGAGTACTAAGAGCTGAACAGTAGCCCTTATTTTCAAGACTTCTTTCAAGACCTAATATAGAATAGTTCCAGAAGACAAAAGTTTATTTCTTCCTTTTCTTGAGGACAAAATGTACATGTCTCTGGCCATATGGAATCATTCTTGTTCTTAACAAGACTTACTGTCTGCTACAAGAGAAACCAATAACTTTATTCTCAGGAAGAGAATATGCACTGAAAAGGTTGTAAACAAAGATCCTGGGTATTTCTTTAAAATATTTACTGAAAACTTCAAGAAAATTTTTGTATTTATATTTATATATGATAGGTAAAACTAGCAATTTTAATATAATGGCATTAATGTATACTCTATTAATTCAAAAATATTCAATTTTTGCTATGCAGTTGCTTTGCCCTCCCAACAAATCCACACTCTCAAAATAAACAACAAAAGGATAAAATGTAAAAATAAATAAAAAAATTGCATATCTTACATGCAATGGATAATGAATAGCATGGTCAAACCCAAACAGCATGCATGAAGGCATTGGCATGGCAGAGGAGGCATTTATGAAGTTCGCATTCCATTCCAACACACAAAGGAACAGAGAAGAAAACAAATGGTAAAAAAAAAAAACCATCACATCAAATCAAAGTCAATGTTTATTTCAAATGATAACCTGGGCTAATCATATTCAAGGAGTCCCAAAGACAAAATAGCAAACTAATTCTGTAAAAATTCAAGTATGCATTAATTGTTTGTTCTTCATTTTAAGACTTATGTTATACTGCTTCACAATTCTTATATGATACTTATTAATTATTTTTAATAGGACAAAAACCCAACCACTTATAAATAAATTCTGAGATGTGCCTGAGGCACAAAGACAACCACTGAAAATTAGAACAGAAAATTCCTACACTGGTACTTGAAATGGAAGACTATTCCCCCCTTATATCTCTTTTCCCCAAGAATGTTTTAACCAGTATTTGGGCTCCACAGCTTTTATTTCCAAGGTTGCCATTTAGTGGGGTTTATTCCAAGCCACGAAGAAACAAACTTGCATTTCAGTTTGCTCTTCTCTTTATCCGGTCATGCGTGTAACATGACTGGAATAAGCACACCACCACCACATTCACCAGCACAACTTAACGAAACAGAACAGAAGTAAATCACTAGCAATAAAGCATGCAAACAAAAGGATTGCAATCCATTTTCAGCAGGACAAATAAAGGCAAGGATCTATCATTTCAATGACAACTCATGAAGGAAACAAAGAAAGAAAGAACTGGTGCAGCAACATAAAAAAAAGTTAAATGCTTTTGTCGTGTGTTTTGGGAGGTTGGTGTTCTCACAAATTCTATGGATGACCTTCTTTGCTGTGTTGCAGGAGCCTAGTTCCTACTCAAACCTGCAGTACTACTGAGGACAAAGACTATTAGGCTTTTAAAAGAAGTGATGGTAAGAAGTCAGCAAAATCCTGGGCCACAGAGGTAAACTCAGGAGCATCTGGAGTGGACGGGAGCCCTGAGCTTGTCCAGGGCTGCACCTCCCTGAGCAGCAAGCACTGCCGGGCAAACCCAGCAGCAGCCAGACCACACATGGCAAGCTCAGGAGCCAGGTGTGCTAAGAAAACAGAGATTTTTTTTTATGAATCAGTGCTGCTTTCTGCAATACACAAACAAACTACCCGGCCCCAAGGTGGCATTCTACATGTGCTATAAACAAAGTCACCTGACACTTGGTGAAATCGCTGACTTGGATCAGGATTTTACACTATGGTTTACTGGTGCTGCTATGTAAGCCACAAGTTTTGCATTATAGATTCCCGTAGGTGTAAGAAATCAAACTTGATATACTGTGTTTAAGTTTACTATTTTTCTAGTTACATAAGTTTTCATTAAGTGTTTTCTGCTCAGGAATTGCATTACATAAGCATAACTAGTTGCCTTGTTCAGGCCAGCACAAGTGTCTCTTTTTATTTCCAGTCTTCAAATTAATTTCCACATCTGAAGAATTTTTACAGCACGACTGTAATTAGCACCTATTAGTAAAGCACCATAATTTAATGGAATGCCCTTCACTACAGCCAATAGCATGTCTTCTATTATTTAAACACGAAAGGATGCAAGCTTCATGCTTTGGAAGCTGTTTGTCACAATAAACAGTTCTCTAGTAAGATTTTTCCTAGTAAGCAGGGCAGAAGCTTTCTAATTATATTTCCAGGTCTATGCATTCTAACGCACTAATCACCTCCATCCAAAGTTACCTGTACATTGGGTCTCCTTTTTCTCAATTTAACTTTTGGTATGCCCACACCAATTTGCTGAAGTAACAAAAAAGCAGTCATTTATATTTTTGCACTATTAATAAACAGCCTACTTATAGAATGGAAGTGTTTTCTCAACATCTGTGCTGTCCAGTGTATGTTTACTACTGCAAGCTGAGACTACCCCTCACCCTGATCATGAGTTCTGAGCTCTCTGCCAGAATTACACACAGATTTTGGATAGGGAAACAAAAATCAGACATATGTTAAGGTGAATAAAATTCACATTAAGGGAGAGAGCTCTCCCTTCCGCATACTCTGACAGAATAAAATATAGAATGAAAATAGCTCACTTTTTGTTTACTTTTATATTTGATCTCAAAACTCAGCTCCACTTACATTTCTTGTATAACCCTAAATAGTAAGAAGGAATATTGGACCTTACTGAAGGCATATAGAATTTTATCATTAAATGGGTTTTGGTCAGAACCATAGTAAAAATAAAAAGAAGTAATCTAATCTTTAGAATATATTTAGAAATAGAATTGTTTACTGTTTTCAAAATCGAATTAAGCTTGTTAACCCACTCTTAATGGACTCACTTTGGTGACTATGTTTATTTGGTGGTGCATCCACCTGTTCTCTCCCACAACAGTGGGAAAAATACATCCACATATGCAGACACACAAAGAAAATTTGCAATAAAACATAAGATCCCTTCCAAAAAATGTAATTAACTACACAAATATAAAAATGGTTTAAACTGTTTAAAACTATATAAAGTTGCAAATTAAAAAAGAAAGATTTCTTGTTAAGCTTGCATAAATTTTTCATATAGTTCAGCCAATACTAACTATGGAAAAATTTAAATTATTTTAATATGTTTTTTAAGTTGTTTGTTACTTTTTTAATTGTTCAAACAACTTTAGCAACTTCAAGACAAATTCCCAAAATATTAATTGTGTTGAACCAGTTGTGATTTGAGGAAACAGATTTTCAGAAGGAAAGCAGAAGACATTCAAAAGAAGGAGGCATTGGAAGTCTAGGAAATCCTCACCTCTTCAAAGGTAAAGATGTAGCTATGTTTTAGTTTACATCTATTGAAAAATTTCTGGCAAAGAGGGTTAAGATGTTGTTTGTTAATAAGTTAACAGCTACTGAGAGGTTCAACTAAAATTAATATGACATGTTAAAGAAAGTCCATGAATTCTAAACATATCTGTCTTTATCATGTACCTTAGTTTTAAACTGTAGTTCTTGTATCAGTCTGAATAGCATGCACCACCCCATACAAACTGGGAGTGAAAAAGTCTAGTCTGTGTAACTGTTAATAACAACAATAACAATAATAACGCAAATGCTTAATATTGCATTCAGAAATTATTCTACAACATAAAAAGTATTATTTATAAAGCATCCTTTTTTAAACATACTCTAAATCAACATTTTGAGCATTAAGGGAAAGCATCACTGGACTTCCGTATCCTTTTTAGAAGAAAAAATACTCAGAGAAACCATGACAATTAGTATCCTAATAATCCATCTCAGTTTGCCTAGATTTAGTTGGGATGAGCTGAGTTTTAACAAAGGTTTTTATTCTTCCATATTGTGAGACAACACTGCAGGATAACAGAACATCTGAGATGAACAGAATGCATATCCACCATTTTCTCATAAGATTAGGTCTAAAATAAGATTATTGCATTGCTTCTTTTTACAGCACTCTTGTGAATGAAAAGAAAGTTCAGTTTGCATACAAGGGAAAGACAAATAGGCCAATCACCATCACCTAATTGCTAATAACCTCTAATTAAGAAAAGATTGGGTCAGTAATGATGCAGATTTTTGCCTCTGAAGAATTCATCAAGAAAAATCATCAAATCAAAACTTCCATTTTAAGACATGAAAATCAAATGCAGCTATCCAGAAACTGAAGTCCTACTCAGTTATGAAGACTATATAAAACCCTTATTTTCCATAGTTTTCCTTATTGTTTTTTAAGTGTCTTTCAAAATAAATCAAAAGGGATATCTATTAATAGTTACAGACAAGTTATTCTTTCTCTTCTTCAGAAGTGCTTTTTTTCCTTCTTGTGTTACATATTTAGCAAAAAATTTCAAATGTATTAATTACTACCATGGGAAATTAATTCAAATATTCACAAAGCTGACTTCTCCAAGCTTAAGAATTAAATTAATTGCTAAAATATGTAGATGAATTCTTACTTTCTTTTTCTGTCTTTGACAATCAGAGAAGTTATTTTAACTTTTCCTTTATATAATATAACCTTAAGAATTCAAGAGACAAAGTTCACTGAAAATACGGAATTTAAATATGAGAACTTTCAAGAAGTCCACTAGACTTCTTCCACAAGGTTGTTTCATATGGAAAAACCTTTCATTAGATCCAAGATCAAAGTTCTGATTTCAGGAAAAAAAAGAAAATCATCCATTACTGTTGAAATTTCTCATCAAAGTCAGGGAGGCAAGTTATTTAACAAGGTACAGACAATGTACAGTCTCCACAAGGTAGGGACTTAAATTAATGGATAAAGAGCCAAGCTGAAATATTTGGCTTCTATTTTCCTGAAATTTGATGAAAGTTGTATCCTAATCATATTTAGAGAAAAAGTTTCATGTTTAAACATGAAAGACCTTTCTCAAGTTAAACTACTAAAAATCTAGCGTTCTGGGAAGGGGTGTTCAGCTAAATCCATTCCAACTGTGAGACCAGGTTTCAGCTCTGGTAAACAGAAAATAAGCAAACAAATACAAGAATTCAAGTAAAATACATTGTGTTTTCCTCTGATTTCTTTTGTTTTGCAAATATGAAAATTTCAATCTTTTAAATGTGAAAGCATCACAAAAAAGTGCACAAAATCTCCTCAGTTTGCTTCAAGATTCTTCATAATGATTATACTGTTTTTACAATGATATTACAGCTACCACTAATTGTTTTTTATTAACATATATATTAGAACACTTCACATATATTAATATGCATTCAAAATATGCATATTTTTATTTTATTAATAACCACATTCAATGTAAGACAAAGCTGGTGGATTTGGATGAAGCCATATATGCACTACGGGTTTTCCTAACACCCACAACACTGAGAATTTTCACAGCTGCTGCCTTGTACCTTCAGCAATCCTAGTTTCTGATTTTTTGGTCAATATACCCTTATTATAGA
The DNA here is from genome assembly GCF_963662255.1 of Cinclus cinclus. NCBI lineage: Eukaryota > Metazoa > Chordata > Aves > Passeriformes > Cinclidae > Cinclus > Cinclus cinclus. The sequence goes on from NC_085049.1 coordinate 12,243,733, forward strand.
GAAGTAAATTAGAAGATATTTCATACCTTTGGCTGGAGATTTGGATGCAGTAGCACATACCCATTAGGATCAATTGCAAAATAGTATCCATTTGGACAAAGCTGAAAGAAAGAAATTAAGTTGAGCATTATATGGTTTTAAATAATGAAGAAAGATTAATTAATGCTTTTCAAGAAATGCTCTCATTGTGGAAAACACACACCTCAGGCATTATGAAGTGTAAGGTTACTAACACAGACAAGATGATTTCTTAATATTTACTTTTTTAATATCATAAACTTGGAGAACGATTTAGGCTGATGGGACCTCTGAAGGTCAGCTGGTACAACCTTTCACTGAAAACAAAGCTAACTTCATTTTTAAAGTCCAGCTTCGAAGTTGGACTAGGTTACAGAAGGTCTTTGAATACCTCCAGAGGCAATTCCACAACCTCTCTGGGCAGCCTGCTCTCCTTCCTTAATTTCAGTTGGAATTTCCATTGCCACACCTATGCTGGTAGTCTCTTTTTGAGGCAATATCAAGGTCCATTTTCTCCAGAACTCCCATTAGCTAACCCTTAGGTTCCATCTTCAGCCCAATTCTGTCTCTCCCATCTTATTCCTGTGTACCAGGCACTGCAGACCTTTGGCCAACACAGTGGCTTGGCACTGGGCCTCAGAGTATTTATTATGCTGAGGAGATCAAATTTGGACATCCTGATGCAGATATTTACTGCACAGCTGGTTTTTACTACTAGGGAACTCTGCTAACTCATCTTCTATGGACTTCCAAGTCCTTTCCTGCCCTTTGAGGCAGCCTGTCCCAGCCTGAGCTGTGATGTGGGATTATTCCATTCTAAGTGTAGGACTTTGCATCTGCCTTCAGTCACAGTTGTGAAGTTCCTTTTCTTCCTCAGCTCGTTTTCCACAGCACTAGTTATATTCATAGTAATTCCACAGCTAGGTGTCTACATAAATAAATCAGTCTTACAGAGTAGGGTACAGACAGACACCTACATGAAAGAAATTTTCTATAAGTAGTGGTCCTAAATAAATTGCAATTATTATCAGCTGAAATGATTATGTACTCTACATTAAGAACCAAACATTTAACTAAAGAGCAGTGCCTTAAGAAATAGGAAGATAAATATTTGTGATATATCCCCCAATGTAAAAGCTGACTTTTACACAGTGCATTCTGACAGACAAATCACACAGAAGCACATATACAGCTGGAGAGAAAACCACCAGAAAATGTACAACAATGGAAAAGAATATATGAAAAGAAGCCTGCTGGTATTTTGACTCAAATCCAGTCATTGCTGTATGACTTATGAAAGAGCATGCACAGAAATCACACAATGAACATGCATTATGGAAAACCACCAATGCAAGCAGCTTACTGTAAATCGGGGTGTCAGTTTTTTTATGTCCTCCAAGGAGACATCAACTCCCATTACTCCAAGAATCAGCTGATTCTGGTAAAATCCCAAAATGTTAGTATGCATTTGACATATTTCCAATGCAGAATAACTGCAACAGTCAATAAAGTTGTATTTTCATCTCTTGTTTCAAAGACAGATTTGAGAAGTTGCCTATTTAGTTATGCTTCTATTCTGAACATTTTAAATAGTATCAAAGTGACCCAAAATAAAATTTTAAAAAAATTAGAATTTAGTATAGACTATGAAAACTGTCTCTGAAAATGGATACTTTCCAGGATGAATAAACAATATATCTAAGACCAAAACATGTGAAAGCAAAAGTTATACAGATACTAAACTACCAGCACCAACACAGAGCTACTTTGCTTGCTTAGGTTGAGCAGTTGGTGAGATCTCAAAACTCTTAGGGCTGTATTATATTGATGAATAAAAAATATTCCAACACAACAAAAAAACCCGCTGAATATAAGAATCATCAGAATTTGAAAACGGGGACTCAAGCACTACATATTTTTTGCTTATAATTTACTTTCCTACCACAGAAAAAGAGGGCAGTAATTTACAGAGCGTCACGTGAATCCCTTCTCCATATTAAATAAATTTGTAAAATTTATTAGAGGAGGTATCTTGCAGCCTGTAAATAAATTCAGGAAGAGATACATATTGAGCAGATTCAAATTCTCTTCTTGCTCCTGTGTACTAGATCACATCTCTTTTACTTCTCAGAAAGACATCCTTTGATAATCAGTAGACTGTCACTTTGAACCAGACTCAGACAATTCCAGGCGTTGTCTTGCAGATAATATTATGCAACTTTTTTTTGCTTATTGCTTTGTTTTTAAAAGGAAACTAAAGAGAACTATTCTGAAAGTAAACTAAAGAAATGACAGTGATCAAACCCTCATTGATTCATTCTGAATTTATGTAATAGCTGAAGAACCGAATATTTTATCTAAATTTTTGTATATTTGGACCTGAATGGAGCACACCAAAAAGTACAATATTTTACCACACATTGTTCAAGCATAGTCCAGGTCTGTTTTTTGTTTTGTGAAGAGGACACAGATTCCATGTCAGAGAATAATAGGGATAGGCAATTGTAATTATTTAACACTGAGAATTTAATCTAAGTATAGAGTGCTCTTTTCTATTACCATTACAATCAACTAATTTATATTGTCTACATCACTGCCTTTTACCCTGAAATGTCACAGACTCAGAAATTTGCTAGAAATTTATGTAGACATTACTTCTTGGAAAGGTCTAAATAATATCATCATCTACTTCTACATCTCCTGAGCACTTAATGCATTCCCACTGCCACTAAGGCACAAGGATAGACAGTGCAATGTCGCGTCCTGGAACTCGGAATGACAAAAAGGGTAAAAGAAGGCACTCTATTTTCTTGTTCCCAGAACAGGTAAGTAGATATGGCCCCTTTGTTTCTGATGTATAAGACAATTTACACTGCAAAATATTCTATGGAAATACATATCTTTCAAGGCTTTTAACATTATTTTTAGTTTATATAACTGCTGTTTTGTTTTGTTTTTGTTTTTGTTTTTTTTTTTTTTAGGAGCAGCTTACTATTTTCCCATTTTGTTCCCTTGTTAGATTGAAGACAGGCAGAGTTCCTGTAATCACAAGGCCCAGCTCCTAGAAAATAACCAATAAAGAAGGGAGAAAAAGACTTTTAAGTTAAAAAGCAAATGTTAAGCCATGATATATTAGAACTATGAGAGAATGTGTGTAGCTAAACAATTACTTCAGTTTTTGTAAAAAACAATTACATTCAATTTTCTAAAAAACAACAAAATGCGCTTAACTGACTTGATGATTAGAAAGTTGAAATTATTTCTTACGTCCACATTTTATTTGGATTAATATATTATTTTTAAAAAATAGATGATGCTCAACAACTTAGGATATAGAAGTTTCAAAAAATCTAAGTGTTATGCCAACATATTTGCAGCTACAGTATTTAGTATGCACAAAACTATAAATAGTAGAGAGGGAAGGGAAGGGAAGGGAAGGGAAGGGAAGGGAAGGGAAGGGAAGGGAAGGGAAGGGAAGGGAAGGGAAGGGAAGGGAAGGGAAGGGAAGGGAAGGGAAGGGAAGGGAAGGGAAGGGAAGGGAAGGGAAGGGAAGGGAAGGGAAGGGAAGGGAAGGGAAGGGAAGGGAAGGGAAGGGAAGGGAAGGGAAGGGAAGGGAAGGGAAGGGAAGGGAAGGGAAGGGAAGGGAAGGGAAGGGAAGGGAAGGGGAGTGTGCATGAGTTTTCCAGCTTTTACCCTTTGGTTGTCTCCCCAGTCCACTAGTGAGTGAGGGGAGTGAGTGAGGGGCTGCACTGGGTTTGGTTGATGGCTGGGGTTAGACCATGACAGGTAGGTAACACAGAGAGGCAAAACCAACAGAAAAATACAACATATCTTTCCTCTGCTTTTTCTATCATTGCTACTTTTGAGTGATGTGTCATAATGTCTGTCATGGACTCAGCAAAATCACAGTCTCCTCTGATACTGAGGCAAGGAATTTGCATTTATTTGGGAATATATAAGAATACATAAGTTTTTCCTTTAGTAACCTTTACAAATCATACTGAAAATAGGATCCAGAACACCATATGTTCAGATAGACAGGAAAGTTTTGTTTCCGTTCCAAATTGTCCATAGGGGGATTTCTACCCTTTTTTACGTGATTGTTTGGGTTTTATTAAAACATTTATGCTTACACTCCTTCTATCTAGTTTATTGAGAAGTCATATCCCTTTTAGCCCTTTCTTTCATTTTGAAAAAAAAAAAAAGCAAAAAAAAAAAGCTACAACATTATATGAATCCACTCTGGTGTAATCTGTTCTATATTTTCCCAGTCTTGTGTCACCTTTTTGAATTTTAAACCATCCTTCAATGAACTCACATATGTGTATCAAATGAAAGGTGATGAGGCCAGAGTCAGTAATGTTACAAGCAAAGTGAAGTGGATTTTGTAGGAAAATAAGAGAAATAGGGATGAATAGAGGGGACATTATTTAGCAGAAACATTGAAAAGATACATCATGAAACAGGAAGGGGATGTATGGGGGATAACACAATCTCCCCCTGTTAAGAAAAGAAAAAAAAAAAAGTTAGAGAGGATAACAATTATGACTAAATTATGCCTAACTGCCTAACTGGCAAACCTAAAAGTATCTGAATGTTTCAGGGTTATCTTCAAAATGAAGCCAGAGCAACACAGTAATAAAATCTGAAGTAACAGGACTAGAAATAAGAGGGGGAATTGCTACAAATAACATCAAATTATTAAAGACAGTCTTGAAAGCCAGACTGAAATGAAAGTGCATCTTCAGAATTTTATAACGTGAATTTATGCACTAGTGTGGCCTCATGCAATACACTTTGCATTACTTTAGTCCTAGCCACAAAACAGCCACTGGAGTGTAAGAACCAAATGATAGGAATGAGTCCAGTAAGTCACAAGCAGGAGAACTGTAAGCCCTACATGAGGGAAGTATTTTAGGGAATTTAAGATAGCAAAGCAATGTGACAACTAGACACACTCCCTTATACAACCAAGAATAAGGAAAAGGCTTCAGAGGGGGTTAGAGACACCTATTCCTTTATGGTCTCAACTGTGATGAGAAAGTCCACAAATTTAAGCCTTTACCTTGTGTTTTCCTACTTTATTTACATATAATTATGTGTATTTTTATATATATATTTATATATATGTGTGTGTGTGTGTGTGTACATACACAAATATATGTATATATAATTATACACTTAAAAACACACATGTAACACATAAATGCAGAAAACCTTGAAGGAAAGACTGAATGAATCCACTGAGTATATAAAGTAACACAATAGATGCCTGAAGGTGTCCCTTATTTTACTTGACTAAACAGATCTCTGTTCCTAATTACAAATTTATCTTTGCCTTTAGAACAGGATATGTACAGAGCATAAGAACTTTTGTCATCACATCCTTTATGTTTCCAGTAAGTACCTCAACAATAACAAACAAAGCATGGTTAATGAACTTCTGGGCATTGAAATTTCAATGAAAAACTAGTTCCTCTGTGTCATGCTCAGTAATATTGACAGTAAGAATTATATGTTGATAAAAAAAATTACAGAAATGCTGACGGGAAGATGCGCACTTTGAAATTACTTTAGATGGCTACGTGACCTTGTGTAAATACATGATTCCAAGTGACCATTTTGCACTAATTTTTGCCCTGTCGCTCAGAAGTAGGTTATTCAGAGCAGGAGATTAGATTTCTGCTAACAATACTTTTCCTCCTGTAGTTTCCTGAGTCTGTTTGGTTTACAAAACCAAAGTGATAAATTCAACAGTAAGAAAGTTTTTCATGTATCTTTTTGTCTATTTCCCCATTAGCTACACTGTCCAATTAAAGGTTAAAGAAATCATTACCTTCAGCAAGCAAGCAATTACAACAACCCAAGTTCAAAATTTGGGCAAATACTTAGAAATACTGATAGATTTCATTCTGCCTGGAATGTTCCTCAGAAATAAAAAAAAAGAAAAAGAGGAAAAACTAATAATTCTAAAAATCCCTAAGAATCCCTCACCAGAAACGTAACAAATGACCTTTACTGCAGTAGGTACAACACTGGAAAAATATTTTTTTTTTCCTTAAGCTAAGAAGAGCGGTGGCCTACACTTTAAAGTCTGCAGAGAACAGACTCTTTTCATCTGTTAAATATCAGGACACTTAAAAGGATACTAGGTGCAAGTAAGACCAGGTCTCTTCCTAGAGGTTGTTTTATTGATGTGTATAGATGTTAGAAAAACAAGAATATCATGTTTGGAACTGTAAGAAATTGGATTCTTGGGAAAGCAGACCCATATAGTTACTGATTTTCTAAAATTCTTACTTTAGTAGAGATAAATTCAGATCATACCAGAGCATCCAGATAGACATTTGTCCATTGGACTTGTTTGGCTTGCTCTCCAGCTAAAACCATTGGTCTTCCCAAAACATCCAGATATTCCTGCCAAAAAAAGTGTAATGAACTCATCAGAAGGCAATTATTAGATCAAAGAGCACAAACAAAATAAACATAATTAAATATTAATCATTAAAATATCAGGGGAAAAAAGAAATAAAAAGTCACCACTAATACAGGAGGAGCGTTTATTTACTTCTTAAAAATTGTACTACAAAATAATTCAGTCTTCTGTTTGCAGTATTTGCAGTATTACTGAAGAGGTAATTCCTGTATTTCACTCCCAGTCACCCACACAGGCCTTACACACTCATAACCTCCACTCTCTTTCCAAAAAACGAGAATTACAACCATTTTTTATTCCAAAATTAATTGCTAATGACATAAAAAAGTTACAAGCAGATGACAAAACCGTCAATCCAGAAGAAAGAGTGGACCATGGAGGGTGAGTGCTGTAACATCTGGGCATGTAAAGCTCCTATAGTGACAATTTGTGTAATTCTAGTTGTGTATTCTAACTAATTTGTGTGTTCTAACTTCCATTGGAATAACAAAAATCAGAGTTATAAAACCTCTTTTCCCTGCCTTCCTTCAGTTTGTGAGTATGGCTGAAGCTGGTGATCTTACAAGATGCCAGATTTCTGGGCTGATTCGGGAGTGGATGCCATCAAACTTTTTTCACTTTCACCAACTTTTTCTACTTGTCTGATCTTATTTAAGGATAAGTCTTGCCAGACACTGTCTGGAAGAGTTTAACAGAATCAAAAGGCTCTTTTTCAAGCCAAACAAGGATTCTTATTTTCTGCCAAAAAATGTCATGCCTGGCCTTGGAAGGACAAAGAACTGCTGTGATATTTTTCTGCTGTTTTGGACTTGTGAGTACCTGGACTTTCAGACAACTGAAAGGAATAATTGTACTTCTAAACTGTTCTTCAGTTTGCATCTCATCATATAATCCCAGAGTCCTGCACCTTTATTTATTTACATGAAGGTCTGCTAAAATATCCCTGCATCCTTTTTGAAGGCAAGAAGTGCAGTCTCTTTCAAAAGGGTTGCATCCATCCAGGTTTGTCTCCTATAAAATGGGCTTGTAGTGTGACACCCACATGAGTTCAGATGCTCTAGCAGGGCTATCCCTTCACATACATCCACAGCTTCCTCCATGTAATACAAACCCTTTGGATCACGCAGAAAGTATGGCAGAAGGTGAACTATGAATGCCCAGGCACATAAAAAGTTACTGGTTTATAGAACTTTATAGTAAAATTGCTGTCATGTCTCAGCATCAAAGTTGGAGGGACCATGTAAGGCCTGGAGGAAAGCTGAGCCAAAAAGCACAGTCCTTGTGCAGAGGCCTGCAGGGAACAGAGCACTTCAGACACGCCACGGTGTGCACGTGGTCAGCCTGCTCTGGAGGATGCCAACGTGGCCACTGCTCTAACCAGCACACAGGTCCTTGCCCTGGGCCAGCTGGCCAGGATAACAGGGATCACGTTTTAAACTGGTTCACTGCAACCACTTAAAAGAAAAAGCATAATATTTTAAGAGAATAATCCCTTAAATGTAGAAGAAAGCCTTATTATTTTTTTTTCTTTTCTTAATGTAGTGTTTCTTAAAATTTAATTGATTTTAGCAGAGGTAAAGATCAAACATATCCACTTTCTGTGTGTTAGAACTGCGTCTGCATTTGGCCAACTCACTTACCTGGGTATTTATTCTTATGGCTCCAATAGATGGGATTTCATAATAATAACCTAAAATTTGAAACAGAAATAATGTCATTTTACCATAATATATTTCTGGCCTATTAATTTTGAGGAATTTCATTTAGCTTATAATTCCTAGTCTAAGTTTTATTAGAATTTTTGTTTATGAATGAAATACTTTTTAGTAGATGCCACCACAATGCATGGCCATGATGGGTCACCATGCCATTCATACCAAGCTAGTTACTCTTAAGCAATGACAGTTACCTTTTATTTCTTTTGGCTGCTTTGTTTAAGGCTGCATCATATACTGATTTCGTAGATGAAATCCCAGTTACTATGATGTGCAAGCATATTTAATGTTTATTTTAATATGCTGTGACAGCAACATAATTATTTGCTGAATGCATGTAAGAATGTAAGAATAGCTATAGTCTGCCACAAGAGAGAATTCTTAGTATAGAAATATAAGGCACTCTGTGGAATGAAAAAATGCTAAGGGGTATTTCTCCTACACAGAGAATGTACATCAGAAATGTATTTATTTAGCACTGATTTTATTGCTCATTTGTTTGAATTAAAATTATTTAGAATACTCTTCATATAGTAAGACTGAAGCCAGGCACCGAGATCCATCTTCAGTACAAGAAAACTTTAAGTAAGATTGGAAGAAAGAGACAGAGGATTAGAGAGATAAAAATATTGTTATTAGAAATTTCCTTTGCTGTATGTAAAATCTTTTTATTTAGAAAAATGAAATAAAACTTCTTTGGATGTACAAACGAATAATCACAGTGATTTTGGACAGATTATGATAATTTTGCCTCAATAATAAGATGACATAGATGGTTATGCTTTAAACCAGCCAAATCCTCATTTGTTTTAAAACAATGGAAGTCACATGCACACAGTATTTTGAGATACAAAGGTGCTAGTAAAGAATAACAAAAAAAAATCTGTTCAAAACACGTAAATTTTCTGCTATTGTCTGACAACACAGTCTGCTCTTCATGAAATTGTAGTATCTTCTGCATGACCTGTCAGCATGCTCAGGGTTTCATGAGCTTATGATACATATGTATGTTATTCATCCATGCTACAGGTTCTTCTAGTATATATATATATTTTTTGTTTTTTCTGTATCTAAGCCTTATTCTTATCTTTGCTTTATGTTACTCTTCTGCAGGAGCCTATCTTTATCTCCTTCCCTTGCAGTCCTAATTTTTGAGACTCTGTTATCCCGCTCACTTCCCACCACTTGCTTCTCACCAATTTGTAAAACAGTTTTACATTTTTGGTCAGCTCTGGAAATCGCTCTATTTAAAATATAAGCAAATGCTTAAGAAATTATATATTTTCTACTTTTTCTCTACTATTTTCTAATATTTATTTTATCTTTTCTGCTATATCTCTGCATCTTATGTCTCGTTGTACAGTTATATTATATTTGAGACTTCTCTTTCTCCCACTCTTAAAATGTTTCTGAGTATATTCTTCGTACAAAAAATATCATGTAGAAAACATTTTACTTCCTTGCTTTCACCTTTTCTACTTTCTCTGTTTGTCCTACATAAAGAAAGCAGGATAAACATAAAAAATACAAGATACTCCCAGAAACTAAGAAATCACAGCAAGAATAAGTTTGATATTTTCATTAAAAAAGGGAAAAAAATTGTAAGTAACTGATCCCTTGTAAGTTTTGGAGAAAAACAGAAAGAAATGCAACCAGCCCACTAACCAAACAAAAATCCCTTTGTCCAGACCGCTTAATTTAAAACAGCTTTTCCTAATTTCTTATCTGTCATCAGTTCCAACTTTACATAGATGGCTATTACAACAAATATTCTCAAAACTGAAATATAATGGCTTATTATTATAAAAACTACTGTGGTAGTTTTAATACAATACAAAGTTTTAAATAAAGAAACAAAGAAATAAATATACCAGCTTTTTCTTTACGTATGATTTTTTTCATGTATATATATTATGTAATAAATTAATTTTTGGAACTTCTGATAACAAATACAGTAAAGCTAATCAAGCTAATATCTGCCATTTTTAGAGAACAATAAAGGTATAACCTACCCATAGCTCTAGTGAAGACCAGTTTAAAAGAAAGAACAGTACCTTTATTTTCACAGGCCATCCACTGTATGGGTCCTTTGTCATAGTTATGTTGGCCAACAGAAAATGTGAACACTCGTACCTGTGCGAGTTAAAAACCAATACATATAACAACTATATATCATTTATTGCTTGTGACCCTCAAGTCAATGATAACTGGATTTTTCAGAAACTAGAATATAAAAAGAACACTATGAATTTTCTGTTTTTTGTCACCATAATAGGTATGAGAGGTGTAAAAAATATTAGATTATGTTATTTTAAGCATTCCTATTATTTTTTCCATGAAGTAGAATCAAGAAGAATGCTCTTTTACACAGCCTTCATATTTTAAAATCTTACGTTGTTGATTGTTCATGAAGTATTTAAAATTTTCAGATTTTTTTAGTCTATGGTGATAATTTTAAATTTTCAGGCTTTGTTAAATTAGTTGACAAAACATCAATATTCGATGCTTACCAATGACTTTAAAAAATACATGTGTGGCCGTAGTATTCAAAACAATGCAAAACAGGACTTTTTTAGGATATAAAACATGAAATTTTCAGATACTACACAAAATAAATTCTCATTTTGCTTAGACTCAGTATTCTTTATGTAAAACCACTAAATTAGTTCAATGGACTTCCACACAATGGCTAAGCTTCTCATCTTTGACCTTAAGCTCTTTATATTCATTTAAGTTGTGGGTTTTTTAGTATAATACTACTATTTTTACACAGTGCTACTCTAATATATTTCAGCAACTGTAAAGAGTTATGGCTTCAGAAGAATTCACCAAAATCTCTCCAAGTTTTGGACTGAAAGCAGACTTTTCAGCTGAAATTATTTTCCGTGAAAATTTTCAGATTTGAATGAGAAAAATTTAAACCCAAAACTTGTATTTCTTTTAAAAAAATAAAAATCTTACCAGACACATTAAAAAAATTACAAATACTATGTTTAAGCTTCTAGCTGAATATTTTGCTCTAAATTTGAGTGTTTATGTTAAAAGCTGGGAAAGATGTTTTCCCAACAATTTTAATGAGCTGTTCTTTATATTCATGTCCCTCTGTTCAAGGGTCAGACAGCTTTTCCTTTTTAGGCATCTCTTTCTTTATGGATCTTTAACTTTACCACTTCAATGTACAAATCACAGATCACAACACAAAATCAGAATGAAAATTCCCTTCTATGGATTTGATGCTTAAAATTAAAATATACTACAATTAATTTGCATGCAGGCTGTGATTAAGTAATAAGGTAATGTTTTCATTAAATAATGCGCTCTAAAATTGCAGAGAATCCTTGTGAACTACTGATCATTGTTAAGCTCTTTGATAACTATTTATAATTTTTTTCATCAGATTATTTATCATGTGCAATTAATTCACAAATCTTCACTTCTCAAATAAGAAAAAAAAAAATTGTGTGACATAATCAGAGCTCAAGGATTCACTAAGAGCTGTAGGAATGGCTTCACATCATCCATCAGCAGGTAGCAAATGGTGAAACTTTATTAATATTGACCTCTATATGCTAGAAGGGCAAACAAGGCTTTGTGCTGGATGCCATTTTTAATTAACAATATGCTTTGATTTGCTTTATCCATACAACCCCTTTGTTTCTGCAGTTAAAAGGAGAATTAAAGCCACCATTCTGATGCACTGAGCATTGATTTAAGTGCTTGTTTTGTAGTTTAAGACCACTCCATATAGGGTCATTCCCCAGTAACGAGTCAGACCAATTACATTTCTGGTTACACACACAGGTATAGGAATAACTATGCCTGCATGATGATAATTTTTTCCCTCATAGTTCACATAGATAAAGAGAGATGAAAAATACCTTCTATTACCCTGAAAACATCAGCAGTGACAGTGCCAAAATGACTCCACCTGGCATGCTTACACCTCATTTATTAATACTGTACTACATTTGCCATCCCCCTTTTATTCCTGGCATCTTTTAAAAAAATGACAGCTATAATTCTTCTAATGGATCTTTCTGCTTCTACCCAATTAACATATATTTTTTTTTCTTTTCTGATTATCTCAGATGTTATTCTGTATTGGCACCTCTCAGTTCATAAAGTCCCTTCTTTACTCCTGTTCTTTTTGAACTCACACTGCTTCCAGTTTATTGTCCACTAAGCACTTGATTCAGAACAGATTCTTCTCAAAAACTATGGAAAAACCCCACTGTTGGACACTAATTAGATACTTGAGAGACCTGATGTTTCTTCTGGATTAAAAGCTACCAAGTCATGTGGGTTCTCTTGTGTGTGTAGAAAACACATGAGTCAATTAGACTGGACAGTCTAGCATTTGATCTCAAATGTACAAATGAAACACTGAATTGGATTCAAGTTGCGAAATGCTACGTAATTTAGGGAAAAGCAGCAGTGTGTTAAATCTGCAACAAATCTATAAAGAATTTAGAATTTAAATTATTGACAACAAGCAGGAGACAATATATCTGATTTACTGTTCCTTGGATAATTAACAGAGATAAAGAACTGCAATGAAAATTGGAGTTTTTAATTGTTACTTGGTTTGGCAAGAGGGTGGGATATTCAAAAGACTATTCTTTTTCCTATTGCCTCATCTGGAACTGAGTAGAATGACAGACCAGCTGGAAAAATGAGTCAGCAAGTCAAATTAAACAAGACAATTTTAGCAAAAAAAAAAAAAGCGAACTAAAAGCTCTGTGCTAAAATTTTCTCTGACAGGACCTAGAGTCAGCCAATGTATTTGTCAGAGACGTATTTGCCTATACATTTATATGTTTTCCTTAAAGACTTCTCTCCAAAGAAGACAATAAGTTATTGAGTATAAAAGCAACAAAAAATAGCACCAAACATTCAAACATTTAATAATTTAATTACTTTTAATAGGGATTTTATGACTAAGAAGAATACTTTAAGCAACTAGATCAGACACAATGACTATGAGCACCTCTCCCTTTGCCTGTCCTTTAAGCTTGATTTCAACCAACTAAGTGGGTTTCTGAGTTGAAGCAAACTGCCAAGTAGTCTTTGATCCCCAGAAGTTATTTTCCATCACCACTGAGGCCTGGTTATTTCTTCTCTCTGCCCCTCTCTGCAGCCTCTTGGGTTCTGTGTAAACTGCAGTTCCTGGGTGGTTTTGACATGACAGTTCCTCTCCACCACCCTCATTAGGGGATGGACACTTTGTGCTCCCCAACCCATTTCCTAGGGAAAGGGCAACCTTGCCTCAAGGCATATCTATTTATTCTCTTCATAAAAAAAAAAAGCCCATAACTTCCAAAGCAGTAAAAACAAATGGAAAAATAAGATAAACAAATAGGAGCTGTCATGCTTTCTGATTTTCAATGTAACTATTCAAAGCAAAGTACTTTTAGAAAACTTGTACCCTTAGAATTAGGAGCTAGAGTTGGGCACCAGCCTGCCCTGCCAGCTGAGCCAGGCACTGTATTGAAATCGTTCTGAAATACAGAAGTTCTGAAATACAGAAATTAGAAGTCCTAATTTTTAGCTAGGGAGTTTTCAAAACTAATTCTCTGCATCTTCCTCACTAAGACTAACCTTAAGTGAAAAAAAAAATAAAAATCTTTGTTATAATAATTTATAGTATATACTAGGGGAATCTACTAATTAGCAACCAAACTGAGTGGCACAGGCTGTCCAGTGAGATTGCAAATCTGCCTCCTTGGAGGTTTTAAACACCAGACTGGATATGGCCCTGAGAAACCTGGTCTGATCTTGGACTGGATATTGAACTAGAGACCTCTGCAAGTCACTTGCAACCTGGCTTACCCTAGGAACCTATGAAGGATATCAAAGGAATACATGCAAAAATCCAACTCCTAATCAGACCAAGTGACAGACAGAATAGAATGCTACAAAAATAGAGGAATAAGTACTTTGTTGAAAAAAATATAATTGTCTAATTATAAAATTAATTTGCTATTTATTTGTATTTCTTCCTAGTCGAAGAAGATCATAAGCACCAAGGTGAGTAAAAATATTTTGACAACTACATATTTTAAGGGACAATGGTATTCAAGAGAGCTGTGACAAAGACAAAAATAAAGAGGTACCTATGAAAAGGCTGCTTTCCCTACAGTTCTCATTTGCTTTTTATGTATTTTATGTCTTCATTTTGCTATTGGAATAAAATTAAGAAAGATTTAATTACTTGCTTTGGGTATACTATGTTATGAGTATTACAAAAACTTAAGGCTTGACTGAAGTTAATTCAAAGGGGTAATTAAACACAAAGCACTTGCTATTTTAACTACTGCCTATAAGTGTAGGCAAGGTAGAATGACTGAATGCTTTAGTTGGAAGAGAACTTAAAGAGCATCTCATCCTAACTCCCCTGTCATAGGCCTACAAGCACTGCAACCACTCTGCATGCCCTTCAGAGTAGAAGAAATGCCCATTTTTTGACAGATAAATTATTTGTCTTGAATTCTGTGCTAGTGGAATGAGAGAGCTCTCAATAACAATTTCTGTGTATCTCTTCATTTCTTTGTTTAGGAAAAGATTAGCTGACTTTTGGACATATATGTGTCTATTTTACCAGATACCAAAAGAGCTATACTATTAATTCTCTCAACTGGATGCAGGCAAGATGAATCCTGTCATTTTATGCCTAGCATGTAAAAAGACAAAGGGTGTATCTTTCTCTACCACTAAATAACCAAACTGATGATGACCAAAAACTGAGCTCACTAAATCATTCAGCTTTGGTTTTCATGATGACAAGTAAGATTTTAGAACATTTTATTCTGGCCTCTGTAGCTGCAGGTAATTATTCACAGATAATGTTTTTACTATACAACAAAAAAAGCTGGAACAAAGAGGAATAAATAATTCAGTAATTCCAGCAGGACCCAGGAAATGATCTTTCCCAGTAATGGGTTTACAGATTATCAGATATGAGGAAAAAATTGTTTGCAGTTTATATTGAATAGGAATACTTCAGAAATAATAGAAAAACGTAAGAAGCCTATCATACTGAATAAAACCATAAAACTACTCTTCTGTTTTCTATTATGCATTCTGTCTTTTAAATCCCTTGTAAGTATAGCTTGTAAATCACTTAATCAATTTTGTGTTTTGTGCCATGGGCCAGGGAGATGTTATGTGGTTTTCAAGCTGCCCCAGCTAAAACTGTGAATGCATTTTTTCCCTTACATTTTTACATCTGTGGACAGAATTTTGAAGATGTTTTTGGATTCTGCTGTGAGTTAACTGAGAGAGCAGAAGACATTTATGACCGATTTAAACTGAGAACAGGACTTCAGAGGAAAATCTGAAAACAAAATCTACTAACTAGGAAACCACCTAGGATTAGCCAATAGGATACACAAAATATAGTGTGTCACCTAAATTCTACTAATAATCCATCATGCTGAACTATTCAGTTCAGGACTTCCAGGGACACAGTTCTGAACCATTTAGGTTAGAGCTGTAAACGTAAAGCAATTTCTATTATTTTTTTCCTTTTTTTTTTTCTCCCTCTAGAAGAGAAATAGAAGTTCTGAGTTAAGCAGGGGCAAGGCTCACAACCATCTGCTAGAGGACAATTTTAGGTTCCCTTAAAGCTGTGTTTTAATCACTACATAAAACGGGACATAACACTTTTTCCTTCTCAGGCTATGAGGGTAAGTGGCTCAGTGCAGCTCAAGTTTCTATGGCTACACCACGGTGCCATCCTCCCTCCCTGCCTGCCTGGCCCCATCTCAGGTCACCTCACTACAGAAGTTTTTGGGAATAAGCCCTAGCTCATGCTGTCACTGAACTGAACACTGACATTGCTAAAAGAATTGATTGCCACAGGCCAGGAACCAGACTGGTGGGGCTGTTAACAATTAGGAATTATGGATAACTGTGGACATTTCTCCAGCCTGCACTCTGGCCCTGGATCATTTATTAGTATGGACAGAGCTGTCTGGTTCACTCCTGCAAGTAAGCCTGGTTTTCTTGTGACAGAGCCCTAAGGCTCAGCTTTTCAAAATTACTGGGACACAGGTGCCTCTAAACTTACAAATGAGAGTTCAGTACTTGTACAAAAGAGGGACAAGTTCATGATTCTCAGTTTGAGCACATTCAGAACCTCCCTGACTTTGAATGCCAGGCTCAGGAAAGTTCAGAAGCTGAAGATTCAGGCTTTTGTAGGTAACTCTCAGGCTGCTGGTGCATTTTGCCATTAATAGTGGTTGGGAAAAAGAGAGATGACCTAAGCAGTAGGGTATGACACCCAGCCAGGTGCCAAGGTTCTGAAGTTTGAAAGATCTACAACTCAGAAAGCAGAATTCACAATTTTATGTCAAATTAGGAAATAAAAAGAATGGCATCATACACCAGCAGATATGTATCAAGTTATATTTTTGACACTTATGACTACATAAATATCTGTCCCTTGCTGTGGGTAGTCTTCAAAATATGTGTAGACTTGGGGCAGCTAGGAAGGAAAACCCACATGAGAAACGATGAGAAGAAGAATGTAGCTCTCAAAAATTTAAATGTAAGGCTAATTGCAGGCTGGACATCTTTGAATTTATAGACATGAAGAAAGTATAAATCCAGATGATTTGAAAATCCATTTGAAACTACTCGAGTGTTTCCATAGTGACCCTCTATACTCTGATTCAGCAAGGCATAAAACTATGCAAGTGTTCCCTTGAAACTAAAGGAAAAAATCTTTTACTTGAGGCATGTATTTAAAGAAAAATAGGTTCTTGGAAATACTATTTTAGACATTTATCCACAGCAAATAATTTCTTGCAAACTTTCCATGTGTATTAGCAATCTTCCCTATCATTAATATCTTTCATTCACTACAATTCAACCTCAAACTTTAAACTGCAATGCTAGCTTATTAATTCATAGCCTAATTATAGTCTGGGTAATTATAGCCTAACAACAAAAAGAAATAATGACACTCTAAAAATTAGCTCACATTACAATCTAATGCTAATCCTCCTTCTATCTTAAAATAAAAATTATGCTTACTGCATGTCAGATTATTGGAAAAATCTCACTTTCCTTGGATATTATTCTATACTGATAATATGGGGCCCTGAACCATTTAAAGGTGTTTATACACTGGGAAAATAGGATCAAGAAAACTGATGCATGGTATAGTTGTAAGCAATTATTCTGGGGAAGGAAATAAAAACTGAGAATTATACCTGAACATGTAATACATACATACAGTGAAAGGTGCATGTTCACAGAAGTTGTGACTGCCATGAATCCATGAAATATGTTTTGCTAACTGTGAATTGTTTAAAAAATGACAGAAGGGTTTGGAGTTTTTTTCTCAGCTTGTTTCATTCCATCACAAAGAAAACCTATCTGTATGAAAATGGGGATGTTTTATACTTCAGACTAATGATCAAGACACCATTGTAGTTACACTGAAAAAAATTCAGAACTAACATTCTAATAGAACTAAAAACAATATACCAATTCAGTCAAGCTGTTCTGCAACTTCTTAGTGCCACCTTGTGGAACCTCAGCACCTCATTCTTTACTCACACAAGGGCTGCCATGTGGTGCCCCTTCCTCTGCTGCCACACAGCTACAAGAATGAAAGTATAAAATCCCTGCTGACACCTGCTACTCTACCCCTGATAAATTGACCCTAATTAGATAGAACGGGCCACTGATTATGTGATTCTTTCGTTCTTTACCCAGTTTAGACATAATCTTTGATGGGCCTCAAGTATCACTGTAGTACAAGCACAGTTCAGTATGCTCACAGTAACTTAATGTTGGACTGTTACATAATGAAGAGGAGACAGTGTCCTCTGTACTGCACAGTCTCCTCAAGTAAAGTGAAATTTTTGATCTCAACATTTTCTAGGTATGGGTATAAATCAGCTCTGTTTTATTATTTTGTATAACATATAGCTTAAGAACAACAATAAGAAAGAGAAAGGCTGTGCTCCCAAAATCACCAGTAGGACTCCACATTGATGTGCTTGAATTTTATGTTCGAGAGTCAATTTGCCTAGGTCAACCCTATCCAAAAGTGGGCTTTGGTCCAGCCTTTAGAGCCCCTCTGTCAGCAAAGCTCACATACGCACACAGAATTCAAACCATTGCTCTTTCCCTCTTCTTTCTTTGCTGCCACAGGAGCAGCCCCAGCACTTTGTCTGGGAGTGTGCCAGATGGCAGAGGCCAAAAACTTCCCAGATTTAACTCAGTTAGACCTATAAATTATTGAATAATTGTGGCTGTACGTCTATCTCAAAGGCTGTGGACACATTTCCACCAGAAGGGCTGTCTTCATCACCCCACCCTACCTCAGAAATCCCTGCACATCACTCAGTTGCATCAGGTGATTTTCTAGCTTCTCATCCTGCCTCCCACACTTCAGATAAAGAACATACTGGCATCTTCTTAACAATTCATCTGTTGAATGTTTTACTTTGACTACCCATGTTCTATTTACTCGGTTGATCTATTTGCTTCTTTGGGGAAATTTTCCCTGTTGAAATGAAAAACAGTTACATTCCTCCTTTCCCTAAGATGTTTCTCCCTGACAATCATCATTTAGCATTCTCTGAAGAAAACATATTTTTTTTTCCTGAGAATTCCTTGTAAATTTGGTGGCCCATATCAGGAGCTAGACAAGGGAGTTGACAAAGTAATTCCCACTGCACTCTGGATTAAAAGGATTTTAGGCATTTCTTTGATAGTCAAAACAACATTTGGAGGCAGCTGAGCAGCTGGAAAGGACTGGATTAATTAGAGAGATATTTACGGTTCATATTGTGACACTAAGCCCTCTTTTCTTTTTTTTTTTCATTGTCCTTGTAAATCCCAGGGAAGAAGTATTACAAATATCATCCAAGCATTTAAAAGAATATTTCAATATGTCATTTCAAGTGCTAATTTTAATCACGTACTCTGCCTTCTTCTTTCCCACACAAATAGTCTCATATATTGCTTCCTCAGTTTTCTGTTCCCATTTACTCCAGTTCCTGTACAGCATGGAAAAGTGACTGAATCTTAGGAGTGGCAAATGCCAAACAGTTGAATATTAGAAGAGGGAAAAGGGTAAGTTGGAAAAGGAAGGACCCTCAGAAACCCTCATTTCCAGCAGAATCCATTTACAAGAAGTCTCCCTGTCTGGAATTATAAATTACACAAATTTCGTGTCTAATTTTTTAATTGGCTGATGCCCACAGGAACATGAAAATTCTAAACAAAAACGATTCAGTGAGCTTTAGAAAAGGTATGCCACCTAAACAGGGGAAGGGACTTTCTCCATGCTCACATACTGTTTCTTGAAGACTGACCTGGGAACAGAACGGTATCTTAGAAGAGGAAGATTGAGGCATGAAAATGCTGCAAGTTTTCCTTTTGCTTCCATGCTTTCCTTTTCTAGGCGGAAAAAAGCAAACAGCTCCTGTGTGCTGACGGGAACTCAGCGGTGGCAGGTAGGGCTGTGCTGAGGGCAGCCTGCCCTTGCCTGTGCTTGCAGGTGGGATGTGCCATTCCCGACACCTGCAGGCAGCGCTGATGTCACCTGTCAGCAGCTGGCAAGTGCCCCAGCAGGGCTGAAAGAGCAGGGCTGAAAGAGCAAGAGCAGGGCTGAAAGAGCAGGGCTGAAAGAGCAGGGCTTCTGTGCAGTCATGGAGTGGAGAATGTCCTTCACAGCTAATGATTAATTCAAGCGGTTCACGACCACTCGTTGCACTTCTTGCCAAACTGCACCTGAAATCTCAGGACTGTCTGTGAGAACATTGAATATGTAAAGACAGCTGCCACCTATGCCGTGGGCTGTTAATGATAAACCTAAATTTAATCATGACGCACTTCACTCATATGCTGAATGATATGCATTTTCATTTCTTTTCTAATCAGTTAAATACATTACTTTTTCAGAAAGAAAATACAAGTGATTTTCTCCTTCAATCCACAGGTAAAATAACGTTGAAGGATGGGGTGTCTCCAGCCTTGGTGTATTGAACAGTTTGTACCAGAATGTTCTTAATAAATTTTGACTTAAATTTTGCATTCTTAATGGCTGAAAGTGAAGAGCAGAGAAAATTTACTTTAATAAATCATACGTTATGTGAAATGGTGCAAGCCAATTATCAGTCTATAATGTGATATAAATGAATGTTAATAATTTCCAACAAAGTCTTTTTTTAAAAAAGAGAAATAAGGAAAAAGAGGTCTTCAGCCCTAATTATAAATATGCTTCTTACAGAGAAATTTATTATAGACAAAACATTGCCTTAGAGGGTTTGTCTTGGTTTTTTGTTTTCAAATGAAATAGCAACTACAGACTAAGTTTCCAATTAAAAGCATTGAGGTTATTTTTCTTCCTGTCTACACGTAGGATTGAGAATATAGTATTGCCAGACTGCACTATAAAATTCTAAGTGATGGCTTCAAAAAATGATTTGCAAATAAACCAAATTCTTCCCTGTTTAAAATAAAATTCATATCATTAAATTCAGAATTATTTAAAAAATACATTTGAAGCTGACACTCCAGGTTTTGTGGTCATTACAGATTAGATGTTTTCATGTGCACGTGATTTATGATGAGATTATGAAGGACTAGAGTCCCACCTAAGCCTCAGTAAACACTGAATACATTACTTTGAATTTGATACAAGGCTAACATGCATATGAGTTCAACTGACATTATTGACTTCAAATTCAAGTGGAACATAGAAACAGAGGAATGGAGATACGCAATAGGATAAGAATTCAAAGACTGCATAGAGTAACTGATTCTCTTCTGAAAAGAAAAACATTTTTAAATTTTTTTCCTCTATTTTTTAAGACCTACAAAAATGTTTGTGAAAACTTCAAAATAATTAGCTCATACCTCCCTAACCATGCAAGTACAAGACTGCAAAATCAGTTTCTTACTCTCACATTAAAGACAACATATTCTGATAGCACATTCAATTCTGCACATTAAATTAAATCCTGTACCATGCAAAAGATTTGAGAATGTAACTGGGACTTCCTGGAGATGTGACAGAGCAGATTTTAGCCTTTTGTTTGAGGCTAATCAGGATTCTGAAAACCAGTCACTTTTTAAGTAGAGACTGGGGTATTTTTTTTTTTTTTTTTGCGAAGTTCTTTAGAAAATTATCTTCTAAGTGACATTTAGTAGTTCTTACTCTGGATAAGACTTCTCAAACAGAGCTCCTTCATCTCATGCACTGACGATCTCTCCTAAAAAAGCAACCCCTCCTTACAACATCTGCATCAATCTTTAATACCCTACACCGAAGTTACACAAGGTTTCTGCTTGCCTGGGTGAAATGTACAGTTCACCTGCAATTGCACTCTCTCATTTCACATTCCTTCCCTGTGCTATGCTTCTTGCATATATAAGCACATACGTCTTGCTATCCAAATGAACTGTAACTTTATTTCTCGAAATTTTTATTTCCTTCTTAACATGTCATCTGTTTAGGCTGCTGCCTGCATTCACCTTGTGCCACTATCTGCTTGTTTCAGTTTTTTCCTTATTCTCTTGTCCCCTAAAGAGATTCCTGTTCTGTAATTTCCCTCTTGGAGCCCAGATATAAACTTTTCTTTCTGTCCACTTTTTCCACCTGTGCACTGGCAAACCTTTCCATCTACTAATAGACAAATCCTCAACACCAGCCTATGAGGTGGCCTAAGCAGCATTTAGAAACTAAGATTTCTATCAAGTTTTAGAGTAATTAAATAATACCTAATTCTTTTTAAAATATTATTCAGTTTTGCTACCTTAGTTACAATGTGTATTCAAGTGGAAAAATTTTGCAATTTCTTCCCAGAAAGTTGCATTTTTAAACCAATCTTTTAAAGTTAGTCTTTGGAAAGCTCTAGACTCAGTGATCGTATAAATGTCAGAATCCTGCCAAAATGGGCAACTTTACATAAAGGCATCTCTTAATCTTCATTATCATATTCGTATTTTTTTCTTGCATCCTTTTTGTCTTCTCTATCTGCAGAAAATAATTCTTAACTTTTAAATTTTTTTCACTCTTTCTATTTTTAAATGAAGGGGAAATGCGAGCCTCTCTTATGTGGCCCTTAAATTAAAGGAACTTAAATTGTCTCCATTCTCTGTGACTGACTCATCATAGTCAGTTTTTACTTATTGCACTTCCCCTAATAAACACCAGAAGCATAGAAAAATTATTTATAACTGCAAATATATAACTTCATGCAGATAAAACTTATATTGTGAGACATAATTACTGAATATCTTGTAGCAGGTTAGGGAAATTTCTTATCCTAGAAGATGCCAAGAACAATTAATTTATTTTTTCATTTTTAAGGTAGAATTATCTGTAAATCTAGGAGCTAGAAAATACTTTGCATGAAAGATCAAGAAGTGATTTTATTGCAAGGAAAGGAAGATTTCATACAGTAAAAAAAGGATAAGAGACTCCAACAAACACAGAGAATTATCTAGCTGAGTGAGTAATGTAGGGAGATAATCTAAAGAATGAAGGATTAAAAGAAAGATGACAATTCAGGAAGAAGAAAACATTAGGTCTACAAGAAGAAACAGCTTAATGTTATATAGGATTAAAACTACTTGGAAAATTAAACACAAATACTGAGACTGAAGATGAACTCTTAGAAAAACCCCAACAAAACATACAAGCAAAAAATCCCAAATATCTAGGGGGAAAAAAACAAACATACAGAATAAAGCAAAACCCACTTATGGTTCAATAATATAACACAGTTCCAAAATGGTAAATTATGCTCTATGATGTATTTACCCAAGTGCTGACGTGCATTAAAAAATATATATATATATAGAAAATCTCTGGTATCTTGATACCACTTAAGTCTCTCTCATTGTTCAAGGGCGACAAGATGTAAAGAATAAAGAATGAATATTGAATTATGAAACTAAGATACACATTGGATGAATCATAAAGCAATTAGCTTGTTTAATTGAAAAGACAAAAGCTGGATAGCAAACTTGGAAGAAAGTTTCAACACAGAAATTGTTTCCTAAAATGGAATCGATATTACTATGGTAAGAATTACTTGTTCTTATTAAAGAATATAAAATAAAAAGAAAATAAGAAAACCTAAACCCTCTAAGCTCACTTTGTCTTAAGGAAATCTAGGAAAGCTTTCTAAAGAGGTAACTGTTGAAAGAGAAGAATGCCAATACCTAAAGAAGCTGTGGAAATGGATACTTTAAAGAAGAGGTTACATAAACATCATTAGGCATGGCCTAGCTATTAAAAGGCTCATTGCAGAAAGTCCCAGTCCTCCAATGCCTGAATTACAGAAGAATATCATCAAATCACAAGGCATTTCACAGCAATTGTAAATTCACAGGAATGAATGCACAGTTAATACTTGGGGAGGCTGAGACAGGATGCACCCTCTGATGTCTAGCCTCAACCAGCTATGCCATATGTAGCATTTTGTTTTTATAAATAAGCAAAATGCAGTCTGACTCTCTTGCGTTTGTCCCAAAACAAACATAATGTGCTTTCTAAATTAACTGATATTCTATCCTTGTTGCCTTGATTAATCATTTTATGCCATCTGCAGCATCAACCTCAATGTGATACACTGAATCAATTGCTATTACTAGTGCTTGGAATTGAAGATCAACAAAAATAGAAGTATCAAATAGCCTCCTCCATGCCAAATTTGAAGAAAATAAGCTGCCAGTTGGGTTTTATGTAACAGATACACATGACTTTAATAAAACTGATAAGGTTGCTTTTCAACAAAGCTGTATTAAAACTTTCATTAGTCTTCTGCAGTTCTCAACACCTCCACGTGGATTATTATCTTGGATGGGAGATAAAAATGCCACGTGGCAGCCCAGACTCATGTTCATAATGAAACAGCAGCAAAAACAGAAACTCACATCAACAGAGATGTGTGTACTGACACATACATGAAAAGTTTCTGCAAGCAGATCTTCCTAAAAGAACTCTCCTCAGCCCCTCTGCACTTTCTGCTGCACCTCTAAGTCTGCAGCAACCTCACCCAGGTGTCCACACACAGAACAACGCAGGGGATGCCATGGCTAAATGGGAAAGCCAAAAAAGTAGAAAAAATGTAGTGAATATTACTTCCTGATTGAAGTCTCCAAGAAAGGCTTGGTGATGTTGGGTGATGTCTAAAGATAAAGGGGTCAGTGAAAGACAGTGTGGGGAAGATGCGGCAGAGTGTTGTAGTCATTGCCAGGGCATGGATACCTGGTAGCTTAGCAGTTTAGCTGAGAAGAAGAACAGTGTTTAGATATTTTTGAAAGAGTATCACTGAACTCAGATTCTTGGTGGGGAAACAGAGCTTCACAACCGTCAGGTATTTGTGGTTCAAAATCTTAGTTTATGGGGAAAAAAATTGTGCCTAATATTGTATCGAAAAGGAAAAAAATTCCCACCAACCTCCCGTTCTCTCCAAACTGTAATTCCATGGATTTATAGACTCAAGACTTACATAGCTTAGTAATGTTCAGCTTGACTATTACTGAAGCATATTTGGGTAATGAGTATCAAAGGAGGGAGACTGCTGATATGGTATATTTAAATTCATTACTGTAGTGGAATTAATTTATGCTAGGAATTCAGAAACTGGGACAGCAGGTATATTGCAAGCCCTTAATTAATAAGTGGAGCTAAGAGGTAAAAATAAAAGGTAATTTGTCTTTAGAATAAGATGCTTTTTCTGTGAATACTCTAATAACAGTTTTCACTTTTTACTTTGACAAAAAAAGTAATGGATTATGGAATTTTTAAGTAATGACCCAAGTTTCACCCAGAATATTTTAGGTTTACCATTTGTGCATATCATGGAACATGCAAAAAACTAAAATTAACAGCTGGAGGGTGGCACATTCTTAAGGCAGAAATGACTAGGAAAAGGGCCAGGGAGCCAGTTTAAGCAGCTAGCTGAAGCTTTGTTCAGCCGTTAATTTAATTACTTTGTGTTGTATCCTGTGTCACAAGTCTACCTCACACTCTGAAATGTAAAACCTGTTGCGATGCACTCTGACAGCTGTTCAGCTCTATTCAAAGCTGACACTAGGGTTGTGAAAGATGCTGTTTCAATTTTAAGCTCTGTGAGTGACCTTATAAAGTTAAATTTGGTCAGTCTGATCCTTGATGAGAATTCCATGTGGAGTACCCAAAGTAAAAATGTCATGGACTTTTTTGGTGGCCCTTTGTAGTCAGGACCAACACTCATCTAGAATTAAACATATACCACTGCTTAAATTAACATAGTTTTAATTTTGGTTATATTAACTTGCAGTTATGCACTAACAGAAACGAAAAAAGAAAATGGTTCACTGGTAATGACAGTAGGAGGCTTTTTTTTTTAAGTGAAAGTTTTACAAGTTTTTTCTCATAAATATTTCATTTTATCACTCTATTGACATGCTGAATATGCCCCATTTGGAAGAAGTCAGTGGCAGCTGTAAGCTTCCCAGTGGAGTTCCAGCAAGCTGGAGCCTTCTCCCATAGGATCTCTGCCACTGTAGCAATTCCGTGCCCATCACATACAGATATTCTAAATGGAACTGAGTTGTTGGAAAACTTGTCTTCACATCATTTCCACTCAAATGATACTGTCAGAAAAATCGACAAAGAATGAGGTTGTATTAATCATGGCAGATAATTCTGGGAGAATGAGACATAAGACCCAATTTACAGTTCTGCTCCTACCTGAGGGGTCAGACTGATCCTGCCTCTCTGTGTCAGGTCAGTTCATCCAACACACACAAACCTCTGCCATTCTGTGAAACTTCAAACAACTAAAAGTGCATGAGGTATGTTTAAGGTCTTTTCCTACTCACAGAAGTTGAGCAATCTTTCCAATTACATATTCCAAGGGGAAAATTTGCCCCAAATATCTATGGTTTTCTATTTTTCAAGCTGAATTCAGAATTTGCACGATAAACGCCTACGGGGCATACATTTCAATTAAATTTATATTGCTATCTTCAGTGAAGCCATCTGTAGGAGGAGTGCAAATAAAATGAAATTTAGCACCCTCATTCCTGAAGTTTAGAGCATGTGTGGTATTTTACACATTTAATGTGAGTGCCCCAAATGTCACCATAAAGGTAAACATGCCAGTTTTTAAATATCAGGCTTAGCATGTAGATGCAATATGTGACAATAAAATCTGGCTTTATAAAAGGAAAAAGGCATGCAAAGGTGAAACAACTGTGATTTTCCTCCCCAAACAGAGAAAATGTTCCTCCCCAAATCTGTGTTACATAAGTTTTATAAAAATCCTCCTGTTCGCACTGTAAATTATTTATACAGACACAAAACTATTTTAAATATATCTGTATGCTATTTAAAACAGATTAAAACTTTGAAAATACAAGGACTACTTTTAAGCCTCTAGATTCTAGGCTGCTCTTTTAGTAGCTTTCAAAAGTTTATTGCATTATTTCACTTAACTTGAAGGTTGCACCAAGGACACTGCAAACAATTGCACTAAATCATGTTATTTGATGGGCTGAAATGGAAGAAACTTTCATGGCATGGTCTGACAAATTAACTGACATACAAATGAAAATACTTGTAGAGTTGAAGCAATTTTACATCAGGAAGATGGAACAAGAATTAATAGAATTGAATAAGTTGTCTTTTTTAGTAGAAAAATAAAATAATTTTACAACTCAATGGTGCCTAGGTGACTGACTATGACATAAGAATAAATGTTTTTATATGCTTTATGCAAAACACAAGGACAAGTGGGTAAATAAATACAGAACAGGCAAGAAGATGCATATGTTGATACATATTTATACCATCAACTGCTTCCACTGTAAAACACAGAAAATTTTTTAGCACCTTATATTGAATAGTCCCTCTAAAAATGACAAATATGGACATAGTCCAAAATTCACTGGATATTTATGAAATAAATTATAAATTAACTGCAATAAAGACAACAGAAACTACACCCACATATCTTTAAAATCTAATCATTTAATATAAGAAATTAGCCTACTCTGCAATCTAAGAAGGTAACACAGTACTTGGGATAATGGCTTAGAAAGATTAAAAGTGTATGTGCATTTTTCATGTTTGAATGTGTCTGCCAGTTGTGCTATTCTCTACTGATAATGAATGAACATTAAGTTACATAGAGAGGCAACAACAAAAGAATTCACATGTCATCATTCTGGAATCAAGCGTAGCCTTAGTAAGGAGAGCATTATCACAAGCATATTGTGTGTAAGTCTTATTTTTAAAAATATTAGAATGTTATGAAAGATGTTGGAAGATTTCGTTGTGACCCCTCAAAAAGAATTTAGTCTCATTAGATGTTCTCCAACCATAAATTTCCCTTCAACACTACAAGGATTGTTACTGATCGAAAGTGATAAGGGGAAAGCAAATGGTTCTTCAAATTACAACGGCATAAACTTGGTACTGCAATTCCAATGTCACCTTGGAGAAAACCAGAAAGGACTGATATCTAGCAGCTCTGTGCTCCATTAGACAAGGGACAAAAGGTAAGTGTTAATTAAGATTTGAACTTGCAGGTGCATAGACCATAAACAAGTGTAGAAGATGTGCCTTTCACTGGATCAGCAATGCATTCAATTACATATGATATTATACTGACACACAGTGACCATTATTGACGTTATACATTTGCTGATTACAATAAAACCTCCAAATCCTCCCTCGCAGGAGGTAACAAGAAAGTGTCTGTATATAGTATTTTATATATAACAGTGTACATAAAACCACCCCAACCCTTGGCTGTGAAATTTGCAGTATTAAATAACCATTTAAAATTAGTAAATCCTATATTTCATTTAATATAGGATTAAGTAGAAGTATAGTGCGTAGATATACTTCACAGAATAATCAACTGCCATAATGTGATTAAAATCATAAATCTCCAAATCTGTTTTGTTGTTTGGAATGAATATTTTACTACACTTTCCTCCTAATACAAGAAATTAAAAGAAAAAAAAAATAAGAAATGGATCATACATCTTCCCCCTTATGGATATGTTTCCTATAGCTGATGGCTGTTGCTGTAATGTGATAAAAAGCTACCACATCCAAATGTGAAGAGGAATCTCTGCATAGATTTTCAGAGTACAGCCCTATGTGTCACACAGGGCTAGGACTTCCATTCTTTCTCCCAATTCCCGGTTGAAAAAGCACTTTCAACTCAGCCACAAAGATTAGCTAAACCCCACCATATCATTCTATGTGAAGCACTGCTGCAAAGCAGCAGCAGAATGATTATTCAAGGTCAGGGACTGAATCAGTGGTCAAGATACAAACTGAGCACTGCATTTCCAGCTCTGCTTTTGAAAGGATTAATTCAAACATATGAGGATTGCCAACGTAATACTCCCACAGCTTCATGCATGTACATCCATGGCAACTGCTGAAGTGCCTTCATGAGTCATATTCTAACTTTTTACTGCTTTTTTGAAAACTAAAAACAACTCACAAAACCTTACAGATGTAGGCACATCCCCAGGCACTAGAAAAGGTAAATGCTTAGTTGCAGTGCAAATTCAGCTCATATTCCATTTCTATTCAGAATGTGATTAATCTTCTAATAATAAATAATAGTTTGCACTGAAATTTATGAGGAAATAACTTTAAAAGCTGCTATATTTCATGCACACACTCCTGCATTTTTAAATCTTTAAATATGCAAAAAGCCAGATCAGAAATTTGATTAGATTTAAAAATTAAACCCAAAACCAGCACAGCTAATAATCCAATTTATTCCAAACAACAGAACTCATCCAGGGATTCTCATGTCAAACCCATAATTCTGCTTGAACCACAGATCAAATTTCATCAGCAGAAAAGCCATCCCACTTCTTGCTAAGACAGTCAAAGGTATAATTAGCCTCACTGGGTAAAATGTGGGCTTCTTCCTGCCCAAATTATTCAAATTCAGATTCTAACCTTGAGTTCTCATTTTGCCTTTGCCTGGCAAATAATAAAAGCACATAGAAGACATTTGCAGTGAGGAGACAGAGATACACAAAAATATCCTATCATTTAACTACCTATGTTTCTGCTGGATAAATCAGGGATTACATTGATGCAAGAAAAGTGTCAATAGAAAGTTGAGTTCTTTATGTCTTACAGTGTACTTCTGCATCACTTGAGACCAACAAGTCCCAAAGTGTAAGACAGTAAATATATTTGATGATTATTCAAATAAATATTATAGATGGAAAAAGCTCTAAATGTCCTAAGAATCAATACTAATAAGTTTGTTTTTTTTAAAAAAGTACTCTATACATACACCAAATTCTCTTTCACTTCAATATTTTAATGTTTCTCTTTATGCTGTTGTATTTCATACAATAAAATCTTTCATATATCACTTACTTTTTTGTCTTCATTATATTTGTGGAAAATTTCTTGTGCTCTTTCTTCACCACCATCTGTAAACAGCATAATAATCTTATTGCAGTTAGCTCTGGAGACACTGTGCTGTAGGAGATACAAACAGAAGAGTTTTTACATTTCAGGCTATAAGGAGTGACAACTGTTATATCTGATGGCTTTTATAGCTACATATTTACTGCTTTAACATGGTAACGTCAAAACATGGAAAAATGCTTTAGAATTTCATTCAATACTCCCTTATGAACAAAAAATATAAAATAAAATAAAATAAAATAAAATAAAATAAAATAAAATAAAATAAAATAAAATAAAATAAAATAAAACAAACCCACTTTTCTGTTCCATGATACTTAAATATGAGGCACTTCAGATCTGGCCCAAGAGTGGAATAAAGATTTGTTAGTTCCATTCATCTCCAACATGAGGGGAGCTCTTTAGCTCATTCTCCTCACAGCAACCCCACAGCATTCCTCCACAGACGTTCTGCATGGGACTTGCACAGTGAGGATCTCTAATTATTTTTGCTATTATCTTTTCTCATCCTTACTTTTTTCCCCTTATCATTACTTTCCTTGTGGAAACTGGGGAACAATGGACCTGTAATGAATTACTGAATATGTGTTTTTTTTCTGTTGGACTCCTACTCACAAAAACTTTCTAGCTGACTGCTTGAATAAAAACTCTGTTAATTTAAGTGTCCTATAAGATATCCACCTTAGAAGCTTTGAAATGTTTTTTGTCATTTTTCCTTAAAATGAGCTTCATCTTACAAATCTTTAATTCTTTCATGTTGTTTTTAAAATTAGCAATACTCTCAAGTGCATAGCTAACCTTTAGAAAAGTATTTTAGAATAAGGTTTAAATAATATATTGCAGCCAAGATACGGTCACCTAGATTATTAAAATCTTTCCATCACTTGCTTTTCCAATTATGTTGCATCTCAGAGCTGAAAAACAGTGTGTTCCATTATTTCTGGAGAGCAAGCCTGAAATAGAATTAAGAAGCCCCTCTCACTCCTAATTCATCAAAGTAACTAGTAAAGCCCCTGAGAAAAACACAGTGTGTTTTGCAAAGAAATAAAAACATGGTTCCACAGCCAGATCAACAGAGGTGAGCATGGATTTTGGCTCCTCTTTCTGTATTTGCTAAAAGTTAAAAACCTAGTCTAAGCAAATTGCTTATTACTTCTGCTGCCATTCCTTGCCTTTTTTGTTGCATACAAATGGTCCCAGTCAGACACACCTTGTTACTTCTGAGTAGTTGGATGTGAAAGACTAAAACTGGAGATCCAATGAAAAAAAATTCAACTTCTCCTTCCACAAGTCTGAAGTTTGCTATATGAATTTACTCCAGAACCAGGAAGATTAATAGGACAGCTGTCCTTACAAAGTCCCCAGTCCCCCCCTTTTTACTCAGAGTGACTGTCCCCAGGCTGGTCAGGTATGATGAGCCCACGCCCCTCTGCTACTTTTCATTCTACTAACTGGTCGAATTCCTGTTCAATATTCAGTGATGAATTAATTATTTTCTTACAATAACTACTTTCAAATGTAATAATTTTGGGGAGAAACACAAGAAGAAGAAGAAAAAAAAAGAAAACAAGCCCGAAGATTCTCTTATATGTAGCAACATATAAAACCTGCCTGAAATAAATACCTTCTATCCAACCTCAACAGAACACTGTGTTTCAGTTGGAATTAAATTATTTATGACCATTTTTTGCTGGTGAAATATAGCTTGCAAGATACTGCTTTGGGCTGCAATTCTCTCGATATTAAAAAAGTAATAAAGTAGGGTTGGATACCTCATAAATAAAGAAATTCACCTGCATTTACAGTGATTTAATATATAGACCAAACTAAGATCAGAGGGACAAGGAAGGGGACCAAAGCTTGCTCATATTATGGAACTTTTCTGAGGACTTTGAAATAAGCACTACTATTGGCAATGGGAAATTGAGATAGGCCTTGCTTTCACTGACAAAACCAGGGCTTTTTTTTTGTTTACTTAACATCTGTATCAGAAAAAAAGCAGCTTTATCTCCTCATACAGGAAGGCATTTACTTGCACTACATTGTTTAGACACTAAAGTCATGTGACAAAAAAAAAAATCCAAGGTTTTAGCCTCTAAACATTATTGGAAACCTGAACATGAATGAACTCAAATCATATGATATTACCCCATCCCTGGAAGTGTTTAGGGCCAGGATGGATGGAGTTCTGAGCACCCTGGTCTAGTGGAAGGTGCCCCTGTCCATGGCAGGGCTGTTGGAACCAGATGATCTTTAAGGAATTTAAAATACATCCTCATCTCCCCACACTCCTTCGGTCTAAAATGGAGAGATACTGGCTCAGAGAGTGAAGCCACAACAGATTGTGAAAAGCTGATGTTGTAATTTCATCACTTTTGTGAACAGTTTGCCTTAGAAGTCCAATGGGCCACAGCTCAGAGGGAAGGTGTTTTCTGTACAGGAGCTTCCCCAGGACAAGAAACAGCTCCTTAGCTTAAACCACAAAACAATACAAGTGGGATTGGGCTATGTATTCAGTTTTAGGTCTCGCTTCTATTCCATACGTATCTTACCTTTTTCTTTCAAACAGGCAAGCAAGACATGATCCATTTTATACTGTTGAGCTTTTATAAAATTGTTTTTGTTTTATACAAGTTTCACAACTTTAAAATTAACTCTTTAGGTGGCAGGTTACAATTATATATTGTGACACGACACTTTAGGAATGCATTTTTCACTATTTTTCCTTTAAGAAATCATAGACATTACAGTATAAGGGAAAAAACCCCTCCTGAACTGCTAAAGTTGAAGCAACATGATTTTCAATGAAATAGCAAGTTAATGTAACAATAAATAATGGGAAAATGCTGAATTAAAAATATAGAATCTAGATTATTGCTAATCACATGAATTATTATGTTAGAAAACTTAAGTGCCTATTTCCACTCAGGAACACATCAGACAGCAATTTTTTTCATGGTACCAAACTCTACTTTGGTGTACTGGAAAATTGTTTTAAAAAATTACCATCCCTAAACAGTACCCATAAAATTATTTTGATAATTTGAGCAATATTGCATTTATATGGACCTTACAGCAATTGGACTATTTGAATTCATAAATATACAACTGGAAACCATCCCAAAACATATTTTTTATTATTTATTTAATCCTGTATTATACCACCATATTATATTATCTTTTCACCAGAGTCTTGGGCTAAACCCATCACCAGCCCTTTACTCCTCCTGTTAAATGATTCACCAGTATTTGGAGAGGATGAGCACATATCCAGAAGCTTGTGCAATCCATAATGTCCAGCCATAACTTCCAGTCTTGCAGAGATCATGTGAAGCTAATCACACTTTTGCCTCCAGCTACAAAAGAGACAGTCCCACTTTAACACTGATCCCTAATTATTTTTTTAATACTTTAGTCTACAAAAAAAGTCCAGTTTCAGGCTTCCACTGTGTTCAGCTTTTCTTAATGTTGCCTGTACACAAAGTATGTACTTGGTGCTGCACCAAATGTAGTCCATAACTGTAAGAAAATATCAGTGTTATGAGGAAACATATTTGGTAAGATTTCTTGTCTTCCTGGTTCCCTCTGCATAAGATGTCAACAGGCACAGAAAAGGGGAAAATGTCATCCAGCCTGGTGCAAAATGTCCAACAGACTTCAAAATATTGTTTGTGGTATTATATAACCATCAGCAGAGGACACCTACTCATTTCCCAGCCATACCCCTCTGCTATTCTGAATAGTGGTATACTGAGAAAATTCCCATACAAACATTGCATTTTCCTTTCCTCCATCAAAATTTAAAAAGCTTATGATTTTTTTTACATCAATCTAGCTTTAAACTGCATATGCAATTTCAGGGAAGTGTCTTGAATTTCAGAAAAACAAAACAAAACAAAACAAACAAAAAAAACAAACAAACAAGCAAACAAAATAATAATTAAAAAAATAAAAACAAAATAACCCAAAAAACCATAACCAAAACCAGCAAGGATAATAATATATTTCTTACTTGTTAAGCCATACCTTACCTCTTGTAAAGCGATGCAGCTTTATTTACACTAAGGTTTAAGAAATAGTATTACTACTTCAGGCAGGGGAGAAGTAGAACTATTTTTTAAAATAACTACATGAACCATTTAAAATTTACTAACAAAACTCCAAACTTTGCTATAAATAGGAAACATTGCTATTCAAAAAGCTAGTTCCTGCGTGGAAATTAGAAAGTGCAATGTATTTAAAACATAGAAACAACACATTTAATTACTGAGGAAATGATTCATTTTATACATGAGAAAGAAAGGAATCAGAATAGTCTCAGTGAGTGAATACTACTCCTTAGGCATCATCGGGTGCCTAGCATTCCTCTATTAACTACCTCATTTCCACCCCTCTATCTTGCTCAAACCATGGTAAAGTATTTATGACTTCTAATAAGTTTGAAATTGTAGGTTAACTAAGCATTGCTAGGAGATGATGTGGTAACAATTTAAATAATAGCACAGTAACACAGATCTTTCAATTTTAAAATTAACTGCAAGTCAACTACTACCACAAGTATATGTTAACTGGGAATCACGTTAGATGAAAAACCAGCTGAATGAATGAAGTAAAACAGTACAACAGATTGAAAACCAAATTAATTCCAAAGTCATAGCAACCTGCTGGGGAACCTGCAATGACAAAAAAAAAAAAAAAAAAAAAACCAAAAACATAGCTGGGATAAATTTACTTGTGAAGTACAGGTTTTCACTTCTAGCACTTCATTCCACAATGAAGGAGCATGCAGTGGCCTGCTGAACATTCCAGTTCTTCTTCACATGGCAGCAGAGAGATCTTACTTAAATACTTACATTTAGCAGCTGTTCAAAAGCATAGCTAAAGCCTTTTTTGTAATCCGTAATTCCTTTAGCAGAGATTTTATAGACAGCTTCTTTCAGTTTCTTCTTGTTCCTCACGTTAGCTTGGACAAGATGATTAAAGCAACTGACATTCTGAGCATTATTATTAAACTGCAGAATAAATAGAAACAGCATTAAAGACAGTTAGTTTTCTTTTCTGTGTACTGCAGCATTAAAGCTTTAAGTTTTCTGGATCTTTGTGAGATAAAGAATGTCAAACCTAGATTTTAATTTCCACTAAACAGAACAACCAGTAGTGACTGGAGATTCCAAAATGAGACTGTAAATTTTTAGAAACCACGTATTTGATGCTTCACTCTGTGGCAACCCAAAAAAATCTATGACTATAGTGGAAAAAATCCCACTAATTTTGTTTCAAGTTTACATAAAGAAATAAAGAAATAAAAGTCAGAAATGCAGAACTGAGAAAATTTAAAAAAAAAATAGATGAAGATATATTTTACTTCTTTTAAACCCCTGAAAAATATTGGTTGGGTTATCAGGTGACTTCTGTCTTTCATGAATTAGCTTAGTGGTTTACAATGTAAGTTGCAGAGCAGACTCGATTGCTATATGTAAATTATGGAAAACAAAATACACTCTGAAGCACAGGGGAGTATAGCTGCAAATATGAGAATACTGATGTTAGCAATAGTAACGTGTGTCTTGAGAACATACATACTTCTGCTGTCTTACTCACACATCCCTAAAAACTACTCCCTGAAAAATAATCTATATGATATTCTGACATTATGTAAAAACATTAACAGAATTTTTCTGAAGTGCAAAATGTTGTCTGCACAAGTGGAAATCAGTTCAAGATTGCATTTAAATTTGTCTCTGTATAAACATACAAATATTGACTTATACTAAAATACAGACCTCACTATTTACATTTCAAATGAAAGCAGATTATTATGCCTCTTCCTGATTATGGATGTTCAGTGAAAGTAAACATAAATGCAATTTTATCCTGTCAACCTGGTGCAGTGCCTTAAAACAACTTAGAAGTCAATCCTCATTGGCTTAAGTTTCACTACTTCTAACTAGTTCAGTAGTGCTTTGTAGATTAAAAGGAAAATAAGGTCACAGGTTTCAATAAATGCTCAACTACTTACATGCCTAAAATAAATCACTAAGTATCAGCACAGAGTACAGAGAGAGAATTCCTTTCAGCAGCAAATAGCAACCTGTAACTGTTGGACACTTAGAACAAAGATGAAAAGGATGAAAGGACTAATAATATTAAACCATATTTAATAATGCTTAGTATTTAAATTCGTGCTATTAGGGGATTACACAGTATGATCTTAATGTATTTATTCCATGTGGCCCAGAAAAGGTGGTTTTTTTTGGTACCAATCAAACCCTGAATGTTTTGCTGCTTAAGAAAAAACCATGAATTGATCACACAACTGTAACCAGTTCACTTTGATGCAAAACACTGACACACTCAGTGATACTTCCAATGAAAGTTTCTTACAGAAGCAGCCAGTAAATCACCTAATGAGCATTGGATACATAAACCATGTGGGAGTGGAAACAGTTACTGTGCCGTGGAATTATTTCAGTTTGGCTCAACCTAAATTTATAGCCATGATAGGAAAATTAAAGACACACAGTAATTTTATAAAGACAAGATCTGAAAACCAATTGAAATTGTGAGTTGGGGTAAAAGTACAGAAATTGTACTTGGAAGGTAGGAAAAAAAAAGAATTTGTAGGGCAGGTCTGCCTTTCAAAAGTCTATTCCATCTGAAAAAATAAAGTGAAAACACTCCTCTGTTTCACCAGTGATATTATATAGAAATTATTTAATGACCTAATATAAAAGAAATCCTTAATTCAGTCCTATGGCCTGTGCATGCCTTGTCTTGGCTGTAGCAAACAGCAGTTTATACATTCAAGTGAAAATTTAGTGATAAGAGAAAATTTCTGCCTTGAATGTCACTAACATTAAACTGCCAATCTAAGCTGCCTGCTAACAGTCCTGCAAATATATCAGGATAATTATTTCTAAGAAGGTCAGGTGTCCAGCACATGGATTGGTAATTATGGCTATAGAAATGATTTTAAAAATATTTTCAGGAAGACTGGTTCAAACTGTGCATGCAGCTGACAAGGAAACTGTGCCATACTACACTTATACATTAAACTGTACTGCACTTTACTCACACTTTAAACGCTGTAAAGTGAACAAGGGGTCTGCATCAGCAGATGCACAAACGCTGATACAAAATGAAGGAGAGAAATGACACATTTGTAGCATGGAGAGTTACATCAACCAAAGTCTGCAAATGCTGTAATTTAATTAAGCAAATATATGAGCCAGCTGTTTGCAGAGACATCAGTCAACATTAATGTTAATGCCAGTCAAAAAAGCAGATGAGCAGTTTTTGATTAGATGAAGGACTCAGTAGATGGAACAGCAATCCTCCAGAATAAACATTTCCTTGTTTGCTAGGACATGAAGGCAAGGCTCAAACCTAACTGATGAAAATGATCAAAGGGGGAAAGAAAATTCAGGGGTGAATCTAATTAATCCGAACTCCACTAAAGTACTGAAGTAATGGAAGTATTTCAACTGTGAAAGCCACCAGCTCATCCTTAAAACTGACTTTCCATATGTGGCAAACACCTGGACCATTCAAAATTAAGAGTTAGCCACAAAGGCAGCTTTTAGTTAAGCTCATCTGAAACGTAATAGCAACAGTGGCACTATAACTTTTTACATGCTAAGATGTGTAAAAATGTACTCATCTTAATTTACAAGCCAAAATAGCTGCTGTAAGCCTTTACTGATTACTGGTCACATTGTCTGATCCCTAAGAGGCATAATAATGCTTATTTCAGTTCACAAGATTTCTTGAAAGCACAATCACTTAGTATTTAACTGAAGAAAGAAAATGTAAGCTTTCAAAAACCGGTTGCCATTTCAGAAAGTCCATGTTCTTACAAAATGAAATCCTATCAAAGGTGTAAAATCAAGGAAATTACAACCCATTCTTTATTGAACAAAGTACTCTATGTGTATCTATGTGAAATATGTCAGTTGGGTATTTATGAACCTGGCATTCCCCTTAATTATTGCAATAAATATAATCATATGTAAAAATAGCGCTGTTGGTAAAAAGGAAATAAATTGAATTTTTATGATGTCGTGGACTCAGTGATTCACTAACAAAACAATATATGACATTTAGAGGCAAAGCATTCAATTGTTAAAATGTAAAGCCACGCTATAGAGTCTGTCACTGTCAATGACAGCTCCTATTTTTTCAAGTATATTAAAAGCTTGTTCCTTAGCTAAGCTAAAATAAGACAAGCTTGCAGCAAAACAGTTGGGAATCATGGAAAACAGGATAACCTTGAGCTTTTTATTTTAAAGCATCATGAAGTATTAATATAATTAAATCTGTCTTGTAATTATCCCTGCAAGGTATAGGATCTAGATGCACTTTCCACTGGATTATTTCTCACTACCTCATTCATTTATATCTTTTTCAGTCTGCACCTTTGGGATGTCCCAGAACAATCCTCTGTTCTGAGAAAATTAAGACCTTCTCCTCACAGCTTTGGGCAGGAATAACTCAGCCATCTACTGGGGCACAAAAAGTCTCAAGAGAACTTGGCCTCATTGACCTCAGACCACCAGTACAATCTTTGGCCATATATGGGGCAACTCAATGACCTGGAAGATAAGAAAACCAATTCAGCTGACCATGAAAGTCCAAATGAAGGGTTTTGAGCCTAATGCTGCATGATCTTTGTCATTCTGGAGAAGGCGTGAAACAGAAATACTAATCTGAGTCTTACAAGGACTTTATCCTCTGATTCAGAAAAGGATGCACTTGCAAAAAACCAAGTGGGAAAAAAAAAAAGTGAACAATTCTGCAGAATTGCAGCGAAAGATTTAAATGCTTGAGACCTTTCCCCTCCCTTGGGTTCTTCCACTGAGCTCTGGGCTCCTCCAGGGACATGGAGCTCTCCAATCCACAGTGCCCCAAGAGCTGAACTTATGGAAAATAGGAGGCTGTCATTCTTAAAACCACTTCTGATTCCAGAATAGCTATTTATGCACTGCTAAAATCCTCCTCTTTTCCACAATCTCAACCTGGAAATCATTCCAATAAAATTACTAAAACTGCTGCCACAACATGAGGCTATTAGGGAATTTATGGGAAGTAAAACAGAAATATTGGTGTATTTCCTATGTCTGGTCCCACGCTAAGTACTTTGTGGATATGCAGATCAAAAAAATGAATAACAAGACACTACAGACAGGTGTTTT
This sequence comes from Cinclus cinclus, assembly GCF_963662255.1. NCBI lineage: Eukaryota > Metazoa > Chordata > Aves > Passeriformes > Cinclidae > Cinclus > Cinclus cinclus. The sequence goes on from NC_085049.1 coordinate 12,282,532, forward strand.
CATTAAGAAGGCAGTATAAGACAAAAGAAGGGGGTGAACCCCCCCAGAGAAAACATCTGCAATGAAGAAAGAAAGTATCTGAAATCAGAATTGGGATGTACAGGGACTGAAAAAAAAAAACATTTCAGAAAAAAACAAACAAGAAAACAAACAAACAAAAAAACAGAAAACAAAATAGATCAGGAGAAAACCAAACTCAAACTAAACAATTAGTAATATATTGTGGAATTCTTTTCCAAAACTGCATTCTTTTTAACACATTACCTTCCTAGCAGATACAAACAGCCCTGTCTACTGAGAACTTCTTTTATAAATCTGCCTTTTGCACATACCAGCCAACCTCTCCCCAGCTGACAAATTTCAGGAAGTTACACAGAGCATGTAACTCCCAGGGCCATCCACACTTTAACATTACAGTCATTTTCAAATATTACTCAATATCTTGGACTCCTGAAATAACTCAGGACTTTTCTCATTTCACTGGTGAGAAATGTGAAGCAACAAAAGAAATAAAAAAGTAAATCCAAGGTAAAGGCATGGCTTTAATCTTAATTGCCCAATAAAAGAATATGTTTTTTTCCCTTTCCTTTATGCAATTAATTCCAAGTTCTCAAATTTGCCTTTTAACTTGATATTAGCCATTTCGCTATAAGCCATTTAAACTCCACAGTCAAACAGGGCACACATTTTTAAAGCATGGATTCTCATAAACATTTTATCCCTTAAACTTCTTCAAAATGCACATACAGCTAATGCCATTTATTCTGAAGACTAAAGCACTGTGAGGGAAAAATACTTGATTTCACAGACAATGTATTAATAGATTAATCTTTCAAATTCTCTTCTGTATACCCATCCATCCATCCATCTCAATAATTCTAAACAGATCTCCATCTCCCAAGGAGATATATAAGTGATATAAACTTAAGGGATATAAATCCAAAATCCAATGTCAATCATTCTGTTGGCAAGTGTAGGAGGTTATTAAAAATACAAATAAAACATTTCAATTGATTCTGGTTCTTTCACAAAAGAAAACACAGAACATTCCCTTCATTATACTGCCTCAGAATTCACATTTCCATAATGCTAGCAAAACAAGTAAGCTTTGAAAAGAGGATTAAAAAAAATGTTTTAGAGAATTAAAGAATAATATTTGGGGCATTATTTTATTTTTACCAGAAGGTGCTTATTGCTGTTTCTGACTCGTAACTTTTTTTTTTCTGCTATATCCAATAGAAATTGATCTATCTATATATATATATATATACATAAATATAAATATGTACAGTTATTTCCTTAATTATTTGACATGATCAAGAAAGCAAGCTTCAGTCAACATTTACCAATGCTCTCTGGACAAAACATTAATCCACTCAGGAAAGCCACAGTTCTCAGAAAGAACAGCAGTAACTTAACATAAATCCCCACAAGAAGAAATAGGGGAAATCAGCATGAACTCTGTGATTCAGTTTGAAAAGGATGAAATCTGTAAAGCAACTCATTACTGCAAAATGCAAAACCAAACTCCAATAAATTGAAAACAAAAAAAAAAAAATAAAAAATAAAAAAAAATAAAAAAAATAAAATTAAAATCTTTCAAGTTATAGTCACTAGGTGGCACTAGAACAATAAAGTTGAACTGGTCATTAAAGTACCATGAGATGCGGTATTCGGTATTTCTGTTGGAGGACATTGGCACCTTCTGCGACTAGAGTAAAATTCTCATTTCAACTAAACGAATAGAATAGATTTGTGTTCTGAATGATTGAAAAAACAAAAATATTAAAATCTAAACTTCCTCCTTAAAGGAAAATTTCCACATCTTGAACACAAACTGTCCCGACTCTAGAAGGATGAAAATTATGGAAAAGTTGTGCACCAGCCTACGTTCTAAATGTCCTTCTGTGCCTCCAAAATCAGCAGAAGTGATAACATAAAGTATGTAGGGCCAGGTCTTTGTAAAACTTCAGGTTTTCCCAATCATCTTTACCTACTGCCTCCCTCTTCTGTCAGTTTGTTTACTGACATCTATTGATTCAATGCATCATGTTTAACCAGGATCTTCTGGAATTGCATTTCTAAGTTAATAATAAAAAGACACCAAACCAAACCAAACAAGATACCAATCAAAAGAAAAAAAAAAAAACAAATACAAACACCCCCCAAAAAACTAACAAAAAAATACACAACAAAACAAAAACGAAAGCAAAAAAAACAACAAAACTCTAGGAAAAATTCCCTTTCCAAAATTTTGAACATTAAATGAGAACCTTACTTAAACTGCATGAAAGCTGCGCATTTTTAAGCATTCGTAAATGTTTCTCTTTTATAGAAAATCATATAAATTTGAACCAGCCAGTAATGTCTACTCTCAAATTTGCTAGTCTACACATTTCAAATACCAAAATCTGAATATCTTAATAAATCAACAACATCATTCCAGGAAAACTGAAAGTTGAGGAAAATACAGTGAGTTTGCTGAAGACTTACTACTGCAGCTGACTTTCAATCTGCTGAGGTTTGTTGCTATGCTACTTCTACCTCGTGGCTAAATCAGCTTGGTGACCCAGTTGTATCTACACGTATTAAATGAGTAATAGTGAAATAGATCTGACTTCACCAGGCTTTCATTTTGTAGCTAAATCTGGCTTCGTCATTGTCTGTTTTTGTTTTTTTTCTTCTTCAACTGCTGCTTTAGGCTTGATAATAGGATTTCAGGATAATCCCAAGAATAACTGAATCTTGAATAAAGCCAGTTAGAATCTGTATTTGAGCAGTGAGAAGATATTATAAATATTTATCAGCACCCATTTAGAGAATAGTATGAAGGCAATTTGCAAAGTTTTATTCCCATGTAAATTCTCAGTACACAGAAAAGTCTGAGGCAGCTCAAGCAATAAAGGTCTGTAATTTGATGAGAGAGAAAATAATATGTGATATCAAAGTTCACCATTCCTATCTTCCTATAGAATAACTTCTTTCTTTTATTCTATGACTTATGTACAGATAGTCTTCAGTGCAATCCTACAGATACATAGTAGAGAAAAATATAAGAAACTTATTCAAGTACTGAGATGGAGAACATCTGCATTTCTTAAACTGTATTTCAAATATCAATGAAATGAAATTAGGATTATATGCCAATTTTTACTATTGGTATTTCCTGAGATTTAATATGTATCACGTTTCTTTTCACTGCTAAATATACATGTATGTCCATTGTACAGCAGAATTAGCAAAATTCAACAACAATAAAACTGTCAGATCAATTAACAGCTGTTGAAAAAAAATATTGTACAATAATATAATATAAATATGAGGGGAAAGACCAAATACAAGGCCAAAGTCTGCTCTCATGTTAACCTTTATAGTCAATATTATTATCTGTACATAAATCAGTGCAAAGTTCCCACTAAGTACCTCAGGATTAATATTCAGACCACAAAGTATGATGCTGCACTGCCAATCTCAGAATTACAACACAGAACATCAGTGTAGGCTGAAAGATGAATTTGCTTAGCAAGATGAAATTTATAGTCTTTTTATGCTGCTGCAGCTGTTAGTATGCATTATTTACTTAAAATCATGTGTTTCTGACTTCTACTGAAAAATTCAGTACTGTAAACTTCAGCATCTCCCAGGGAAAGCTGGCTGACCTGAACTACAGCACTGCTGCAGGGCTGCAGCCCTGCAGCCTGCCCTCCATGCCACTGCTCCCCACATGCACTGGGGAGGAGAGCTACAACAGGAAGAAACTTCCTAAAAAAATTATTTTGTAGAGCTTTCTTGTTATCACTTGACAGGGAGAATCTTCATTCAGTCAAATTCAAGTTGTTTAAAACATGAAGAACCCTTGCCAAAAAGATGAATCATGAGAATATATCAAGTTGGAAGGGATCCATAAGGACCGTCAATCTAACTCCTTGCTCCATGCAGGAATACCAAAAACTAAACCACAGGACTAAGAGCATTGTCTAGCCACTCCTTGAAGTCTGACAGACTTGGAGTAATGACCAATTCCCAGGGGAGCCTCTTCCAGCACCAGACCACCCTCTCAGTGAAGAATCTTTTCCCAATGTCCACACATTCCTCATGCGCCCTCACTGGACATCAGATATAAAGTTAAGTATTAAACTGTTACCTACAGATTCTCTTGATATGAGAGGTTGCTACTCAGGGTATGAAGATGAAAGTTTAATTGGTGCAAGAAGTTAGAAGACAGACACAAATTTTAGCATCAGCTCACATGGCAGAGGGACAGCAGGGGGCTGCAGTATCACCTCTGCATTCTCATCTCTTGACTCCCGTGTGTCTGTCTCCCTTTTAGTGCAGAGCACTGCGCCTGGCTGGGCAGGAGCCTGGAGCTCCAGAGCAGTGAGGAGGCTGCAGCAGCACAGTGCTGACAGGGGAGATGCTGCTGCTAAGGCAGGAAGGGAGACAGGAGGGTAAAGTGTGAGTCTTGAAAGTGTGAGACTTGAGAACTCAGCGAGTATTTCATTCATGCTTTGCCTAATTCAGGAGATCCTTTTGATTCACTCCAAACTAAGACACTGCCACACATAATTATATTACCTAACAAATAGATGACTGTTATAGAAAGTATGTTTTTAAAAGGGGGATCACAGAACAAATATCCTCCACCTTATGTGAAAACTTTAGGATAGCCCACATTTTCTTATTTTTTCACTAACGTGGTGAGTCATCTTTCTCCTGGAGAATCATTAAAGCCAGTCCAGCCCAGCCTCTTCTGAACTGGTAAGGAATGAGTTTATTGTTCAAGAAACCATTCTCCCATACACATTTTTAATGATACTGTCACAATGCTTCCTGATTATAGTCTCCTAGTTGGGAAGCTGACTCAGCAATGCATTTTTGGTCCAGCATCTGGCAAACCATAAAACATCCCAAGATCAATGATATGATCAAAGAAAGGGCCTCTTTAGTAAGGTTTGTGGTTTGCTGAAAATCATGAAACTGGAAAGACCCAACAGATTTATTAACCAGTGGAACCATGAGGCAGAGTTATCAAATTATTTTACAAACCACTCAACCATGCATTTTAAATACAACTCTTCTTATACTACTACTCTTTTTGCATACTGCTAATATACTAGAGAGCTCAGATTAATTCTGGAAGTCACAGACATCCATGCCATGCGTTGTTAGAAGTCTGATTCCCTGACATTTGACAGCTAAAAGAGGAGACAATAAAAATGTGTATTGATGCCCAAAGCAATCCCTCAAAGTAGGAATGGAGGTGACTTTTCTAGTTATCTGGAGCTGTCAGCTATATTGCACAGTAATAACTGTACAGTTTCCAGCAACATTCCTGCTCCTGACATCCTAATATAGAATTTGAGCTTCTAATTCCCATTCCCTTTGGGTCTTCATGCACTCAAGCATCCTTCCATGTCTTTTTTTTTCTTCTTTTTTTTTTTTTTTTGTATCTTACACACATTTTGAACATTTTCCTTCCGCAGCAAGCTATAGTTTTTAACTGTAAAGTTCATTTCAGGTTTGCACAGGAGTTAGTATAGAATATTTAAGAGAAGAACCCTTAAATAAGAGTAAGGAGATGGATTTAGTTGTTTTGGAGATGAAAAAGTTATATAAAACAGAGGTGCTAGTCCTAGAGGTCTCTAATAGATAAACTTGTATGTGTGTTCACACAAATGCATTTGTGTTATCTGTGTGCATGGCCTGATTTATATATATATATATATATGTGTGTGTGTGTGTGTGTGTGTGTGCACATATATATGTGTGTATATGTATATATTATGTATGTATGTATATAATATGCATATATGATGTATACATGTGCTCCATGTGCCAGTTGGGAAAACACATAGTAGGATATTTGGCACAGAGCTGCAGCAGCCTCAGCTCTCTTGGGGTGCTGAATTCAGCATGATATGCTTTCCCCTAGCAGGTAAAATAATAGATGTATAAACAAAATAAATTCCAGGGCTCAGATGGCTTGGTTATTAATTTGTAATTCTAAAAGAAAAATAAGTTTTTTGTTTATTTGTAGCTATGTAAGGCTCAGTTTAAACGAGAAATTAAGAAAAAAAAAAAAAAAACAAACGTTGAAACACATTCTTTCTTCCTAAATCCTGGAGCGATATATCAGGTATGGCCAGATGGTCTTTGAATAAAGACATGAGTAGCTTCTGTGTGGGATCTGTCTGGCTGTAGTGCTACAAAGGCTCAGAAGCTTGTGCAGGTCTGAGGTGAACGTGGCAACCTGGCATCTGGAGATGTTCCTTGTCCGAGCTGCAATTCTCAGAGAGAAAAATTGACAGGATTTTATCTTATATTGGTTTTTACATAATGACATTATTATTTTAAGCCGGATATTCCAGAAGAAATGAAAGCAAGTACCACAAGAAATATTATCACTAGGATGGAAAAGTAACACTTCATTTTCACCTCTGTCTTTGTCACAGACTATTCTGTATATGTCTGCTTTATGTAAGCATTTGCCATTTGGTCTGATTGCACAGACAATATTGTAGGACTTGTTAAAATAAAATTAATAAGAAATTTTTACTTACACTAAGGATAAGAGTAAGTTTAATTACTGAACATGTCTTTTGTTAAATAGACATGAAAAAACTGTTAAGAATACAGAAAAAACTACTGGTATGTATTCCCTGCTTGCAAATATTACAGCTTTGCAATATTTACTATTTTGAATATTTGTATCACACAAGGGTCATGAAATACTTTCCAGTTCATTAATAACTAAGTTGGATGATGAACAATTACTTGGGACAAACATTTAAGTTGGCAGGGCAAAACAAAAAGAAAAACAACCAACCAGCCAACCAACCAACCAACCAACAAAAATCTTTGCATATTCTTGATTTAAGGCTAGAAGGGGAAATGACACACTCCAACCTGACCTCTTGCATCATTTCTCGCCACCCACATATCACTGGCCAATAAAACTCCCTTCACTGCTTCAGCAATAAACCATAACAAATACATTTAGTGATAGATGTTTGCTTAAAGTGCATCCTCCAAAAAGGCATTAAATATTGATATAAAGTCGACAAGAATATTTTCTTGGATTTTTTTTTAAAGTAATTTTAGCTAGTTATATGCCATTCAAATTTATTTGGTTTCAGCTAGTGCTTCTTGTAATATTTTTACCTGACAGATTTGAGAACCTATGGATACAGGAGTTTCCCCAGCAAGAGCACTTTTCATCTGTGATGGCATCAGTCATTAGACTATTTATTTATGTACCTAAATCAACCAAAAAAAGGGTAGAAATCTGTGATTTGAGAGCGTGCCTAAAACCCACCTTTTCAGATGATGCACTCAGGTTTGTAAGAAGATTCTTTCTAGACCCAAGCAATCACCTTGAAAAAAAATTTCAGTCCTCAGAGAAGACACCTACAATATTTTTCTGTAAAATCTGAAACAATCTTATTTGTGTTAAATTACTGATATGTTTCACAAATATGTAATAGTATTCAGTCACAACAAAGGAGTCATACAGTCAAAATCTGAGTTCAAACATTTATAATTTGCCTTCCAGGTGGGAAAGTGAACCATCAATCTATACACTATTCAGATGAAAAGTTGTCTCTAGCCGTGTCACTCAAGCTGTACAAGCATTTCTAGTTCATCATGTGGGATGAAGATTGCAGGAAGCTGGACTCCTAGTGGTCCCTCACTTTTTCTTTATCTTGACAACAAACTCTGTAATTTGGTTTCCTGAGGATCTGAAGTCACTGAAGTCAATCTCATTTAAAAAAATTCAGCTAATATAATATCCTTCCTACCCTAATCTTCCTCTCAACTCCAGTCCTATCTGAGAGACTTTTAACAGATCTTCACTGACTCCTTTCTTGACTTTCCTTTTGGAGAAAAGGTAAAAAGAAACCTAAGTCTACAAGGAGATAAACAATCCATTATGCTCTTTATACTGCTGTAACTCCTGCTGCTAAAATGAAATTTCTTTCCAACTTCTTAATAATTCCTTGGTTTCCATAATTTCCAAATTTGCTCCATTGTTATTTGCAGAGTACTCATCTTCATTATATTTGCTAAACGTGTCCTCCAGATATATTTCCCCTATGTATATTTCCGTAGATACATAACCTTGCTCTACCTGTAATTATTAGCAATGCTGAAATTGAATACTAGATTTTGATTATATCTTCTCTGAGCTTTTTTTTTAACCCTGCATCTACAGTGCTTATTAAATATACCTATATGAAAAACACACATTTAATTCACTTGCTCCTTGAATATGGAAGATGAAATATAATGACCTGCCATTAAGGAATGATAATGATTTTCCATTAAGGAACATTGCTACCAAGATGTGTTTATCTGCAGCTATCACTGTTCGCCTTTTCTTGAAAATGAACCATTCAGTTTTAGAGAAACTGCAAGGTCAGACAGATGGATAGCTCTTAAAAGAAGCAGGAAGCTCAACACTCAGTCCTAAACTTGCTCTTCTATCACTTTTCAGTGACTAGGGAAAAAAAACAAACCATATCCCCTGCCAGAAAAATGAATTACATGTATCTATTTACTGCCTCACACAGGTATGATGCTGAGGAGCCTGTACACTTAATTGCAACTACTGCTATTCATTACCTGAAATGCTTCAGGATTCAGTCACTAAGAGAAATCCTTATGCAGACATACTTACCGTAGAGGGAACCTGATTCTCTATCTAGTTTTTTATTTGTCAAATAATTAAAAGGATTACAGGCATCTTCATGTTTTCTCCTTAGTATTGACCTTAGTACAAGGAAAATGAGAAAGTAAGAAGCAAAGTACACTGTCAAACCCCTTCATATAGGAGCCCTTCTCATTTCCTCTTGATCCACCAACAGAAACACTTCAGTGCCAATTATACCATGACCATTTTTAATTTCTACCTTCAAGTAGTGATGTTCTTTGGAAAAACGAAGCACCACTGAACTTTTCTGGCTCAAAATTCAAAAACACAGTAAAACACCTGTCTTATCATATGAGTATGCAATTTAATTTCAGGTCTGCTAAAAGCATTACATTGAAATAATAATAGAGTAAACAAAGTTTAAGCTATTTTAAAATAAAATTCTTCAATTTTTCATTAACCAAGTACAGTCATACAAAGCAAACATTTCTAGCAAAGATAGTATAAGCATGACATGCTACCTGGCTTTAGAATCTAGCATCCTCCTTCCTCTACTGGGACTTCAGGCTAAGGCTTCCACCCATGGGATGTTAGTTAATTTTTAAAATAAACATAAGAAAGTAGGTCCCAGAAGGAAGGAACATCTCTGTGTATTTAAGTTGATACAGGTGCATTATGAAGTACAGAATGAAGGTTGGATCATGCAGCAGAAAGGGAAAGGAGACCTTGGATATATTGAAAATACTTTTACAGAACTTTCTTTTCCCTCTGTTAGCATATTTAAATATTTTAATTAGAAAGGTGTAAAGATTTTACCAACTTAGGAGAAGAGACAAAGTAAACAGGTTTGCAACTTCTGAGCTATAGATTTACATGAAAAACTGCTTTTAAAATTCAGTGGGAACAGTTATTTCATCCACAATTTTTTTTTATCCCCAACAATACTTTCATAGGCTGGGTGCACAGTTTTTTCTTTGAAATCAATTCATGTAGAATTCACCTTCCCTCTGAGTTTACTCAATGAGCAGAATTGCACAAGAGCAGGAGATGAGCTCTCAATTTCCCCAGAATATGATTCTGTTCTATCTCATATGCTCATGACATTTAATTTCCAATTCCTAAGCAGTAAATACTAGTTTGGATTTTTACAAAGGCCAAGTGAATTTTAAAAGTACAACAGCGTCTGACCTTTAACACATCTGTTGATGCAAGGCAGGTTTCTCCTTTGTGTGGTTTTTCCTCACCTCTGCAGATTTGCAATACATTTCCCCTGCACACTACCCACAATCACAAACAAATTACACTCCCTGTGTCAACATCTGAAACCAAGTCACTAAATCAGGACGTGCTGGGATGGAATTGCTGCCCCTATCATCTACCACTCGCTGCTATCAAAGCCCATAACTGGATTAGTGGGAAAACAGCTGTATTACTCATACATTTAAGCCCTTTCAAACAGCAGCTTTTCTCCCTGCAACAATACACAGCACTTCAGATAAGGAACATGCAAATCCCAAAGGAAACCATGATATATTAACCCCTGGATATCTTTTTACAACTTAATTCCTTCATTCAACCTTTCTTTCCCTGGAAATAAATGTAGGAACTATGTTTATTCAGTAGAACTAATGATTTTAGCACATGTAATTTTAAGCATTTTTTTTTTTTCCCTCTAGGATTTCCTCGTATAAAAGGCACAGTTCACTAAATCCTCCTGTCAATTTTAAGATGTGATTGACATAAGCTTAAATCCATGTCTTTCAGTTGTGGGCATGAATCATTGTGCATATGGGCTTTGTGCTAACATCTTGGCATAGGTTAGCAGTGAAACAGCTCTCTAGTTAACTCAAAAACCAGACCAAAGACTCCATGGTTATCAAAGCTAACAAGCCATTAAACAACTGACACATTTTAGGCCAAAAGTTCCATGAAGGAAAGAAAAATTGTAGATAATGTCCAGTTAGTGTTAGTGCTCATATATCCATGTATGTTAATGCTGTATTAACTGAACATTTTCACCTAACTTTTCAGAATTTTTGAATTAGTCTATCATGTCTAATACTGGGATGCTTAAGAAGAAAATGTTCTTAAGCAAAAACATGCAACATACTGAATTGAATTTTAATTGAATAATCTGCATTTTTTTCACCTAGTACAATATGTCTAAGTTAAAGGTGATACTTTGCATGTTGAGTTTCCTAAGAAAGCACTGGAGTTGGACTTTAATTACACCTATTCCATTGTGGAATATTTTGTGAATCAAGATGATAGAAAAATAGAATTCTTTATCTTGGAAAAGACTTGAAAGATCATCTAGTCCAACTGTTAGATTGTTTCTGCCAAATCTTTAAAAACCAAAATAAATCTTTAAAAAAGTCTTTAAGCAAAGATCAAACTTCTGTGTTCACTTTTCTCACTTATAGAATGCCTTATAGCACAGTATATGCATATGATTTCTTGTCCATTAGAGAAATAAAATATATGAGTGTTGTAACACATCTACCACAATTCCATCCATAAATCATCTGAATATATGAAAACATAGGTTATATAAAAGTAATTATAATACTGAAAAGTTTTATAAAGGCTTTTAAATTATAAGGGAACAACACCAAATAGCCCTTTAGGAAAGATTTAGAGATGCCATGCTCTATTATGCACATTTCTGTGATTGTTGCCCTCCACTGATGATGAAAACAACATGACCAAAATTTCCTCTTCAGTTCTACAATCAAATTTCTGATGTGAGCATCTAAAGTCCATTCAAAGGGAAAAAAAATGTCCTTTATATAAGTAACAAATCCTTGGGGAAATATACTATAGGAAATATTTGAGGATTTCTGGTCCTTTTTTGACACAAATCCTAACCTTGAGGCCTCATTAAAAAACAGTTAACCTCAGCTAATAAAATACAGCCTAAGAAAGACTTAGCAATAACGTATGCTATTTCTGGTCATCTTGGAGCAAATGTAACAAAAGAGTTTGGGAATATGTGTAAATCAAGAAGTAGTAGGAGTCCAGGTTTTCTGGTGGTGAAAGCTGGCACAGCTTCACTGAACACAGTAAATAATTTCCATCAGTTTAGGATTACAAGTTTTTTTGTTTGTTTGTTTTGGTTTTGTTTTTTTTTTGTGTGTGTGTGGTTTTTGTTTTTTTTTTTTTATTGGTGAAACTAAGAAGATTTCAACTCCCCAGTACCATTACAGAGAAGCATATTTCCTTTAATAACAATAATAAAAAACCTCAGGTGTTTTGTTTTTCTATCACTGCACTTCAGACCAAGTAAAATGGTCTTATCCACTATTAAAGATTTTAAAAACAGAAACACCATTGAGAGTAAGTGTTTCTCTGATCCTTGGAGAAAGTTTTAGCTGTCAGCAAATCAAGATGCAATAAGTGGATTTAAAAAGAATATTTATTTTAATTATATTTTAGGCCTTTCTCCCTCAGGCTGGACAAACCATGACTTCACATGTTGCAAATTATCTCCAAAATCATTGAGGCTGTCTCTTGATATTAAGAATATGTCAGTATTCTCATCCTAAATTCTTAGAATCAAAATTCTACAGTAGAAGAGGTTAAGGAAAAAAAAAAAAAAAAAAAAGCTTTTCCCAAGGCTAGAATATGACATCTAAGGTATTCTCCTGAAAATGGAAAATTTCCCATACCTTCTTCAGGAATTCTTCCTTCTATTTTACTTATTATGAGAAAAAAATCGTTCTGCTGTCATTATGCATCAAACAACATGATCAATCCAAGTATCTTCTGTGCAGAAGATCTTAGAACCAGCAATCATTTCAAGATAATTTGCATATACCAATCTAATTGAGAGGTTTTATGCTAATCGTAGAATTACATTGGAAAGGAGAATTTGGCTTTGCAGGAATTTATTTAAATTACTTTTGCCCTTCATCCAAATGTAACATCAAATCTAGGACATTCCTTTCATTTATTAAGAAAACAAATACAATATATCTTAAGTGTCTTTGCATCTTAACGTTCAAGTATCTCACATCTGGTATTAAAAATAATTTGCTTTTGGCTTTGTTGACAATGCAAATTTTGTGGAAAGAACAGATACTCACTGAAACTACATTCACAAAGTCATCATCAGACAAAGTCTCCAGCATCTCAATGACTGATGTGCGGATCAACTTCAGTGTCAATCCACTGACACTCCCACTCCTAAAAAATATCCACAATAGACAAGTTGAATTCAGCAAATATTAAATGAAACATACAAAGAAAATACAGAGCACCCACTAGAACTCTCACCAACTTACACACTAAAATTTTCGATTTAATTCCTGAATTCTCCAACTTATCATTAGTGTTATTAAACCATTTATAATTATTAAAGTAAGTCTAAAACTGGCATACAAAGTCCCAGTCTGGTGCCTTAGTTGAGGTCATAATGCTACACCCTTTACTTGTTTCCTTTTCAAGAGGTCTGAGTTTACCACCTTCAACCAATGCATTATCTAAACATTTTATACTCCTATACACAGATTTACAGCTCTGGATTTCCAGAGACACAAATGACAGCTTCTTTGATTCAAGGCAAAACCTAAGCTGAAGTGAAGAAATAACAAACGTTGATAAAACTCACTGCTGATACGGAAGCACTTCACCATGTGCAAAAGCATTAAATGTAAATTCTATGCCCCAGAAGCTTTTCAGCATAAAGCAATCTGACACATCAAGTTCAATGCTCCCTTCAGTCCCTCAAATGTGCCCTACACCATGGAATCCCTGCGAGGCAGAGAGCGAGCTTTCATTAATTTCTTTGTTTGATTTCTAGCAATATTTTATAGTAGCCACACTTTTCAATTTTAAAATCTGTATTAGAAAACACACAAAGTCCACATACATTCTTATTTTTCAGGTTCATTAAATCATTATCACACCTATTGTAATTCTTCTAGTAATTTGTTTTTTAGGTTTATGGTTTACAACAAATCCTGGCATGCACATGAGAAATATTCACTTGATTGCTGCAGTAATTAATAAGTCAAAACCAGAAAAATATTGAAGTGATTAAAAAAATAAATAAAACATTTCCTTGCTTCCAGTTTAAATAACTTTCATGTTTGGTTTGTGCATTTTGGAACTATATTCTATTATGTATTTATTTTGCTCATATAGAGATTTTTGAACCTTGCATACAAGGACCTCTTAATACCCTCTCTATATTTCAGCATACAGAGCTTTGTTCAATCAATCAAAGTATTTTTATCCCACTAATGTCCATATTCAGACATTAAACACTTACGCATCCACTAAAATAAGCATGTCTTTAGGAGATGCTGCTCCTTGGATATACCTGAAATAAATAAATGGTATTAATTACAAAAAAAATTGCATAAGTATTTCTTTGTGTGTGATGGAAGACAACCTGTGATCTAGAACTCAAACTAGCTGAACCAACAAAATCCTCCTCTCTAGTTGGTACAAAACCTGTGTGTTGTTATGTCCTCTCTTGCCCTGTCTCCTAAGTAAATCTAAGTGGAAACCACATTAGGGTGATCTGGACATAGGATATACTAAACAAAATTCACTGTTTTCACACAACTGAAGAACAGGAATTCTATTTCAGAGCTCAAGATCTTGATGACAGATGAATTATTACTCAGCCGAGCTTAGGCAGAAATACTTAGTCCTTTGAAAAAATATATCCAACTATATCCAAGTATCAATATACTTTATGTCTTGAGAGGCTTACACAAAGAAAAATCATGAGAAATAATCCCACGGCTCTCCCATCTTTTACACATCTAGTAACTTTATTGCTTGTCTAAACCACTGAGACATATTTTTAAATATTTGCAAAAGTCTGAAAGAATGTTTCCATGTAATACTCAAGATTATTATTGATTTTGGCACAAAATCAGAGTTTTTAACTCTCTTAGACCTACTTGATAGTTAACCTCCTATGAAAAGTCCATGTAATACACAAGTACAACTGAATTGGATATAGCATAGCAAGGAGTATAATTTGAAAATATTTTATTTGAAAAAAAATAACTAGTTTAAAAAAATCAACTAAACAGTACCTAAAAGTACATAGCATTATAAATAAATAGGAAAAAAAAATTAAAGTAATATCTAGAAGGAAAGCAATGTATATAAATATACAAAACCTTTAAAAAGAAAGCTTACCATGGTCTTCTGCGTACATCATACAGATCTATTTTATTAGGAGTTCGACTTTTATCTACCCATGGGGAAGCTAAAAAGGAAAAAAAAAAGATGTATGGAATAATATAAAACTTTATTTCAAGTACTTTAATTGCAACAATGTAATGAATCAGTGTCACAGACTCTGCTCTATATAAATATCAACATTTCATAGGGATAAAGAAAGTCTGTATTTGTGTAATATGTTGTTGAAATACCCAGACACCATTATACATATTATCATATAATACAATGCAATAAAACTGCATATATGTATGTGTACATTTGTACATATATATGTATACGTGTATGATTATGTATATATATGTGTGTGTGTATGTGTATGACCAAGTGCATTGTATAAACAGGTACTGACTATAACTGACCACTGACTTCAATGGAACTAATAATTCAACCAAAACACTTCAGATGATGAAACCATTTTTTCAAAAGTTTAATTTTTTAAAAAAGTTAATTATTGCTGTATATAATAATGGTTTCTCAGGTATGAGCCTAAGTAATTGTACACTGGCTCAAGAGCTTTACCTAAAAATGCATATTAGAAAAGTAACATGAAAGTAGCATATTTTCTGAAGAAAAAGAGATGCAAATATTTATGTGTCTTTAAAGCAAATGCTAAGAATGATGACCTTTTTCAAGTGTTTAATCTATTAGGCTTTACAACAGTTTTCAGCAAGGGCAGGAATTATTTCCATTCTGGAAAAAAATTGAGCCTTTCAAAACCATGTGACAGCTTAACGAACACAAAAATGTGAAAAGTTACAGGGAATGAGATAATGTTCAGCAATTTGTTCTCTTAGTCTATTCCAAAAGCCTTGGGGAAGCTATTTCCTGACATCAATCATTATTTTCTGTCTAGGAAATAAAGAAAGATATAGGCAGCTCCAGGATTCTTCCTGAAAAATCAAATACCTAAGACAAAATGGAAGAATTATATCTCCATCCATGAATTAATAGGAAGCCATCAGCTTTGAGTAGCTGCCTATTTGTGATTCTACAAAATGAATCCTTTCCTAAGAGACCAAACCATGAGCTGGCCTACCTCTTACTGGGATCTTTAAGCTGAGTGTATCCCACACTTAGCAGTAGATATTTCACAGAGAACACTGTGTATTGCTGTACACCAGGAGAGCCTTAAAATCTGTACTAGTATTGTCTGTGATTTCAGACTAGACCACTCGACAGGTCCTTTGGGACCTGACAGGATAAGAGCATTTGAAATTTTTGGAAAGGAGATAATTTAATTTTTTGAGATGGATATATGTCAAAATTCTGACTTAAGTACCATTAGTTAGATATTCACAGGTTCAATTTAACAGTATTTTATGAGCCTACAAGGATAGCACATGTTCAATGATGGATTTTTTTAATCTCTGCCTGGGCTATCCTTTCCACAGGAATTCCATCTGAAAATCCAGATGGATCCAGACACATTTCCTGAGACTTGCAAAATCTGCATGCAATGTGTTCATTTCAGTTTCTACTATGAGTGGTTTAGGTAAAATAGCAAATATAAATGAAGACACTGACCAAGGCTCCCATATGTTTGCCAAAACTTTGTCTTTTCAGTGACATCCAGTAAAAAGGCTATGCCCTACCAAACACGTCCCTCTAAATTGACTCATATCCTGGGCAGCCTTCATAAACAGAGAATTATCTCAATTTATGATCTGGATTTATTTTAAAACAACAGAGAATTTTCAATTTACACTGGGAATGTTACTTTATTTCACACAAAATATAAGTTCAACTCCTTAAGTGCATTCTGTAAAGCAAAAGGATGGTGGTTCAAAGAGAATTGGAATGCAGGAGCTGAAGAAGGGCCCTTCAAACATCAACTTCCTCTACTGCTGTGACAGTGGATACTGACAGAGGCAATAATTTAAAACTGAATAAATGTTCTACAGGCAGAATGACAGAATGGCCCGTTAGCTAACAAATCATCTACTAAAAACCACCACAGGAACATTTAGCTAGAATTCTTCTGATATCAAAATCTTTAAGTACTACTTTACAGGGTAATTTTTCTAAGTGCTAAACTAACATATACAGAAATATGGGTTATGATTTCGTTTTAGCTGGGCAACAGAAGACCATGAGAAATAATTCAGCTATTTTTTTCTGCAAAATATGAGAGCTACAAGTACATGTTAATGTAATACCACGTGACAGGTAAGCATCCTTGAGGCCAACACCAGATCTCTGGACAGAAAGCCCTTCACAAGTGGGGCCTTTAAACCAAACAGTGTGCGGAAAATCTTTCTGAAACACGAAGAGGTAAGATTTATACCCACTTAAACCTAATAGCAAAATTGGAAATGTCTGAAACTTTCCCTAGTATTTCCAAAAGCACCAAATGATTGTATAACAACAGCTGGGGGGGGTGGGTAGGGTTAACCGGAACAAAAATCACAACACATTTAAAAATTTCTTATTTTCCTTGGGTTTTTTTTGTTTGTTTGTTTATTTTAAATACGGATAGGATGCTCAAAACTTCTAGTTGAAACGGTAAAATGAAGGATGTGAAGACAATATTTTCCAAACTGATCTACAGCAGAATTCCTTTGGTTAAACCCTGAGCTACTAAGCCTTGGACTCAGTTCTACCATAGCTTTTCAGTAATAGCGTGGATGGAAGTGGGGCCCCAACTGTCCCTTTTTGGTTACATCTATGTTAGCAGGTTAAAAAGAACAATGGAAAGGAAGCCATTCACTAGAACTAGTCTTAAAATTATAACAACAGTCCAAGTATACACAAAATAAACTGAGTAAGCCACTCAGCACACTACTTACAGCCTATCTGGTCCTTCTGGAGACAAATGTGAATGGCAACACAGTTTTTGTTTTGGGTAGATAGACACAGCAGTGTACACAACAACTAAATTCTACTTTTTCTTCATTAGCGTGAGTCTTTCAGTACACACACTCCTGGAATGACTGTCAGCAGCTTCAGGGAGATCTGGAGAAGGTCTTTAAAAACATTATTTATTACCCTGCTGTTAAACCACTATTTCCTATGCCACATGTCAGTAAGTTTTATTTTCCTAATAAATATATTATTTTCTTTCCAGAAAAATATACAAAGCTTCCCATGCTTGAGTTTCCATGTTTGCATGATTTATTATAGGATATTAATGGCTGCTGGATTGTACACTAATTAAGATATATAATATATAATATATAATATATAATATATAATATATAATATATATTGTATATTATATAATATATAATATATAATATATAATATATAATATATAATATATAATATATAATATATAATGCACATTATATAATATATAATATATAATATATAATATATAATATATAATATATAATATATAATATATAATATATAATGAGAATATTTGTTCTATTGATCTTTCTGAAGGCTTCTACAACAATTTACATAATCTAGTAGAAAGCCTCTGCAAGGCTCTGAATAATATAAATATTGACTGAACCCTTAGTATCTAAAATTCCATTCACACCAAAGAAGTGCTGAATTCCCTTTTCCATCTCAAGCATTAACATGATTAAATTACCCATTCATCCTAGTCTCTATCTTGAATAACCCTATTAATTCTAGATAGCTTTGAATGGCCTGAAATGTATTCACTGGTTTTAGTCACATTTTGAGTATTTATGGATATTATTGAAATTGTTTTTACTAGGAAACTGAAATTAATTTATGATATTTGATCTCTACTGATCAATTTTAATTTATCCTGATTTAATATTTTTCAAAACAACCTTTTAAAATATGATAAATATTTTCTATGGAAAAAAAAAGTAAGTATGGATTTACAATCATACAGGAAATAATTAGAAGGGATGGAGACCAATGAAAGAGACATATTTCTTTTTTAGTGCATATACAGAACACACTATAAAGCCATCTGGGGAAACTGGTTTATATCTTACTGACAAAAGCTATTATATGGTCTAAAATAGAAGCAAAATGAAAAACACAAAAATATGAATATACTTGTCCCTCAAAAACCTAAATTGATCAAGGATTTTGAGATTTACAGTTTTTTAAATATAATCTATTGTTTAGTACATTTCTCTAAGGTGGTTTGGAACCTGGTTCACCAATATCTTCAGGAAGTCAGCCTCACCACAGTTCATTGTTTCATATGAGTATGTTTGAACTATGTCAACACCGCGCAGTTCTCTGGTGCATACATTAGGCTTCACTCATGTTCCCTTTTGATGATTTTTTGTTTGGCATGTGGATAGATTTGACACTTAATACATTATTCATTGCTTTTGATATCCCTCCCACTCCTATTTGCATTATTGAGATACAATTCAAGCAAGAGTAAGCCATGCTTTTCTGTTATTTCTGCACATTTAGAGTAGAAATACTCAAGTTTGTTGATTAATAAACTATAGTGACTGTCACAAGGTAGAGCCTAAACTAAAATATTTTTTAGGAAATACAGAACTTGGCTACAACCTCTCATTCTGAATTCATGAGATGACTCCAGAGGTATAAGTGAGTGTCATGAAGGAAGCTCTCCTGAAAGTTCTGCCCTGTTCTAGTGGTCAGGTATGCATGTGCAAGGAACAGAGAGGCAGAGATGAATTAACAGCTTTACATCCCTTTACACTATTAACACATTTGGGAAGTGATGCTAAAAGTTGATAATAAGATAGGTAACAAATACCACGTATCAAATCCCAGACTACATCATTTTATTTTGATTCAAACTCCAAATTTTATCTTGCTATGTCTCAAATTAACATTCATGTGGATATTCAAAACAACCAAAATCAAGTAGTATTCAATTCTCTGAGCCAGACACAGCAAAGTCTTCCTCAGATGGAGCAAAGGGACAACTTACAGCATCTACTTTGCTGATATTTCATAGTTCTTCTAGTGAACTTATGTGAAAAAACCTGAATTCAGATATGTGATAGCCCAGACTACTTGAGAAATGCGATACTCCTTTGATCTTCTACTCAGAAATGAATAATTTTAATTTCAGTGTAGCAACAGTATTGTTGTAGAATTCCTTAGCTGTTTTTCAGGAAAAGGTGAGACATGGTAACTAAAAATAAGAAACAGACACAAATTTAAAATCCCTTAACATTAATTATCATTAAGTGTTTTCAACTGCCATAATTAGTATTCAGGATATCTGTACCACAATGATGCCTTGGATTAATAACTCATTGGTAACATCCTCCCAAGACAGAGATTGTTATTGACCAGCTCTGTGTGACCACACCAGATGTTCAGTCAGGACTGAATGCAGCCATTCCAATGTGATTTTCTCCTTATAGTGACTGAAAATTGCCAAGACTTTAAAAAGTGTTCAGATAAAATCTATCAAACATAGACATGTCTGTGCAATGTCTTCTGCAACTTTCATAGCAACATCACAATACAGAAAATAGAGGATAATAATATTGAGGTGTTTCAGAGTGTATTACCATTGTGGTAATGGGTAATTATGTTATGGACAATACTGCACTCAGTTTTATCACAAATCAGTTAAACAAAGATTTGATATGGGAATAGTCCATACACAAACAAATCTACTGATTTTTGGTCCCAATGTTCCAAAAACCCCAAAAGTGATTAGAACGTGCAATACATACTGCAGTCTACCACTTAAAATGAATCTCTTTCTGTTATCTTATTTTAGAGGCAAATATTTTTCTTTCTGCATGTATAAACTGAACTTCATACTGTCGACCATCTCCCCAAAGACAGCTGGAGTATCAGAGCCTGAGAAGAAGAAGAAGCAAGCTGTTTTGTTGGGTGTGCTCTGGTTTTCCTTTTCCTCTTATAAAAGCAAATCCTGGAGGTTTAAATCTGTATCATAAAGACACAGAGATGTCATGAATTTCAGCACAAAGGCATGGTTAGCTGTGGTATGCAATTTCATTAACTCACTAGAAATAGCGTGTTATCCTGTAACTCAGTGGATTTGACTGCAGATGCAAAATTCAATTGATAATGCAAAATTCAGCACATCAGTTTTGAAAAATGAGCCGTAAAAGAACTTACTGTAAGATTTTTCATATTATGAAATGAAGCTGTAGTGAGGTAGGTGTCAATCTCTTCTGTCAAGTAACAAGGGACCAGGATGAGAGGAAACAACAAGTTGTGACAGGGGAGATTTAGGTGGGATATTATTAAAAATTTCTTGCCAGACAGGGTTGTGAAGCATTGATGCAAGCAGTGCAGGGAAGTGGCAGTCACCCTCCCTGGAAGTTAAAAAAATGTGGATGTGGCATTTGAGGACATGGTTTAGTGGTGAATGTGGTGGTGGTGGTGGTGGTGCTGGGTTGATGGCTGATGTCTTGATGACCTTAAAGGTCTTTTCTACCAACAATTCTATTATGAGTATAGTTAGATCCAAATCATGTCAGTTGCTGCCCCTCTCTCCCGCCCAGATTTCAGAGAGAAATTAAAAAAAAAAAAAAAAAAGAAGAAGAAAGAAAATGTGAACAACACTCAAAGAGGCTTACTTTTATGAAAAAGCAGAAATATCCAACTCACACACACTAATTGCACTAACTGATAATTTATAAGCTGCATTACTAGGAAAGTCTTTGTGGTTTTGCTTTGCTTCTCTACTTTAAAGGCTCCTTTAAATGTTGAGCTGTTAACAGGAGCTAACAGCTATAAAATATAAAACCTTTTGCAAAAAAAAAAAAAAAAGAAGTGATGTTCTCCGTTTTTCAAGGCTTTTGATTCATTTTGTATAGTTTTTTTTTAGGCTTTCTAGTCTTTTTGTATCTGCTTCGATAATTATTTTTTCTGGAGAATTCAATATCATGGCCACAACACTATGGCTTGCTATTAATTGTTAACACAAGAGCAGCTGTGCACAGCAAGCTCTTCATTTGGAGAAATACTATTTTATTTTATTAGAAATTGATTTCTAAAGCTCTTCTATTATTAATTTGTCTAACCATGAATGCTCTAGTAGCTAAATGAAACTTTCTTGACTAATATGTTAACAGGTTAAGGGTGGTTTTTTTTGTTTTTTTTTTTTTTTTTTTTTTTTTGTTGTTTTGTTTTGTTTTTTTTTGTTTAAGGAAGGATAAGAGATAATAATTATTCAGATAGATCTGTTCTATCCATATTCTTAATCAAGAAGCTTGATGACTTTAGGAACAAGATTATTTTTCTGGGAAATCATCACTGACCTACTGCTTTCTTTATCTGTGAATTTTGCTATTTTAATACCTCATAAGCTCAACTTCCATAGGAATATCCTAGTAAAATACTGGTATGAGCAATGCAAAGAGATTTTTCTCTAATTAATTAAAATTTTCATCATATTATACCTACTTATGCAGATAAACAAAGGAAGGCTAAGTAGAAGGCAAGTCTACAGTATCAAAAGGAAAGAATACAACAGTTCTTTTCACTGTATTCTTCAGTACTGATATTACAAACATCCAGAGGAGATTGCCAGACCTGCTGACATTTAAATTGAATTTAATTATGAGTTAATGCCCATAAATGCACACAACACTAAAAAAAATGCTGCTATGCATGCCCTTGGCTTGAATACCTAAACTTCAGAGGGTCACTGAAGAAGCCATTTGAGCTCTCTCTATCTGTTTCTTTTATCTGTAAAATGAGGACAGTGATGATTTTATTATTTTATTTTTTTTTTAACCAGAAGTGTTTTGCAGATGAAAACTTGTGGTTTATATGCCATGCAGCATATATATGACATGCACAATCCAGGTGTCTCTGAGAACATAAAGTCTCCTGGAACAAAACTGGAAAACTTTGTACGATTTAAGAAAGAAAAGAGCATTCAGTGCTGTCTGTTGGGAAAAGCTGCCAGCACATGTTGTCCCTTCAGTCACACTGTGGGGCTATCTGAAGTATTCCAATAAAACTCTGACTCATCCTGTTTAATAGCACAGACAAATCTTTAAGCTGAGGGAGCAGATGAATTTACAGAACACCTGCACACATGAATAAGACATGATCAGATATACGTAAAGTAAGAATTCTTCTCTGATACAGGTAAGGTCAAATGAAGGGGACAAGAACATGTGTCTAGGCTATCTGATAAGAGAAGGGTGTGGAAGAAGAGCTGCTGGTTGGACTCTGCTTTCTCCTCTATGAAAGACCCTCAACAACAAGACTCCACAAAGACAACTGAGAGAAGTCACAGATCTCTGCAGAAGCTAGGGAGACTGGAAGACATTTCTTTTGCCAGAAATACCATATTGAGAATACAGGTTTTCAGCTGAACTTCCCATAGGGCCTTGTTAAATTTCCAGGTAGAACTGGGAAGATCTGGGGGACAGGATAGCGTTTCTTTCTGAGTTTGTTTTTGTTATGAATTGGCTCAACTTTTTGGATCTTCACCAAGTGTGGCACATTTCCACCTTCAGACCTTTGGTCACTGCAGACCAAATACTGTCTCACTGAGCCTAGGTTCAGCATTTCCTTATAAAAGATGCTGAATCTACTCATGCACCATCATTCCACTGTTAGGGATATTTGTAGCTCACTAGCTGAAATCTGAACTATCAGTACTACAGACTCCCTAACAGTATCACCTTTTCTAGCATAACCCCTGGGAAAATTATTATTTAGCATATTTCCTTGAGACAACTGAGTCAGTGTTGCTGATCAAACAGCTTTCTACTAATCATTCATCTAAATCACGATTGTGTTTTCATTTGAGTAATACTATGAAAACAATTTTTCTTAAGTAGATTTATTACTGCAAGTATAAAGCCTCCTGTATCATATTTAACTGCAAAAAAATGCCTGTTGTCTGCAGTCAAAAAAAAAAAAAAACAAACAAATAATCAATCAATCAATCAATCAAAAAAAAGCCCAACAAAGTGAACAAAGAGAGAGGTGGCATCTGGTAGAAAGCACATGAAATACAAAGTTGTTTTTTAAAGTTTATTTAATTAGTAATTGCTACAGTGAAAATAATATGGCTTCCATTGCAGTATTTAATGAAACATTGATTAACAATTATAATACTAATTATGTCTTTAATTAAAAACAATTTCATGATTAAAAGAGGAACTGGTTACTTTATACCTAAACTTCCAAGTAGTCCACCAAAAAATTACATTAATTGTTCTTTTAGATAGCTGTTTCTAAAGTCTAGGATTCAAATTACCTGGATAGATGCCTAAAGTAACTTAATATCTGTCAAATCATATTAAACTACTTTAATTAAATTAATTCATTTTGAGCAACAGATTTGTCCAGTGCTTTGTGGTTAATTATAAATTAAATCTGAAACCTTATCTAAATTAAAATACCTTTCTGTCTATACTAACAAAACCCTACATGTGCAAGCCCACAGGCAATGGTTCAAGATTTATTAAAAAAAAAAGAAAAATATCAATTGGATTGGAATGAATTGCTAATTTCAATGATCTTGATAATACACTGCCAGATTACTGCTTTTATTTTGAATCAGAAACTACTGAAACCCCCTGTGTGGACTAGAATTAGTCAAGTGCCATCTTAAAATGATATCTTAAAAAGCAAAACAGGGTT
Source organism: Cinclus cinclus (assembly GCF_963662255.1). NCBI lineage: Eukaryota > Metazoa > Chordata > Aves > Passeriformes > Cinclidae > Cinclus > Cinclus cinclus. Next base: position 12,306,896 of record NC_085049.1, read on the forward strand.
CTGGAATTAGACTTGTAAAGTCAAATAATTAGGCAGGTAGATGCAAATCTACTAGTCCTAAGGAGAAAGCGATTCAAAATTTATAATAATTTGTGCTCTCTTGCCCTATCACAGAGAATCTAAATTTTGAACTTAGTGACTCACAGTTTTACATAAAAAATTCCTCTGATTTTATTTACTGTTTCCATAATATTGAATTTTAGTAGCATTTGCATAAAAAAGGCCCACAAAATATATTTCAGATTCCTTTCATAGCACTTTTGAAAATTGGCTCATACTCTTGAGTTATACATTAATGATTAAAAAAAAAAGCATTCTTGCAGGAAAAAGGCTGGAAATGGCTAATATTTTTAAATATTATTAAATTGATTTAAATATTAAGTTATCTAAAATTATTAAATTTTAATATATTTTTTGACAATTTTATGAGTCAGTCTGTTCACTTGTCATAACAATCTGAAATATTTTAACTATAGATAAAAATCATTAAATATAAACAACAACAGTGATCATAAAATATACAAATTTTTTGCAACTGTTTATTCTATGTTAAACTGGCCTCTCTGCCCTTGAGGAAGTCGACAGCTTTCCCCAGTTTAGTGTCTCTGGCAAACTTACTTGGCATTCCTTTGAGTCCACTTGTTTAAATATCCCCTAAATTGCCCCTTTTCCACTGAGAACATGGTATCTTTATTCCAGAATTTCCTTTTTATTGTAGAGGGCTGTGATTACTGAGGGCTGGTCTTACAATGGATGAAAGATTAATATGTGATTTGTGCCTTTAAACATATGAATGAACATATATTACATTCTCCATAAAAGTTTCATGCACTTCATATGCTTTTTTTGTTTTTGAGATCTTTTATTAAATTACTGATTACTTACTCTTGTGTTGCTCAGAGCTCATAGAGTAGCTAATAGAAATCTCAATATTGCTCTTGGCATTTTCATATCAAAATGGATGATTGCCAGTAGAGTAACAGAGCTCAGCATTTCTCTTCTAAAATATGCTGCCATTGAAACTAATGAGAATTTTGATAGTAATGTGAGAGACTGAAATGGTTAATGGCTTAAACATTGCTAAAATCATCTAAGATCCTTTGCACAGCTGTCCAGCTGCACCCAGTGAAGCCCATCCCTCCCCAAATATGGCTAGGCACTGGAATTTGGACTGTAGGGGGAACTTTGGATGAGATACAGGTGATACTATGGTCTCGTCACCCCAAGTCTAGGGAGAAGAATGTGCCCACAAGCAATGGGGGAAGACTGGGATGCTGGTGACTCAAACTTTCATATTTTACACATACTTTCTCCTCCTAGGGCTGCTCATAGAAAGATCCCTTTGTGCTGTTGGTTGCTATGGTGAAAAGGACAGCCCAAGAGCCTCCTCAGAACAGAAGTGATGTTCCCTTTGCCCATGACTCAAAGCAGTGGGACAATATCAGATGAAAAATATTAATGCTCAAAAACACTGGAAAACAGCCTTCGGAGATTAGAGGTACTGAACTTTTTTTTTTTTAACATCGGAAGAAAGAGTGGGTGTATATGTTTCAGAAAATAATGAGCAGACTTCTCTATGAATTTTAATTTGGGGTTTTGAGATTTCCAAAATTTTCACAAATATCATCACTATGGAAAAAATCATCATTTTGAAACAATATAATGAAGCAGTTTTACAATTTATAATATAATTTTCAAAATGCAAATGTGAAAAACATTTGCTTTAGCGTATGAAACCTGAATTAATTTTCAGAACATCTGCTATGTCAGCAAACAGAAAAAGTTTGCGAGAGGGAGAATGTTGCACAAAAGCCTATTCTACAAATCTAAAATGCAAAAGGTTTTCTAATTTGAGCTACAATGGGAAGCAGATACACAAGACAATATATGCACCTCACAGAGTATCAGGGCTCTCCACTGTGTATGTATGTCCAGCATTTAAGAATTGGGGAATTACTCAGGACTTTATGAAGTTATGTTCTGACAGGATTGGATAACTGTTAAATACTTAGTTATGGAATAAATAGGAGGTGTGGGCATCTGGGTTCTACACTAAATTTAAAATTGTGTTCAGATGAAGTGTATACTAGTAACATTTGCACCTTCAAAAGAGAGAAAAGCTTCTCCCGTTTTATACAGGTGCTATAAAGAAGAATATATAGAGATTCTGAGGCTCCTATGTTGTGTTGGTGAACAACAGGAGTAGACAGGTTAGCTAGATAATAATAAATAAGCATAGATAATAATCTATGTTTCAATGTATGGGATTAATTTTCAAGTGAAATATTATTTCCTAGAGATTGGCAGAAAGATATATTTAAGGAATGTTCTTTTTAAGTGCTGGAAAAAATCACATAGAAAGCCATGACAAATGCTAGCCCCACACATGATGATAGATCCCAAAAGCATAGGAAGAGTTGGAAAACAAAACAAATATTAAATTAACATTTTCAATATTACTTTTTTGTTTCCCCTGCAACATCTCCCTGTATTTATTTCATTATCATCCAGCATGACAAAACAAACAGGATTCAAGTGCAAGAAATATTCTTCCTGTAATCTAGCCTGAGGCAGTTTCTCTGCCTCTGCTAGCACTCATGCTAATGATAAAATACCAGCTTTAGAATAATCCCCTTCACCCTCAGAAACACAAACAATCTTGTATAAACAGAAGAGAAAGGTTCTCAGATTTTTTCCTAAGGCAGTTGTAGGCATGAGTCAACATGCTTCACGCTGTTGTCTTGTGTGTAGTGGACACATTATTCAGGCATTGACAGGAGCATCACTTAACAACAGCAGCAGCAGCACAAGCCTTGCTGTAAAACATGGCTTTCCATTAGACAGCAAACAACAAAAATAAAATTTGGGCGGCTCATTATATAAATTCAGCAAAATATGTATTGATTTAAAATAATTAGTGTCATCATTAATTCACTAGTGTAATCACTGATGGGATTCTTTGGTGAAACAGATGCTGGCTGAAGTAATCAAGTTGAATTGACCTTAGCTCTAATAACAAAGATGCACCTGTCAGAGCTTGTGGATTCTGGGACACAGGAACATAGCATGGGGAACTCACATTTTCACTGATATTATGATTATGACATATGACTATGTGTCTACTTTACAGGTCACGACCTTTAAAACTAGGCAAGTACAAAAATCTCACTTGCAAATATTTAAGTGATTATTTACACAAGATATTGAAAATAATGGAAAAAAAATAAACTCTTCAGCCTTTCAAAAGGCATAATCTTCTATTCTTCATACCAAAAAAAAAAAACAACTCATTACATTTCACTCCCAGTTCCTTCCCCCTCATACTAGCTTTAAGCCGGAATAATTTCACAGTTCTTGAATGTGTAACTCTGATAAAAAGAAACTGTGCCTATGTAGAAAAAACAATTTTTAGTTGTATTTCACTCCTCGTAGATAATTCAAAATATTTTTAATGGCATATATGGCATAGGACAGTTGTCTAGGAGAGTTCAGTTACCTGGATAATACCTTGCGAGGCCAGTGGCACTACCAAAAACCTGCCATAATAAAGTGGGGTCCTCTTCCCTGTTCCTCTTGAACACATCATCCAGCGCTGCAGTCCAGTTGAGTTCGTTTAACACTATGGTTGCTGTCAAAGACAAAACAAATTTTTATTAGAAAGTCACATCCTAACCTAGGAAGCAAGAGCTACAAAAAGTAACCTGGAATATTGAGAAAGTGATAAGATTTAATTTAACTAATCAAAAAATTAAATTTTAGGAAACACACTTCTTTTCCTTGGGTATTTTCTTTAAATTCCTCACACTATTTCTTTTGGTTGCATTATTTTCATGTCATGACTCTTGGTTTCTTTGCACAGACAATATCTTCCACAAATTTTTCCTTTCTGAGATGTCACTCTAGTTGTACTTCCCAATCATAGAGAAGACTGTTTACTGAAGAATAAATGCAAGCATATAAAGTTGATGCTTGCTAATTACAATGCACTACAGTAACAACATGCAGAATGACATCAACAAAATTAGGCATAATGGAAACTTAACAAAGATGTCCCTTTCAAAACTGATTATATGGGAAAAAGACATTGATGAGTTATTGCTAGTATTAAGGTGAGGCTGCATGAACAGCAGTGCTCATCACCACGCACTAAAAAGGTCTTAATGCTCATAGATCTGGGTCCTGGCAGTAAAGGACAGCAAAGTGAATGTTAACATTTATGAGTCGGGTCAACTACACAATTAACTTGAAATACAAGAAAAATCACATTTCAGCTAAACACTATACTCCCAGTTACACAGAAACTTACATTAATTAAGTTGCCCTGTACCAATACTTGTTTTAACTAATCCAACAGTTTATATAATGAAACCAATATGGAATATTTTAACCTGTTCTATACCTTCTTGAGAAAGACATATATTGGGAATCTTTAAAATTGAACAATAAATGATGAACACTGCCACACTAAAGAATCAATGGACTAGATTCAGTAATCAGTTAAATGCTATTGTGATACAAAACACCCTATGATATTGCTTATGATAAATCATGTCTTTCACCTCAAGCAGTTGTGTTTCATTAATTCTCCTCCGCTCCCCAATTTTAGGCAAGTTCAAATGCAGAGTTATTTTTGAAAAGCAAGAGTTTGTTGATGGTTTAGTCACTAATTCTTTCTTTTGTGTTGCATACTGTTTCTTAAATTGAAGCATCTAGATCAGCAAGCCAAGAGTGCAAAGGAACCTAGAAAAAAATCTGTTGAAAGGAGCTAAAGATGTAGGTATAAATCCAATAAAAACTGCCACTTGTCACAGAGATCCTGCTTATGTTATGGCATTGCACTCAGGAAAGAAAATTCATCTTCTCTTGCAAATGGGCAAGTCAAACTGAAATAAAACCAGTTCACATTTAAGGGACCTGAGTGGCATTACAGAACAAAATTTGGTATGTAGGTCCACATTCTAGCCTGCTACAATGAAAAAAGGAGATAAAAAAGGATGGATTTGAAGTTAACAGTTTAGAGCCCATTTCCAAAGTAAGGCTCTTAAAAGGTACTAGAGAAATGAGATCACAACATTAAATTTTATAGGCTTGTTTTTAAAGGTTAAGGAGAAAATTGCTACACCATGTATTTTGCAGAAAGGTTTATCTGTTTTTTTCACAGTAGCTTTAAGATATTGCTCTCTCAAGAGATAGCTTTTCAAAGAAATATCAAATTAAATTTCCAACTCCTGAGATTTCCTGTAAGCAATAAGCTTGTATAATATACCTCTCTTTTTGTCAAGTAGATAATTAGAAATAAATATATGTTTACTTAAAGAAGAAAAATTCCCTGAGGCACCATGCAATGTTAATTACAATTTTTAAATGGTTACCATTCAATTATGTCTTAGATCCCGTTTGACCAGCTGTGCAATTAAAGATTATGTACAGACTTCCTAAATTTGACTTTGTGTCAGATCTTGTTTCCAGAAGTGGCTCCATTAAGTCATTAGAAGCTCTGCTGTAACTTTTTTTTGTGTCCCCTGCCCAGATGTTGTTGGGCAGGGGAAAGTTCCAAGGTTTGTGAGTGCTGGCCTTTCAGGCATTCAGCTTCATGGTTTCTCACACAAACCTGCAGTTTCCAGCCAGCATAAAAAGACCAGGAGAGCAGCTCAGACTTTTTCCACAGCTTTATTATTGTCTGTGAAGGGGTCAGGCTACAAATCCAAAGATGGGGGATCACACGTGTACATTTATAGGGTTATGGGGGATCACAAGTAAACCAATGGAAAACAGGGTTAACACATTTTGGCCAACTACATTATGGCCAACTACATTTGGTCAACTACTTTGTTTGGGACAACCAATTATAAAGAACCAAACCTAACCAATAATATTCTAAAAAGATAAGAAGAAGAGCTTGCATTTTTCTAACATGAGTCATTCAAAGCAAGTAGTTTTTCTTATCTCAAAGGAGGTTCCAGGGGGCCCTCCTCGAAGGGCTGTCTGTAGAGGGATTTGTCTCCTCTACACTCTGCCACTTAGGTAGACAAGATATTTGCAGCTTGATTTTGTTTCTTTTCATGTTACTGTTTCCTGTTTGGAGGGACAGGTACCAATCTCTTCACTCTAGTGACCAGGGACAGGACTGGAGAAGAAAGCAGGGAGCTGCAACAGGGAAAGTTTAGGTTGGACATCAGGGAAAGGTTCATCATCCAGAGGATGGCTGAGCACTGGAACAGGCTCCCCAGGGATGTGATTACAGCACCAAGCCTGAGACAGCACAAGAAGCATCTGGACAATGCTCTAAAGGCCCACAGTGCAAGGATGGGAGCTGGACGCAACAAACCTGATGGGTCCTTTCCCACTTGGCATATTTTATGATTCTATGATTGTAACCTCACCCAAAAATGTATTGCAAAGAGTTACATACGTATATGCACACACCTCTGCACATACACACCCATACATATGCAAATGTATAACCCAAATAAACACATACAAAAAAAAAAAAAGAGATGGTCTACAGAGAGTAAAATAACTAAATACTTTAGTGCCAAATCCATATACTAGAACTGATAATTTTAGCATTTTATTAGACTTGCTGAGATTAGGCTATAAAGTAAGAGATAAGGATTACTAGATCTTGCTTTATTTGTGGGGAAGAGAAGCTTTACAGTGAGATTTAAGAGTTTTATGATATTATTTATGTCCCACGTTCCCTGTCCTCTTCCTTCTCTATAACTTTCTCCTGTAGACAAATATTACAGCCTAAAAAAATCCAATATTTGCAGCAAGGGGAAAAAAAACAAAACCCTCAAATGGCCTAAGACATGAAGCTGGAATTAAGTAGAATTTAAGAAAGCAAACAAGAACAGAGCATCTCAAGAGAAAGAAACTAATAAATCTGGAAAAAAGGCTACTAACAATTCATCAGATGTCTGTTCTCAAGCACTGAAAAGCAGATACTCCTGCACCCCAGAAATTCACAGTTAAGTGCCCAAGTCTCATTTCTGTAATAAACCATAGCACATGCCAGGTTCAGCAAATAACACCTGGGGAGAAGAGAAGGGAGCTCCTTAGCAGTTCATTAATCTTCTTTAATATCTGGAATGTATTACCATTCCTTATCATGCTCAATGAAGTTGACTCATTGATTTCTTTAAAGATAACACTGAGCAGAAATTGTTATTATTAACATATATATTCAATCAGAAATAATAAATTCAAAAGTGGGCAAGAATGGGCAATACTTTTGCAAGTGTATATTTTTGCATAATGTGTGCAGACACAGAAGCTTCCAAATGTAGCCATGCTCACCAGATAATAGAGAATCTCTACTGAAAGTATAAACTAGTTTTCTTTGTGACTTGTGTGTTTCAGTATTTTTTTTTTAAATTACATTTCTTCATGTTTATATTAAATTACACAGACTTTTATTCACTCTCCACTGTCACTGGAATGTTGCACTTCTGTCTTCTCTAACCTGGGACTAGGAAGTAATGGACATTTTGTTTCAAGGTACTTTTAAATTAGATTTTTGTGCTGGCTTATCCATATTCGTGTCTTTATTAGTATATACATATCTATGTAAATACCCACAAACACCTGTATTTTTTACATAAGTCCCAAATATAATTTGAAGGACTGTTCCAGTAGTAACCTGAACTTCAACCCTTTGAATTTAGATGTGTGCTATAAGCCAGCTTCTTCTCTCTTGCAATAGCAAAAAAGCCAAACCAAAGAAAAGATTTATAGTCGCTCCAAAATGAACATTTTCTCCAAGGTAACTGGTTCTTTGAGTAGCATTGGAAACATGAATTAAGGTATTTATGCCTTTTACACAAAATCATAGGAAAGTGTCCAACTCAAAACAGTCATCCAAATAAACTTTACAGATGATTAGAAAGCACTCAAATGAGAGTAATAGCAAAATTTTGAGAGATCAGGGAGCTGGGTAGTATTTTATCCATCCTCTCCTTTAGACTCTCAACTTTAATCAGAGCAAGTATATACGAATGCCAGGGTGATGTATCCTTTTCACTTAAAGGAAGGGAGGAAAAGCAAAAATGGGTATTAGAATTTAGAAAAATAGCACTTGTTATATTGTGCCATTTCCAATCGGATAGGTCATTACTTTATGTGATGCTCTCCTGGATCATGTACATATTACATACCTTCATATTTGTTACAAAATCTTGCTTTGAAAGAAGCATTCCCATATCCCAACATATAATAATCTAAAATTACTGAATAATTGGAACTGTTTGGGTAATAAACATTTAATGGCAAATAAAACCAAAGTATTAAAATGCAATTTTTAATATATGGAGCAATTATTGAATCAAATTATTTCAAGTTCTATGGAGTAGATATTTTGCACTTGCAATTAAAAGTGTAGATGATAAAATGTCATGTACTTTTTATTTTAAATGAACTTCTCCACTCCTCATTAGATATTTGACATTATGTCCCAGCCACTTCTATAAATAATTCCATTAAGAAGTCACTGTCTAGAATAGTGTTGTGTCTGTGTCAAATCAAGTAAATTATTTGGCAATGCTATAAGTTGTCTGCTGCCATATACTGAGAGCCAGAGAAGCACAGTAAAATATTAAAAAAAGTAACACTCAGAAAAATGAGAATAAAAATGTCAAAGGCAGAAGATGGAACTAAACTTGTTATAATTTAACAAAAAAAATAATACAATGCATAAACACAGACTCTTTAGTACATACTCATACTTTTTAAACAAGTTGTTCATCTCTACAAAACACAAAGGACACCCATATTCTAAACATCACCCCATTGCTGACAGCAGCCTCTGTGCATCTTACACATTGTTGCCTTGTTTCCTCTTATCTCAAAATACGCCAGGATGTATTTCAGAATGGAATAATACCCCATCTCAACCATACAATCCTGTAAGGTTATTTTCAGGGAAGGTGGCAAGAAGACAAAATGTGTGAAAAGTGTTCAAATGGTTCTAGAGGACTTTTCAAATGTTGTACAGATATACACAGTCTAAGAACCAGATAAATCTTTATAATTATTTTATCATTATAAAAATAATAATTATACTAATCACTATTAATTTTACAAATTACTTCAAAGTAGAGTCTCTACTTGTAAATAATTCCTTAAAAAATAGTAAAGACATGAATATGTTGTATTTTTATGGAAATATAAGGGATTAAATATCAAAAAAACACCCACATATTTCATATATTAACTCTGCTCTTCCTTCACTTTGCTCTAATTTTTTGTTAGCATTTCAAAGGATATCCTAGTGACATTCAAAATAAAGTAACTACAGAGATATGCTTGATCTTTAATGAAGACTACTCTAAAAAAAGTTAATTAGGTGTTAAGAAAACCAAATAAAACAAATCAAAAGACTGTCTGCAAATGTTGTTCTGGAATAATTTATTAAACTCTGTCATCATTCTGCCACAGACCACCACTTCAATAACTTTCTAATCACTAGAGCACCTTAAAAGATGAGTTGATCCCAAGAAATAGCTGGGTTAAGTGAGAAGGAAAAGAACTAAGAACAGATAAACTAATGCAAAAATTCTCTCTTCATGTTTTCTGCTTTTTTAAAAAATTATTTTGCTGTTTTCCATCATATTTTGTTTTAATTGTAGCATGAAAACAGTTCATTCAGAACTGGATGCTATCCTGTTTGGTTTTCTGTAGATCACCTCTTAAAAAGTTCTTAACATTTTTCTTCCCACATGCATAACATCCATCAACATTTCCTTCTATCCACTCCCCAGCCATGGCGAACTGGAAAGCACATGTATCTCCAGCAGAAATAGAGATGTAGCAGTACAATTAAATAAAGAGCACTCATATTTCTTGGGATTCGGTAATTTTCTTTTGTCCATCACAAGGAGATGAACTGCAAGTGGACAAAATACTGAAAATGGCCACTAAGATGGACTGTGAAAGACAAAAAATCTGTCCTCTGAAAGCAGACTGAGGTTCAGTGATGCAAACTAAAAAACGAGTCAGAAAGCAAGCCCACCCTCAAAAATGGTATGTAAGAGCAAGGATGGCACTGGCACAACAAATGGGTAGAAAGTACTTGAGAATAAATTAGAAAAGGCAATTTGAAGGTCTCTTTTTGAGCAGAATGTCCTAAAATGGTCTTTTGCTATGAGGTACCAGCAAGCAGCCCAGGTCTGTTAAGACTGAGCTTGATGAGTTTATTAAAGGAATGACATGGGCTAGCTAGATTAAGAATTGGATTTGTCAAGTGAAAAGCTGCCCTACTATGATATGTCTCCCTTTGTTGCAAATACAGAAAATGTCTTTTGGAAGCTTAAATTAAGTAATCAAATAAATGTACTTTTATACAGAAAAATGGCAGAGCAAGAATTGGAAGTAAACCTACTTATTCATCCATAATTAATGAATATTTAATGCTTGCAAATAAACTATAGATATTTATATTGAATTATTATATTTTTCTAATTAGAGTACATACATAGAGTATGCTGTCTATATTATAAAATATTAAAATTCTTAATATTTTGTACTGTAAAATTATTTTCTTACATAGGTAATACATGGAAAACACATATTTTAAGAAACATTAAAGTAATACAGAGAATTTTGTTAATGGATTCTAATCTAATCCCTATATATATGAAATATTAAGGAATAGCAGGCTCTTTTATTTTATTTAAATATATCTCTGACAACAGAAATCTAAGGCACACAGCAAGTGTGAGGGGAATGCAGTGCACAAGCAGGAAATGTGAGAAAAATGATGATGAGCCAAGGTCTGTTTCATCACCTGAGCTGGTAAAGATGTGACAGCTCCTGCTCCTCATCAATATTCCAATCAGCTCATGGATGAGTCTTGAGAATTAAAAATAATGAAATTTCCAGAGACATTCTTTTTTGCTGGTTTTGTTCTCTTTATTGGTCAAAGTCTGGTCCAAAGAGAAAGTGGATTGATATTTTCTGAAACTCAACTACCTAAGGGGAAAAAAAAAAAAGCCTCTCTCCAACAGATGAAAATCTTTACCATATGCAATTGCATTATGTGTTCTCAGAACACAAAAACAGAACAGCAATTGTTATTGAATTGTTATTCTTGGCTCTAGCATCATTGTAGCTATTGTACCTCAACTGTTAAGTAAGTGCAGTTTGATGTTGCTGTCCAGATTATATAGAGGGAATATGAATAAACTCTCTCTTAAAGATCATGGGGCTATAGAGTACCAGAAAGTTTAAAACTTGATGCCTGTATAAACAGAGGTGCTTCTCACTCTGAAAACATTTCTATTTCTTGCTAGAAAGACTTTCCCTACCCCTTTACAAAAGGAAAAACATTTTTTTTCTTCTATAGAGTTCACACTATGTGGAAGGATACACAGACTTCTAGTCCTGTTCTTCTGAGATGCCAAGCTGTGTTCCATTCTTGGAGTGAATTCTGGCCTCCCTGAAGTTAATGACAAAAATTTTACTGCCCAGGGAACTGATTTCATCCCTCATCTTCATAACATTGTAACCCTGAAGTGTTCAGCCACTCTCTCTGTACATAGTATTTTTTCAGTCTCATCCAATATGCAGATGAGAAAATATTAGGAGTTGGGGTTTATTGCTTTGGATGTCTTAAGAAAACGAAAAAAACAAAAACCTTATAAATCACTTCATATGAGTATGAATGCCTTTGAAATAATAAAAAAGCTCAAAAGAATCTTTGAGAACACAGTAAAATTAAGCTTCTTTGTAGTTGGTTTTGTCTGCTTCCATACCATGGGTACTCTCATGAGTATATATTCATCTGAATTTTCTCTATTCCCTGCTTTAATCACTCAGTGTAGAAGTTCTTTGTTCTATGAATGTCCAGACAAAAATAAATTTTAAAAACATGTGCATGCTGAAGGTCTCCTTGTTTTTCATTTACTTTGTGAATATAAAGCCAGAGGACAAGGCAGTAAAATTGCATAAAACTGGAATGGGATTAAGAAAGTCACCTTATCCTACATCTACTTTACTGTTAAAGAAGAAATTTTATCTTGTTATAAATACCTACCCTAATGGCCTTAAGTGTACTACATTTTAGTTACTTTAGCCTCCCATATTTAACTAAGGCACATAATCCTTCCTGAATGAGTAAATACTGCATAAACAGAGCTTTTGAAATGAGAGAAGCTGCTGAGTTTGAGGTTTCTAAAGGCTTCTGTATGGATTATTTCCATTACTAGGGAGAGAACAATGTGTTAAGGAAATACCGACACAGCTGGAGCAATTGCTATGGAGTGAAAAATATTCATCTGGAAACAAATTAGTTAAGAATATATTATACAAAACCCTGAAGTCATACAGTACTTTAAGCAGCTATTTTCAACTGAAGTCATAGAGTAAGGATACAGAGTGCCATGGCTCCCAGGATAAAGGAGGAGAACATAAAAGTATGAATCTGGATATAAAATAAAGTGTAGGAGTCATAGGACATAGTGAAATAAAACAAACTTCAGACTCATTCTTACAAGCATTTCTACTCATGTTTAACTTTCATATTTAAGAAATGAAGGAAGCGAAACTGATTGCCAGCAGCTCAGCAGCACCTGCTAAATCCCACTTTGCTCTGACATTCTGCATCAGTTCAGGATGTGTTCCAGGGAAATAATGGCCCAATCTACAAACAACTCATTGCAGCAATTGTTTCAAAATAAATGAAAAGGAAAGACCCAACTGGGTTTTTCTTTGTGCGTGTGGTTTTTTTTCCTTTTTCTTATAACTTTCAGAAAAAAAAACAAAACAAAACACAACAAAACAAAAAACAAACACAAAAAAGAACCCATACCAAAAGAACCAATGAAGCAGCAGAAAGCTTCTTTTAAGAAACTCATTACTTTGCTGCTTTTACAGCAGCCTGGTTGCAGAGGCTTCACCTGGATCAGCCTGAAGTGCAGGGCAATGGAATCAGCTATGCATATCGAAAAAGTTGCTGCTGGGATTGCAATATTCATATACAGGATCTGGAGATTTTATTTTCTGCTACATCTGCCCTGTGCTGTAGGCTGAATTCCCACTAACAGGAGATGTGGCCAAGGGCACTGTGAGAGGGCACCTTCTGCTTAGGCTGCACCAGAGGGAAATCCAGCTGCCACTCTCTGAGGTGGCTCAGCAGTGTCAGCTTCAGTAACATGGACCAAACTTTTCTTACAAAGGGCATTTCTCATCTGAACTACAATTCTAACATGGACACATCCAGCTCTCATGAAGCAATAACAGTCAAATAAATTAGGTAGCTGAGAGTGAGAACAACTTTCTCTTCAATGGCAAAGTTCACAGTCAACCAGCAACACTTCATACTCAAGAGTGTCATTCTGTCTCACGCACACTGTCACCTCACAATTTTTATTTGTCTGTAGCAGCAGATGTATTTGGAACATAGCAATGTCTTCATTATAAGTGCAAGGAGAGGACACTCAATTTATTTAACAAGATGGACCTGAGCGTGATAAAAACCAAATGGAACACATATTTTTTAGATGCACAAACTGTAACACATTTAACAATGAACTTCTTATCTGAAAACCAACTGTTTCCTAGATACAAATATTCTGTTAGTTTCCTGCCTCTTGCAAGTGGACATATTTTCACTAAAGCCACTGCTATACTATTCCAGTGTATAACATGAAAAAGAGATGTAGGTTTTTTTTACTTCTGATCTTCAGGCTTCCTGTCATTGGCAGAATGTGAAAAAAACAAAACAAAAATAAAAACAAAAACCTCAAAACAACCCCAAATAATTTCTTTTAAAGTCAGGAAATAAAAAATACTAAATGTTAAAAATACTTTTTTTTTTTTTTATTAAAGAGAGACATTATTTCAGAAACAAATAAAAATATTTTATTCCTCCAGTTATCTACAAGAGAGAGACAAAAAACTGGCAAGATACAAGTGTCCTGGATAACATGCTCTTACAAGCTTGCTTCAGGGACAACATATAAAGAAACATTGTAGGACTAACCAAAGACAATCTTTCTTGCAAAATGAGATTTCAGGTGCATGACCTAGTGAGTAATCATCAGATATCTATCCCTTGTCTCCCTTCTTGACAGCTTATGCCACAGCAAAGCATAAAATACTGTCAAAGGCATCCAGTTCACACTTTGTGACAACATCTAACAAACTGAAAAAGCAGACAAGTTATCCATCATCTGCTGAGAAGAGTATAACCCCTAAGGCAAGGCAATGGAAGAGACAAATGCTGCAGCTATGCAATTTGTCACAATTAATTAGTTCATTATTAATGTATAATTATTCCATTTTGTTAAGTATGAGCTAATCAAATAAGTAGAAACCTTTCATGTCTTGAAAATTTTAAAATGAGAATTAAGACCTGATGTATTGAGACAAACAAGAGCAGGGGATTGAGGGAAGAACTCTGTCAGCAGCAAAACAAAAGCTACTGCAGAATTCTGCCATACCCTTCAATTCCCTACTGTCCTGGTTTTGGAAAAGTAAAAAAGAACCACCCAACATCCCTCTGCCTCTGACCTCTCTTTCCTTGTTATCTGGGGCAGACCAAATTAAGTACTTGTTTTGAAAACTGAAGGAAACTTTATTGACTGCAAATGGAAGAGCTCAAGGAAAAGTGGTGCAAGAATGAACCTAGCACAGAAATGAAGAGACATTCATGAAAAATTAGCTGAACAGGTGTGTTCTGCACATATATCTACTGAGATACCAAAAAATGAAAATAATTTTTTGGGAGATGTATACTTGAAAGGGAAAAATGAGATGTTTCAAGAAAGTCAAGAATAATATTTGTGAGACAAACAGAAAATGTTCCATGAAATTATCTAAAAAAATAGCTCTGATTATTCTGAAAGGAAATGGGAAATAAAACAGTAACTGCATACAATCAACTAAAACTGAGCTACTTGCAGAGGTGCACAAAAAAACCCCTAAAATTATGTATTTTGTACTATTTTTCATCATCAAGCAAAGACATAAAATTTAAGACCATATATACATAATTTGCAGCTAAGTAAATTTTAAATATTCAATGTAATGTAGATTATATACTACATAATTTTGTAAATACATGGTAAAATATGTATATATATAAAACATGTTTTCAAAAGCAGCAAGTAAACTCAACCTATGGATGAGACAAAAAACACAGTTCTCACACTGGAGTGGGAAGAAGCTGAGATAAACAACTACTTACTTTTGCCTCAGGTTGCCTTCAGCCCTACTCAAGGCTTTCTTTAGCTATTCCAGCAATTTATATTTTGCTGATGATATTGTTTCATCTGGCTAGAGCTTTCAGTGTTTGCATATAGCAAGACTGTGCTAAGTATAAAATAATATATAAAATGAAAGTAATTATTAAAAAAAACAAACAAGAAAAAAAAAACCACCCTAAAACATAAAACTGGAATGTTTGCTTACCATTTAAGTTTTTTAGAATGTTTTGGGTTTAAAGTCAGGACATAGTGCACCATTCCATCCAGTGCCTATATCTGCTGATTTAATTAGCATTATATTACCCTAAATATTGCAATATTGCATTCTTCAGTGGGATCCCCTAGTAAAAACTGAATCAGCAGATACATCAGCAACATAAAAATACAGATTTACTGATGTCAGTAGTCTGCCTGATATTAATGCATATTGGAATGCTAGGTGGGAGGGCTTTCCCTCCAATGTGAGCAGCAAAACTGAATATTAACACTGTTGGCCACTATGTCAGAATTGCTAGCTTTTAATTATTTTTTAGGTTTTCAGAGTTGTCTTGGTTTGAAAGGTGTATGCAAAGGAAGGCAGGAGCCTCTCTTGAAATGGAAAATGTAAACCCCCTCCTTCTGAATTATTGCAATTTTGAGATTAAGAAGTTCTCCTATAGCAAATATATGGGAATAGGAATAACAGTTCTTTACTAGGAATATTAAAATTAAAATGAAGTAATAAAAAAAACCCCAAAAATACAACAAAAAACACTGACAGAGTCAAAATACAACCTGACACCGCATCAGTCAGGGTGTTTGTAGCAGTCCCATTAAATTGTGGCTGCAGTCCTGCTGGAGTGACAGAGTGGTTGTATTGAACTTGTAGAAGGGTGTGATTTTCCTCTGAAGGTCAAGTGGTGGTGTAGATGGGCCTGGTCTTCCTCTGGCAATTTAGAGGAAAAAGGTTGCTCTGATGTTCCAAATAGCAGTTTTTATCTACATAGGAAATGCTTGGCTCCTCCCCTGGGTGGAGCATCTCACAATGGGCTGATGTAATTTTATCAGTCATGCAGTGGGACTCAATGGCCCATTAACAGAAGATACCTCCCTGGATAGCAGATGGGTTGTGGAAAAGATAAAGAACACTGTCCCACCTGTTTTTAACAGCTGGCCCATTAACAGAGGATATCCCCCCTGGAGTCATGAGGCATGGGTCAAGGAAAAGAATAAGAACTCTGCTCTCCCTGGTTTCAACAGATGGTGAAATATCTGTTTCACCATTTAGGCTGCTACATAGTCATGAGATCATAGAATGGTTTGGGTTGGATGGGGACCTTGAAGAACCTCTGGTTCCAACCCCCTGCTATGGGCAGGGACACCTTCCACTAGACCAGGTTGCTCAAAGCCCCATCCATCCTGGCCTCGAACACTTCCAGGGATGGGTCATGACAATGTTCGTCTGCCCCATTGTTCAGTTTAGTGACTTCATCATGACTCCCGGCTCTGAAACACTCAAGCAATATTTCTGTCTTTTGAAAGTTTAACTACCACAATGCATGAAAAATGCTAATGGATCATTCATGGGAGACCATAAATCAAATAACTTCTCTGAGCAAGTAGCAAAGAAATCTCAGCACTATTACAATTCTAATCTTCAGAGATAAAAGATGAATTTAGCTCAGTGACAATCAGTCACTTAATCAGAGTTATACAGAGTTTGCTGTATTACTCTTTTTTTTCCTTCTCTATATCTCTATCTGCACATATTGGTGATATTTTAATTATTTTTCAGCAGGCAATACTAGCGTTAAGAATTCAAACCAACTTTCAGAGATGTGAGCTCGAAACATGAAAAGTAAATAAATTACTTATCAGTGTCATAAAGAACTGACATGCATCTCCTGAAACAAATTGTGTCATTACAATTATTGCTCCAGAAACCCCAGATAAAAATCCCTCTCCAAACACAGAGTGATGCTACATTTTCTAAGAGGAAATTTCTAGAGCATCCTTACAAAAGCCTCTGGAGCAGCAGATAGGGTGGTGGAAGAAAGACAGACATTAATTTTAGTCAATATTGTCTTGTGATGTTAATAACATGAAACATCTTCATTTTCTTCAACTCTACTGCAACAAAAGGTCCAGAAAGCTTTCTCTTGTGCTTCCCATTTTTTAGTCAGTACCATCAAACAGTGTATTCTTGCAAGACAGAGGATGCAATTTATTATCAATTATTTATAAGCAACACAACTTGAAGAACTGTCTAAGATTTTTAACCCACAAGCTGTGCCTTATCTTTGGAGGCACTCAAAACTCATGTTGGCTTGAAGTTTAGTCCAGAATTTCTTGAACACAGCAGTGTTCTGCTATGATCTCATTAAAAATAAAAAAAAAAAGTATAAGCCATTGGAAAGAGATGAAGTGGAGAATAAGAATGTGGACACTCCCCTCCCAAAGATGCATATAAGAGTCTTTAGAACTCTATACCAAAATAGTTCCTTCACTTCTCTAACACCTTCCTCTGAATTGCAATAATTTATAAAAGCTATTCAAGAAAGAAGAGAGCACTAAACATTTGCCACAAGGTGACCAAATAACAGCATATTTCAATAAGTAACTTCAACAAATTAAAATCATAATAATGAAAGAAACAAATACCCTAAGATAGCATTATTCTTATTTACATTATCACATACCTTAATCTTTCCAATGCAATGAGCTCTATTTTACTTATTTTGCATATACACATATTAATGTTATTTTTGCAATAACTCAATTTAAATTTTTAAAATTATATTTTTATGTCATTGCATTGCTCTTGTTTACATATCGATATTTGTTTACGTACTGATTGTATACATTCAGCAATCTTTCATTTATGGGTCAGATTTTATTTGTCTCTGATTTCTATTCATCTTATTCTAGCAAAACGCTTTCACTTCTCTTGTCTGCTTCAATTGAATGTTTTTGTATTAATCTTCTCCAAGTAACTGCTTTCCACTTCCATACCATTTTCACAGGTATCACATTCATTTTTATATTGAAGTCATCATTTCGATTTCCCACAGCTTTTTTCCACCTTATAGACTTTCTGCTGCTAAAAGCATTTTAAACACTTGATTTTGACATTATTGTTATAACCGCTCAGGAGGACAATCCAAAAACCTGGTGATGACTTTGTTCAGTGTCTCTCACAGTGCTAAACTGAGAGTGCTCCTGGATGACACCTTTCTACCTTCACTCCACTTTCCCCTCTTTCAGTTATCCTCCTGATTTTGATAAGAGGAAAAACAAACTAAAATTTCATAATAGTGTAGCCTTGTCACAGAGACACACACACAGAGCTGTACATATGCTTTATGGTACAAGTAGGCTGTTGGTTTTTTTTTTTTTTTTTTGTTTGTTTGGGTTTTTTTGGTGTTTTTGTTTTGTTTTTTAGTTTTTTTTTTTTTAGTTTTTTTTTTCCTTTAGTTTTTTATGAAGCCTTTACACAAGAAAAGCTTTCCACAATGGTCAGGAAATAAGTCATCAAAAATAAGTGATGCTTCTCCTCTGGGCTTCATCTCTACACCACTTCACTTCCATTTACCTCAGCAAAACATATTCTTCTTGTAGCCTGAAAATACTGGTTCCTACTGGTTTCCAGATCTGAACCTTAGAACACTGTATCTGCCCCCAGAAATCTTCTCAATTCTACTTCAAACCAAAACAATTAACAAACTGTAGCAGTGCACAGCACATCTGCAAGCAGCACTGAGGGTGTAAGGATGGAGCAGGTGCCACCATCTGTGAGTTATGACTGATGTGGTGACACCTTTGAGGGATAATAAAAAATCTCAGCCTGGCTAGACATGATTATTGTGAAACTCAATTTTAGCCATATAATATTGGTAAACATCAAAAAATAACATCTGGCAGTTAGAGGCTGCTGCAGTGGAGAAACTCTAGCCTAAGACTTAACTCCTTGTTTCACTACTGTTTAGTCAATAAAGTAAATACATCACCAAACTTTCTGCAAGTGAATATTGAAAGACCACATCAGGGTTTCATAATACCTGTATCACATAGTCCAACATTTTAAAACAAATCAAATTCAAAACTCTAGCTGTGTATTTACTGAAAGACAAATAAATTATTTTTAATCTAAAAAACCACAACAGATTATGCATTTTCTAACATGAAAAAATTTGATCACAAATCGTTTAACTCTCATAGTATGACTCTAAGTAGCACACTCCATCTTGAGATCAGCCCACTGAATTATTGTGTAACAATCAGAATAACACATCAGAAACAGAAAATTAGCAGAAGTGAATGCAAAGAAAGAATTTTATATAAGTGGGATACTAAAGAAACAAGCGGGCAACTTTTCCAGGTCACGTGAAATCTCAAAAGAGCAGAATATTAGTAGTTTTCTAAAACAACACATTTCAGTCTTGCTGATAGTCAAAAATTCCTTCCTTCAGCCAGAAGTTTCCTATACAAATAGATTAAATCCCACGATTAATCTTATCATTTAATGTAATCAGTTATTTCCTCTAGCAAATGTATTAAAAAAACTGTAGAAAGTAATTATTCACAATGAAAAAAAATCAATAATGACTTACTGGGTCACATTAAAAACATATTTAAAAGGGGGGGAAAGTAAGGCACAGAGAGACCTACCCTGATTTAAGAGTTAAATATTTCCATTCATCATGATTGGTGACATATATGCAAAATTTCCAAATAATTGTATTTCAAACACTATGAAATTGCACACTAAAGCAAATTTTCTCTATTTCTCATCAAAGTTAACCTCACTGTAAAGTTACTGGGACAGTTGGTCCCAGTCCTCCAAAGCACCCACCCGTTTGTACCTCTCAGGCTACCTACAGCACCTTAAATTGATATTATACAGTAGCATAAGGCTTAGGTGGAGGAATGTAGGTTCTAAATCCTGTATATGTACAGGCACATCAGGAGCAGAAATTTTCACTGGAAACATAATGCAGCTACTTCAATCACTATTCTTCCAGAATATAATCAGAAATTTATCAAAATGAGAAAAATGAATCAATGACCAACACAAAAATAAAGGGGGAAAAGGGACTTTGCCAAGTGGATGATGGCCTATAGAAGGTGCTTTTCTATTTTATTTCTTCTTCTAAGAAGGGTGATAAATAGAGCAATGTACAAATTTTAAGCTGCTTTTATTCCTAACGGAGTACTGTTATCATGTTTGAAGGCACATTTCACTGATTTGCTGTATTAGTAAGCACTGTTTAGTTCAAATGATCCATTTGTAGTGGAACCTCAAAACATTCATTTCCATGCTGAAGCTAGCACCAGAAGACTATTTGTCCCAATTTTCTGCTTACTTTCAGTGAACAAAGTATGCTATTTATTACAACGTGGTTGTCATTACCTTTACATACACATTCAAGCACAAAAGGTAGCTTCTGTTCTTTCACAAATTTCAATTGCTGATGCACCTAAGCAACTGAATTTTCAGTAACTCTAAAGGGAATTTTCTTCCTAAAACATCTGTGCACACCTCTGTTGAGGAATTACTAAAAACACAAATTTGAATTACCAAAAAAAACCCAAATTTGTTACTCATTGAAGATACCTACATATATGAAACCTATATTAGGCATATATATGCTGTGTATACATATATATGTATATATAGGTATAATGTGTGCAGAAGGTATAACTCCTGGCTGAGAAAACCAGTGTTTAGATTGGAAATGTCAGCGAGAGCAGCAATGGATGGAATTAAAGGTGTAATGGAAGGAAGAAAGAACGAGACTGGGCTTGAATTTGCTTGTACTGGAACAGCTAAATCAAAGAACCATGTGATGCATTGACAATCAGTAGAAGAAATTAATCACAAAACAAGCAGAGAAAGACCAGCAAGTGAAAAAGCAACAGTATAAATCTGATGTCTTTGAAGATACAAATTAAAAACAAGTAGTGGCAAATGAAGGCAACTGGAAAAAAATCGGCAGTTAATTCAAAATGAATGCATGGTACTGTAATTCCTCTGAGACTGACGAAGACAGTACTTCTTTCAATGATAAGAGATGCCAGGGTGATATACATACATATTTAGTTGAAAGAATAGGAGAGAGAATTCTGAAAAATCACACTAACATCACTAAAATCTTTGGAAAACACTACTAAGGAAAATAGGCTTATAATAAGTTCCACAAGTCAGACAGGCATCCTGTCTCCTGGCAACTAAAATATATAAAACTGGACAAGACCCCAACAACAGCAACAGTAATTACCGACAGTTTTTCATGCTGGAATAAATAATGAAGCTTTAACCTCCTTCACATTGATCTGAAGCAAGTGTCACAGGTGACAAAAGATGTTCAGGGAAGTGTAGGTTCAGATGATCCTCTGAAAGGAACCTTGCCCACGGTGGAAAAAAAACAACATCCAGAAAACAGTCATCAGAGTTTGGTGCTGTCTGACCACAATTAAGCACAAAAAGCATGTGGGTGAGTAAAACTCTCAAGAGTTTCCAAAAAGTCAGTGAGAAAAGTAGGGTCAAAGTTTTTACAAATTTCTATCTAAAAGGGAAGAGATGGGAGACATTTGTGCATTAAACTTAATGCAAAAACACAGAGAAGGATGTATATCAATGAAGCATTTTTAAAAAGAAACATCTCAGAGTATCAAACAGAACAGCATTACAGCAAACACATCTGCTGTGTCATATCCACAGGAATTTTGCTTTGGCTACAGGGAAGAAAATGTAAAAGTGTGTGTCACGCGTACAGTATTTTTAATAAATTCTGAAAGAAGTAGAGCTCTCAGTAGAGGATAAGTAATGGAATATGGAGAAAATGAAACATAACTAAAATGATGAATAGTGCAAAAGAATATAGTTAGAATGCAACAGCATTGTGTCTTAAGTGACAAAGCATTAAAATCTTTATTGATTTTTGCAATACTAATCCTATTCTGAAGAGGCAGAAATAATATGGCTTCAACAAACCTATTTTCATAGGAAAAACAAAAAGAAAAAAGGAAGGAATATGAAATACAAAGACATTAACCCTCATTGGTATATACCTGAAATTTCAGCAAACTGGAAGTGCATTAAGTGTATATGCTAGCTTTGCTTTCCACTCTTTCCTGGGAGTCTTCCAGGACTATTATCTACTGTTATTATTATTTTTTTTTTTAATAAATAAATGGGTGATATTTTCCATTTCACATTTTGACTTTGCAAACATACGACTACTATGGGAATAATCATAATCTCTCCTGCATTTTTTCCTGTAACAGACTTAAATTTTCTACTTAGTTCTTAAGTTTACTCTAAGTGGAAGGCAACTGGATTATTGTTTGTGACCTATATCTCACAGTAGTGATAACAAAAGTAATGATCTACAAAAGTGTAGATGATTTTTTAGGGTGTTCGAACAGGACAACTGCTCCCCTTGGTGACATCAGCATGGGTGACAGAGAGCTAAGGCTGCAGGAAACTAGCCTTGACTGTACATTTTGCCTCTTCCAGCAAAGCACAAGAATTATTTGTACATATATCCATCTTTTTTTAATAGAACTTTTAAGTACTTGGTTTTTGAAACAAGTACATCAATACTGTGCCTGATCAACATTATATCCTAGAGCAAGAACTAGGTGTTTTCAATAATCCAGCTAATGACTCACATCTGCTTATTGAGAAAGAGAATGCATTCTACCTCCTAAAGAGAGCTTCAGCTGTCCTTTAATGGTAACCAGTCTTTTCATTAATATCTTCCAGAAAGCCATTCAAAGCTTTGAATGATGTATTGCTTTATTCTGTGAAACTTATTATCATATATTTTCTCTTGTCACTGCCAGGTGAAATATGCAGGTTTCCTGGTATTTTTTAAACAAAAAACAAAACCAACCAACCAACAAAACAAAAACCAAAATCCAACCCAAACCAAAAATAAACAAAAAATCATGGGAGCTAATTTTAAAACATGCAAAAAACCAAACCAAACCAACAAACAAAAACCCTACAAAACAAACAAAAAACCTGAGTTCAAAATTAGGAAGTGCCCTACTCAGTCCTAAAGCATAGAAAGGAGAAAGAACAAAGCCATTGATAGGTTAAGTATGCATGCAGCTTTATATGATATTTAACAATACACTACCTGAGAAACGCATGCTGCCAAATTGCCTCTCTGTGTATGAACTGATGCTTTAACACAATGCTTAGTTAGCACTCTGGCAGAGACAAGCTGTAAAAAATAACTCTCAGTATATACCTAACTAAATATCCTGCATATATTTTTCCCTACAGTGAATGCAGGGGTGCTTAATGCTCCCTGCAAAAGGTAGATTACCTTATTTTTAGAGTGGAGAGCATATGTTCAGACAGCTCCATTCAGTAGATGGATTACTTTATTTTTATAGTGCAGAGTATGCATTGAGACAACTCCATTCAAGAGATGGATTTGATATTCTGACCAGAGCTTGCCTTCTTTCAAATGTGTTTCAAAGGTGTTATCCTTATTTGCAAGCCCTCTCAGGACTCCCTAAAGGGAGATCAAACAATGCAGTTGCTTGGCATAAGGAAGAAAATATTTGGGTGTGATCACTGTGCCAAAGGCTATTAAGTCAGAATAAAAATAAAAGCTGGCAAATGCATTAAAACTGAAGTTTTCCTTTCCATTAGTACCTCTATTTCATACAGCAACTTATTTTTTTGTTTTTCCTTTTTAAAAACACATGGATACAGATTCTCTACTAACGTAAATGAGGATGCAGAAACAGAAAACACAACACTGAGGAGAAGTAAAAGTGTACTGCATAACAACCAAGGGAATGGTTAATCTCTATCATTAAATTCTAAAAAAAAGGGATTGTAAATTTATGGGAATGATTTCTAACACAGGAAACTACACTGGTAAGGTGAATATGAGATTAAGAAGACAATACAACTGAAGCTTGTAAATCATCAGTTTTAAGCACCATTTCAGTATTTTTAGTAGTTTATACTAATGACATGAAATCTAAAAATCCCTATCAATGGAGAGTCATGGTCTGAAAACCTGTGGAGAGAATAACGTCAAAGACATGAGTAGTGGAAATGGGATTATATTTAACTGAATATTCTCTTAGAAAGTGCACTTTGTGACAGTTTAAAAAATCAGAAGCAGAATGGGCCAGATGTACTTCAGTATCAGTGTCATTGCACAACTACTGATGTTGAAAGACAATGCTTGTGCCACAAGTAGAGCTGGTGAGCACACCTACAGGGATTACAAAAACCCCCAAACAAGCAACAGAGAGGAAAAAGGAGTTCAACGTACATCACATCAGCAGTAGGCAATCATACAGTCAGGAATACAAGAGCTATGGAAGCAGGCAGAGCCTGACACCGTTAGCTGAGACACAGCATTGGGAACATGCAGCTCACTGCAGCTCATCTTGCACAGGATCATTTCACTGGTCCAGTCTGATCAACTGGAAACTCAGCAAACAGCTCATCTTAACCAAAGCATCTGCACTGAATAAACAGGTAAATACCCCAAATATCCTGAAACCCAATCCACTACCCTAAACTTCAGAAGATGTAAAAATAATGTTTCTACAACTAAATCCACCCACATTAAGGGGTTTAGGGCAAGAAAAAGTGATCTGTTAAGAGTTGCTTTTTTAATTTTTTTTTTCCCCGGGATTAACAAATTGTAAGATCATGTCTGAATTTTTATTTTATTTTAATTTTTCATTGCTTTTGAAAAGGTTTGTTGCAACAATCTGTAAGACAGCATAATTCACATGTTTTTTAGAACTCTTCCCCATTGTGGCAGAGAATTATCCTTACATTTATCCCTATTTGTGTCTTGAACAAGTTTTATATTTTATCTGTTGTAGGACTCTTGGTATAGTCACCCCAAGCATCATCTTGGGAGGCCTGAATATGAAATCATTGAGACCAATCATCCTCTCAATGAAATCTATATTCATATTCAGTTCTTGACAATGTGGTAAAATCTGTGATACAATTTATTTTGATCAAAGGTTTTTTGTTTGTTTGGTTTTTTTTTTTATATGCAGAAATGGCATAATTTAAAAACATCTTCTTTCTTCCTTTTGAGAAACTAAGCATCCCTATTCTGAAGCAGCACTTATTATAAATTGGTTCTTTCAAAAACATGATGCTAATGTCCAGTAATCAATAATAGACTGTAAGTGAATTAATGGACACCATGTAATCAGCAGAGATGAAACAGCCTCTGGAACAGGAAAACTGAATTTTCTCTCAAATAAGGACAGTGATTTCTAGATGTGGTGTTTCTGTCTACCCCAAATATATAGTAAGTTTTCCTTTGAGGGCTTTAGAGACATAAACATCAGCATAAACCTGAATCTTCTCTTCATGACATACAATATTCCTTAATTTATATATAAAAACATGCATAGAGTATTACCATAAGAGGGTAAGGTACAGGTAAAGTGATAAATCTTAAAGCACTGCTGCATCATGCCAGATGTAAAGCTGCCCTGGACCAGAGTGTAACTTTTCTAAAGTACAAATATTGCTAGAGGGAACTTCTAATTCTATGCTGCCTTAGAAAGATTGCTCAAGTTTTGTTTTAATATTTAATGAGTTCTCTATGATATTTCAAAAGAATTGTTAGATAGAGACCATTACAGAAGTACTCTTTTATGGGTGACATGAAAGGGATATGGATAGTTAAATTAACAATTAATCAAGGCTTCTGAGACAACTCAACTAATGTATTTATCATTAACTTTACAAACATATTTTTGCAAATCAAGGAGGTTTTTTTCTTTTCTCTTTTAAAATAGGATTTTAGTACATTTTTTCATTCATCAAAGCAAAAGGTTCTTAATACTTTTCAAGAACCTTTATACTATGAAAAAAACCCCAAAAACCTAGTATTTGATCTTTTTTCTGAGAGAAATCTTCCTATTATTATCTAATTATTATTATGCAATTTAAAAAATATTTTCAGGCAGCTGAATTAAAAAAAAAATCTTCCTCAATATTATCTAGGACTCTATTTGGAGGTACTGAGAAGTGACAGCATTGAAGTAGCTAATGTAGGGATGAATCATGTTTTCATGGATTTTATAGATTAGCTAAAACTAGATTCTGGCTGTCCTCATGTCCTTCTTGGGGAAATCTATCTGAGATCAAAATAAGTTTTGTCAGACCAGGCCTCAAAAAAAAAAAAAAAAAAGAAAAAGAAAAAAAAGATTAAAAAAAAAAAACACACTAGGAGAGAAGTCCTTCAAAACCTGCCACATGATGAAAACAGACTTCTGATACTTCAAATCCCATTACTAATTTACCAAGAGGAGACAAATCCATATTCTTGAAGTGCACTTGAAGAATGCTTTCTGATGCATTGCTAAGGGTCTGGGATATTAACCGTGCACTTTTTATTTTGAAGGATGTAATTTCTCCCCCCATTTTTGTGGGTGCATAAAATTTCTAATACTGTTAGCCACAAACACTCCTTTTAAAATAGAAAAGGCGTGTTTTGTTTCCAAATAAAGAACTCAGTCTTATTAAAAGACACCAAGGTCTTATTTTTGTTTTATTCTTTATAGGCTACACAAAATTATAAAATAACTAACATATAAAAATACACACAACTGCACTTTCTATAAACCTGAATAAATTTATGTAAAGTAGCTATTTAATAAGATCACCGAGAAGTTTGAACACCGAACAGTTTGTGTTCTGTATGGAATTTTAATTCTCTGATTATCATTAATTTATGTAGTTCTACAGAAGTTCATGGTGTTTCAGCAAAATGCATTATGATAATGTATTCAAGGAATTGTATCAGGAAATCATTAGAATAGAAAAATCTAAAAGAAATTTTTCTAAACAGACTAGCCGTGACAAAAAAAATCCAATATCCAGCAAAGAAGGTAAAGGTTCCAAAAGGTTTTCTTCTCTATAGAAGACATACAAATATGCATTTGGATAAACTCTCATACAGCATTTTGAAATGTAGAAAACCTCTGTCATTGCTCTAAGGAGTAGGTGAATCTTTAGCCTTTCAGAGCTTTGTGTAAAGTTACCCTAAAGAGATCTAGATGGATGACTCAGTGTACCACTTTGAGTAGATAAAAAGAAAGGTGTTCCCCAGTTTTCAGAGCTAGAGGAATAAAAAAGTTAATGTAGACATGCTATCTTCTACATCACTAATCTACATTTATTTAGGTTTTAGGCAAACAGACAAACCCACAATTCATCTGCCCAATTCCCCCTTCCCCCCTCCAACTCCTTTTTTGATGTAAGAATTCTGCTCTAATTTCAAGTTATATCTGAACAAGGCTGATAACCAGCACACAGAAGTTAAGGTTTATGTGATACAGAACATGCATTTATTGTCTCTGATTCATTTTCTGTTTCCAAAATGTGCAAAGAAGTTGTCAGAAATTGAACTAAAGAAGTTACTTCTTGGATTGCATGCAATCAATTGATATGATATGATGATATATGATATTTCATTTTATTCTATTATTAAACACAGTCAATATATGCTGGGTATTTTTCATGTATTCCTTAGAATTTTGGATCAATTTAATATAGATTTATGTGTATTTATGCATTACGTGTTTTACCACATTTCAATACTCTTGTTTCAAACAATCCAAGAAACTCCAGGAAGTTGCCAGAGAAATAGCCCCATTTTGACATTGCTCTCCACCTTTCTCAATTTCAACAGAATAAGCTCACTCCACAGGGAAAGAATAGTTGAAAACACCTTAAAATAAACATTGAAAAAAGGCATAAAAATTATTTTATCACATATAAAATGATGGAATAAAGTTTTGCTAAACATGCAATCAAACTCTTGATAAAACCAGCAATAATAACAAGAGATGAGATACTGGAAAATCATAAGGAAACAGATCTGTTCTCTTACCATTTCTAGAGTGTGCATGCTCTCCACATATCAAAGAAAAGAAAAAGAGAGGGAAAGGGAAATGTGAAAGAAAGAAACACACTCTCCTACAATAATAACTGCGATTTTATATTCCCTGTAAGCGTGGTCCATATTTTGGATAAAAAGCCTGTTATTGGAGTCAAACTGCTTTTAGCTGCTGGAGCATGTAACTCATTCTGAACACACCAGGCTGCTTCAAACAGAGGGAAATGCTAACTTCCATATCAGTAATTTGCAGTAATAGAAAGCTGTTACTAAATCAATGTCTCATCTGGAAAATAAACGTTTCCATTTCACCTTTCACTTTAGCTGGTGGCAAGAGGCTACTTTCTATTACACCAGCATGATCTCAGACACCCATGTACAGCAAACACTGTCTAAAAGACTAGACACTATTTTCTAAGCTTGTCCTAAAAAAAAGAAAATCCCAATAAAATAAAACAAAAAAGAAAGAAACAAACAAAAAACAAAAACCCTAACCAACAACCAAAAAACCAGTGCCCAGGCAGGTTTTTTTGCTGCTGACCAAGATTTTTACTACAGTCAGTCTTGCAACCTGTCACCCTGGCAATCCCCAGGTAACTCCATATCCAATTTCTTGGAGACAACCTGGATGCCTTTTGCATTACCAAAATTCTTAACCAAGTAATTAAGTCCTGTAATATAAATATTTAATCTAAGAAAAGATGCTACTTAGTGTCACATAACCGTTTGATTTCATGGTAGGCTTTCACAAGATAAGGGGCAACCATTACTACTTTAAAGATAAAACAAAGATGGGCAACTCCTCAACATCATGGAGCTTGTTGAGGGCAGCAATAATTGAGACTAACACTTCTCAAGGACTACTAGAAACAGTTAAGCTCAAAGAAAAACCAGAGGAACTCAATAAACTGTGAAGAGCTTTCCCACTTCTGTAATCAACGTTCTTTTTTCCATTCTTTCCTTTTTTTAAAACCATTTTTCAGAACATGGAGAACAAGCTAAAATCAGCAAAAGTACGTACAGGGAGTGGATAAGAGGGAAAAAATCGTTATGGATGATGAAATTATAAATAAGCACAAATAGGCACCCTTACATGCAACTTAATCAAATGCCTTGTCTTTCAGTTAAGAATTGCAATGTGTTTTTTGGAAGTTATTATCTAAAGAACAAAAGCATGACAGAGCCCAGAAAGAGCTTAAATTCATTACACTTGACAGCACTGTAAAAACTGAGTGATATATACCACATCTTTGCTCACTGGCAAACACATTTGTGCAAGTATCTGGGCAAACTACATTTTGTTCTCAAACATCATAATATTTTCTCTGCATGTGAGCAAAATTATTTCATCATTTCAGATATAAACCCTATGATTAAAATCAAGTCAACAACCACCTACATTTGTTGACCTAATAATACATGTTGCAACTATCCAGACTATATGTTGAAACATGGATTTCACATTACAGTACAATTTGCAAAGCAGAAAGATTTTCCAGCTTAAGTAATATGCATTTCTCATGCTGGTGAGAACTGCAGGAAATGAAACTTAAGATGAATAAAGGACTAATTAAGCAGGGACACTATTCCTGGGCTGTTTTTTTTTTAGATATAGAGCAGGCATGAAATCTCATTTATTCACTGTTCATGCTATAACACTTGTGCTAGTAACAATGAAATCTTCAGGACACAATTCCGTCTCATATATAAGTTAAGAAACTTATACCAAGTTTCAAGAAATCAGTTGATTTCCCTATCATTTTGCTATCACAATGCATCTGGAACTTAACACAATGTGTAATTTTAACACTAATTTAGGATGTTTAATTTTATTCTTCCTATAATATTACCTAACACTCTAAGTTCTCATAAAACTCCTATTCCTATATATTCATAAGAAAAAAAAGCCTAATATATATAAACTGTATAAAAATATTAGCATCCTTTTTTATTATTATTTAAATGCTTCAGGTCCATATATATAGTATTAGTCCAAATAAATACTAGTCCAAATAAAATCATTACACTGATTCTAAAAAGGTAAAGGGAATTTGAGGTAATTAGTAACCTCATTGTACCTATATCTTTAGGTTTCCTTTAAAAATAGGCTTAGTGTTTAATCGAGGTTGAAAATGTTAAGAGCAACAATTACCTTGACCTGCGATTACTCCTGAACAAAATTTTGTCAAAATGCAAGCTCAGATCAAGCCAGATACTATGTAAGAAGGCAAAGCAACGTGTCATTTGACTATAAAGCTGAAAAAACAGTAGATACAACTAGATACCTTGGAAGATATGCAACTATGAGAGATTTAGAGAGCTTTTGCAAATTAGGAACAAAACCAACAGTATTTGATATTTATGATATTTATGATGCCATCCAAGGAGTTGAAGACTTCTTTTTGGATTCACTGAAATGGTATTGAAGCAATGTACAAAGTATGCATTTGGTACGTCCAGGCTGACTGTGCTGAAACTTCAGTCAGATTCATAATCAAACGCCGATTCCTGAGATTTTTATTTCAAATAAAACAAAATAACAGCTCAAACAAATAAGCCTTCTTTCATCCCCAGAAGAAAACTTATTAGGAAATATTAAATAAAACATCTGGAACCACCCTCCCAGATCAGTACCCTCCCAGTAGCCCCTATGTTACGCCCTTCCTACATTAAATTTAGTTTCTACTGTCTCATGAAGGCTTTTAACTGTGAATGAGGTTCATATAATCCCATTTGGTCATTTCTAATAAGGAATGTAAGTACTGTTCTTCTACAAAGAGCCATAGGAATATAGCAGTATCAGAATCATACAACCACAGAATGTTTTGGGTTGGAAGGGACATTACAGACTGTTTAGTTCCAACCCTCATTCCATGGGCAGGGACACCTTATCTGCAAACATCTGTAACAGGAAGTGTTGCTACCAAACCTCCTTCCATCCTCCTGCATCCATGCAAAAGAGAACATAGCAACTGCAGTTACCACCTCTTTGGACCTCCAAAGCCAACCAAAAAACCTCAGGCTTCTCTGGAAGTGAGTTCACATGGTAAACTA
This sequence comes from Cinclus cinclus, assembly GCF_963662255.1. Taxonomy (NCBI): domain Eukaryota; kingdom Metazoa; phylum Chordata; class Aves; order Passeriformes; family Cinclidae; genus Cinclus; species Cinclus cinclus. The sequence goes on from NC_085049.1 coordinate 12,338,049, forward strand.
TGAGTGCTTGAGCTGAAAGGCACTAAAGATGTAATTGCCTTCTGGCATTCCCGATCTCTACTTCTCCTTTGTCTTTGCCAAGCCCTGTGTGCCTTTCTGTTTCATTTTTGTTTGGCTTTTGTTTGGTTTGGGTTTTTTTCTGTGGACTTTTTGTTTGGTTTTGTTTCGCATTTTTAATTCGTTTTGAGCAGTGTTGTCAGCTTGTTGTGGAAGATTTTCTAATGTAAGGTTTTGTTATCTTCCTTCCTTCAGCTCCGAACAGTCTGTCACTCGCCATACCCATCATGCTGAGCTACCCCAGCGTACTTTTGATTTTCAGCTGCCAACTGAGGAGGATAAGGTCTAGATTTTATTTTTTTCCTTACTTCCTACTACTTTCCTAGCCAGCAGCTATTCATTGGTTTTCAACAACATAAAGTAAGGTGCTGACCTAGATGGGCCAGAGTGATTTCAAACACTACTGAAAATAAATGGATACCAAGGCCTTTCTCAGGAACAGACAAAAAGGTTAAAAATGTAAATAGCTTACCATTAAATGCTTCTACAGACTGAACAGTTTTACAGATAACCGTTTTGAAGAGGGGTGTGTCTAAGTGCAAAAACCAAAATAATTTAAATAAACAACTTGCAAGCTGAAAGTTGACTTGCAATGAGATGTGTGACCTTGTTAGAAGTAACCAATCTTATCATGTTGATTAATGGAAATGTCCTGATCTAATTTTATAACAGATCCTCAAGCCAAATGTTTTTGTTGAAAAATTGAACATTTACTTGAAGGAGCCCTGACAGACTCCAATGTCAAGGACAGATAATGGTCTCAATGAAATGTCCTGTGGGAACTTGGAAGTCCTGCTAAGAAATAGGTCAGTCAAGCACAAATGTACTTTAACACATACATGGCTTAATCAAATTCTTTCAACCAACGCAGAATCCAGCGCAAATCCATATAAACATATCCACTGGGTAATGTTCAGGTTTATGTCCCAGTAATTTTTTTCCACTGAAAATTATCCTTGTAAGCCAAATAAACAATATTTTAACAGAAAAAGGCAGAAAAATAATATTCTTTTTAAATTGTTGATATTTCTTTTCAAATTTCTATATTATGTAAAATAACCAACAGTTAAAAGCCATTGAAAAGACAACATGAAGTAAGAGGGCACTCCAGGGGGAGGGACACACTGAAGATGTCAGGATGCCAAGGCTGCAAGACGCCTATTATCTTAAGCAGAAGTATGGCAAAAGTTCTTTATTATCAAGAAGGGATATGAAAAATTTCTAGAGATGCAATTTGAGAAAATAGAAAAATCCAGTATGTGATAAAGTCACTCCACAGTAACAGATAAACAGTAGTCCTATCCTTAAATTGTATTCTGGATGTTGTTACAACCTTTCAAGACTGCACATTTTACACATATCCACAAAAAGCCACTAAGTTTATTCAAACCCACATATGACTACATAATATTTTCTCTAGTTTTTCCTTTTCATTAGCAATCTTCCTCACTTCAAAACTAAAACTGAACATACGGTTTGTGAAGGTGATACTAACTTTAAAAATAGTAACAAGTGCAATGCTGGATAATATGATAATGCACATGCTAAAATTGTAGTATAGAAGATATACTTCAATCCATTAATCTACTCATGATTTTACATGCCATTTATTGGTAATCAACCATGATAAATTTATCAATATGGATATCCCAATAGTATCCAGATTTATTACCCTTCTTTTTATTGTATCATCTATCATGGTTAGTGTTTGCAGCATAAAATATTTTGAATCAACTTTTATGTCCTGTCCACCTAAAACTTAACAACTTTATTTCACTTTCTTCTGAAAGAATTAAATCAATTAAGCATTTTTTAGAATATAGATTTATAAAGATTCATCACATAGATCTTGTAAAGGGCAATAATACAGGGACATAATTTTTAATCTGTAGAGGTTTAAAAAATCCTAAATTGGAGCTAGGCTGCCATAAACTAGGCAAAATTCACAGGTGTGGTATTACAGGCTGAAAATACAAGACATTCTGAAATATGAGGACCAATTATTAAAAAATTACTTTTACAAAAAAAAAAGTTCTTTGCAACATTACAAAGCTGAAAATTAGATTTCTTTCCAGGGGGGAATCTTTCATAACTCTGTTGATAATAAACATATTAAACCTCTTAGATATTAAAACCAAGACAAAGCAACAAGACAGTTTTAAAAATATAATGAGTAGAGGGATGGTCCCATCCAAAATATCTCACACTGCTCAAATGAAAAAAATGACAGTCGACAGATGCTTTATTTCAATTCTTCATGATTTGTGTGGGTTGAGTAAAGAATAAACAAACTCTTGTTATTAAAATACATTATGTTTGTGCCACAGAAGGTATCTCTATATGTATCAGGCACTTGTTCTTGGAAATATATGCTATTTATTTTCTGCAGTTTATATTTTATTACTGGCTTTAAATCACTTTATCCTCATCTTTAAGGACTTGCCCAAGTCCGTGCTCGACCCATCCACTTTCAGCCCAGACAACACTCTCAGATGCCACAGGGACACAGAGGTTGAGGCAGAAGATGCCTGCAGTTACCTGCTCTCCTACAGCTTTGCACAGGGTCACAGAGGGTGTCACCCCACAGCTCAGAGCAGAGCTGGCAGCTTGTGTCAGACCAGGGAAAGAAGGAAAAGGGGATGGGCCATCGCTTCCCTTCTCCTCTCCTCCCTCTTTCCTCCTTAAGATCCCGACACACCGAACTGAAAAGAACAGCTGAGATCAAAATAAGGCAAACATGTTTGAGGAGAGGAGAAAAAAGAATTGACAAGTTCTCAGAGCAACCAAGGAATATTCCAAAGCCCTTGCACTTCCATTCAAAGTAGGTTTTAAGTCCTTAAGACAGAACATCTTAAATAATTTTCACACAAATTAGTATTTTCTTGTTAGATATAAATTACTTCATGCAATTTAGCACTTTTTTTTTTTCCCCCCTAGTAGTCAACTTAAATCATCATTTGGACTTGTTTGGCAAACTGGAACACACCTAAACATTTACTTGGGGATGTCAGAAATGTCTTATATTTTTGATAAATTGAATAATTAAAATCTACCGATATTTGGTGCTCTGCTTAGCAGTCTGTACAGCAAAAACACAAAAGCTACCATTAGCTATTTTTACTGTAAGAACATTGCCAATCTTACTGCAGAGCCAACTCTTCCCTCTTGGTACAAGAGGGTCCAAGACTAATTGTTATTCCAAGCTGTGCATAAAAGAGAAAATTCAGCAAAAGAAATGGAAAGGGATCTGAGGAGAAGCAGCAATCATCTGTTCTCCAAAATAGATTTTGGCAGTATGTACAGCTTAAACATTTTTTACTCAGTCAAGCAGCCTAAAAGACACTGGAGTCTCAGGACCTGCTATGAAGTCCAAGATCATTCTGGATGCACACCACATCACTGGTCAAGAAAGCTGCAGAGAGAAGCAGCTACGCTGAGTGCTAATGGCAATCACCATTCCATTATTAGGAAAGTATTTTTCACACTTCTTTTTTTTTTTTTTACAAACTATGCATATTCATGTTGTACAGTTTGTGAAAGTAAATTGGAACACAAAGGTGGTTTTGCATCTTCTGTTTAAACTCCAGAGTTTACAAAACAACTGGAAGGAAAATCTCTTCAGTGTACAGTATTCTAATTTGTTGAAGCCCCACCACAAAGACCAGCTTAACCAGGCAACGCAACTTTGGCTTCTGATGTGGCTTTTCACACTTCACTGTGATATTAAACCTTCCAAACACATAGGAGATAATGTGCTGTGAGCATTTATGAAGACTGTACCATGTCAGGGGTGCATGCAGATGAATTTCTGGTTATAAGGACAGGAAAGACATGATACAGAAATTTTGGCAGTTGATGGTGCCCCAGAGGGATCACTGTGAGAAAAGCCTACAGCCATATGTTAGGGTCTTGCCTAAGGCCTGTATTTTTCTACTGAAAACCCAAACTCAATATTTTTTAGGTTTGCTTCTTTTTTAAAAAGAGCATGAACAACAACAGCAGAAAGGAAATAAATTACCATCTTCTCAACTTAAATAGAAAAAATAATTCTTGATATATTTCATTTCATTTAAAAAAGAAATAAGGCTTAACATAGTAAAATGTGATTTGTTTGTGTGGAATACGGTTTTCGTGGGAAATTGTGTGTGAATACAACACCTTGATATATTTTAGCAATGTAGGGAGTCTTTTTTAATTAAATATAATTTTATATATTTATTCAGTAAGGTGGAGTAGGCTGGAAAAGAGATTTTTTTAAAAATATATATCAATTAGAAGGTAAATTTCTGTATCTGACAAATAGAGACAGAAGATTAGTAGATGACTACTCAGTGCATTTCTGTAATTAAGTACAGATGGTAATCATGAAGTCTGGGATTCTCTGGAAGCATGATTAAAACTGAAACTAGAGAAAACTAGGATGTCTGCATGCATGGATGCAGATATGCTGTGTTAATATGCTTACTTATAAAGAAAAGTTGGCAGAGGAAATGAAAATATTATTTCTGCCAAAATTAGATCTATAGAAAAAAAAAATTAGGAAGTTAAAAATAGTATCTGGTGAGAGATAAACACCATAACAATATGAAGAAAATTTCTTCTCAAAAGATCATGAAGTAAACCCTCTAACTTTTTTTCAATCCTGTAACAAATTACTGCATAGGATAAAAGCCTTCAGCAAGATAAAGAGAAAATTCCCATCATAATTGCTGGTGAGTTTTGACTGCTTGAAGATAGTATATAATTTCCCCAGGTTAAATTATTAGAATAGATGTAAAATATTTAGAATATAGGTCTAAGATGTAAAAGTACTTAAACTGATATCTGAGAAAACTCTTCAACACAAAATAACAGACAGAAATGTAAAAATATCTATTGTTTCCAACTTGAGAGAAATAATAAAGCTTAGTACAGTTCCAACACTAGTCCAATTATTTTGTGAATAATTTATTATGTTATATATATTTCTTCAAATGCTTATGAATAAAAATGTTATTTTTTAAAAATATATTTAAAAATAATTAATATTCCAGGAAAGGTTCTGAGTGTTAAGGTACAATAATCTCATTATGTTCTCTTTGAGTCAGTTCTCACACTAATTTATATAAATAATATAATCATATTGATTGTAAATAGCTAGCCCCTGATTAATTTAAAATAATTTTTTTAATTCAGAGGTAGAATATTTCATATTACCCACTTTCAGTAGAAATTTGTGTTTAGACAAATGTGTCTCTATGAAAGCCTAAGGTATTTAGGTTCTAAATTTACTACTGAAAGAAAAAATACGTTTTTCTTTTGCAGAAACATCTGAAAATTATATTCAAACATCTTAACACAATGCAAATCTAGAAGAGTACCTGGAATTACAACAGAAGTGTGTTTTATTTCTGATTTGCCACAATTTCTTTTCCTATTAAGAACCTTATGTCACATTTAACAATTAACTAGTCTTGGATAAAATTTCCAGCTTGAGAGTATCATTGTATCATTTTCATCGTGCATCATTATCGGGCAGATTGCTTGAAATCTGTATTGATAATTCCTTGCCACATCTGTATTTTCAAAATAGCATATACCTAATCAATTAGGTTTTTCAAAGAGGAAAAAAATTACCCGTGGCTACAAAAAAGTTTTTCCTTATTCTACCGTATTATATAAATTTTGATAACTTCAGACAGAAGTCACGTTCAACTTGATGTCAAGTGATTATACTAGACCATCCATCCAATTAAACTAATGGTACTAATCCCAGTACCAAAATATAAATATTTCCTTGCAATGGCGCATATTGTTCGAGTTGTTTGGCCTTCTGTATTGTGACAGAAACAAGCTTTTTCATCAAGTTAGAAAAGCTTTTTTCTTTTTGCTGATTATTTAAATAAGAATTTATTTCAGGGAGCTTTAGCAATCTACTTGGGGGGAAAAACAACCAACTGTAATTGTCAGAGTATAAAAAGCAATACTGGCCTTTGAGTTCTTTAGTTAAGGTTCTGCACTGGTATTTTCCTTCCAGGTTTAATATTAAACCAACCAGGCAGTACTTAGGGATATAACTGCAACTAATATTTGCTTTATAGTTACCCCCTCTGGTATTTAAAACAGGCTGACACTGAAATTCATTTAAAGGTCTATTTCACTTATTACATGTTTTCACAAATAACTCACTGATTAAAATAATGGAGAATACAAAAAAAAAAAAAAAAAACAAAAAAACAAACCAAAACAAAAAAACCAACAACAACAAAAATTAAAAAACCCCAAACAAAAAAACAAAAAAATCCCTCAGAAGTTACAGTAATCTCACATGCCATCTGCACAAGACATACATAATATCTCTTTCCAAATTTAAAGATGTGAATGCACACAAAATCAGAGACTTGAAAAACTTGTTTTTCAATCTCTGATGTAGCAGGCCTGCATTGTTCATTTATCCCTTACAATAAACCAGGAGAAAAATAGTTCTGAAAAACTTCATTTTGTCAGCTATCACAAAAAATGTATCAAGAGCACTAACCTTAAAATCTGCTGAACTAATTAACTGAAGTAATAAAAGTGTCTTGCCTATCTGTAACTGCTATTTAAACTAAATGGGAAAAAAAAAAACAACCTCCACAGAAATGTTTTATTGTCATTAGATGTTTAATGAATGTGAATGCAATGTGCACAACATTTTATCAATATCTGGATTCCTTCATAAATTTTATTTATTATCCACACATAAGACCTTCAATGAATAAATGATAACACACTTTCCCCTATTTTGTTTGAATTGTTTTTTTTTTTACTTTTGTTTGTTTGGTTGGTTTTGTTGTTTTTTGTTTGTTTTTTTTTTGAGAGGGAATATTGTAACCCTCATGGTTTCATTTTCCAGTATTTCTAAGGTTTTTATTCACAGAATCATAGAATGAACTGATTTGGAAGGGGCCTTAAAAATCACCTAGGTCCAACATCCCTGCCTTGTGCTGGAACAACTTTCAGTAGACTGCTGTTCCCAAAGGGTATTTTTGTTTTTTCAGGCTCTTTCTAGCCTGACATACACAAGATAAGCAGAAATTGTTCCACAGGTTAGAAATTTGTCAAGGAAATAGTATTCTGGTCAAGATAAAAAAATCAATGTAACATCTAACTCGATTTTTAAAAATTATTTCTAAAAGTTTTTATTGCCTTTGATTGATACACTGAACGACTAGAATGTCAAAATATTTTATCAATAACTGATTATTTACATATATGATACACCACCAGAAAGGTAAAATTTGTGACCTCTGCCAAACTTGATAGCAAATAATATATAATAAAAATAAGACTTCAGAGAGCAGAAAAATGTTGATTGCCATAAAAGGAGTGTATGAAACAACAGTATTTATATTTTATTATTACTAAGGTATATGAACCATCAATTACTTGTAACACAATATTTATTCCTGGTTTGATGGCTTCAGAGAAGGGAAGCCCTTTTTTCTTGCTGGTTGCTGTCCAAATATATTCAGTTATGTTGCCATGATCATGACACATCACTTTCAACCTGGCACTTCAAGCAGCTCTTCCATGCCAATCAAGTAGTGACATGTGGAAGTAGTACTTCTGAATTAAAGGGAGTAAAGTAGGAATAACCACACAGAAAAAAAGCAAGCCTGGTTTCTATGATCTGCCCAACACCTCACGTGAAACCACAGCACAGCACGAACACCCCGAGGAATCACCGCAGCACGTGGGGAGAGTGGATCTCAGACAGCGAGGGCACGGGTGGTATCCACTGGGAGGATTAACCTTGCTTTCCTTGTGCCAGGGATTTCCTCTTACTGCTGGCCTGCAGTTCCTATATTCTGCTTAGGGATAAGCAGGGTACAGTTCTAACAAGGATTTAGAAATAATACTTCAACTATTACTAATAGGAGATGCTTGACTAATTCCCAGTGGACATGGTAGAAAGAGGACCTGAGGGTCTGTTCTGTTTCCAGCTGCAAATTGATTTTATTTCAAAGCCTAAACTGGCCTCTTGTAAAATTCTGAATTAAAAGTCTGATTTGGTTCTACTTTATTGGGATTTTCCCCTCTCTTCAGTCCTCAGAAACAGGCAAGTAAATTAACTCCTTAGACTTCCTTCTGTCTCTGTACAGGTTTTGGCAGAAGATCCGGAGGAAGAAAAAAAAAATTAAAAAGACTGAACAAATTTCATAATATTTCTTTCTACAATCAAATGACTCACAAAATAATAGCCTGGATGTAATAAATGGATAATTGTAACGATGTATCATATTATGGTCAAATACAAGGAACTACTTCACAAGAAGCTCACCACTATATTTTAAACAAAGCAAATCACTATATGTGTAGGAAGACAAAAGATATTATTTTACAGACCACACTAGATCTTAAGTAGGCTGTGCACCATTAAAAAATTACTAGACAAAAGAGTTTCCCACTTTAAAAAATCAAAGTAGACAGAAATTCATTATTTGATTCCATTTTAAAAATAATAAATAATCATAAGTAATAACTACAATAGAAATGAAACAAAAATAGAAAACATTTTAATGTGTAGCATATTGATTAACTGAAAGGTCTCTTCCTACCCTAATGATTATATGATTCTATGGTTGAGTCCAATTCCCAGTTTCATACAAAAATATAATTAATTGACATGAAAAAGCGTGATTGACAGGCCCAAGTGAAAATCCAGATTACATGTGGCTCTAACAGTAATTGTCCCTCTCCCCTAGAGACAACAACCTGCTGCTGTAAGAGGCAAGAGACGTGAAAACCAATCTCAAGAAGGAACAGGCAAGTCAAATATCTAGTCATTGAAAACTGTTCTGTGAGATCCAAAGATCAATTCTTTGTTTCTCTTGGCATCCTGAAAAGCACATACAATAAAGGAGAAAAAATGAAATCTGCTTGCCAAGGCATTATTCAGTCAAAAAAAAGTTGGCTTCCAAGCTGTAAAACTTGTGAACTGTGCCTCATCCACTGTTTTCCAAAAGGATTCATTCCAAGAAGATTTGGATTTAGACAAGGAATTGCAGATAATATTTTCAAATATACAGCTGTTCCCTGTTCTAGTGGACGCTGAAACCTCAACCAAGAAATGACAGGTTAGCTCCCATGAACAGGCAAAAAAGTGACAAAGGTGTTCAAGATACATTATCAGTCTTTCTAGAGTTATGAAAATAGCTTGTAGATCATAAACGTGAAAAGAACAACACTGAATTCTACTTCTGGAAATCTGTTGGTGAATGACCAGCTCACAATTGCTCCGCTGTGTTTCAGATGATACATGAACTTTGCAACTATAAAATAGTACCTGGTGAATTTTTGTGTTTATTGATATGAAATCTGTCACTTTCAGGCATTCTCAAGCTGTTATCTCTGAAAATTCCATCTGCAATGAAAAGTTACCTAGACACACAAAATGATTTTTCTGACACAGAATTACAAACTTCCTGGTAATTTATTAGGCTTCCACTTCTGTGGTAATTAATATAAAAAAGAGATGCAAAGAACCACAAAACATAAATGTTGTACATGCAATTACCTCTGTCCAGAAATGTACATTTCTTTATGTTAATATAGTTCTATTAGATACTGAAGTTGTACCTTTCCTGTGGAAATCATATGCTGTCTTCCTTTTCAGGTTTATGGGCTGTACAGTAACATTACATAGTATATATTTTTAATCCATACATGTCCTTAGGAACTCCATTTAAAATGTTACATTCAACACAACAAAAAACCCCCCACATTTTATGTACTGTTATGATGCCTTATACGAAATTTCACGCAATATTTACAAATATTCTAGTAAACGGAGATGAGTTTTTTCATAATTTTAACAGTGAAGTATCAATTCTCTTAAAAAAAAAAAAAAAAAGGGAAATGGCCTTTCACTTCTCTGTAATCCTGCAATTAAGGTGCACTTAAGGTGCACTTTAGCATTTATTAAAGCCAAAATCTCAGAATAATCCTTTAGGTCTGTCAGTCAAGCTCACCATATAAGAATACGAGCTACTATGATTTTTTCCCCCATCATACTGACATTTCCATTTTCATCCCTGTGCCATTTATGGAAGCTGCGTGCAACTGTGGCCATGAATTTTAAAATGTTCAGGTCACACTAGGGTCTCTTTCCTCTTGATGAGACTTTAAAAGAGGAAAAAGACTGCATACTTGAAATTAGGACCTTGAAAAATCAAAACCTGAAAAATAAATATCCTGCTTAATTTTTCTTCTCGCCTTTCAAAAAATATGCTTTGAATGCAGAAATGTCTTTTCATTCTATAAAGATTTTTTCTTGATTATGAGCACAGTGACTTATTTCCATCTTGAAAGATAAATACTTAATTTTGAAATGCAATTAAAGAATCCTCATCAGTCTACCCATATATATATATATATATATATATTATTTTTTGCATAGTTTAGAAAGACTTTATGTAAATTCTCTATCAGTCTGTCACTGCAGTTCTAGAAATGCACTGGATGCAGCATTGGTACTACCAGCTCACACAGCATGTTTTCTCCCTAAGCTGTACCAGCTTATGAGATACTTAAGAAATGTTTTCAGAACTCATCTCTGCCTGAGGCCAAACAGCGTGTGAAGAAGAGCTGTCAAGAATTGTTTGCACTAAATGTGAACAGCAGAGAGAAATAGTGGAACAGAAAATCAGAATATGCAAGAGTTTTGTTTCACCTCCAGTTACATTTGTGAAACTCAGATCCAATCCTAATGGATCTCTTTAACTGCTACACCTACCAATTCATAAAATGAATCATTGTCCCTAATACAACACTTCTCTGAGCTAACACTGAAAGAAGTAAAAGTGACAATAATAGCAAACATGTACTTAAAATGGAGACAAACATTGTTTTAAGAACGGGATATAAATAATGAGCTTAGTACTAAAATATGACATTGCTTTGTTCACATGCTACTCACAGCCTTCATAAATATCTGTAGGTATGTGGACTGCTGCATGTTGGTAAGATGTTTGTCGTCGGAAAACAGGATCGTCTTCAAATACTGGTCTGATTCTCTGGCTGCCAGATTCAGTTTCATTCTTTTCAGGCTTTTAAAAGAAAAACATGTAGAGGGCAAAATATTAAGAAGTGTGTTTTAAAACAATGCCACTCCCATTTTCACTTAATACATTAAAAAATCGCAGCTTTTATTTCATTGCTAACATATTGCATTTGTGTATAAACACAATTAACTTCCCCAGGTCAAGGAATATTTGTGTATAGTTTGCTTTCAGTTTTGATTACCCAATGCAGTTCAGTGAAATGAAGACCTGCAAAGGAAAAGTAAGAGCCTAACATCTTACACACCTTAAATTTCATAACTGCATGGGATTTTTACACCCATAACACAATGCAAATTAATTACCTTTTATTACATGCAGTAATTTGGACCAAATCTTATTTTTTTTTCCTTCTGCAGATTAAATCACAAATCACAAATCTAGAAATTATACCAGCTATATACATTGTGTAAACAGATTTTTTTGAAACTGTTGTGTACATCCATACACAGCAAGGAAATTAAGCCTTAGAATTTCTGATTGAATCAGGTTGTGTTTACTGATTTTTTTTAAGCATGTCTCACTGAAATCCCATCTCCTGGCTACATCTGTCCAAGGGGAAAGATCCCCAAATAGTCAGATGTTCACCACCACCTGTCTGCCTTGGATTCCCATTCTCTCTCACCTGTCTCCACCCTGATACACATTTCTTGATTCCTTCCAACTCACTCAGTCAATTTGTACTAGTTAAACGTTTTCAAAAGCAGAGAAATTTTCTAACTCAGCTACAAAAATCTGCATGAAGTGTGGAACCAAGGAGGGAGTGAAGCCAAAGAGGAGGTGCAAGTGTCTTCACCTGTCTCAGCTGCAGCTGGTACAGGAGGCCCTTAAAGCACTAATACTGCCACTTAAAGCAGTAATATTGCAGCTAGGGTACTGAATGATTACTCAGGCCAGCTATTGGAGGCAATTATAAGCATATTTTTTATACTATAGAGTCATCAGTTTTTGAAAATGTGCTATGCTTGATAAATAGTGCTGACAATGAAGCACCTGATGGTCAGTTGGGCATGTGTGTGCTGAGGCCATTTAGTTTATCTTCTACCAAAGTATAGACAGATAAATTTCAGCTTATCCACAATGTCATGTGATGAAACTCCCTATGTTTTCTCATCTGTTTCATCTCAAGGTTACAGAACAATGCAATTCAAAGTATAGGTTCAAATGCTGCTTGAAGTAAGCAGCAGTCTTGAGTGGGTTTTAAATAACTGATTTCCTTGGGAAATACAAAGGGCAGAACTCATTTAACCAGTGACAGCCACCAATTTCGACAAGCCAGTAGTGTTGTGCTCATCACTGCAGGCTGCCTTCACAGCGAATGAAGAGAAATGGCAATGTTTAGAGTGCAATTCATCTTATCTTAATTAGACACCTATTTTCCCATGACATGAATCATGCTTTAGAAGTGCCTCCTTCTTTTGATTGATTATAGAAGTAGCTTTAGTGCAAATCACCTAGATGTAGAAGTCAGCAATACAGCTGTCTAGGATTAGGTGAGATGAATCTACTAAACTTCTGGAAGAAAAGAAGGTGGGTACTCATTTTGACTATTTTTATGCAGCATAGCTACTACATCTTATGCTGAGAAGTTCAATTTGTTTTTTTCTTAGTACTTAACCCCATTCTGGGAAAGGGCAAGAGTTTGGGAGGGGATGCAGCCAGCACAGATGACACAAGATGATCAAAGAAATATTCCTTTCTAATGATGTTCTGCTCAGTATTACAACGTCAGAGAAGTGAGGAGAGAGGGAACATTCATCATTAAGGTGGAGTATTTGTGGAAAAACTGATGTATGTCCTAAGATCCTACTTCCCAGCTTCAATGTTTGGAATTTGCTTTTCTTTAATAAACTGTCTTTATCTCAATCCATGAGTCTTTTATGGTCATGTTTTATCATCCCTCCACTGCTGCAGGGGGGGTAGTGATACAGGAGAATGTGATAGACAACTTTGTGGTCAACCAGCAGCCAGACACGGCACACAACCACTACAACTTATTTTGAAGGGTGCATACTAAAACCAGGATCAGTAACAGTTTATTCATTGTATGATTTGAAGTGACACAATATTATGACAGATTTAGACAATGCAATTTGGTTCAGTTTTTCATAGGGTTTTGTTGTGCTATTTGTTTTGTTGTTGTTGTTTGTTTATTTGTGTTTTTTGTTCGTTTTTAGTTTTTGTTTCTTTTTCTTTTTTCCTTCAATATTATCCCACATAATTATTTTGATGTCCCAAATCTGGAATGCAAATCATTACACAAATTCTGGAGTTCTTTTCTCAAGTTATCTTTTAGGTTCGTGTTGCTCAAAGTAATGACTTTGTCTAATTAAGCAAATGCAATCCTAAAAATCAATCATTCATATGGCAAAATCTCCCTTCTGTTGGAAGGTACTTTGATTAAAAAAAATTGTAACATTCTTATTTTTAAAAATTAGTAGCAATGACTACAAACCCTCAAGGTTTTCACAGTACACTTCAGAAAAGAATTTGGGATCATCAGGTCAAATAACTACACAAAAATACCAGAATCAGTGAATGTCACAAGATATCTTTCAATTAAATTTCCACATGAAATATTTGGGAGGGAATGGTAAAAGAGAAAGGGTGTGAACACAGAATCAAAGAATATCCTGAGCTGGAAGAGACTGACTAATCAAAATTCATCAAAATTCAACTTCTGCTCCTACAAAAAACAATCCCAAGAATCACACAATGTTCCATACAGTCCATCCTAGAAGGTCTGACAGAGAAGTTTTGATATGACAATATATTTATATCTTTGCTTTAAATTCCTGAAGCATTGCAACATAAAATTATCATATTTTTTTACTTGATATTTCAATTTCATTCCAATTAATAAATACAACCTTTCAGTCTTTCCATTCACTCATATGCTGTGAAAGAAGTTTCATGTCAACTGCCAAAATCTGATTAAACTTCGTTGAAATTGAAAACATTTAATTAATTAAGACCTGAATGCCATTAAAAAAAAAAAATCTACACAAATTTCTAACAGTGCACATACACACACCCACAGGCCCCCTGAAAAAGACTGTCTGAATCTGTTATTCCTACTGATATTCTATGATATCCAACCAAAAACATTAATCTAAAAACTCTTTTCAATTTCATTAATGCAAGACAGTGGATCTAAAGCTGCATAAAGTAATGTGGATGCTTTCAGACTGCTCTTGATGATCTTCATAGGATTATTTTGTGATGTACAGTTCTGATACTGAAACAACAAACCAGTGTGCCCAAAAACAAAGGCAACAAATGACAAAATCCTTTCAATATTTCAAAGTTACCCTCACACAAGAACAAGTTTTTCTGTAAATCTAAAGGTGTCTTAACTGGTTCTGTATACAACAGGTAAGTATCAGAACCATTATTGGCAAATTACTGCTGAACTCGCTTGGACTACTACATCCTGACCAGCAATACCAACAAAATGCTGTACCACGCCTTAGACATCCAAATTTAGAGTGGATCCTTCTATAGAAAATCAATATATTTGGTTTTCATTTGCAAATTTATTAATTTCAAGTATCTTCCATTTAAAGAAAAAAAGAAAAAGAAAAAGAAAAAAAGGAATTATTGAAAAGGAAAACCTCAATGTTATTAATTATTTTAATTTGGCATTTATATGAAAAGCCTGACAGATTGTGGTGTCAGCTGGTACAGTTTTATACCCAGTTAAACTTTGTTTTCAGAAAAGTAGCAATACACATATTTTGATGGAAAGTGATCCAGGGTGTGAATATAATTAAAATCCAACTCCAACCAATTTCTCTCTCAAGTCAGGAGCTGAAATGCAATCAATACTGGCACAGAAAAATCCCAGAGGAGATAGTGGCTGAAGATTAATTTTCTATCTATTCAAACCTGGCCTTCACTTATTGCATTACATTGTTACCTACCACTGACAGTCAGCAAAATAACTCACTCATTTTGCTGCAATGAATTTCAAGACCAAATTCTTACTCCCTTGCGGGGTAGATAAAATTAATTTCTCTTTTCAGTTCACATTTGTGCCATTTTAAGGATTTGTTTGCTTGTTTGTTTGTTTTTGTCTTTGTTTTTTGTTTTTTTCTTTTTGGTTTTTTTTTGGAGGGGGGGATTTTTTTGTTTGTTTGATTTGGTTTGGCTTTTTGGGGGTGAGGGGTTTGTTAATAAATCAAGCTGGGTTTTTTCACATGTCTACCACTCACCATCAGGATAAAAGGGAATTGATATAGCAGCTAAAACTCAATAAATTAGTTTAAGTTATTCTTAGTGATTATTTCTAAATGACGTTTGGCATGATCTCCAATAAACAGGAGTGTACCTTCTGCATCTTTTTATAAGCCAAATACACAGCAGAAATAATGAAACTTCTCTCTAGAGAGCTTTCTGAACATGAATTAATGTATTTACAAGAGTCAACTGGAAGATTTATGCCAAGAAGTATTACTGAAAGATGTGTCTAGAAAAGAACACATCCATTAAAACAAAATAAATAATTTCAAGAAATTGTAACATAGTCTAGCTTCCCACTTCACTGTAGCCAAATTTATCCTGATTTGTTTCTACAGCATTCAGTTACTTTCCATCATCAAAGCTGTGAGAAGATGAGTGGGTTTTCTATCTCTACTAATAAATTTTCTTTTATTGGAAAGATACCAGTTATTGTGGGTTTGAGAAGATTTTTCCATTCATATAAAAATTATTTTTGTTTTTTGCAAATGTTGAAAACTCACAACCAGAAAGCTGATACTACAGGAAAAAACAAAAACAACAACAAAAACAAAAACAAACCAAACAAACAAACAAAAAGAAAAAAAATCAGTGAAACACAAAAATCCCATCACCAAAGAGAAGCAATCTTCAGCTGTTTGCTGAAAGCAGATTTTTCTCAGGAAGAATGTAGAGGTTGCTCAAAGCATCATAACAGATTTAGCATCATGATGAAAGACTAAAATTAGATTTCATTCAATTCCTGAACTGATATCCAGCCAGAAACAATGACACCCGCCTGCTTCCATATTATGTAAAACAGACAGGAATTGGTTGCTAATATTTTCCATTGCCTCCATATCCAGGGACTGTGTTCTGCACAAAACCTCACTGTCCCTACCAACACTATTTCAGAGAATGAATGTAGAGATGGAATTATAATTGCTGTGGTTTTAGGTGCATGAAACTTTTTCCTCTGTGATTCCTTCTTGTCTTACCTTGCACAATTCCCAAAGTTTTATATTTTCATTTCTAGGTATCAGCCCAGTTTTTTATTTCTGAATATCTGTTGAAATTTCTAAATGTAAATTTTTAAACAATGAAGCTCTCTTCTTTTACTTCCCTCCCAGATCTACTCTGTACCAATGAAACTTTCACATTCAAAATAAGCACAGAATTTCTTCTATACTCAGTTCTGTACTCCTTTTTTCTTTATCTGTTTTACTTAGTTTTGCTGTTTTCCTGGGTTTTTTCCTCCCCGAGGAAAATAATCCAGTAGAACTACATAGACAGTCCCTCTGGGAATGCTTGTGGCCTCATTAAAAAGTTAGAGCTGGACCTAACAGAGAGGGAGTAAAATGGGATGTTGCTTGAAGCACACAGATCAGCAAATGCCTGCAGCAAGCAAGAGTTGGGGAAAGCTATTCTAAGGATTAAGAGCTAATTTTGAAGAGCAGCTAGAATGCACTTCTAATAGCCACAGCACTTTCACTGCAGTTTAGACAATGTCATGAGTGCATTGCCTTCAGATAATATTTTTTATTTCTTTCTCACTAGCTGTGATTTTCCAGCTGTGGGAAGACTGCCCAGTGCATTCAGATGGTTATGGGAGTACTGTGAAGAGTTTATTTTGTTTTCACTCTGTGTCAGTGGGGGACTGTGGGCTTCACTTTGTAACATGATTTATAGAGACGTCCTTCTGTCTATTCTTAAGGACAATACAATTAGAAGATTTACAAATAAAACAGGAAAACAGTTGGTTCAGAAACAAAATATTTTTCTGTTATGCAACAGGGAGGTGTTAAACATGAGAACATATACATATGCATAGGCACATGTATAAATGTAAGAAAATACATATATATTGTTTCAAATATAAGTAGGGTCTGGGTAGCTTCAGAAAGGAGGCAAATAAATACTGAATTTCCTTACTGCTAATTTTCCTTAGCTTGCATCTGTCAGTGTGTCATTCTCAAGGGCCATTATATTTAAGATAGATAAGAGTTGCTTTCAGTGCTTTTAATGTTTCCATATGCTTCTGATGCAGCAATTGGTTACTGCAAGTCAATGATAAAACAAATGGAGCTCTGGACTGAGTGTTGATATTTAAAAACAATAATTTTTCTTAAAGCAGTAATTTTGTTTCCAGTCTTCTGCCAATTGAGTAATGTCAGTATGCGCCAAATACAGTTAAAATAATTTAAAAGGTTTTTTTGCCTCTTGGCTCTTTTTAAAATGTAGCTACATTTTGTCTATGAAAATTTCTATACAGCTACTTACAGGCGTGTCCCTGTCTACTGCATGCAAGACTACATGATACTCTATGGATGGTGCAAAACCATGTGGGGAGGTTAGGCATTCATTTATCTGACCTTTATGGCTCACAGCTTCTGATGAGAACTTTTAAGTATGCACAAAATTATTATATATATTAAACAAAATAGTGTTTACTTTTTATTTGTATTCTGACCTATTCACACAATTCAATGGATCATGACTTTGGTTTCATGAATAAATGAATCATTGATGTGATTTTATATTGATCAAATGTAAAGACCTGGAAATTTGGGGATAGACTTTTTAGCAGGGTCTCTTGAGAGAAGACAAAGGGTAATGGTTTACAACTAAAAGAGGGTAGATTCAGACTAAACAGAAGGAAGAAGTATTGAGAGATGAGGGTGGTAATACACTGGGACAGGTTGCCCAGAGATGTGGTAAATGTCTCCATCTCTGGAAACATTCAAGGTCAGGTTGGTCTGGGCTCTGAGCATCTAATCTAGTTGAAGATGTCCCTGCTTATTGCATGGGCCTGGAGTAGATGAACTTTAAAACTTCCTTCCAATCAAAACTATTCTATGATCCTGTGAAAATATTGTAGCATTTCACTGAATTATATTCTAGAGAAACAGATTAAAATGTCTGGGCTGTTCCAATTTCTTCAGCTGGGAAGATTTTCAAAATAGGAATCCTGGATTTCCAAGCTTCTGGAACTCCTCTTTTGTTTATGAGGGTGCCTTAAATACCATAATTCATGTAATTATATATTTCTAAAATTTTCTTAATTTCTGACAAAAAGGAGCATTCTTAAGGTATCATTTTTCAATAAGCTAAAAAAAATCCCTTAAGATTAAAAGATAGTAATAAAAGAATTACTGGAAGTTTCTTTTTTTAATCATTACACAGTATATGTGACCTTCAATACAAATCTACACAGTCTGCTGCAGCAATATCAGTATTCAAAAAATCATTTCTGTCCTGTCCTATTTTCTCTTGAGCCACAATGACAGGTAAAATGAAATGTGTATTTAAATATTTAAGCACATAAGACTTATCTTCCTAAAGATAAATGTGACTTTCCCAGCCCGAGGTCCTCATAAACATCTCCAATCCCTGCAGTTTTTCAGGGGTGATGGAGAGCTGCCTCATAATGGCATCAGCACCCCTGGACCCATCTCATCTGGTCCCATGGACCCATGTATGTCTGACTACCCTCAGTGGTCCCTGACTCCATCCCTTCCATTCCTGAAGGTTCAGACAAGATCTCCATATCCCTCCTGGGTTATATATCCTGGTCATGAGACTGGGAATCATGACGTGTAACCCCATCTGAACATCCCACCCTAGTCCTTTTCTGTTGGATTTTTCTGGGATATTTTTTCTCTTATCTTATATTCACCTATATCTATGCACACAAACAGCAGGACCGAAATTCTGGAGCAGCTGTCTAGAAGCCTTTATTTCATCACAACCATCAGTCTCATTTTACAGAACAAAGCAAGGGAGGTGGAACAGCTTCAGTTGTTTACAACAGCAGACCAAATTCTCTATGTTACCAAGTCTTTTAATAACTTTTTAGCCAATAGCATAAAAGCTAAAAGCTGACAAGTGTTTGCTCAGACCAATTAATAAAACTACATGGACATCTTGCTTTGAACAATGCTTGTTTGTAATAGCTTGAAACAATGGATAAAGCTTCAATATTAGGCTTACATATTCATATTATCTTGCTTAACATAGTTTCCTGAATCCTATCTCTACACAGCTCACAGCCTTATTGTTTCTTGTCCTTGTATCTTCAGCATTCTTGCATTTCTCCATCCTGAGATTTGCTTTCACACAGCTTTCTGAGAGTTTTATACCTTTTCTATTTCCCACACTCTTCTATATGTGTTGATGGTCTGGGAAAACTCAGGGGTTCATGACCAAGGTGTTCACTAAGAATTATCTTCCTGCCTGTCGTTAAATTATCAGCTGTTGCACAGAACCACCAACTTCATCATTGTAACAATGTTGTAACACTGTAACGATGACTTGACTGTCTAATGATAATATCATTAGACAACAGTGGGAATACATATTTGAAGAAAAGCAGATCTCCCTTTAACTGACTGAAATGCTACTAGGAGTTCAGAAAGCCCAGTTAATTATTAAACAAAGAAACAAAAAAAGTGCTTTAAATTTCATAGTATCCTCCTTCACTGATCTTTCACATCCTATGAGAGTACTCAAATATATGCAATAAAATAAATTAAAAATATCCATTGTTGACAGAAGTTCCATAAAATACTTTCAAGACAAAATGCACTCTAGAGAATTTAGACTTCTCATACATCACCCAATTAAATTTCAAACTACGAACTGTTCTTCTCTTATTGGAATAAATTACCCTGTCTACCTTTTACTATCCCTACATCTGATTAAAGATCATATCCCTGGAGAACAAAAACTGTTAAATCATCTTAATGCTTCATTGGGAATTAGTTATAATACCAACTGAATGTGAACATTTAATTAATTTGATTTTTTTCATCTGATGCAGTTGTCTTGGCCATGCTTTACTAAACCATCTACTGATCCTGTTTCACAGCTCATTCTTTTCTACACTCATACTGGCTAGGTTTAGATTTTGTACATCCTGCAGCATACTAATTTGTTATTGCTCCTTCTTAATTTCTACCATATTCTGTGCCAATAACAGCATAAACAACAGCACAAACATGCTTTGAGAAGGAAGTTGGATTACATGACCTCCAGAAGGCCTCCTAATCTATTTTTTACCCAACTAATGGGGCTTAAAACACTATATAAATATAGTATATAAAAACTATATATAAACTATATAAATATGACATGCTAATTCATGGTCACATAAATTAAATGTAGTCTTTCATTAATTAAATGACAGCTGTATCTAGGAAGACAAAGGCTGTAGGTAACACTAAACCATGCCCTGACCTATGGACCTCTGACTTTCCCTGCAGACTAAATACTGTACCATAATTAAAGTAAAATGCCATAACTCTATGTAAGACTATTAATATGACTTTTAAAAATGCTAGTATGGCGAAATCCCAACAGTGCAATAATGTAGAAGAATATCATTCACAGGAACTAATGGAAGCTTGAGAAGGATAATCTGCCCAAATAAAGATTCATGTCAAAGAAAGCAAACAAAAAAAAAAAAAAAAAGGAAAAAAAAAAAAAAAACAAAGAAAAGGAAAGTACAACCAAAAGGGAGAAGACACAGGTCAATCTGTAGCTTTTTAAAGAATTTTTTAAAAGTCAGCAAATCAAAATACTTATGTAAAAGGTCAGCTGAATTTCGAGTTCAAAAGCTTTGAGATCTTGACAATGTGATTTCCCACTGCATTACAATTAACACACTGTTTTACACACCAGCACTAAAAAGTTGGGAATATTTCAACTCTGTTGATCAGAATAGATACAATTGCCCTCTTCGATTTGGTTTTTCCCCCACCTATTCTCCAAAAAACAAGAGGGATGGAACATGTTGAGAATGGCTATGTGGAAAGGCCAGGAAATGTGATGTGACCCTTTGCAGGTTGCACCAGCTGGTTCAGAAATGCTCCTCTGCAGTCAGCAGCAGGGCAGGAGCAGGACCTGCATTTCATCACCTATAATAACTACACACCACAGAGAGCTTCCTCTGAGTATTAAATTATTGTAAGTGGTCCTTTCTGAGACTCTTGATCTGACTTGGAATTTTTAAAGCCTGACTCCACGTTCAATCAGTCATAAGAAAACATCAGACTGAGCCATTTGTTTCGTTTTGTACAACTTGAAAGTCTCAACGTGACCGCCACATTTCAAAGCAGCCCATCAGAACACTCATACAACATTGGGATCTGTAATCAGGCAATAAACTGCTTGTTAAAAATCTCTGAATCAAATGCCATAAACGTCCTATGACAAGTTCAGCTTTTGGTGCTGCTTTTATTTACCAATCAACAATTACACTGCACTCACTGC
Source organism: Cinclus cinclus (assembly GCF_963662255.1). Lineage (NCBI taxonomy): Eukaryota > Metazoa > Chordata > Aves > Passeriformes > Cinclidae > Cinclus > Cinclus cinclus. Next base: position 12,359,675 of record NC_085049.1, read on the forward strand.
AATTGTTATCACCCATGCATTTGATATTAGTAGGAAATATCCTGAAGCAATAGATCTTCCATTAAACAGATGAATCACCAGCTTTAGGGCTGAACTCTGATCTTTGATGTGGCATAAACTCAGCCTCCATGGAGAGACTTCAAGCACTGCTCTTTTTGGCACATTTGCCTTCAAGGTAGGATTCTCCACATTAAGTACAGTCTCATCTTTTTAAGGACACTGGCAACTACAGGTATCACTCTTGCCATTATTATTTCATAACTTTGTTTCACAGGTAGGAGATAGCTTTGGGACAGTCATTTATTTCACTATCATGTATTTTTCATTTCAAGCTTGAACATATATTCATTTGGGAGAAGGGAAGATTTGCAAAAATTTGAATAAAGGAATTTAAACCTGACACCTACATTTTTAATCATATTACTAGGAAAAAAAAAAAGAGAAAAAGTAAGAACACCTGCTTCCTTTGGCAATAGATCAGTAGAATTGCAAGAGGAAGCTCAAGGGAATTCCTTTTTTTTTTCCCCCTGTGAGCTGTACTCAAACTTGCCTTTAAGACCTTGAAAAGGAAAGACCTGAATGTTTCCCAGTGATACTTGGTGAAAGGAACACATTCCCTTTTAAACAATGCAAAAAAGTCTTGATACTAGAGCAGACAACATCAATCATGGCCTCACTATCAGTTCAAATGATTTCCAAAGAATAGCATCCAAATCCCTCTGTCAGATAACACAGGATTCCTGATGTGGCAGGGAAATGAGTTCAGCAAGAACACTCAAATTTTCCTAAAAAATCTGGTGGTCAAAATACAATGAAATTACTAAAATTAGTAAGTCCTCTTGTATATAAAGAATGATGAATAAATAAAAGATAAAAACATAAAAATATGGTTTTCATGCTTACTCACTCCTTCCCATATGTGAAAGATAAAATGCTGTGTGTTGTCTTGCAACAGAATTAACTTCTATAACAGAACCTCCACTACAGAAAGAAGTGTCCATTTTGGCCATAAATATTATTTTTATTATACATTACAATGTAAAAGATACAACTCTCTGCAGTACAATTGAAATATTAATATAAGAAAATATAAAAATATGTATCTGTCTTTTAATGGCAGTTCATTTTAAAACATGAATATTAAATTATTAAAATTATTAATTATTAAAATTCAACTATTTCAACATGGGTACCAAAGTGTGTTCTATGCTATCTAGAATACAGTAAGTTATAAGAGGAACATATATGAATATGTTGTATATTTGAGAAGTACAGGAAAGAGTCTTGGATCACTTTTAGGAGCCAAAAAGTACAACTTTTTTACTTATTTCAGAAAATGAAATGAGTAAGGACGTCTATGTGAATCAAATCAAATTTTCTGTCCTCATTTCATAAAATGTTAGTTTATTATAGACTTTAAGTATTAATTCCAAGGAATACATTCCAGCACTAAAATATATAGGTTCATTTTCAAGATATGCATTTAATAAATATGAAAATATAGTTGAAAAATATGGTATTTACTACAGATTAGAAATTTGTATTCTAATGAAACTTCTCTAAGGTTATCAAAATGTTCCTTACACAGGTCCATCAGCAGTCCTACTCTGACAGTCTTTCATAATGAAAGATATAATTTATACTAGCACAAATTTATTTCCCTCTCATGGTCTACATTAGTCTAAGAGCAAACTACCCTGAAAAAATGTACCCTCTGTCTACATTAGGAAAATCAGGCTAGAATAAGGCATATGTCTGTGCAGCTAATACCCATTACAATGAGGAACCAAACAAACAAAACCTCAATAGAATCCATGTCATATCGCTAAGAATCAGAGTAGCTGGCACAGATGTAGCCCAAGTTCTCAAAAAAAAAATCAAATTCAAAATATCTCCATCAAACACCATTCAATTAATATTTCCATCTATTTGCAATTTTAGTCACTAGTCCATGTTAATATCATCATTCTCCAAGAACGTACACACTTTTTTTTAGAACAAGCAGTAAATTATATTTTCCAGTGAATTTTTCACGTCCCTAATTCTACCACATACCTTCAAGAATATGACAAACGGAAAATATGAGAACTAGGTATGTAAATATGTATAAATATTACTTAATCTGACACATGCAATGTCTTGGCCTGGTTAAGAACCTTGGTAGGTTCAGACAGAGAAGAAATTAAATCTAAAAATAGCTGCAACTTGCACACATGAAGAATAGCAATCATAAAAATAAGCTTTAAATTGATATGCTGTATGTACAACACCTACTTGTTGGCACCTTCTTTCAGGGGTGTGCAAATCACAGTTATTGTGGAGTTATCTAACTTGATTTTCCAATTACATAGACTTTGCCCATTTACTCATCATAAATGAGAATAGCAGAAAATCTTTAACTCATTTTAAAATTTTCTTCAGTATCGAAGCAGTAAAGGATAAAGAGAAGATGAAAAGAAATACAACACATAGCTGTGACTGTAATGTCAAACCATATTGGTTGTCATACAATGAAAACAGAAGGAAAAAGAGACCTAAGGGAGCTAAAGAAGTCAGCTGGTTACCCTTGGTAAGCTGCCTTATTTCAAAAGCTCTACAGCTTAGTGCTCAAGTTCATCCTAAATTATTTGAGACAAATTTCATATTGGAAACAACTACCCTTCACTGTCTATGAAATATTGAAAAGTTAGTAGCTTTAGCTCAGAAAAAAAAGTGATGCTTTGAAGTCCTCCATTAGCTAAACCCAGATGGTAAGATACTGATTTGGTTATTTGCATGCTGGCAGCCACAGTGAAAGCACAGAGACTGAACTATTCTTACATATGAGGATAAAAGGGAGCTTTCTAAAGGTTCTCTCTTATCAGAATGAGGTTTAAAAACCTTGAAAAGCCAGAGGAAATCTGTATCTCTTGGATGACATGCAAAAGTAGTCCCTGTCCCAGCTTCCTGTGCAGTGTCAGGGCCAGCCATTACAGTCTCACTTTTCAATCCAGCAACTGGCAGCTGCTGGACTTGTAGAAATCTGTAGAAATCTTTCTGTCTCGAGAAGTCTTTTTATACCTGTTACCTTTGAGACTGGATCACTGGATTCTCCCATCTGCCCTGTCTCAGCTCTTGATCCTTTTCCAAACTAACCATACTCAGGTGCCATCTCCCACCTCAAGGGCTCTACCTGACCCTACACGCAGTCCCTGAAACACTGGCATACAGAGGACACTTTTATTTTCTGGTGGCCAGCTATGAAATACATAAAATATAATACTTGTATAAATTAAATTATTCTGCCATTTTCAATGTATGTTATGTGGGGGAAAAGCCAGAAAACTCCTGAATTCTTGTGGCTGAAGGGAAACAAACAAAAAAACCAGAATTTCTCTGATCAAATCAACAGTAGGTTCAGACTTGTTTACAAGTAAACGTGGGATATTTCATTAACAGACTTCTTTTTTACTAAATTAATCATAGGTACACATATAAGCAGATTTTGCAACCTTGGCACCATAAAGCAGTAGAAAAGGCAAGACTTATGTAAGGCTATAAGCAGAGACTCAATGAACTTCCAAAGCCACTATCAATGCCTTTAAATCTCCAAGCTTCTTCTTGGGAGCATGCCTCTTAGACAGCAATTCCGGTCTCTGTTTACTCCTGCCCAACAGTCATTCTTCACTTCATATATATATATATATATATAAAGTTAAAGGGTGGAAATTACTTTGTTTTCTATAATGTTTGCTAAAATGCAGCATGATTTTTCTGAAGAATTTACATTCAAAATTAATTATCCTTTCATATTTTTAAAATTGTTTTCCATTTGATGAAGATATAATTTTTTACCCCTATTTATAAAATCATGACTAAAACTAATGCTTCACAAATTATTCCAAAATAGCAAGGCATCACTGAATTAGGAAAAATTCCTAAACCATATGGCACAGACTGCTTATTGGTTTAAAAGATTTCTTCCTTCTTTATTATAAATTAATAAAAAAGTCTTTCTTTTAAAATCATCTCTAGGCATGTTCCAGATTTTTGCTTCTAGAGGAACCCACAAACTGAGTCCTAGCTACATTCTGAATTCACACTTTCTGCAGATAGTTACTGCCCAAAGGGACCCATAATTTTACAGCCTCCATGCTAGCTCAGTAAAAGAAAATAAAAAGTGCTACTATCACTTAGTGTGTGATCAATAATTGCACAAGGAGCACAGCTCTGTTAGTCATGACTGCAAGCCAGTATGAGACTGCATGAAGGCAATGTCTAATAAATCACTTGTGCTAACTATGGACACAATTCCTGCCAGGAGATACAACTGGCTGCTCCCAATTAATGTCTAGGGATTGCAGGGAAACTGGAGACTTCCAATGATGTGTGGCTGGTTTCATGTTAGAGACATTCCTTTATTTGTATTACTTATCTCTTTCCATCAAATCATTGAAAAATCAGTTCCTTAGACTGTTGTAGCTTGTGCAGGAAACCATGGTAAGAAATTATACTAAAACATTTGGAAAAGAAGCAGGATGCAAAGAGGAGATGAGAGAAACATTAGGAAAGGAATTTGGGAAAAATGAAAATTAAGCAATTGGGCAATTCAGTGCATAGTCAAGTTGTGGATTACATGAATACAAGGAAACAGGAAAGAAAAAAAGATTTAGGAAGAATCTATTAACTAGATGTGGAATCACTGGAAATAAAATGGAGACCAAAGTAAAGAAGAGGAAATAATTGAGCAGTGAAGCAAAATTACTATAAATAATGTGGGGGTACAAAGCACAAGATGAGAGAACAGGCAAAGCAATATGAAAACTAATGGGATAGAGCAGCTTAATGTGGGACTACTCACTTGTCCAATAAAAGCACTGCAGCATTTGTCCAAATACAACAAGCTGTTGACAGCTGCAAATTAAAGTGCACAAACAGGCAGCAATATATCAAACTGAAAGGGTTCTTGGGAAAAGGACAGTGAATGAAAACCTGGGAGACCTATACTAAATTACAACTTTGACCATTATCTTCCTATGAGATATAAAAAATGGAAATGTAATACCTCCTACCTCGTTGTGAGGATAAAACTCATTAATTATCATCAAGTGCTCACGCATTACATGGAGCTCTGGCGGGGGGGATGGGGAAATAAGCAAGCAGAATATAATTGCTGTTGTAAGATAAAGAGTACAAAAGGTCCATTACTGATTGATGGACTACGGGGTTACGAATTGATTGTTTTATCTGAGAGACTCAGAAATCTAAAGGCCAGAGAATGATTGGCCTTCATGTGCTTCTTTATTTTTTAAAGCAAAAGCAAGCCCCGTCTTTAGATTCGAAAAGGCCCATCAAGACAGCAGATGAAAAATGAGAGAAGGATCTCCTGAATGTGATATGGGAACAGAAAGGAGGAAAGAAAACTGTACTGCAGCATATAAACATACACCAGAAACACAGAATTAAAGAGGACTGCTCTTCTGAAAAGGCTGTAATATTCAAAGGATGAGTGGAAACAAAGAAAAACTGGCAGGCAAGACCCTTGAGATTAACTTCTTCTAATTCTTCAGCATCCAAAAGTTAAGATCTAAAAGGATCTGTTACAGGCACCTGGTCAACACAGAGAAACACACGCCTAAAACTGATGCAGATAACCCTAGACATCTGTCTCAAAACAAACTGAACAGCTCTCTAGAGATACCCACAGTGATTAGTTTAGATCTCCAATTTTAATGAATCAATTTCTGCGACTAATTATTCTTGATTGTACTCAAAGATAAACATAATATCATTTCCTGTTACTAAATGAAGGCTCACAGCATGGAAGAGGAAAACCAAAAAGTGAGGTCTTTTAGAGATAGAAAGGAATGGATTGCAAACACAGTTTTACTAATCAGTGCTTTACAGATGATGCCATTAAAATTTCTCAATATTTCAAGAAAACAATAAGGTCTCAAGCATTTTTTTCAGGCAGGAAGAGGGAAGAATGTGGTGTTTACATACATAATTAAGATCTAGTTGAAGGTTTTCTAAAAGAATCACTATAAGATCACAGATCATTGGATCCTTATCACTTCTTGACAGTGAACATTACTATAAACTTCATTCTAAGGAATGTTCAAAAAGACATAAAAAGAAATAAAACTGAAACAGAAGTAAAACAGCATATCTGGTCTAACAAACTTTGTTTTATTTTGTGTGTGTGTGTGTGTGTGTGTGTGTGTGTGTGTGTGTGTGTGTGTTTGTGTGTGTGTGTGTGTACCTTTATCTTGAAGAGAAAAGAATGTCCTGAAGATAATTTAAAAAATAGTATTGCCTTATTGCCTTTCCTGCCTTGCCTAAGACATTTGGATTTTGGTTGCAGAAGTAGTCATCTCAAGACCTTTCCCAGTACTACTTACTACTTCAGCAGTTATTTAGTATATATATATATATATATATATATATATATATATATATATATAGTAGTTAATATATAGTAGTCATTCACATTGTTATTATCATAACAGATACATCACAGATTTTACTTCACACCACAGTCTACCATTAGTGTCTGGTATATTTATATTAAAAGTCCAATATTTAAGCTTTGTAATTCTGTTTCCAGAGAAGATTAGCACATGGTATCCAGTGAATTTAACTAGAACAGAATAATATATTTCAAATTTAAGTTACTTTTAATGAATTTTACTTAAGTCATGCAAACTTTAAAACTCAGGACAGTAGTTTTTGGTATCTGAAATGAAGTACTCATAACTCTATATAACTATATAAAATAGTTCTGCTTGACATGATCTATGTACATTCTTTAATTGCCTTACAGCAGAAGCATCAATTACAATAGTGATGCCATCCATCTCTAAAGTCTACTTGATTAAAAAGTGCAAATGAAGCATGTTGGCAATTCTGATTAATACATTTACAACATTTTCCTATGGCCTTATAAATTAAGCCTATAATGAAGACAAGCAGTTGTATTATCTCCAGTGAAGGTGAGGATAACTTGTATTGTCTCCAGAACACATTAAGATTTTTAACAGTTAATGACATATAGGAGACTTCAAACCTCATAAAATAAGAGCTTTAGTAAGCCAGGAATTGAAGTATCATAAAATTAGTCTAAATTGTTTGATTGGATCTTCAATTTTCCCAGATCTTATTATAGTTACATAAATGATCACAAAGTCATTGAAAATAATTATTCAGTAACATTTCACATCTTCTTTCTCCTCACGTAAAAAAATTATTACAAAGAATACAGAACAACATCATCTGATCCTGGAAAATAAGGCCGGAAAATGGTTCCTTCAGAGTGAACTGAATTATTTACATTTATCATTTTGATTCTCCAATCCTATAATTATGATTTTATTACGTTTCAAAAAGTGAATTATACTGCTGTCAGGATCTTCATTCTCCCAGCACATTTTCTGTCTGACCAGTAATTCAAACTGTATGAAAGGAGACGGATTTTGAGAATTAAAACATAAAATCCTGTCTGGCTCTTGAGAAAACTTTTGAAGACATTTTTAAGTTTCTTGCTTTTTTGCTTCCGCCAAATCTTTAAATGATAGTTTCATTAATATTTTCATTCCCTTAATTTTCTGAGATTACAGGCAGTGAAATTAAATGAAACTTATTACTTACATCATTCTGATCATCTTTTGCATTGTAATAGATTATATCATTATTCTGTAAGAGAAAGAAAAGTAATTCTGTTAGTTTGAAAGTAAAGAATAAATCTATATAGTAATAATCTCTACTATTGCAAGATACCTTTTGAAATAAACCACCAGTTCTTTATGTATTCTCTTTGAAACATGACAGACTCTGATCTTTGCCTGCTCTCTGCTGAATGCACAATTTCCCATGCTCATACTTAACTTCATTCATTTAAAGCTTCTCCCGTGGGAGGTTGCATAAGTCACTCAAAACACAGCCAGAAAAGTACAGATAACATTGGACAAACTCCAGAGCTCATGAAAGGCTTCCATAAGCTGTTTCAGTCACAGACATGTGACTTTCACTGTTTCACAATTAGGGGATCTATGCACCATGACATCCAGCAGGCAGTAGATACAGTGAGGCACAGGCATTGCTAAGTGGGTAAGTATTTGCTGTACACATGTTTATTGCTTTATTCACCTCCCACTGCGAAAATAAAATCTGTGAAAATACATCACAGGAAAGTCTGGCTGTTGGAGTGTACAGCAGATGCTGGCAGCTCTGTGGAAACACTGTACCATGTAATTCAAGCAAGGAATAGAAGGAGAAGATTGCTCGTTCCCATTCCAAAATCAGTCAAAAATTCTATTCAGTGTTAACTTTTATAGCATTTTGAAAATTGAGCTATGTCCTATGGAATACAGGGTTTTCCCCCCCTCCCCCCCCCCCCCCTATTTAAATATTACAGAATCACTTAAAAGCCTTGAAGGTTTAGGTTCACTTGAGTAGCTTTCCACCAAATAAATAGCTGCAATGTGCCCACAGCTTTTTTGAATAAAATCAATTTTATATGCATTTCTGTATGAAATAGAGACATGTATGAATACAGTCTTTTTAATCATCTTTACTGATTTTGAATAAAGCAAAGGAGAAGTTACATTTCTTCATATCCAGCAGTGTGCTTAAAGTAAGTGATTGCTGTTGACCTCCAAAAATTGTCTCAATTTATTTTTTCAGTTCTCTTTATGGTAATACCTTATAAATACCTGATTAAACATTGAACTAAACAAAGTGTTTTCTTTTATAAATACCAACAGGAAAGAGTGCTTTCAGTAACATTTTTTCAAGTGGATTTGTCAACGACAATTTTCACTTTCGCTAAAAAGGTATGATGTGTATTACAAAGCAATGTAGTTCATCTTTAAAAGTGATCATTTTACTCACTCAATAATAATGACACAATTTATTCTCCTCTGTGACCTTTTAGAGAGTCAAACATGAAATATATTACAGATCACCTAAATGCCATTTTGAGGTAAACGCTATTAACATTAATTCATCATTTTCCCTCAAAATTAAATTTTCCAGTTTTCCATCAAGACACTCTTCTATCCATAGGTCAGGTGGCTGTGTATCTGTATCTGGATAACAAAGCCAGACCTCAAGGCATTACAGACACAAGAGGAAATTCTTTTCATCATTAAAGACTGAAGCTAATTGCTTATTCACCTGATTGTTGCAATGAAAAGACCATATAATTCTTTTGGAAGCCATTGAGTAATTCAGACGAGTCAAAGGTTCTATTTTCTTTGGTTCCTCTTCACTCTGTAAATTGCTATGTATGAAATAACTGTTCTGTAAATAATGTGATCAGTTCTAAAGCCCCTCTGATCCTTTAGCAGGCAACATTTGAAACTGTAAAGGATGCAGCTCTGAGTGGTACTATCCAGAAATGTTAACACAATTGTTTTCATCACAACGTGATCTGTTCAGCTAAAAAAATTAAAAATAAATAAATAAAAAAACAATTATGTTTTGTTTATCATAACTCTTTATGTCAGGTTGCATTAAATCAGTTCTCTTGCGATCTCATCCCTTGAAGGTTTTCTTTAGGAAAAATGAGAGCAGGAAAAGCAATACAGACATAATTAACTGGTTATATTGTTTTAGTTTATTGCTTTTGTTTTAACAAGGTACATTTTCATAAATTACAGTTTTTCTTAGGCCCTCTCTTTATTGACTCTCATCTAGATATGAGTTTATTTCCTGAACCCCTCTCCACTGCTTTTGTTTATCCTGCTATCAAATTATTATTGTACAGGAATTTTAACAGTCATTGACAGACACAACTTGTTTATCTACTTAAACAACATGACTATTTATTTTCACAATTATATTTTCCTTGTATTTCATATTTTTATTTATTTGCTTAAATTTTTTCAAAGCTGGCATAGCTTTACCATCTATTTCTACTGGACTGAACTGAATTTTTAAAATCACCTTTTAAAATATAATTTCAGGAACATGATATATTTACAAGTTAATGAAAATGAATGCTACATGCCCAAAATACTTAGATATTTTTTGTTAGCTTGTAGTGCATTACCCTGCCTGGAGATATTACCTATATAATGCATAAACTGACACTGACATTGGACATATCTCACTACTCTTAATGTAGAAAATATGAGATACCCTGAGCTACAACACACTGAATGCTGCATGGTTCACAAATTAGATTCATGGATCACTCAGATCTTTAGAGGACAATTTGTCATAATTTAACCACTTCTAGTTGGCAAGAACAAATTGCTTTGTTGCTGGCTCTCAAGTGAGTAGTTTAGTTATTTATTAACTTCTTGACATGAAGAATTTGAATCTTCCCACTGCTGTACACTTTTGCCACCACATAATACTGCAAACTTGGTCAGCTAACCAAAGGTACATTGTAAAAATCCTATTTATTTATCTTTTTTCTTTATCCAGTAATGCTGTGAGAGACAGGGCGTAAAGACTCACTGTTATTTCTGTTAACAAATGAATGGATATGGTAAGGCAGTTCTGCAGCTGAACTTAAGAAAGAATGACTTTGGGAGAACATACGCACAAAGCAAAAATTGTAGTGTACTATATGATTTTATGGTTTTCACCATCTTTAATTCCCCTTTCAAAGCAAAAAGTTTTAGTATCTGAGAAAGAAATCGGGAAGTCATAAAAAAATTACATTAAGAAACAGGTCATAAATGTCCTATTTTTGACTCTTACTATTTTCTTTCCTTTCCTAATCTTATTTTTCTTCCATGCTTTCACTGATATTATTATCTGCTGAAGTGAGATTATTCCACTGTCTTTACATTGCTTTTCATTTCAATAGTTCTCTGTTTTCCAACTTGGGGTATAACACAACTCCAATGGGAAACAGTACATATTGGTTACTATTAATATATTCTTGAATTTCACCACATAAAATTCTGAAGTTGATGGTCTTTATAATCTCTGTGTTTAGAGAAGGGAAGCATGGGAAAACATCAGCTTTCAGAATATCTGCAGATGAAATTTGAGCTCACCCCAAGAATAACTTACACTCGTATTTTGCTTCTCTACAGAGCAAGTTTGCAGACACAGTGTATTATTCAACACGTAAATGCCTGAACTCAACTCAGGATTACATGAATGAAGCTGTAGTTGGCTTTTCATCTCAAGAAACTGTTTTTCAATCAAGTTCTTTCAAGAACAAGAAGAAAGGGTAACACTGCAATAAGACATATGTAGACGTAATTATGCATAGCAAAAATTGCAATAGCAGGTCTACGTCATTTTGCTGGTAAGAAATCTACATCCTCCTTTACGAAGTGCCAAAATGAAAGCTCCTGGTCATTGCTGCCATGCAGTGCTGTCTACAGGAACACGTCCTCTCTGAATCTTATGCTAGAACTCCAGAACTTTTCATGCAGTATGTGCTCTACCATCTAGTCTAAAGATTCTTTTTCGGAGTCTTTTTCAAAAGACATTCAATGTAGTCTATTCAGAAATGTTGCTTTCACTGAAGCTGTGCATAGAAGTTACATAAAAACTCAGATCTATCTGGGGGCTTCCTTGAGATTCTATAGCCTGAAATAGAGTAGGCCTGTGGGAAGACTGGCCTGAAATGAATTCTAGAACTTCCTGAGACTCTGTGATGAACTACAGGAAAAAATTCTTTAAAAAAAAATAAAGAAAGAAAGGGGAAGGAGAAGAATAAGGTTTTCTGCAATGTTTCATATTATAAGAAATTAACATACTGTATTAATTTTGACAGAGATCACAATTATCCTTTTTTTTTTCTAAAAGCTGCATTTCCACAACAATTGTAGGTAAAATTTTAAAGTAAAAAGCTTACAACTTTAGCCATTACAGAGGCATGAGAAAATACTTAAAAACCTCAGAAAATAAAACAGAGGAGTATAAGGTAAAGATCTCCACAGCTCAAAGATTTTCTTCCGTAAACCCCTGGAAGCAAATTTTAAATTATTGCAGCAAATTATACTGCAAATATATATATGCTGCATAATTGTAAGCACATATCTTAAAATCTGAAATTACAGCCAAATATGTTTATTTTGATTTTATTTTAAAACAGGATATTTCCCATGACTTCTAAGTATTTTACCCAAGACGTGCTAAACCACCCAAAGTAAGTCAATATAAAAATGTTGCCCTATATTGCAGATAATCTGCAAGCAATAAGGATTTTTTTAGCTTGCAGGTAAGAGGTAGAAAAAGAAATCAAAATCAGGGAGAAACCAAAATGTACAGCAAGTATAAATCTGATCAATACTCTTCAGTTAAAAAATAAGTTCTGAGAATTAAGATAGAAATTTAGAGAACATTTTAAAATCGTATTAATCCCACACATTTGGAAAAGACTTTCACAACAATGAAAAAACTGGGACACCTTTTGTTTAGCATGAAACAATAAAAATATTAAAAATACTGGTCCATTTCACTCTTTAGGCAGACCAAAGGAAATTTGTATGAATGCTAAAAAAGCATTTCATTAAGTGTTGGTAAAACATCAAATTTAATATGAAAAAAAAAAGTTCCTTGTATCCCCTTGAATGAAGAACTGTATTTAAAAAAGTTCACTCTAATAACTTTGGGATAATTAAGGTTTTAACCCATCCTAACAAATTCTATGACAAATAATCCACACAGTTTTAGTTTAATCCTTTATACAGTCTGACATGCAGTTTAAGGCACAATCAGACTCCTCAGAAAAGAAAGCTAAATGTGGCCTACCACACATAAAGAATTACATCTATTTTTAAAGAGGATAATGTTAGCGAATAAAAGCCTGAAAACAGAGGAAAAAAAGAAAGTATGTCAATTACTACTATCTTTTTTTGTTACAGCTTTGTGATTTCACATAAGTGAAATGACACATATAAAATAAGGGGCTTAGCAGCTAATAACTTCTTTTTTTTTCCCTTCACTGCCCATGTGCAAAAGTACTGAATTTTCACTTGTCCTTAAAGTAAATAAAATTTCAGGCAATATAGTAAACCAGTTGCAATTATAATTGCAGTGTATGAATGCAATTACAGTGCCTAAACATGGGCTGTAAGAAATTGGCTAGAACATGAATTTAAAATATGAAAACTGGACATAGAACCAAGATATTTTAAAAATAAAATTATTAAAATAAATAATAATAAAAAAAGAGTGGGGTAATATTCAATCAACAAATATGTCACTATATTACCCAAAATATGGACAAATGAGTCACTTGGGTTAGACATTTTTTCCCCCCCGAACATAATTCGATAAAATAACTGCTTTGTCAGAATATTAAGTTTCATACACTAATTAAAACCTTCCAGGTCTGCACTATAATTTATGATAAGCCTTTTTCATCAGATTTGTGTAAAGGGCTTTTCTCAAGATTCCACTGAGACTAATAATTGAATTGAAAAATGAAGGTGAAGCTTACGGGAAATAACATAAAGGAACATTAAAGGTGCTGCACATTCTTTATCATAGAACATTCTTCCTTTTAAATGGTGAGAAAGATCAACATTTCCACAATTCATTTACTGGTAATCCCTTCACTGAAGTTATCAATATGGAAACCAAAATTTACTGCCAGTTTTTATGAGGGGGTAACTGGACAATTCATAGATGCATCAGAGTGATAAATGAGTTATTTATCAACCATCTGCATGCTCAACAGCAGGACTAAAACACACAAGCCTCATTTAAAAAGATGTTAGGTAAGTGCAATGAACACATACAGAATCCAGATAAAAATACACTGTAGGAAACATAAGCTTTCAAGCCTTGACATTCCCTGAGGAATTTTGATGTGAGATTAGATCCACACATTGCAGTGCTGACAGTGGTCAGATTTTAGGCGTCAGAGTCAAAAACAGAGATCTTGAAAGAGCTCATTGAAGTCTAAACTTGGAAGAAGCTAAAATTTTGGAAACACCACGAATATTGTCTAGGTATCCGACATGCCCCATACCCCAGGCTGGGCTCTGCCAACCCACCAGTGCTGTGGCAGGGCAGGGACACACAGGGACTCTGTGAGCAAAGGTGGTGCTGCCACCCATCCACTCCTTGGTCCTCTCCATGGCCTGACCTTCACAGTGACACGTTTCCTTGTGTCCTTCCGCTCTCTGTCACAATATCCAATTACGTGCTGAATTTAACCAAGCTTGATTTAATTTGTCTTGTGCAAATTATGATTAGTAAAGCTGAGTAAGGAGTTTTTTATATCACATTCCAATCTCAGGAGGAAACCCTGCTATTTTTCACAGGACACAGTAAGTAGGTGTTGTTTTGGTGGGTTTTTTTTTTTCCTTTTGCCTCAGTGCCCGTATTATGCTACATTGTACATTTGCTTAGAAAAAGGGAAGTAGTGAAGACTATTAAGGTTACCTGCATAATCTCAAAAAGAAGGATGAAAAACATTAGAAAGAGTACTTATGTCTTCAGATCTCTCGAATTCATCACAGAAATTGTAAATAATAGGCAAAACTTCTCCATGTCAAAAACATTCCACAATTTTGAGGTATTTTTCACTGTAAGAATAACTGTTAGAAACTACCAGTGGACAACTTAAGCTGCCAGGACAATATTTGGCTCCTTGAAAAAAGTTAAGAATGCATTTCAAGTACTAATTGCACTTTGCAGAATTAAATGTCAAAAGTTGAATGTGTGAGGTTAAATGTAATAGAGCCAAAAAGCTGATGAGAAATACAAGTCAGACAAACACGCATCCAAATCAAAATCTACAGAGCTGCCTGTTCTTCTGAAAGAATGGAACATACTCAGTGCATGAGTAACTTCTGCATAAAGACATCCTCTGGCTCAATGGCCTGCAGTTAAATACCATGCAGATAGTTGTTGATTTAACAATGGAACTCTGGCAATTTGCCTACTGGTAGGGATAGCCTATTTTTTTTTATTATTTATTTACAAATTGTTTTTAATTTGGAGGACTTTTTAAAATTTACTTTAATTTTTTAGTGCAACTGGTAAACTAAGCAAATTAAATGTGGCAAAAAATTAAGCATTTTTTTTTTTTTTACCTTGTTAAGCATCAAAGGCCAAATATTTCATGCAGGAATGAAAAAATAGAGGCTGGAAATTTAAAGTTGTAAAACCACATTGATATTATTCTCTGGTATAGTTGCCTGCATCACAGACTGACTGTCATTTTAGTTTGTTAAGCTGAAAAATTATCCTCAATAATGATATATTGATCCACAGTAAAACCTAGGATTTTATGTACTTGCATGTGTGACAAATGACCAGGAAAGAAGATCATAAAGGGACTCTTCTGGAGTCACCAAATTAAAAATAACCAGCTACATATGGAAAGAGACAGGAATAACCATCATCCTTATTCTTCCTCCAGTCCTCTAAGCTAAAATCAAGGAAGACAAAGATAACCCTGGAAACAAACAAACAAAAAAAAAAAATTACATCCTTTTTAATTTTGGTAAATAAATTCTTCCAAAAGGTCCAGGAAACTGCTAATTTTCTCACCACAATAATTTCCTCAAAGTATAAGCATCTTCTTTTCATAAGGCAAAATGCAAGTGGTTACAAAGCAGATTTCCAGGTGGGAAAATGAAATTAATTTGTTAGCAGTTAATTAACCTCTATATCACACAATCTGATCAGTTTAATTAAAGCTGCAAAGTATGTTTATTATCATTTATTCAGAATTACTGTCTTTATTTGATGAAAGAATGTAAAAAATAAATTAATTTTTAGAAATTTTTCTAAACTGATTGCATATTATCGACATTCTAAATGGTGAAACCAGTAGAGTACAGGAGCTTAGTTAAACAATTTGGGCATAAGTTTCCTTTGGATTCCCAAGAAATTGGCATTCTGAATTCATACTTATGTAGGTCTGGGATGTAGTAGACCCCTTGCACTATCATGACTCAATATAGAAAATATGCCAGTCCTCCAACTCCAACAAATCTTTGAAAGCCTCTCTGAGAAAATTATTATTCCCTGCAAAGCAAAAGGCAAAAATGTGTCCCCCAAAATTTGTGCATTCGTTACATTTCTTTTGTGTTCTATCCATTACAACCAACAAAGAAGACCATGTTTGGCAATGCTGCAATCAGTTGTTACAAAAAGGAAATAAAAATTAGGGATCTGACACTACAGTGGAGTAAAAACTCAAGATGGTAGCTTCTAGGTGATCCGTAAGAGTGGCTGAAGTATGTATACTTCAAGGCTTATCTTCACAAAAGAAAAAAACAAAACAAAACAAAACAAAAAAACCAACCAAACAAACAAAAAAGAGAAAAAACACAAAAAACAAACAAACAAAAACAACAACAAAAAAGGTGCATCACAAGAAATATATCAGTCACTGCAATTAAATTCTAAGCAATAGCACCCAAATAACATTAATGTCTTTTAAGCATCTCACTGGAATAGAAAAATGTCAACATTCTGCATAACTTTCCTTTAACTACAAGAGCAGAGAGTCTTATAGAGCTTTTTATTTACTCTTTTATCTACATGAAAAAACTAAAATATAAAAATATTTTAGGATATTTCTGTGGGGTATTACAATACCATGTAACACAGGAAAAATGAAATTTCATGTATAAATCATGAAAGTATGATCCTAAATTTGGATCACATTTTACAATGCTGACACTGACCTGTAAGTTTAGTTCTCTCTAATATTTTTTAAAGCACTGATTTTTTTTTGCACCTGAGTCAACTCTTCCCTGAGTTTATTCAATCATTAAAATGTGTCCTTAAACCCCAGAGAGTTGCAACATACAAAAAAAAAAAAAAAAAAACCTCCCCACAACAATTGCTATAACTCATCTTACACAATTTGCATGAAAATTAGGAAAAAACCCAACCAATCTCTCAATTTCCTCCTAAATGTGAAAAGTACCTTCACAAATGTAATAAAATTCAAACATGTCAGGCCATGTTTCTTTTCAGATTGCTTTGGCTTACCCATGTAACAAATGTCTGGTATATTGACTGTTAATTGTTTTAAAGGGCCTCTTATAAAGACAAATCTTTCTTAAGACTTTAATCTAAGTTCTTTTTCCTCTATCTCTGATGCCTTAGAAAGAAAGCAACTCCAGATAGCAGCTACCAGGCTCTAAGAATTATCCCAAGATCACCTAATTAATAAAGAACAGAAGGAATCATAATTTAATTATTCAGCCTTGGCAGCTGCTTTGTGCTTGTCTTGCACTGAATCACTGCAATAAAGCAAAGCTTCAGAAGTACACCTTATTTCAGAAGTAACTCAGTAACATGAGACGAGCCAGCAGCTGGAAAATATTCCTTTTACTATTTAGTATGAAATGATGAAGACTTTTCAAGTTAATCACTACAAGCAAAAAGTCAATTTAAAAATAATTAGAGCAAAATTACTTCTTAATTATTGATGTTACACTGGTGTGCTGGAAGTTATGCACAAGAGAAATAAGATTTAAGAGTTCTATCAACATCTTGCTATTATGTTTCTCATTCTCCATTTTAACAAGTGCAATAAATGAAAAGGGGTTTGTGTTTCCTTACATGGAACACAACAGGTTTTGTTCTGGGATGGAGAAACTGCACATAATTCAAAAAAATATATTTTAAGTTTTATATAGATGAATCTTATTCTAAGCAGAAACTTATTGAAGTTTGCAGCATTTTAGCATTCCCACCAGAATCTATGGCAAGACATTTATGTTTGAGCCCTTACACTGTATTATTAATTTTCAATTCTTGTACAAATCAGCACTTTTGAAATTCATCTCTTTTTTGAAATTCAGGATGGACAGACAGATATATCACAAAAGTATGAAGATGTTAAGAAAGAGACAATGTGAGAAATTTTGAACAAGCAAAATAGCTCTCTCTTGTTAAAAAAAAAATAATAAAATCACCCTTTCCTGTTGGATACCCTCCCTAAACTCTGCCCTAATTCCTTCCCTCCTCCAAGTTTGTAAATACCCCTGCCATGCCCTGACACCTGCTTCTTGCCATTGCCTCCGTGCATGGAACTAGCTTCCCTGTACCTTCTTTCCTGGTTCATTCAGTACAAACTGATCAGCTTGCTGTTTGTTGTTTTCTATTGTTAAAGTTTTTTATTTCCCAAACAATTGGGTCAGATTTCCTTTCTGTATAAAATTGCTGAGTTCAGTGAAGTCACTGACCCTAATAGCTGGGCTAGGATCAGCCAGAGGCTTCAGAGGACCTTACTAAACCAATGTATTTCTCCTTCCAATTTTTCAAGGTTAATTTATCTGTAACTGCTATTGTATCTATTGCTATAAATAAAACTTATTTTCTCTTGAACAATATTTCCTCTTGGTGCTTATTCTTGACGCAGGATGTTCACTGATGTGTAACCAGTAACCACAGGACCTTTTAGGATAGAGCATGCTTTATTCTTCACAGAGTATGATGTTTGTGTTTCAAAATAAAACACAGATCCATCCTGAGTACACACTGCTTTCATCCACGTTGTGCTTGTTACAGCTGCCCCCAAGACACCTAAGCAATGTCCAGACACATTCTGGCACAGCATGCACCAGGAACCAGTCTCAACTCAGCTGGCTGGTCTCAAGGAGAGAATACTCTGGCTTGCTGCATGCCTCCAGCATCATCTCTGCAGGTTTTACATGCTCACATAATCTTACATGCCCTGATGTAATTCATGGAGACCCAAAACGTTGCAGATTGAGAGAGACTGGAACTATTTGGAATTAAATCGCCCATTTGGCGTGATCCCTGTAATAAGGAAAATACAGCAACAGTCAGCAGAAGAAATGGCAGCTATCACTTGGGATTAATGAATGTATTGATGACATGATTTTGAAAAAAACCCCAGTCTTAACCCACCTTTTGGGTTTCTCTGCTGGTATCTCTTGTCAAAATTGAAAAGAAACTAAACTGTCCTTTTTTGCAGCAACACAGCTTTAACAGATATATTTTTTAAATATACTGGTAAAATAAAAGGGAAATGTTTTATCTGAAATATGAGGAAGTGATATGGGAAGACTTTAAGAGCATTTTAGAGCGAGTCTAGAGGTCATTTCTACTATGATACCCATAGCAAATTAGATGAAATTAAACTTGCCTATATGGGGAATAGTCGCTGTGGTAGAAAACTTTCGCTGGAAGTTTTCTTTATACTTTTACATAGGAGAAAACCTCACAGATAAAGCACAAGTAGTTTCATGAGGTGAAAACACCAGAATTTTGTGCAAGCACAGAAAAATATCAACTGAGACAACCTTCTTAGTTTTACTGTACTCCTGGGTAACTCTTAAGAAATGCAAAACCAATGCTACCCTCCTGAGAAGTGGTAATGCCCAAAGGAATTAGACAATCCTACCTGAATTAATAATTCATCAGGGATTATTCACCCATTTTTAAAAGCAAGGATCTGGTCTGGTCATTTTTGTATTTATTCTCACATTTCCAAGAAAGTTACAATTCCCAGTATTTCAGTGCAATATAATTTGTGACTAATGAATGGAAAAATTAAAACAGAATGATAGTGTGTTCTATGAACTCACGAATCACAGTCATAGAGCTGGCCCAGGCTTCTCAAGACTTGCTAAATCCTAATATCCCTAAATGAGACCTAGAGTTGTTTGTGTATTTATTTAGAGTTCTTATGTGATCATAGCAAGAATTAACTGGGGGGCGAAAAAAAAAAAAAGCAAATGCTTAACAGCTAAATTTCTGCCTATTATCAGGTAGAATTTTTAAACAGTTCTTTGCATGAGGTTAGCATGTGTTAGGATATTTATAATTTTGAAGTATTTCTCTGCTTTGTGTTGCTTTGTGGCCAAGTCTACAGAAATATCTGACACTACTTCAATCACACATCATCATTTGCAGGACATAAAAGACACTTTCACCTTTAGTTTAAATTCTAATGAGAATTACAGTGTTCTCAGGAGATGGAAAGCTAAGAATTCCCAAATCCCTTGAGCAAAATGCAGTTCTTAGTAAGATAGTATTGCACTCCCAGAGCATTTGAAAGTCCATGTAAAATGAAACACCTATTAAAATTTCTGCAGTATTGCAACTACAAAAGAGTACTGACATCCACATTTTCTGTTCACATCTACTGCACAAGCCTCTTTGCTAAGAAGCTACTTCTTGGAAGTGTAGAGATCTACAAACTTTGAAATATGGAAACTTTCTAGTTCCCCTGTTAGGTTCTTTTCTAAAGGTAATGAGCTTTGACAAAGATAAGCTGAATTTTTCTCTAGTATTTTACAGGAATCCTGGAAGAAAACAAGAAGGTAAAACATCTGGCCTGACACCTCTGGTTTTGTCATTTGAAAAAAACTAGAAGTAAATGGAGTTAAGAAATCCACAAATATCTCTACATCCAAAAATCCAACTCATTCAGCTCAGACTTTCAGAAAAGTTCTAATTTAAATATCAAATAACACATGCAGAATTCCATATGTATATATTCACAGGATTTGCTCTTTCTGGCAGGAAACATTTAAAAAATATTTGGGTCCAATTTCCTTTACAAAAACCTCTAAGATTTGCTTTTATGAATGACATTGCTTCTCTGAAGTAAAAACCAAACCTTTGTAATATTTTCTGAATTTCTCAAACTTAGAAGTCTGCCTCCATTATGAAAAGCCATATTTGAATATTATGCCAATGATTAATTTCCTGTGCATATTCAATCAGGTTCCTTTAGTTTTAATTAGGAAAAAAAAACAAAAAACAAAAAACAAAAAAACACCTCTTTCTTCCAATTCATAAATATTTCCAGCAAAGTTAAGTTGGTTAAGTCTCCTTTTTCCAAAACATGGGCACATTTTCTAAATACAGTGTAAAAAGTGTCAGAATAATATGTGACAACCAACAGGAAAAGGAGTTTTCCTAGGAAGGTGAGGAAACCAGTCAGATCCTAGTTATACTGGCATTGATAAATCACAGAAAATAAAAAGATATTGCCAGTTTTGAAATGAAAATATTTGAGAAAAAAGCTTGCAGGCAAAATAGCACCCTTGAAGTCCATTTCTAATTGATTTTACTGATTCACCAAAGGTAGTAAAGCAGTGCTATGAATTACTTATCCCAGACTGACATGAGAAATTGAATTTGAGGGTGAAAGGTAACATCAAAAAACCAGTTCACTTCATCAGTGCCACAAATTCAATAAACTCTTAGAAAACGTGCACAATAGCAGCCTGCAAAAGTTTTTCTTAGCATATTGTACTCCTCAGTTTTAAACCAAAGAACCTACAGGGTGTTAATATATTGAGTACAATAGTATATCTTGCTTTTAATAAGGTGTTTGTTCTGAAAGCACATTAAAGCCTCATTCAAAATGAAGGTGGTAATGCGTACATGTGGCATCTTAATAATAGAAATCACACCTTTCTTTCTTTTCTTCTTACCTAGATCCTTCCCTCCACCTCTTTCAGAAGCTGCACATTTTTTAAATGAGTTGTCTGGTCAATAAGTAAAAAGTGTATTAGATGTCTTTAACATATCTGATTTTTCAGATAAAATGGAATGCTTGAAAGCCCTCAACAATGATTGAAGGTGTTTCTTTGCTTTACTCTAAAAGCTTTTTTGGCAAGTTTCCAACCAGTGAAGCACTTCACTGCACAGATGAGATCCTTGCAATGATTTATATTATAAAGTAACACTCCTTGACTGCAGGTAAACGTATTAAGAGATGGTAAATAACCAGTATCTAAAGACCAAAAGCTATCTCCTCTATAGCTGCAGATTTAAAATCCCTGTGTATATATATAATTTTAATTCTGATTGTACTGCTACCACTGTCTTCCTCATCAACTTTCTAATAGGTTTAAAATTCCTAAAATGTGAAAAAGAAAAAAAAAACTATCACATCAAGGATTACCAGTATGATTAATCACTAACCATCATTGGTGTAATTCTCCTACAAGATCACATCAGATATATAATAGAACAAAAGCAATGGAAGAAAGCATGTCTTATGGCAGCCCATATTTTAGAGGAAAAAGAATGATTTCTGGACTGAAAGGCTCACCTGAGAGACTCTAGGAAGTTATAAAACTCCAGGCAAGGTAGCAAGCAACAGTACTCTTAAAAACATTTCTAACGACTTGGATTTTTTTGCTTTAATTGCCTTTAAGATGTTTTTCTTTCATCTAACTAATGCCTGCTAGATATTTGTAAACCAGAAGGCACACTGAGACTTTCTGAAATAGAATCCCCAGGTATTAGGGGGCAGGATGTTGGGGACAGACAGGTAAACAGAGGGATCTTGTTCCCGGGAGGGAATGCCAGAAAAATTCTGCACTAATCTGGTGAGGCTTATGCCACATCTCCAAAGAGGCTTCAGCATGGGCATGTTCACAGTGGATTTCTACACTTAGATTAAACTCTCCTTGCTAATGATAGAGATCCGGGGAGATGAAGTCAGTGTTTTCTAGAGGTTGGAACTATTGCGTTTCCTGTCTCACTTTGACAAACATCATAGAGAACTGTAAAAATGCTTGTTCCTGCAATATTCATGGTGAACTTCCATGACTTAAAATGTATAAGTGATTCGATAAACATCAAATGAACATCAGAACAACCCTTAAACATACCCATTTATTTCAGTAAATATGATTTACCCTTATTTCCTCTTTGCCCCACCTTCTTACTACTCCAAGTGCACATACACAGAACTTCATTCCCTGGGTAGAAAGATGTCCAAGTGCAATCACTGGCAGAAAAATGGTATTTCATTCCTTTCTGTGAGATAGGGGACATTTAATTTAAATTATACACAATACAGGTCACAGAAGAGGTGGCACACAGCCCTTCAGAGAATAAAATATTATCCTCCCTAGAACCTTGCCCATCTGTCAATTTAAATCTGTCAATTTAAATTGATCATCCTGATTTTTTTTTTCAAGTCACAGAGGCGTTAGAAATATGAGGCATTATCCAAAATGAATCAAAACTGATGGAAGATTTATTTCACTGAGCTTTGAACAAAGCACTGTGTGAAGATACAGACGGCTTTGGCATTTTGCCTGTGTTTAGTGTTATTGTAACTTCCACAAAATTATAAAATATATATGACTTACCAGGAAAGGATCCCACATCTACTTTGCACCTGTGAGGACCAGTTCCCTGTACTGCAGGTCTGGTGCCAAATCTCAGCTGCATCATTTCTCACAGATGCTCTTGGCACAAAAAAAAATTATCAGAAGTACAAGCCATCTCTCTGAAGAGATGAGAGAAAAAGGATTCTAGTTTGTTTTCTTCATAGATTTTTCCTTCTTTCAAGAGATAAAATATGTTTAGTAAACCGCTTCTTTATAATGAAACCATGCCAAAGCTGAGTTTCAAGATTGCTTTGTTTTCCAGCTCAGGCTTTTAAGATACAGTGTTTTAGCATTGCTGTAACATCCACAGTAAATTACAGACAGTCCTGGAAATCTTCAAACTGCAAGATACAACAGAGACACCTACTACTGCTCTGCTCTTGCAGGTCACTGCTTGGATCAACTCTGGTGATAGGAAACTTGTTTTATCTTAGTTATCCTTTTCATCTTCTGTTTCTTTGCTGAGCAACTTTTCACTACAGTTTTATGCAGCCAAAATTTCTACTAGAAAAAAAGATAAACAGACCATATTCCAAAGTAATATTCCCATGACCTTTTGTCATTGGTACATGAACACCAGCCTACATATTATCATTGGATAAAATGCTGTCTCAAAATTACCAAGACATAGAAAAACACCATTTACGCAGAAGAATACAAAACAACTCTACTGGTTAAAAGATAAAGCATATTGAAAGAATTTTTCATGTGACATTTTTATATGATAGTAATTCTTAAAAGTCTAAGTTTCAGTCTCCGTATAAATCAGTGAATGCTAATAGGCCATCCATACAGACTCCCCTTTTAAAATACCAATGAGATATCCCTTATGTTTATACATGTGTAAGTACAATTAATAGAGCAACCCAACTGGAAACAAAATTGCTTTAGTTAACCAACCATTGCAAGGCAATCAAGTGTGGTATCAAATGTAATTGTAGAAGATTCATTTGGGGAATAACAGCAATTACTTCACACAGAATTCTCCCTTCCTTCTTTCTGTATGCATACATTTTTTTCATGAGTCTCTATGCCAGAAAAATAATTGGACGATCACAAGTGTCAAAACCGTCCCCCTTTCAATCTGTAGCATACAAGAAATTTCAAACTGACAAGGCTGTTTCATTTAGATATATTGGTTTGTACCTCTGAGTTTTAACTGCATTAATCTAAAATATTCAAGCAGGCTTAATTCCTCCAGCTGTACAGGCAGCTGGGGAATTGGGCAGTATCAATGGAGAAGAAAACAGAGAATGGGAATTATTTGCCTGAAGCTAAGGACTTTTGATTTGCCTTCATAAACTTCACATATATTCTCTTAGGACCTAATAGTTTTCTAACAGGTAAGTATTATTTTTGGGCCATACAAGTAAACTGCATTTCAACGATTTTAGCCAACTCCGTGCTTCATCAGGAAATAACGCATGGCAATCCAATATTTCTTTTTTTCCCCCTTTTTTACTTAGAAGACATTTAGCATTCTTAATTATTATTCTTAATTAATATTGCTTTGAAAAACTTTGAACCTTTAGTAAATTAATTAGTAATTTCCAAAGTTATTAACCCAAAAATAAAATCTTCAATACTTGCACGTTTCTTTTGCTGTGAACGGTGGAAAATCCACTCATATTTAGAATAAGGTGTTAGAACAGGCACCCTGGTGGTCTTTTGACTGACACATCCCTTGTAACTCTGTACAGACCTTGGTCTCACAACCAGCCTTCTTTGCTCTTTCTTTTTTGCACATGTTCCACTCATGTCAGCCCATATACACTTCCCCAGAAGGAATGCTTGTGATATTTTCTCCTTAAAACTCCATAGGCTATTATTCAGCTGCAATCTGACTGTCAAGGACATCAGTGATCACAAGCTCATTAGAAGCAGAAATAGCTCGTCCCATGAGTTCCATTCTACAGTGACTCATGTGCAATGCTGCTGGAAGGGCTTTCATCACCCAAAACCAAATCCTGGATGAGAAATTAACCTCATGCAGCATGACACAGACCATTCGTAATGCTATCAGAAGTACTTTAAGAACCTTTAACTGCAGAAAGTTTTATGGTCTATCTTCTATTTTCCATCACAGACGTTAGGAGAATGAGTCTTCCAGTGAAAATTAAGTTTATCAGAAAGATCTGTGTGCAAACTAATTTGAGAAGGCATTTTCTAAAAAGTAGGCCAGAAGAGAAGAAAGATTACTTCTGGCAAAAATGGAACAAATTAAATTATAACAGGCTTAATACATTTATTTAAAATTTAATTGCATAACCTAATGTCAAGGATATTATATGGTGCACGCTGTTGGGATCCAAATTCAAAACAGTGAAGTACAATCTCAGTTTGCAGTTACTTTATTTTAAATCCAACTGCAATTTTTTTTCAATACTGACCATATTCTTTGCCTGAAGCACAACATTAATAGAAAATCAAACATTTGAATAATTTTGAGATATCTCCTTGGCAAAGAACTCAGATAAAACCTGAAACCTCTTTGGTACGACTGACTTCTACTGTGAAAAAAAAAAAAAAAGGTAAAAAGGAAAAAAACAAAAGCTGAGGCAGTGTTGACATGATGCCAGAATATAGTGGAGAAGCAAAATTATTAGAATGAGATTCTGACTGTATTCACACAGCTCTGCACTGAGCCATCAAGCCTGAAGGTTTTGTTTTCTAGTCACAGGAGAGACAGACTAGCAGAAAAGGTCGCTGCAGCATTCTGTTATAGCATCTCCATGGAATATGCATTCCGTGTTTCACCATGTCTGGAAGCTGTTCCTGGGCACAGAGCACACTTAAAAACACTCAGGCTGTGTCCAGACTCACTGGACTCCTGGAGTCAGTCGCTCGTAACTGAATTACACAGCCTGACCTTAGGAGCTTTTTTGTCTGTTTTCAGATCTCCAAGTACCTGAATAAAACTGTCTCAGAATGAACATTTCTGCAGGTTTTCACTTGGTTAGAACTAATTTTCTTAATTGTAGCTAGCATGGGATATATTTTGGATTTGTTCTGGAAACAGTAATGATAATTCTGGTGTGGTGTTTTTTATTGCTGAGCAGTGCTTTTGCACAGCTGAGGCTTTTTGTGCTCTTCACTCTCCCCAGCAGTGAGGAGGCTGGGGTACACAGCAGAGCCCAGCTTACCCAAGGGATATTCCAGACCATACAGCACCGTGCTTAGTGTATAACACTGGAGGAAGAAGAAGGAAAGGGGTGGCCTTTTGGAGCGATGGTGTTTGTCTTCACGAGACATCACAAAGGGCAAAGGAGCCCTGCTTTCCTGTGCATGGATGTACACCTGCCCACCCATGGGAAGTGGTGAAGGAATTCCTTTTTTTAGTTCTGCTTCTGCATACAACTTTTGCTTTACTTATAAAACTGCCTTGGTATCAACCCATGAGTTTTCTCATTTTGACTCTTGCAATTGTGTCCCCCACCCTGATTTAGTGGGAGTGAGCAGGTGCCTGTGCAGTGCTTGCTTGTCAGCTGGGGTTAAACCACAACAACATTCTTAGAAAACCACTGTGCATTTAACTGTGTGCCACTGTGATTCTTGTGCATGTGCAAACACAGTCTAGGTTTGTAGCAGCACTATGTAAAAAGTACCATGTGTCTTTATTTCTGAAGGAACATGGAATAAAGGCATAATAAATAACTTTGACACTCAGCCTGGAATTATAACCTAAAATTAAGAGGTTTATAATCATGTAGCACAATATTAATTTGGCCAGATTGGTAATAACAAATCAATATTGTACATTTTAAAATTATGTCACTTATTTTTCAGTAAAGCCTCAAACAACTAAAGATAATTTAAAGTTTGACCAGGTTGGGGCCTCTTTCAGCAGTACTAGAATACTGAATAAAGAAATGCAGTTATTAAAATATGGAATGGCATTCTGAAAAATAGTCTATGACTCCCAAGTCATGCAGATAAACCAAATCCTTGTGTATTTTTTCTTGTTTGGTTGTTTTTGGTTTTTTTTTTTTGTTTGTGGGGTTTTTGTTATTTGGTTTTTGGTTTTTTTTTCCATTTACACAAGAAAAAGACAACTTGTAAAAATCTTTTCGATGATTCTATTTCAGTGCTTGGAATAATCACACTTTTAACTGATAGCAACCATCACTCAAATGTCTTCTCTGTAATAATTCCTTTGTCAAAACAAACAGATGTCGTGTGTTCAACTCAGAGCTACATCCATGGGTCTGTGAAGCTCCCTATGAGCTTCAGAAAGGAAAAGTTCACTTTATTCTCTAGACATCCTGACTGAGACTCTGTTTACGGAATTAAATGAACTGTCTATTCATAGTCAGTAACCTCTTCTGTAGTAGATACACAAACAACATATTTGTAAGAATACAGTTAACATTTCAAAGAGGAAAAATCCAAGGTAGCTAAAAGGAGAAAAACCAAAGCTTACCCCAAACTCATCCCTCCACTGATGCGATGCTTGGTACTTCTCTGCTTCCTTAGCAAGGCGCTGAAGAACAAAGAGAGAGGACATAAATTTTAGTCTTTACTGATTCTTCACATAGAAAAATCTTTCTCTTTTATTTTTTTCATATATATGTTTTCTCTTTATAAATGTTAGATATGTAAGTTTTTTTGCATTAACTTGAAAATCATGTGTATTTAAATGAAGGTGAACTATCTCATCTAAAAAGTGCTATTTTCTGTATTATTTTCCAATTAAGTACTGTAATTAATTAGAAAACTTAACCCTCACTCCAATACAATTTAAGTAGTTCCAGTTAAGTTCAAAACCCATGAACATCCTACTGAAAGCACTTTCTCTTACACACACTACCTTGTCTTATCTGCATTAATTTGATCTACATCTAATGACAAGTAGATTTTAAAATATTAAAACACGGTGTTATGTACATTTATTTCTCTATTACAACATTTAGTTTCAATTAGAGAAACTACTGACATCCCTGCGATTATTGAGGCATAAATTCAGTAATTTGGAACTAGCTGGAGTCTGATCTCATGGATTGAATTAGCAGCTGGAAAGTAGCGGGCATGCTCTTAGAGGGCATTTTATTCATATTTAATACTTTGAATCAAATCCAGTCTTTTCACTTAGCCCCACAGGAAGAAAAGCACAACGTATGGGAATTTGTTCTTTCAAACGAATCTCTTGTACAGATCCATCCATTAGATTGGATGAGGTGTTCCTCCTCATACAAAATTTGAAGTCTCAAAAAAAAAAAGCTGTTTGGACACAATTCTTAGAGGTTTACTACAATTTTGCATATAGAAGTTGACAAGGTAATGCATGTTCTCCAGCTAAGCTGCACATGGATCCCCCATCCCATTGGTCCACCTATCCCTAATGCAAGCCAGCTCACTCTGAAGAAGCAGCTACCTGATGTGAATGTAGTTCATGTGGACTCAGCCATGGCCTAATAGCTGAGTGACTTTTAGAACACAGGGGGTTTTTTTTACAGTCAAATAAAAATTTTAGCAAATGTCTTTAGAGAGTCATGGTCCCTTTCTAGCAGACACAGCCTGACAGTCCACCAGATAAATAGGGATGAAAATTCTTACTGTGTAACAATTAGTCTGATGACCCTTTTATTATTCAGATCAATCTCTACCCAAAATGAACTGGTGCCCAAGTTACACTTTCAACTGAGTCACCTTGTCAGTTATTGTTAACAGCAAAAGGAATATGACTAGAAAGGCCATGAAGGCTGGAGTTCCAGACATGGCTCTGACCTCAGACCTGTTCCAGATGGCAACTGCCTGCGCTACCTCATCCCCTGAGGACAACCCTTCTCCCAGCTCTAACAGTTACCAGGATGATTGATACATTTCAAAAATCCGAATTTAGCATTTTTAGGTTTGAAATAATTCTTTACAATCAGAAAAAACATCAACCAACCTTTGTCCTGTACTGCCACAAAATGTGTCCCCACTGAATTGTTTATTGTCAATTGGAATGATTCTTAGCTAACTGAAATCTACCAGCACCTTACAGGCACTGCCCACTGGAGGTACATCCACAGTAACCAAGTACATCACTAACCACAGAAAAACTATGATATCATTTCATACATTACATTGCAATAAAAACACAGACCAACTCTCTATTGACTGCGCTGGACAAAGATCTAAGCATCTTCATTTTTTAGGTAATACATAAGAACAATTTTGTCCATATAATTTACTAAATTAATCGAGCCTGTTCTGCATCTAAATTTGTATATCCTCTGATAAATTCAAGATTATTAAATCATATTTCACCAGATTATAACAAAGCAAGATACAAAACAATACACATGCAAATAGCTGCAGTTAACACTGCCCTCAGATTTCCTTCACACACACCTTAAGGTACTCTGAGAACCACAAAAGACAGCAGAACCCAAATGTATAAAATGATAGATGAATTATGGAGAGAAATATATACTCATCATTAGCACTACTAAGAATTTTCCATGGAAAGAACTGAAGCCATGCTTGAAGTTCATCAGTTAAAATGGCAGATTTCTTAGCTAATCTGCACTATAAAGTGAAAATGCTTAAAGCAATTAAAAAAAATGGTTTGGGTTGATTTCTCTTGTCTAAAATGAAGGGAGAAAAAAAAAGAATATCCTTCACAAAATTGTTAGAATTTTTCAGTTAGGCTTCAGCTTGAACCTATCCTAACTGCCCAAGCAACCTTCTAAAATAATCCCACATGAAATATCTACAATGCTTTGCACCTTAAAATAGCCTCCAAAATGAGATGCTGACATTCAGGGCATGCATGCAGAGCTCTGTTAAAGGTGATCAAGTTCAAACAAAAGTCCAAGAAAACTGTTTAAGAGTAATAAAAAATGAGAAAGCAGTTGTTCCTTGACTCCTAGAACCCCAAACCCAACGCCATAATGGCAGTACACATGACAAGAAGATGGAATATGCATATAGGCTCAAGCAACTGGCTGAGACACCTTTTTGATTTCTTTGCCTTTTGATCACTGCTTACCTGATGAATATCTGCATTTTGCTCTACCATCCAAAAATCAGTATCATTTTTTGTTCCTGTTATTTGATCATAAAAAAAAATGATCTGCAATTATTATAAATCTAATACTTTAGCTAGAATGTTTGTTTGTAATGTACTTTATATCACCCTGTGTCAACACTCCTCAGCCAAAAATAGCTGGGCGGTTAAGCAAACTCAAGTTACCTGCACCTTTTATTGTGACACAAGGAGAGACTAATTTTTAATCTCTCAAAGAAATCATGCCTGCTTCCTTTTGAGGTATGCAAATGTCAGGTTTGGCCTTCTCTGTTTGATGAAAGAGTTTTTGGAGAATGCTGACAGAGAAGCTGCCCAAGAGCCAGCAGACACCTGGCACTTCCCATTTTCCCTCTCATTACAGTGAGGGTGTAATAAGGCAACAGCTTCTTTAATACCATGACCCACTGCAGCTCCCTACAGGTTTCTCCAGCAAATAATAAAATCCTGACATGTAATTTTTTATGTGTAAGAAAATAAGAAGAAACAGTTTAAAACAATACTCTTGTATATTAGTTTTTAATATTTTTTCCTACGAGCCCTCTGTATTTGTTTGCTGTGTATATGAAAGCTCTGAGATGTTTTTATGCCTTGAACAAAGCTCCATTTAACAGCATCTTTTTGGATACAGAGTAGGAAAAGCCAAACACTAAAAATGGAAGAAGAAACAAAACTTAACATGTAGCAGAAGTGTTCTGGCTTGCTTCAATATATTTGAAGAATCCTACTTCGTGCAGTCTGCTGGAGAGCACAGATTTACTCTGAAGTAGCAAATAAATTGAGAAGCCAAGACCAGGGAGAGAGGGCTGCAAAGGCTAACAGAATGCTGCAGCATCTATTCGTGTGCTTTTGGAGGATGCATGACAGCTGTGTGATGGTGCTTTTTGAGTAAGGGATCAGATGAGCTGAGGCCGGATTTAACCATTATGATTGACAGAGTAGTTGATGTCAAATTTAAGATGCTTCGAAACACTTTCATTAAACACACAATTTGTTTAATAAATTTTCCTAGATTAAAAACTACTATTTTTTTTTATTTTAAAACTTTTTAAAATTTTTTTATTTAATTATTGATGAGAACTGCTTTCTCTCTCTTTTTTGTTTTTTTTGGTTTTTTTGTTTTTTTTTTTTTTTTTTTTTTTTTGTTAGTAGAGTGCATTGTGCATTATTTTAAAGAATTTCTGGAATACATAGCTCATCAATAAAAAATAATTATCCCTTGAAAATCAGTCACTGCTCACAATAAATACAATAAGTATTTTTAAACAAACTTCGAAAGGAGTCACGAGGTGCCTTCCACTAGATTTCCTTATACCTTTCAAAGAGAAAGGTTACCTTTAAAGGAAAACAGCTATTGAAAAGCTAGATAAGGTGAAAGTGTTAATTCACTCCACCAGCCTATGAATCTTTCCTTGACTTTTAAAGGGATTATAAAAGATTATACACACACAAGCACACAGACAATGGAAAAGCAAAACAACAGCTAAAAAAGATCCAAAGCCCAGCTGCTTGTCAATCTCAAAAGCCTCTATTTTCAAAGGTCTTGTCCCCAGTTTCCAAGTTCATGTTACTATCTCTGAAAGGCAGCCTTTGATGGAGCACAGGCTGCAAGATTCTTTATCTGATCTATAAAGATCAACTCTGCTGAAGGCCTATTCATCTTCCAGCCTTCATTTTTTTATGCATATGTCATATTTTTATCTCCTTCTTTCAAGTGCGGGATTCTGTCAGCAAATGGCCCAATTAAATTTATATTCAGTACAATGAAATATTTTCGTATGCTTCCCACTCTTCTTTAAGTGTTTTATTTGAAAATAATATTCAACTACTTCTTGATATATTAAGCTATTATAAAATGTGCAATCTTAAGAGGTAATACATATCAGTAGCCTCAGAAATATCTAAAATGCAAAACCCAAGAATTTTTAGGGTATTTTAAGAAAATAAGTGCCGTGGGAAAATATGTCAATATCAAGCTTATAAAGAACAACATAGAATACACAATGACCTTCAAGTCCTGACTGTAAAATATTGTCCGAATATTCAAACCTGCTCTTGCATGAACAGCATAAAAGCCACAAGTATGTGTAAAAGTAGTTTTATACAAGCTTTTCATATCATATGTCTGAAATACAAATAGTTTTCTCCCATATTTGATTATGAATTGGATATGAATATTGCAAGATGAGGAAGAGATTTTGTAAGATATAAATTGGTGTCTGAAGTGTCAGTGCAAGACTGACACTGTTATTTCATTACAGGTTTAATACAGACTGACAAAGTCTAAAGGATTACATTCTCATCTCAGTAAACTGCTACATTCCATATCAAGCCAAATTAGAATGATTGTGTTTTACCTTGATTCTATTGTCTTTATATGCATAGAATATGTTATATTTTCACAGAAATCCTTCGTAATGAATTATCCAAATACCCATGAATTACCCTATTCAATAGTTGTACCCAATTGCATTAAAAGACCAGTGTGCCAAACAGAGAGTGTGAGTTCAACAGACAACTGCAAACTGGAAGATCAGTAACCCAAATTTGAGCATAGATGTCCTAAAGATAGCAAGACCATAACCCTCATATAAACACACCTGGATTTATTTTCTTTGTCCCATTTCCATAATTCCAGTGGGGCACAGGAGGAGTTATTGGGGGCTGACTACCTTTTTACATATTATTTATGAAGTTATTTCCTATATGATCTTTCTAACAAGAGGGCACTGAAAATAATTATCACCACAAAAGCTGATCGAGATTTCATGAAACTGAGGCATGTCAGTTTGGATAAGACAGTCCCAATCATAAAACAATGTCTTAGACTGAACCAAAGACATGCCTGATTTTGTTGATATAAATTGTAACCACAAGTTTTAATGTTTCCTTTTACAAGTAAATTTGTTTGCTTTTAAAAATATTATGATCTCTAACACTAATACACAAAAGTTCCCATGATAATTCATATTTCCCTATGTCAAACAAGGACTTTTTTTCTTAAGCTTTGCTATATTACATTACATAAAGGCCATAATCTTCAGCATAAGTGTAACCAGAATTTTAAACATATTGTTATAATTTTTTATTTTTTTTCAAATATAGTGACCAAATATAGGATTCTCTTTTTTTTTTTTTTTTGTAGATCTGCAGCTTGTGTACGTTTTAGTTATTTACACTGCAGAGTCACAGCTTCTCTTTACTCTGACATCTGCTGTGCCACATGATGGTAATGTGATCTGTGCTCTGTTAACGAGGATAGCTGAAGCATATAAGGTCACAGAAAGACTGTGTTTATAATTGGTCTCCTATATTCTATATGGAATTTCTATGTTGTGCTCCTCAGACACTCTCTGGGGACAATTTCACTTTTGTCATCTAAGGCAGCAGTTGAGTCATATTCATACGGAAAAAGGGTATACCAGAGATCTGGTGAAATTTTAATATTTGCAAAAATCAGTCTTCATATAAAATTGCTTCCCTAAATTTATATGTAATTTAAGACAAATGGGAGTTAGCACGAAGTTTCAAAAAGCTAATGTTATTACACTCTGGACAACAGTTCAAAGTAAAACCTCAGTCCTTGTCTTCCACTCTGTAAAAATTTAATGGCGACCTAAAATATTACACGCATTTTTTTCTAATTCAGCTCTAGATTACAAAACTCAGCTTTAATAAAACAGTAAGCAAAAAATTATTTTCCACAGGTTGTCTGCTTTTCTAATGCATTTCAAGACATTTCTGTTATATGAAAATTAATTCTATTTCAGACCTTCTTAATCAGTTTTTCTAACAGGATGACTTTATATCCAAAGGCTGTCATGTTGGCTACAAAGTCACCTAATGGAAAAAAAAATATTATCACCTTCCACATATTTAGAAGGCAGAGCTTTAAAGGTTTTCACTATCTGTTAATAGCTATAATGAAAATCATACTTTGTCACTGAAGACAACCTTTATTCCTGCAGTTTACTTCAATGAAAGAAGGAAAAATAAGGCTTATTCTCTACAGAGAACTTTTATTCTTCTCATGGTCTTCTAGTTCCAAAGCAAATCAAGCCACCAGACTAAATAAGATCAGAAATCAATGGCAAATAAAATGTGAACGAGAGTACTTGAGATTACAGTATTGTAAAACCTGAAATTCTGATGCCCTAAATAAATGCATCCCACATGTGTTTTTGACATCTAAAATGTCACGTGCCATCACCTGTCACTGACAAAAGTGTCATATAGGAAAAGTTAGAAAGGATAAAACCCAAAGAACATTTATCACAGTAACACTTCTCCATTACATAAAAGCAGCTCTTCTCTAGAACATGAACTAGAAATACCTCTTCTATTTTGTTCCTAGCAAATTAACAAAAAAGGAGGAAAAAGTGGCATAGTGGCAGTACTTCAAGGCCTAAAAGAGAGCTGAAAAAGTCTTTGAAATTTACTATCTTAGGATTCTCAGTTAAGTTTTAGAAAGAATATAAAATCCTTCAGATATAGTGAAATGTACAGATATCATCACTTTTTGCTTCCATCCTGAAAACAAATCACTGAAGAGCTGGAGCTATATACATTCCTGGCAGTCATCACTGAAGAATACCTAACTAAATAAGCTAATAAATAAATAAATAGGCTAAACCCCATAAATTTAAACACCTAGAAAAGTGGTATAGCTTGATATGCACTTAGGTGAGTGCACAGCCTGCAGAAGTTTTAGGGGGATAATGTCAAGTAGTAGTTTGTAGCCATCTGAAAATTTACTGCTGTCACCTCAGCTTTGTACCTAATGTCCATAATCCTAACTAGAACTAGCAAGACCATTGATACCAGATGAAAAGAAACTTTACATGTGCAGTCAAAGGGAAAAATGAACCACAGGTCCAAATTGCTGGAGGAGTACCTGAGTAACACAGAACACATGAAATAAAGCCACGATGAGGAGTGTAGGGTGCATAAAATTATTTTCTCTGACTGGAGCACTGAGTCCCATCCATGAGACATGAAATATTATGTGTGTGAAATATTTTACACACTTCATATGGTGCAGTAAGGGTGTACAAATTAATTGGCAGCAAGTTGTCAGCTCCCTATGCACTGCAAAAAGGAGTGCAGCAGATTCACAACAGAAGATATAGGAGCAGAATTTCCACATTTATGGGGAGAGGGAAGGAGGAAGGAAGCTCAGTTGCCAAGGCAGAGTATATTTCTAGGATGTGTGCAATAAGGAGATTTGAAAAGCTGGGCAATATTATGACAACTTGATACTGCCAAAAATGTTTCAATAGACAAGGGAGTACGATAGACACAAGTGTAGATAAAGGCACAAAGAAAATCTATTAGAAGAGCAAGATAGTCTGTCAAATGCATCCTGACATCTAGCAGTGAAAATTCACTAGAGTGGTGTATAAAAACAGCAGAAGACCACTTCTTTTAAGGCATCATTCATTTTTCTCATTTGCAGAGGTTTAAATTCCTTAGAGTTAATACATTTTCACTCTAATATTCATATGCCTTAAATGCAAGTCACATTAGTGTTATATTTTTAAACAGGTTCAAAGTGAAGGACACATGCTGAAACCATTAGGCTGAAATTGCCAACTGCTCCAACAAATCTCAAATTGCATAACACCAGCAGCTCCAGCTCACTGCCTGCCTTAGGAAACTCTTTTTACCTTCACAGCTGAGCTAGTAACTTCACAGGCATGATTAGAAAACGACATGTATATTGAGTAGGCGTGCCTTGTTACCCTGGGTTTTTTTACATACTTTATAAACTCAAGGATAAATCAGAACTACATAAATTATTTAAGAAATATCAAAATCAAGTCACATAAAAAAGTGTTCTAAAATGTCAAAAAGGTAATTTTCCTCTGACTTAAACAAAAATATAACTTGATGCAGTTCAGATGACTTTACAACTCCTTTAATGCCTCCGCAGTACATCCAAATAGGAACAGAAATAACTGAAATATGTACATGCAACTGCCTTATTTAAAAGGGAAAAGCAGGGAAAAAGAAGAAATCAAGTAAATACCTCCTTGCAAAGTATGAGAAAAAAACATTGATACAGACTGGCATCACTTATGCAAGAAAAACACTAAAGAAATCAACTACCTTTAATCAAATAGGGGATGCAAGAGCAGTTGCATCTTGTCTCATCATAGAATCTAACAGAACAAAAAAATTCACAGAATGCTAGTTTCATATGAATTTAGGAAAAATATATCAAATAATATCATTTTACTGTCAATACAACTCAGTAACAATATTAAATAAATACTGAATATTCAAAACACTGCTTGCAGTATTTTGGTTCAAAATTATAGCTTCTGTTAAAATCACAAAAGTGGGGTTCAGCTAGGTAGGACACACTAAATACAGAGAAGTGTAGTGAGTTCTAGATTTACTCACACTTTGTGTGCTACAAAAGAAGTTTAGATGTAATGCTGGTGTAATCCCAAAAGAAGATCATAAAGCTGGAGATGTAAAATCTCTGCTGAACTGATAAGCAAATATCTCTTTTGTCCATGTCACCAGAAACAGCGTTAAGTTCTCTCAGAGTTGGATGGGTATTTATAAAAAGAAGAGCAAAATCCAGAATTTCCAGAAATAACAGTAGTGAACAGAGCTCATTTATCATCTCTTCCTCCGCAGAATAGGACAGAAATGTTTTATTTTATTAAGACACATTCATAACCTAAACTATAAGGATAAATTCCCAAGTTAATGATTCATAATAAAATCAAGACAGCACTGAAGTCTGCAGTAGCATTTCCAGAACTGGGCCTATGAAAAATGCAACTGTATTAATAATAAAACATAGAGCTTGAATAGCAGAACCAATTTGTGAATTTTAGAAAACAATCAGCATGTTCACCTCAGCTCTCCAATGTATAAAACAGAACAATGAATTTGACTTTTTACAAGTCTGTTCAAAAATGAATCCACTTCTAGTATATATCCACATATTTGCTGAAAACCGCAGCTGAATACCAAATGTAGCTTTAACAAGGCAAGATAGTGTCTCAACAGCTTTTCATGTCAGGGTAAAAAACAGAGCAGGTGGTGGGCTATAGCTGCTGAATAATCAACTTGATCTCATCAGCAGTCAGGGGTGAGAGCCAAGGAAACGTGTTAGTGTTGGCAGCAGCAGAAACAAATGATACATTAATACTGCCTGCTCTTTTCAGGCAGCATTTCCCTAATGGAAGTCATTCCAGTCCGAAGAAATAGGAAGGGTTTAGCTGCGAGTCCCGGAGAGAACTGAGTACAAAGGAAAGATGTCCTTCCCCCGGTGAAGTGGGAGAGGGATGATTTCTACTGTCCCGGAGAGCCTGCGGAAGGCAGGAGGGCGATGCTGGGAGCACACCCTGCTGCCAGCCCCGGCTGTCACCGGGCTGGAGGGACACCCAAAGCCCTGGAAAAGTTCCAGGGCTGGAACCCTGCCCGCTGAGAGCTTCACACTTCCCGGGCTAGCAGGCACTGACCCCCAGGAGAACACTGCGTTTCACCTGAGGCTGTTAAAAAAAGGCTTCCCAAATTAAATAACAAAACTGGAATTATGAGTGTGTAGTCTGAATAGAGGTGCGTGATATCACATAGTAAAAATCTTACAGTTTTAGAATATAGCAATATATATAAAACAAGATAAAAGTTTTAAAGCAAAGGCTAGTCCTTCTTCTTCACCTTCCTCTTCATTAGTCTAAGTAATTTTGTGTAATTAGCTAAAAAAGTTTACATTGCACGCCACGGATAATAAATCATTAAGTTAAAAGTAAAAACAATTTGAGCATCATTTATTAATTAGACAGTTTACCCTTAAAAGTCCTTGTAAAGAGAAAAACAAGACTTCATTTTTAGTTTGTTAATTTGAAATGCTGTAGAAATCACAGTTTATGAGACTATAATATAAATAAAAACTAAATAAATATTACTATAAACTAAATATAACTGATAAACTAATAAGTCTGAACAAGAAATACCATCTCACATCTCACTTAATCCCAGCCCAGACAAAAAGAAGATAAGCCACAGCACCTGCATTTCCTTCTTAACACACGGAGTGCAAAAAAATGCTGCTTCTAAACTTTCCCAACATATTTTAAAAGGACTGTTGCACACGAAACATTCTCTCTCTACTGGACAACTCAAGTTTTAATGTTCAAGTGTAGAAATGTCAAGTTTTTAAAAGCAATTCAGGTCCTTTGTTAGTCACATCTTTTCTATAAAGGACTAAAGGGGACTTAGAAGTTCTCACCCACCAACAGAACATTCTTCCAGATGGTAATGTAGAAAACACATTAAAATTAAAAGTAGACAAAGAAGTAAGGTGAGAATGCTGAAAATTGTATCTCCTACATCTCCATGCATTGTGTTGGTCGTGATTTCTCTTCAGCATCTTTTGTCATGTACATGTCATATACTGCACAACTTATGACCTTTGTGTTCCAGGCAGAACAGTCTCTTTCAGGGCATTCTTGTGATTTTACAGAAAATACAACCTGTTTAAGGTATACCATTAACCATTAATCATATTTCTGCACTGTAAGACCTTTGAAATTGAATTATTCGTGAAAAAATACAATTTTTCATTGTAAAACTAATGCATATTGTCATGGCTACAGAAGTATTTAATAACTTTTCCCATCCATTGTGAAGTAAATAATGCTGATTGTATTTCAAACATAAAGGAAAATAAAGCAGAAGGGTGACATAATGTGACCAAAGTCACAGAAAACATTAGTGTTACATGCTAGTTACACCAAAGTCCATAAGATTTATCTTCTGGGTGAATCCTCTGTATTTTTCTTTCAGTTCTTTTCTTCCTTTTTCTATGATTACATACATGACCTATAGCTGTGCTTAAGAAATGTATTTCATTGGCTGTCTTAATGACTAATGTACAGATCTGAATCAACATTCAAACTATAATTTCCTTCCAATTTTTACAAAAAGGAAAAAAAACCCAAACAAATAATTAAGATTGTTTTTAGTGTTACCCTCACAGGTGACACATTTGAGAACTACTACAAGTGGTTTGGGTTTATGTATGATGACTTTCACCAAAAGGTGTTTAATTAGGATGTCTCACACTTTTCTCTGTATGAAAATCTAATTGCCACTTTCTAGTTCAAAGAACACAATTGGGAAGCATTATCCCATCTCAAAACTGTCTAAACATCTTCCTCATGTCACTTTCAAATCTGGTGTTATTTTATTTTCCAGTCTTGCATGCTTCTTTTCTATATAGGCATTATATTGAACCATGCCAACAAACTTAGCACCCTCCAAATAGTGTATTTTCTTTTATTCCAATTACACCTACTTCTTGAAAATCATAATCAAAATCAAACTGTGAATAGCAGAAAGAAATAAGAAACAGATAACCCTTATTCTTAAAACAAACAAACAAAAAAAACAAATAAACAAACAAAGAAACAAAAACAAACAAAAAAAACCACAAAAAAATACCTAAACACATGTCAGGAATGTCACAAGTAAAGCAAAATCTGGCAGTACTTTGCCAGACTGGAGGTTTGATCACCTAACTCAGTATGATGCAGTTGACTGCAGTTGATCTGAGTTGCTCTTAAAAACTCTGCCCAAAAATAACTTCCACATTCCTGTTAAACTGGCACATTAGATAACAGAAACAATTTTCAGAAATCATCCTGAATCTTAAAGTAAGACACCTGAGCTGATACTTAAGGGACTGGCAGACTGCTAAACGTTTAGAGATTTTTTAAACACTGCAGGATTTTCTTGTGGGATTTCATTGAATTGTTTTTGGGCTATATTCTCAAGGAATACTGGAAAACAGGTAAGTTTTATAAGTGGAAAGGCTGATTCTTCTGGGCACTTCCCTGTCACATGAAACATTAAGATTTGAGAAGTCAGACATTTTGTGCTCTCCTTCACATCACTGGCAGCATTGAAATGCTGAATCTCTAAGATCTGACTGAAAAGTGACTCAATGCCAAGGAAAAAAAAAAGTGTCTTGCACTTCTATATTAAACCAACTATAGATGTCAATATATCTTTCAAATCTATAGATTTTGATGAGTACACTGCATTAGTAAAGACTAAAAATGCAGCATCAGAAATGACTCTTGACTCACCATCGATCACTATGGTAAATGACACAAATGAGAGCAAAACACATTCACTTGCATATACAATAGAAGTTTCAAGCATATAAACCCTGAACTTAAAGCCTTATTAAATTAAATTACAGCTCAATTCAACCATACAGTGAACTCTTCACCTGTATCCTGTGGTCAGGTGGTTTTAGCAAAGTTGAACAAAAGGTGTAAGGATTGATTACAGTGCAGAAGCTTGGAGAACCAGGTGAGAAGTGACAACAGAAATTTCTCCCACCATGCTGCCCTATGATAATATCACTTCTTAGAGCTCTGGTTTTAGAAAACCAGACAGCTGGACACTCCTTGTCAGCTGAATAGTTACATGGCTCAGTTGTGTTAGATTAAAGAGAAGATGAAAAACAAGGAAAACTACTTTTATTTGGTAAGTTAAAACTACAAATGGAATTTTCAAGATGTTTGTGTTTCTATTGTTAGTCACTTGCCAAGAATACCTTTAGCAAAGCTACTTCAGTAGGCTTTTTTTTAGCAGAAGTTAAAGAAAGTCCTTCCTCCTACTTTGGGCAACACCTCGCAATGTTTGCAGAAGGCTTCTAACAGTTCCAGTCAATCCAGAATAGTGAATAAACCAAAAAAGGATTTCACTTCACAGCATGTAAATAAAAAGAAAAGCCTTGTTAAACTAAATGTTTTCCAAGATTAATACAAACTTTCACAATAATTAAGCTTATTTCAATGGAAGGACTTCTGGCTAATCACCTCATGTGTTTCATGTGCAACCAAAAAGAAATTTGTAGTGGATTGATATTTATGCACTTGGTTTTACATACAGAGAACTATTTATGTTTTCCTTGAGCAGTAACATTTGCAGCGGGCTAAGAGCTGAATCTTCAATATACACTTCAATTGTCAGTACACATTTTAGCATCACCCTCTCTCTCTTACTAAAACTAGTCAAAAGTCTCAGAAAGAAAATGTTGCAGTTTAAAATAGCAGTTTTACATTTACTAAAATATTTGAAATGTTTGTTTTTCAAAAACGCAGCTTCTAGGTATAGCACATTTGACAATGTCATAAAAATACTGTTCTTATTTTTGAACAATCAAGCTGTCAGATTTGTTTTAAGTGGAACCCACAGCATTGTACCAAAATCTTCTCAGTCATCAGCAGTTTATTAAACAGATCGAGGTTTGTTTGGGTTTTCTGTTGTCAGTTGTTTGTCAGTAGTTTTCTTTGTTTGGGTGTTTAAGTTATGGAAATAGCACTGCTCAGATGATGCCATGAATCCTAAGCAAAGTGGTACAAATCTTGGGTTATCTACGAGGGAGGTGAAAGGCAAATCTAAGTTGCAGCACAAGGCACTCATGACCTTCTTGCCCTAAAGATCCAGGCAGCTTTCAAAAATCAGTGGGATTTATTAGAACTATGTGGCATCTACGGACAGTTTAATTCTGGTCCAAACACATCCCTTCCCAAAAATCTGGCCTAAGCAGAATCTCCGTGGTTTTAATGAGGGATGCAAACATTTCTTACTATCTTAAAAGATCTGAGGTAAACCCAGTTCCAATGTTCACTGAAACAGCATTTAAGAGCCTGACCTAAAGAGGTCTGTGGCAGAAGAGACCCCAGATATTTATCCCCTATAGAACTATTCCTCTATATAATTATGATCAAAATTAATTGCTCTGCATTATCCCCTTGCAACACTATCTTCTCTCTTGCCTGAGACAAAGTAGCCCAATTTATGCCCAGGAAAAAAGGATCAGGTTTTTAAATAGCATAATTTTACTGAAGGTCTATGCAAAATATAGAATTAGTCTTTTTGGGGTAATTCCACAACATTTAGCAACTGACAGTAAAAGATGAGGTACATGGACATCTCAGTGCCATCTCAGTGCCATTTCATTTACACCATTTTTATTCAGTTTTAATCCCTTGTCAACTATAATTTCATATTCTGCATTTATAAGTCTATCATCCCTCAACGTACAAGGATTTAATGTCTGTCACAAGGAGTCAATAAACCATATGTGTACATGTGTATACAATGCCATTTCTATCTCATACAATATCTGTATGCTAATATATCTGGGTTTGAGAGCTCAACAGCTCTCCAAAGTACTGAGATTCAGTACTTAAAGAGCTTTATGAAATCTAGCATTGCCTTACAAACAAGTAAGTACTTTTATGCATATTAGAAATACTCCTTATTAGTGTGTGCTAACGAAACCATTCTGTGCTATAAAGCAACCTATGATTTGTTCCTACAGCATGTGTGCTCAGCCTCAATTTCAGTCAGGGGACCCATTTCTGTGCATGCACCACAGCAATCACTGCAGAATTGGCATGTAAAAATACAAAGCAAACTTCTTATGCAACCAAAGCTTTTGGATACCAGAAAAAAAGTAGGAATCCCTAAAGAACAAGTGTTCAAACACTGTATTAGAGCCCATCTTGAAGTGGAGCTTAGCTAATAGCACCGACTGAGCTGAATTGATTTTCTTCAGTTATTTAAATCTCATTATATATGCTCTATTTAATTCCTTCTCCACCTAAATTGATATGAAATATAAAACAACCTTTAAATAATTTAATGTGAAAAAACCATACGAGCTAATTAAAAGTTAAAACTTGAAGCCCAAACACATTATAAACATCTTCTTTTTTTGTCTTAGAGCTACCTTTTTGGTTTCTTGTTTGTTTTGGAGAGACAATGAGTTTTTGTAAGGTGCTTTTTTTTTCCTGCAGTGAAAAGTGCTTACAAAGAGGCCCCTAGGCTTCTGTTGCTTTGATTTTATGCCACCAATAAAGGTTTGTGATTTTTGCATTTCTGCTGAAATTGCAATTAAATAAATAAAATCTAAATTATGTATTCTTTAACCATTTAATGTGACTTTCCAGAACTGCCAATTATAAAAACTCTCATTATGATCATTAATCACTCTCTTCTAATTAAAATG
Source organism: Cinclus cinclus (assembly GCF_963662255.1). Lineage (NCBI taxonomy): Eukaryota > Metazoa > Chordata > Aves > Passeriformes > Cinclidae > Cinclus > Cinclus cinclus. The sequence continues at coordinate 12,402,777 of NC_085049.1, forward strand.
TGATTACTTAAATGCCACCCTACAACACAGCAGTAAGGTCAGACTTTGCTCAGATGTCACAGGGAAAGGTGGAGGGGGCAGCAGAAAAGGGTACATTAATGCAGCATTGTATTCCCTGAGCAAATCTCAGACATATAGAAGGCAATATTAAAAATAAAAAATCACCTCCTGTAATTCATTAATTGCACTACTGTATACTTTCCCCTTGTGACAAAGAGGTCATACAGTGGACATTCACACATTCAGAGCTGAAGCTCTTTTTGGTCTTAACCAATTTCATGTAAAGCTCTTCCCAAGAGCATAAAAACTGTAACACATAATTAGTATTTTCAATTAATTTCTACTATCTGGTTCCAAATTTAAAGTAGTTACCACAGAAAGATTTCTGATCTCATGGTATTTTGACTGAAACCATATAATCCTCAATTTGTTTTCTTCTTACTTTTGTCTGTAATTTTTAAAGTAGTGTTTGTTCCTTCGAAGAACAGTTTATAAATGCACATTAAGATACATATTTTCACATTCTTGCACAGTGACATGTATAGGGTTCTGCAAATAGTACACTGTTCCAAAACATTCCAGTTCTGTTTCTATTCTCCAATTTTTCAAATCTATTAATGAAGAACAATCTATTAATCTATTAATTAATCTGGTAACAAAAATCTCCTTCTGAAATATGAGCCACATTTTAAAATGGGTCATAGTTTCTGATAAATCTGATTATTATTTCATTAAATTAAAGGAATGCTTCAGTTACATTATTCATAATATCATTATTCTTACTTGGTTTCCTAATTATGAGGATCCTGAAAACAAAGCTCTTCTTGAACTCCTTCTCATTTTTTACTCAAACTATTCTCTGACTCTTTCTCTAACAAATACACACAGAAATTGTCACTTGCAGTTGTCTAACCTACAAAGCCAAATCATGCAGAACCTGGCATCATCCCTGCTTTACACTGACAACTGGAGCCTTAGATCTCAAATGGGCAAAGAGCCACCTAGCATGTTTTTATTTGGAGAAGAGTTGCTTTGTAGCTTAATTACAGCACTGTCTGACAGTTCAGAAGATGGGAATGTGCTTCTTCTGCAAGGTTTGACAATATCCTCAGCTATATTTTGATAATGCATCTTAGGCAAGAAATAGTGAAATATGACATTAAACCCCAGCCTCCAGCTTTAAAAAAAAATCAGGTTTAGTAATTTTGTCTTTCATTTATATCCACTCATTTGCTTAACAGAAATGCAACTACCTGCTTAGCAAGGATATGTATCTAGAATCTTTTAACCTAAATTTGAATACACTTTAAAAGAATGTACACATTTAGTTTTATAAATATTAACAAAGTCCAAAAGAATTATTTCCATATAGTAATACTATATATGCTGCATATATATTTTGGATGTACTTTACACATTCATAGTTAAATATCAACTATAATCCAAGAAGTTTTCCCAACAATTCTTTGCGGGAGTGTTTGTTTGTGGTTTTGGTTTTTGGTTGGTGTTTATTGTTTGCTCATTTTGCTGTTATCTTTTTAATTTAAAACAAGCCATTTTGCTGAATGAGAAACTTTTGAAAATGGCAACAAGTGTTTAAAAATACTTCCTTACATCCACAGTAGAATTATTGGCCCAAATAGGCATTATAGAAAGGAAAAAGTGGCAAGTATGGACCTGACAGCAAGACTCACCTACCTCTGAGAGCTGTTTTGTGTGCTGGCCAGATTAAGCCATAGAATGCATTTCACATGGATGCTTCCACACCCTTCAGTGTAACACAGCTAAATCAGAGCTTTCTTCCCTCTGGCATGTGTCACAGAAATAAATATGAACTTCCATTCACCCCAGTTTATATGAAATGAGAAGAGACATTTTACACCAGTTTCCACAAGAAGAACATGGTGTGTCTAAACTTTTAGTCCTTTCAGGTGTGGCTAAGAACACCTTAAAGATACACTCTGGCAGCAATAATGGCATTTGCTTCCAATTGACCTCAAAGGACGAACTTAAGTAACTATCCTACAGAAAATACAATTAATTATATTCCTTTTATTTTCTCCTCCAGCTACCTGCCACAGTGGAATACTTGCGAAGTGGGTGGGGGAAGGGGAGAGAAGGAGAGAAGGAAGGGAAAGAAAAAAACTTAAAAAAAAAAAAAAAAATTCTCCTGTTACATCTGCTTTCAAAACACTTTTGATATTCTACCTACTTAGGTTTTCCAAACTCTGCAGCTTTCTAGACTAAGTGTGTGCTCACTTTTAGTTTGCCAGCTGTTGGTGGATGACTCCTGGATCTCCAGCAACACAAGGCACGCAGTTCTCTTTTCCAGAAACAACAAATGGAAAAAAATGCTGCAGCCAAATCCCCTGAGGCACCCGCTAGCCCTATAACTCAGAGGCTCACAGGGACAAACCTGTGGTTCTTGTCCTGTCTCAGTAGTCATCTCGGGGCCATAACAAGTGTAAAAAAAAGACCTGACAAACTCCAGTGAAGTGTAAAAGGTGGAAATATCAGCAAGACTGCATTTTATCACCCCTCTACTGCTGCCTGGCAGAGGACAGACATAGTGAATAAGGCTTTGACTCTACTCATTCCACTCCTTTCCACAAGAAAATAATTGGCAGCAAGTTGTCAGCTCCCTGCACACTGCAATTCCAGCCAGGCCAAGGCTGTCAGCACAAGAAGGCAAAGAGTCCATCACCTGCTTTATGCTCCCGCTCTGCACAGCTTGATGAGCAGCAGGAATTTGCCTTGAAATTCCAGGCAGCACATAGGCACACGTGGCTGTCACTGGAAATGCACATTTAAATACTACTGGGTTTTCTGAGACAAAATTCTCTTTTGTTAACATGCATGGATGGAAAAAGAGGCCAGATTTAATGTGAGATTAAATTATAATTAATTCCTCATGATTGTTTTTTTTAATGAAATATTTTGTTTATCAGTAAAACAACTAAGGATAAGAATCATAATGAATCTCCCTCCCCTGCTGCATGCTATCTCTTGGTAGAAAAGCATCCAATGAAAATTAAAATGAGAGATGGAATCTGCTCAGCACTGCTGAAGGCATGCTCTCTTGCTTCTTTTTATTCAGCAAAGCTGTCAAAAATCCACATCCTCTGATGTACTTGCATTTAGCATAGGGACTTGTCAATTATTTATTGCACAGAGTTCTGTCAGACTGGGATTAAGATGTCCTAAAACTCCCCAGAGGGTAATTCATCATAACACAATGTAGTGTGTGTATAATGGACATCCACAAAAGGCTCAGCTGACATGATGGAAGTGAATGATAGGTGAATTGAGGTCACGAGCTTGACGAGAAGACATCGGACAATGCACACCCAGGCTGTCAGTCAGGGCATTAAAAAGGAGAATATACATAAATATGAAATAGCAAACAAACAGATTGGCTTTTGTTACCTTGTTCCTAACTGCTCAAAGAAACGATGCTGACCTAATGAACACATCCATGCTGTGTGCCAGTAAACTCTAGAGCAGCTGCTACAGCTCCAGCTCAGACAGAAATATCCTCTAAAAGCTCCAGGTATGGATTAATAAGGCCATGTGCCAGGTTTTCTTTTGGTTGTTAAAAGTGGTTTATTTCTGTGTTTTTCCACTTCCAACATACTTATGAGAACAATGTTTCAATAAAGAAGAGCATCTTAAATCAAAGCAAATACACATATATGATTTACTACTTGTTTTACTACCACAAACCTATAAATCTAGAAATACAATTGACCCTGAATTATTTATCAGGAAAAGAAATAGCAAAGAGCTATAGGCAAATAGTGCCTGTCAGGGAAACAGAAATGAGGTGAAAATTTTGTCTCATTTCGACCAAGGTGACAAAATCCCTGGTGTTCCAGCGAGAAGCAGTCACTTCACATAGGAAGACAATGAATGTTATTCCACTCCTAACTGTAATGCACTACTGGTGCATTACTACTTCCACTATGGCTACTACTGCTACTGTTATACCCTACATTCTGTGCACTTCTCCCCTTCAGCTGCTTTTGTCCAATAAAAACGACCTTCTCTATCTATCTTGCTCTTTCCCACAAATACACACAGGAATAAAGAAACCATTGCAAACACTAAATACAAGTGTCCATAGGATCCATCTGTTGTTTTGTCCCTGTCACCTCACTTCCTCCACTGTGTATTTCAGTGATTTAATATTTGGAATTAATAGAACATTTCAAAGAATGATGGAATGGTTTGGATTGGAATGGAACTTAAAGACCATCCAGTCCCAACCCTGCTGCCAAGGGTCAGGACACCTTCCATTAGCCCAGCTTGTTTAAGGCTCCATCCAACCTGGCCCTGGACACTTCCAGAGACTGGGCATCCACAGCTTCTCTGGGCCTGTTCCATGGCCTCAGCACTCTCACAGCTAAGAATTCTTTTCTAATATCTAATCCACACTTACCTCCTTTTAGTTCGAAGCCATTCCCTGTTCTCCTATCACTACATACCCCTGTAAGAAGTTCCTCTCCAGCTCTCCCCTTCAGACACCGGGATGTGTCCTAAAGTCTCCTTGGAGCCTTCTGTTTTCCAGGATGATCAGATCCAACTGTCTCAGCTTTTCCTCATGGGAGAGATGGCCCAGCCCTCTATCTTTATGGCCTCTGGATTCATATTTTGTCCTTCTTTTGTTGGGGGCCCTAGAGCTGGATGAAGTGCTCCAGGTGCAGTGCTCCATTATCATTTACAGATAATGAAAATGCACATTAAAAATAACCTTGTGTTATTATAGTAAGTATAGTATAGTATAGTATAGTATAGTATAGTATAGTATAGTATAGTATAGTATAGTATAGTTTAGCATAGTATAGTCTAGTCTAGCATAGCATAGTATAGTCTAGTCTAGTTTAGTCTTGAATTGTATTCTCAAAATGCCTTTCTTCCTGTTCTTGTGCAAGTTAATGGATCAACCAGCCAGGTAGTTGTGACAGTGTGCTATTCCTGTCTTCAAAGTTATAGCAGACTAAAAATAATTCAGTATCAATCAAAGCTGGTGAAACAGCTTCCAGCAGTAGCATCTGCCGCTAACTTGCTTTCAAATTTTCCTATTTATCAGTCTCATACCAGAGCCCACCTCAATCTGCTTTGGTATCTGAAGATCCCTTTCAGCAGTCTGCACAGCTTCCAGTCCTTCCTACTTCAGCCTGTAGCAGAGCCAACCTGCTCCTAACATAAACACAGTGTTTTCAGCTTTCCAATCACTCACAATTCTCAATTTCAGACATAAGAACTCTAACCTATCCTCAGTAATCAGCAGCCATTATGCACTATGCCCAGTGTTCAGAAAATCAGTTATATAAATTAAATCTTGATATCTTTTTTTCTCAATGGGCTTATTTAGTATCCAAGTTTCCCCATTTGATTGCACAATTGAAAAACCCTAGTTCTCAGAGATCATAAAAAATTCAATAAAGTTTTACCTTCTGAGAAAAGTAAATTGTTAGTGGTCTTTTCACTTTTCTTATTGAATTCTTATAGTTTATAAGTGCAACATTTACCTTTCTAGGACTCTCTTTTTCATGTGCATTGATGTTAGCAAGGGGGGAAAGAGAAATATCAAGAAACCTGGATTAGAGCAGGGGAAGTTGGTTTAAACTTCACCATAACCTAGGGGAATGGTAATGCAAGACTGTAGGTATTCCAGATTTATGGCAGCCTCATGTAATGACCTGATCACACATAATGGCTATTAAATACTCCAGCAGGGACTCTGGAAAAATGCATATGGATAACTTAAGTCCCACTTATATTACACATGTAGATCCCTAGTTTTGTTCTGGAGAGGGATGAACACCACATGAGAAAGATGCCTGCTATGAAGTTAGAATGAATGAGAACATAAACTCTAGTGGGGAGGTTTCAGTTTGGTTTGGTTCGGTTCAGATTTTTTAAGATTGTATCTCTAGGGAAAAATTAAAATATTTTTGTCTTCTTTTGTAAATTGTCTGTATTTTGAGAGATTTGGATTCTTTTGACAGTTTAACTTTGATTCTGCATTTTCCGCTTTGTGAGTCTAAGAGGTAATATTGATCTGAGCCTTCACTTTCCTAACAATGTTTGATATTAGTCATTAAGCTGAGACCATTTGTCACTTTCTTTCACTAAAGTGAGTCATCCTTTGAATATATCCTTTGTTGTTCTTAAGGTCTAATATAACTATTGATTTATTGTCAACACATCGTGTCTTCTCTGTTAATGGAATCTATAGACTTTATCCTTCTTGTCTTCAACTGCCATCTAACAAAGTTGCAGTCTACCCTTTTCTTAATTCTGAAAAGCAAATGCCTATTATGATATTCATGACATTTATTTACTTTCTTACTCCTGTCTGTGTGTTTTGACATCTTTTCGCACATACTGGATAATGTCTCCTTTTCAGGAACTAGAAGAATTTCTTCTGAAGGTGCCATTTTGTTTTAATATAGCAATATTTTTGGTAAGCAGAGGGGCACATTACACTCAGCTAACTTCAGACTGATTTCAGGAATCAAAAAATAAGACTGCTCACTCAAAGAAGGACACTTCAGAGTTAGATCAGGTGTCTTGGGCTTATATCCATTTGTTTTTTATCTCCAGAATGGTGATGAGAAAATATGTCTGAGCCACCTATTCCTGTTGACCATCCTTCATCTTAAAATTATGTTTCCCAATTTGTAACCACAGTTTCTCCTACTGGAAATTTTATTAATTGCTCCTTTTCCTTTCTCTGTGAAAATTTTTGAATAGTGAAAATGAAAGAATTTGCATTTCAATAAACACTATGATTTTTTTTCAAAATTCAAATTAAGCATGAAGCCTCAAGGAAAGCAAGCTTGCCACTTTCTGTGTATGTACCTTTTGTAACAGCATTTTAGGAGATCACCTCCTTCTTACCCTCATTCTCAAAATATCCCGGTTTATTGAATTAAGATTATTGGATTCTGGACCTTTTATGGAGACAGCTTAATGACATACACTATCAAGAAACTAACACTGTAGAAGAAAAAAATGCAGATCTACTACTAAGTTTCAATAATTATGTTTTTCTCTTAAAAACTTCAACAAAATTAAGATAATTTGATACATGAGAATTTGAATAATCAAAAGAAAAATCAAACGTTTTCAGATAGAGTTTTCCAGAGTATGACTGTGACCACCTTTCCATTGTAGGAAGACATGACAGATGTTTATGCCAAAAAAAAAAAAAATTGACAAATTCCTTGGATTTTCTGTGGAATTTGTATTTGTAATTTATTTGAGCTTATTTCATCAATTAATTTCAAAGTCACAATAAATAGACACATGTAGCTTTTATACCTGAGTATGGCTGTGTCTACACACCAAAGGGAAACAGGCACTGTACCATTTTAAAAGATACACAGCTTTCAACAAACTTGCTTCTTTTGAGGCAAGGATTTTTAAAAGGGAATGAAGAAATCTTCCTGGCAAAGGATTCTGAGTGCATACCTTTTCTGATTTAATAGAACTGTTCCTTTGTGCAATACAGTTTGGTGATATATTAGGATATATCAAAATATTAGTAAAATATTAAACAATACAAAATATTTATATTCTCTTTCAGGTACATGACTGGGTTTTTTGTGTGAGCTCAGACAAATGTTACTGGCAATGATAGTTAACTGATCTTTTTACCTGTCCCATTTTTTTTTCCATGTAAGAAAATGTATACAATTGTCTTTCAGATAGGTTTTCTTGTAAAACCCTAACAAATGCAGGTCAGGAGTAGAGCTGGGGGAAAACTGCTCTCTTGATGCATCCAAACTGCATGGCATTTCAAAAGACAACCACTTTCCCTTATTGTTTCATCAAAGAATCCTCTCTTCTATGTCCCAAGGCTTACATTTACCTAGGATTTTGAAAACTTAGTAGTCTGCAAAATGTTTTCTGGGAGACAGGATGATATCATGCTATGAGGAAAGAGGGATTCAACAGCTCAAGTCCCCAGCCTGCATGAGAGTTGAAGCATTTTACTCTCAACTCATAAGAGAACTGGCAGTGAGGCAGTAAAAGAAGCCAATGCTTCTTCCAAAGGCAACTTCTTACATAATTACCCATGACAGGATTCACATTCTAAATCATTAAATTAAAACACCTTATTTAAAGAAAAAAAAAAACAACTCTAGAAAATAAATGAAGAAATTAAAAATTCCAATCCATATTTCATACTGTGAAAACAGGAACCCACCAGATGCATATTTTATGAATACAGCAATAAAAGTGCAGGCAGTATTCCATATTCATGAAAAGAATTGCTGGAAAATATTCATCGTATTCATCTTCAGGAAAATGTAAATTATCTGTATCACATTGTGCAAATTCTATAAAGGGAGAAAAGTAAAGGCTTTTCTTTACATGACAGTTTTCTCATCTAGTTTGTCTTATCTGGGCAATCCAGGGTTTTCCTCTTCATCTGACTGTATTAGGCTATTTCATACTTCCAGTCTCTTTCAGCTTTGTGCATGCAACAACTGACTGGCAGCAGTGGCCTTTCAAACAGACTTTGTGGAGTTATTTGAAATATTTAATGGCAGTAAACTATTCAAAACTTTTACCTATCAGTGTTTAACTCTTAATATGTTAATGCATTTGACACTTTAACAGGAAAGTGATTGAAGAAATTGCTGGTTTTAACATGGCATGTTTCACAGCCACCCAGGCCACCTCCACTGTGTGGTTGTTCAGCTAGTGAGCATCCCCACATATGGGGAGCCAAAGGCATCACTCTGAGGAGGCAAATCCTCATTTCTGGATGCTGTTTACAGGCTGTACTGACACAGTGGCCTCTTCATGCCAGGCCATGCCTCTCAAATGTATGAGAGACATTCCTGTGAATCTTCTCCCTCCGTGGGTTTCAAGTACTTCTTCTTTATCAGATGATCCTTGAGATCTCTTTCCAACCTGGTATACTGTGATTCTTTTGAACCATCAATCATTATAAAAAGTAACTCCCAAAGAAAGGCATTACTTCAGAAAAAAAAAATCTGCTTTTAGGGAGACCAGTCCATTTGACAATGGATTTGAGAGATATGTTCAAGTCTTCTGATAATTTAGCTTTAAAACATCCTCCCACTCATGGTACAAGTCAGCAGCAAAAATTACTTTATCATCTGAATATCCCATAACTGCCTACGAGTTTTCCTCTGAAAAAAAAAAAATTGTTATTAGTTACAGTCAGAGATAAGATTCTGCACAGAACAATCACTGACTCACCCAAGATTGGCCACTGCTGCATTATGGTTCTGACATGTCTCAGAGATCTCCACTACAGCTCCCATATTAGCCCAAATGTTCCAGTTCATCACAGCAAAGGAATATTCCTTTCCTTGATCAAAAACTAAATGTTGACTTTCCCTGAAGATTCGCATACACTGTCAGTGGAATCTTGCTTCTAGCACATGATTCACTTATTTCAAAAAGCTTGGTATTGTCTTTTGTTGCTTTGTTTTATTTTGACGTGATTCTAACAGGCAGCACTGCTGCTGAAGCTTCTATTCAGAATCCAAATTAATTGTGCTCCTCTGTCCCTCACTTGATTCACAGTAATAACAGGCAAAATGGAAATACCAAAGCATTGGTCAGAACTCTTGTAACCCCATCACCATCCTGTCCAGTTTAGACATGTGAGGCTCCTGTCCAATTTTTCCATTTCTAATTCCTCTAAAAGAGCTTCAGTGGCACCCTCAGCTGCCATCCACCCAAATTCAACCTTTAAAGACAGAAAGGTCTCAAGTCAAAGCAAACGAGGAGAAGATTCTTGGTAACTGTGAAACCTGCTGTATTCACAAACCTCTTCACTCATGGCATTGTCTTATTCTGCAAATCAGCTGAAACTGAAATGCATCTAGGAAATGAGCTTCCCCTTTCTAAAGCTTCACAAATATTCTAGAGGAGAAATATACCAACCTTGCACTAAGATTACTATTTGCATTAGTAATCCTGCTGATTAATTGCACTATTAATTCTTCAGGTAAAGGAAGCTGTTCCTCCTTTGAACCTCAGAAAAGGTACCAAGTCAATCTGACTCCTGCCAAATCCTCATTGTGCTAAAAATCTTCCTAGTAAGAATCAAAGCAGAAGAGATTTAAAAAAAAAATAGATTTGGCCACTAAAAAAAAAATATTTCCATTCTAAATGGTAATCCAGGCAAAAAAAAGACCCAGTTGTATGAATTTGCTGTAATTCTTTGTATGGAAAAAAAAAAAATATCACTACAGAATAATCTTGGTAAGAAATAGCAGATTAAAAAAAAAAAAAAAAAGAGAGAGAGAATGGAGTTACCTGTCATTTGAGAGTGTCTGCAAGAAATTTCAGCTGAGAGAAGCTGAGTTCATCTTTGTTTGGAAGCAAAGAATATCTATAATAAATGTACATGCTGTTATTTACCAATATTATAATTATGGTATTTCATACAGCTTATTTTTTTTTTACTGTTTTCTTTCCTCAAGTTGTTTTCACTGAAAAAAATTAATTTTCAAGTCCATCTGGTACAGCAGGGTGCTGTGCACATAAACCTCAGATGTAACAACAACAATGCCTTTATATGTCTTCTATGTAGTAAGCTTTGCTTTAACATAGTCAGGTTCTCTAACAATCTATTCTTGTCCTGTCATTGTTTATTCCTCTAACAGTTTTGCTCTAGAAGCATCTGATTTGGAATTCAGAAGCAAAAAAACAAACAAACAAAAAAAGGACTATTTCACCACTAAAACACAAGTTGCAGGTTGATTTATTAGAAACAGCAAATAAAACATGATATGACTACAGATGACTGAATTGGCAAGTACTATCTGGACCCTGCATTTAACCTATTCTAAATCATCTTTACAATGCACACACATAGAACAAATATTTCATGAAATTAATCATTATCACAGTGCCTCAAACGGAGCAGTTTCTACAAACCTCTACATACAAACCAGCATCAGTCCATATTACAGAAATGGATCCAGTTCTGTTTACCATATCTTTCATAAGGTTCAAAAGAATCATGCTCCATTTTTAACTAAATTTACACCTGAGCCTAATTCTAACATTTTATTCTGTTGGAACATATTGATTCTATAACTTCTGGCAGCAAACTGCAAGTCCCAGTAGAAACAGTCATTAGGCTGGATAATAAATCAGCATCTTGACAATGGCACTGTATACTCATCACAGTAAAAAGCCACTGAAAATTGCTCTCAGAGTCTGCCGATGTGGCCACAAGTTATTTAGAATGTGCAGTGATATTAACTCATAAAACCTCTGCCAGACCAGCCCAAGCACCTCAACTTTGACAGGAGGGATATTTTATTCAATAATAGGGAAATTCACAGAACTAAATCTCTTTCTAACTCAGGCAATAAATAAAAAGAGATGGCAAAACACGCTGGAAGAGAGGTGGAGAGGACACATCCCCATACCCTCTGCAAGTTTTTCGTGGCTGATGTGTTTTGGGGGTTTTTTGCTTTACTTTTAAATATGCCACTATTTAGCAAATTATGTGTTTCTGACTTTCCAGAGGTGGCTCAGGCACACCCTTAAGCACAATCCCATTGCTTCCTAGGAAACAGATCTCGAAATCAGGATGAGGTACAACGTTTCCTACTATAATGTCAGTTCTTTTGAGATAGAAAGGTATCTTTGTTCTGCATTTGTCACATATTGATCCCCCAGTCCCCTGGATATTCAACAGTTGAGCTTTATGAAGAACAATTTCACATTTCCATTGGCTGCATGATAATCTACTGTCTTACTTTATTCCAACCACTGCATACAGTATTTACTATAAACGTGACCAGTTCAATCCACTCTGTTGTGCTGCTCACATCTTGTTTGGCCCTGCCACATTCCTACTGGCAGTACTGACACTTCCTGTTTCTTTGGATTAAGGACATGACTTAGCTGGAAATTTCTATCAGTGTAATGAATTATTTGCACTGAACGTGCTAAGTACTGTAATCCCGGTAAGCCATTGCTGTACATTACACATCTCAATAAAAAACAAGTTTGAAAACCACCGGTGAGGTAGGTAGATATGGAAAGTCACATCAGAGATCTCCCACTACAAGATGTGAAGGAAATCAGCAGACCTTATTTGTGCCTGAAGAATGTCCCACCAGTCCTTAGTCATTGTCTATGCACAGCAGGTACCACGTATTGCACACCCAGTTGGAAGCATCTGTCGATACCTCGGGCTGCAGGTTTATTGGTGAGCCCTGGCTGGAAGGGCTCTCCAGGGAGGCTCGGATATTACAGGCTCCTGTTAAAAATGCTACTGGAACAAATACATTTCTGCTTGGCTGCAATATTAAAAAGTGATGCCTGACCAGTAATTAAAGAAGCTGCCAGATAACACAAAATGTGTTGGGCTAGTTAATGTATGCAGATGTCACTACAGAGAGTGATCTCATTAACAAAATGGGAAACAAAGCACTAGCGTGACAAATTAACCTTTATGGGTCAAGCAGACTGTGAGCAATGAACAGGGATACGATGTGTGTGTGTTGTTTGTTTTTTTTTTAATTAAGCCACAAAGAGATCTTAATACTTTTGACAAACAGGAGGAACATGAGACTGTCATTGGAGTTTGTGACCCCCGATTGCCCCACAGCCACTGTACAACAGCTATTATTCTAATTTCTGTAGATTAGGACTGGACGTTCTTACTGAAAAACTGTTCTTTAAGCTTAGTGCTGTACAATGTAACATTATTGGCTTTTTTTGTCAGCATTTTAATCAGATGCCAGGTAATGTAAAAAATGCTGATAATACAGACTACCAGTTCTGCTTTTGCATGACACACAGCAGGATGTTCCCTGCTTAGTTAGGCACTGCCTAACTGATATGAAGAAAATTTTGTTTTCCTAGAGATAAAACCAAGACCTGGCATCCCAAAGGGTGGAGATTAACACTTACCATAATATTAAACTGGAAAGTTTACAAGTGCTGCTGCATATGTACTAAAATTAGGGTTCTTTTAGAATTTTGCTAGGCTTCTTGTCTTCTATATATTTAAGTAGTTAATTCTTCAGGTTAATTGAAAACTGCACCTCTGAATATTCTGCTGATAGTCATATGAAATAAATAGTAAGGCTGATGTGAATCATTTCTAAGTGCTTTCTGAGGTGACAGACTCTTGAACCAATATATCATTACCATCTGCCTTGTCAACTCTTCTTAGCTCATGCATTATTTACCTGCTAAACCATGGTGACAGTGGTGAAGCAATAATGCTCTGTTTTGAACCTCCAGCTGCCATCTATGCAAAACAGGCTGAATGCCAAAGAGATATGAAATATTAATGCTTTCACTTCTTTTTGTAACTGACAACATCCTAATGCATAGCTGACTTTAAAGGCTCAGAATTTTGGTCATTCATTTACCTCTTCCACTCAAAATATCAAAAAGAAGTGTGAAAGGCAAGATAGTTACATTATTTTTCTGATGATATTCCTTTATATAGAGGTTAGTCTTTATGGATTAGTTTATTCTTAATATTTTTGTTATTAACTTGACTAATCGTTAATTCACTGATTTCTCTGAAAAAGTAATGCTTTGGCTTTTCAACAAAACCTGTAACCTTTGCTTGTAACCTCTTCTATGTATCAAATTTAAAAAATTCTGAGATGTACAGATTTCATCTGGATGAACTGGAGTTTCTTCATGGTTAGTATTTATCAGTCATGTCTTATGGCATACTGAGAAATCAAAAGCTGACTTCCCTTAGACACTGTTAGCATCATTCCCATTTGCTACTCCAACATGTTCAGTCTTTCTCCCTGGTAAGATATTTCTTTGTGGAATTCACTGTGCCACAGACAGCTTCAGCAGAACAGCAGAGGATGACCAATGTCAATGAAGTTGTGTATATCTGTATGTTTGTACCGTGAAAGCAGCTTTATTTTTGAGCATATCCCCCTCCTCTAGAAATAAATATTTAAATATCTCAAATAATGGCTTACAAGTTTTTTCTCCATATGAAAAAAATAAATGGAACTTTCAGTTGCAATTACAACATGCTTTATTTTACTTCACTGTCAGTAAAAGTACTCTAGTGGATTCAAAAAAAGACTTTTTTGTAACAGAGTAATCCACAGTCTACAGTTAGGCTACATTGTTTCCTAAACTTTTGAATTGATGGCATTATGGACTTGTAATGTACTCATATTTGTTTCTTGTATTGAATTGTAAAGTCTTTGAAGAGGTACTATGCCCTACTCTGAATTTAGTAAAGTATTTGGGGATCATTGCTACAGTGCTTATAAAAAAGGTTTCATCTTCTAGGAAAGTCACAGCCCCTATCTGAACACAGACCTAATAAAGTGAAATACAAAACAAAAATATATCTTGTGTAAAGTGAGTTTGAATTTGTAAGTGCATTAACTGTTACTTTTATAGAAACACTTAAAGAATTTTTACTATTTCATAAGCAGAAAAGGATCCCAAAATTACCACTTACTACCAACCTCAAGGTCAGAAGGGTCAAATAGATTTACTGAAACATTCTGACTGCATTTAACACCATTTGTCCCATTTCAAAGTCATAAAAATTTCCCCAAATCACTCTCACAGTGTTATGTATACAACATACTCTTAAAGGAGCTTTCAAGGTTTAAGATTGTCAAACAAAGGACTATAAAGACATATTCTGATAGGAGATCCTTTGTCAATCATGCCTTCTTTTCTCTCCTCTAAGTGACATTTTTGAAAGATCTATAAAGGTCAATGATCTGATAAGAATATATTTTACTGTATTTACTTTAATTGCCCAAGTTCATTATTCTGTGAATAGCCTCCCTCTTCGGCTCAGTTCCTTTTTTTTTTGCTCTGTCAAGAAACTAATTTACTGAAATTCTTTTTCAGCACGGTATTCCTTTGCTGTTGTTCTAGCTAAGCTCTGCAGATGGTCACATTTGAAAGGGACTCTGGAGTCATGACAAGCATTCCTTCTCTGTTCCTGTTCTAGCAATAAAATATCACCAAAACTATGAGCAACCGAGGAGAGGATTTTATACTTCCTTGTACCCTAAACTGACAAAAGTACTTCTGTTAGAGAGAAGAAAAGCAAAGTGAATGATGAAGGAAATTTAAAAGTGAGCAAGGCCAAACAAAAGCAAGAACATTTCAGCAGTAAACAATTGAAGTATTGAGGTAACAAGAAAAAGTTCAGGAAGGTTGGATGGATAGATATAATTCAACACTGCAGACTAAAACGCAGGAAAAGTTTAAAAAGATGAGAGACCATACTGAAGGAGAGAAGGAGGAAGTTTTTCAAATAATATACTGGCAATTTTCAGTATTCATTAATTTTATATGTAAGGCAAAATCAGTGCCACTGGAAATAAGGAAAGGAAATAAATACAATTTAATTATTCTAGAGCTGATTTCAGTCAATAAAATGACTAAATTTTCCACAGAAACGTAATGCTGCATATCTGATAAACATAGCAGTCAGCTTGCAACTGAAAATAAAATTAATTTCTGCAATAACCTCACTGCATCCTCATCTGTATCAGTAAGCATTTTAGAAAAATGCATGAGGCACGAGTCTGGTAACAAATTCACACGGGAGGCTTAAACATTCATCAGTAAAAGGGCACTGAGTACATTTAAACTTGCTGAGTGAATTCTCCTGTGTATAACCTACTAAGGATGCATTGATTTCACTTAGGAGTTTATGGACTCTGACATTCACTGAAGTCAACCCAGAGAAACCATTTGGTATCATCTATAGGTCTTGGCCTGTATGCCTAAAATAAGAGTTAGACTTTTCCTGCTTGGTTCTGCACTGCTGAGAATATTAGTTTTCTTTGGACACCTTTGAGGTACGCTGGTGAACCTAAAATCACTATCAGATCTGCACTGCTTTGAAAAAAACATGGTTACTCAAACAGAAAGTATCTTCAAGAAAGCACGGGAGAGAAAAAGGGAAAGAAAATAGAGAACGGCTGTATCTCTCAACCTTCTGCAGTCCCCAGAGCAAGCCTTGCCATCCCCAAATAGAAAATCTCATTTCTTTCCACCTGTCTCAACATAACCAACTCCAGCAGCACTTCAACGTAAACCTTCAATTGCTAGGAAATTCCTGGGTTTGTGCCCTAACCTCCTCTGACAAGTTGTGGAGGGATGCAACCTCCAGAGAGGAAGGTGACCATTCCATGTTTCCTGGATCAGCTGAGCAGGCTCAGGGGGAGAGATGCTCAAAGTGAGCACTCTTCAATGGCAAACCACCAAGTGAAGCAGGCAAGAGAGGACCAGCATTAAGCAGTGGTCATGAATGCTCCAGAAGACTGAAAAACTTCACTGAGGAGTAGGAGCAGCCTGCCAGCCCTCTGAGACAAAACATACTTCTTAGGAACCACAATGGACTAACAGAGCATCAACAAACCAAAGAGATATGCCAAGGGAATTGCAGCTAAGCATGGAAGCAAGGACTTGCTTGTAGGACCACAAAAGGCAGGGCAGGAGTTGTTTGACTACCTTTTTAGTCCTAGTAAAAACGAGCTATTTTTTCACTCTTTGCACATATGAGATTTAACATTTTCAAATGTAGAAGCTTTTTGGAATTTTTGGAGAGAGGATACAGAAGGAATTAAAGATTAACATTGTAGGTAACAAGAGATTCTTCCATTAAGCAATTGCAAATAATTTTAACAACAAATGGTGTTGGTAGAAAAACCCTCCACAAACTGATACAGCTTCTATCCTTTCACATCTTTTTCCTTTAGAAAAGCAGTAGGCAAGGAATGCTGCATAAGCAGAATCCTTGAAAGGACATCACAGTTTAGTCTGAAAATTCCCACCTATTATCCAAATCCAAAGATTATGGCATTAGGTGGAATGTTTGATGCTTGGAGCCACTAACTGGTTTTAAATACTTTTTTTTTTTTTTTTTTTTTTTTTTTCCTTAGTACATGGAGGAATTTATAATCCAATTTGGGAGGAACAGAATCATAGAACTGGACCTATGTGGGCCCAGGTCCCCAGACAATATTTTATATAGATCTGAAACTATCTCCATCTTACAGCGACTTATTATCCATTAGGTTGTTACTATTTATTTATCATAAGGCCATCTGCTCTACTCACTGCTCATTCTCAATGTGACAAAATTATCCAAGATTTACAGCGATAAACGAGATCCACGTCTGCTCCAGAACAATTCAGAATTCCAAGGGTACATAGCAGAAATTAAAAGCTTTGTGGTTCCATGTACTGCTTTCAATTTAAGTTTTTTACAAAATGTAGGTGCAATGTGAGGGCAAACTGAGAGATGGACACTGTTGCCATACTGGCCACAACAAGCATCAAACAGAAAAATCTAATTGTCTAATATGACTGGTTCTGTTGATAGGAGTAGCATTAGTTGTATGTTTAAAGAACCTCATTTTTCTCCACTACCACTAAACATTCAAAAACTGTCCTGATCATGAAAGAAATAGCCAACACAAGATCCTAACCAATTGAATGTTCACATACAAATTTTTGTGTCTTACACTTATATTTTTTATCTTTTATTCATTTATTTTCTGCTGTATTAGTGTTGAGTGTCAAGGGGTTTTTTTGGGGGAGAAGAGGGGAGCACACTTCTACTGTATAATATTGTAGATGAACTAATAAGGGGAAAGCAAACAATAGATAGAATCTGATTATTCCTTTCCAGAAGCTTCTTTCTGTCTCACTAAAGCAGTGCCAGGTGCAAACTGATTTCAATCTGAAATGGAAATTGTTTCTATCACAATATTCTGTCACAAGCTTGGTTTCTTTCACACTGTTTTTTACCTGTTCTTAGACATGGAGATATTGATACTGAAGGAAAAACAAACTGGTTGTTAGTGAAATAAACATAGTACAAGTACACTAATATATCAAAATGTTAGAGATAGAAGTTATTTTTAAATATGTATGTCCACATTTATTTTGGAATGGAATAACAAATATGTTATAAAAGATAATAAAATAACTTCTTATACACATTAACTTCAAAACAAGGCACTTCACATTGCCCTTGGACTTGATATTCTGATGCATTACTTCGGCAATTAGATTTTCCCACTCACTCTAAAAGTTATTAATATATGACTTTATTATTTAATCATTTCCTATTTCAAAATATAATCATCCATGAGGTCTCATTATAAACCAATCAGAAGAATAACTGATTTTAAAAAAGAAAACAAAATTTAAAATCAATGTGTTTTTTTATTCTTTTCTTAATTGCTAGTAATGTAGATTTTGTGCAGCAGCTATCCAAACAAATTATTCAAATATTATAATAATTGTCACTATAATTATTAATGTAATATTATTTCAAACTAAAATGTCTGCACAAAGTTGAAAGAAACCTTAAAATACTTTTAGGTGCTGTAACTATACTGGGATTAGAATATTTCATGCCAAATGTTCTAATTTGATACAATAACAACAAGGGACACAGGGACAGCAAATAAACAAAGAGTAACAGGCAGGAAGATAAAAACTCATAACTCCTCCCATTTCAACAAGCCACTGCTTGTTGTTACATCTCCTTTCAATCTGTTGATCTGAACATCAACATGGGGCTCACTGGGAATGAAATAAATTTATCTAGCAGTTAAGAGATTAACACTTCTTTCTTCATCCATTATCACCTGATGATGGACTAAGAATCTGACAGACTGAAGAAAACAAAAGTTAAATTCTTTATTTAGCCATATCTCTATTTCATATTCATAATCCCTGGGTAAGGCAAGACTGGACCAGTTATCTTCATGAATTCCATGCATCCTAAGTTATTCCACATTTCTTAGAAAGGCAAAGATGTATTTGACTAAAATAGCTTTAAATGTCTAAAGCTTTTGAGCACAATCAAAGTTGAAAACTATTCAAATCACAAAGATACTGCCTATTAAATATATATAGAGGAAGATCTCCACTTGCCATTCACTGGATTTATATCTTAACTATATGTCATATGAAATCAATGAAGTATTCTCCGTGGGATATATAAAATATTAATATTTATCAAATTTGCATAAACACTGATACCTATGTAACATTAGAGCCAAGAAATCCTTCCTCAATCTGACTCCCAGGTAGATCACCAGTCCCAATAAATATTGATGCTTCACATAAAAAAAAAAAAGCAATAATGAACAAAGAAAAAACACAGGACAAATAATTTTTAAGTTTTCATAATTTTTGTATTGAACATTCCTTTTTTCTGCTAAGAGTTATGTCAAGAAAAAAAAAATTAAAAACAGAGGAAAAATACATGAGTAAAGAAAGACAAAATAAATTGTGCAAACCATCTACAAATCCATCTCATTTATATAAAATCAATGAGAGTTTTTAAGCATATACTTGCTAGAGCCAAAATTTAACAGTTTTTCATCTGATGGATAAATGAAAATGATGCAGCTTTGGGGAAGAAAGTTACTTTGAATTTTATCACAATTGCTATTTTATTCAGTGTAATTTATTCCAGGTAAAGGTAATAACCTTATTCTCTGGTAGTCCAGGTTAAACCCATGTAAGACTTATGAATCCTTCCTTTCCAGCAGTGTCACAGTGGAACACATCAAGCCATGACAGCAGTATCTTCTGACTTGCCTATGAGCATCTGTTCTCCCATTTTCAAGTGTCACAACTGACACCAAAATACTGTGTTAAGTATTCCACTGAATTCTGCATTTCCTTATTTATCACACAAGTTAGACCAGGAGAGGGTCAGGATCAATAAATACATGTTATGCCATAGCTGCTTTGACACACAACTGTACTAATTAGACAGCTACTCAGAGCCAGACCTTGGCAATGCATAGGAGAATTACTCTGAATGTGGAATGAAGCTGGACGGTGTGTAAGCACTACAGGAACATTCAGCATGGTTTATGATGCACAAAATACCAAAATGAAATAGTAGGGGAGGAAATCACCCAAGATAATTAACGTCATTGTTCCAGAACTCACGAAACATGAAGTGGCTACCAGCAAAACCTGTTTTATCCACCATGCAGCTTCCCTGCTCATGTTTTCCTTTTTCACATATACCTAGTTCCACTGGCAGCCTGCCAGCTTTAGGAAAAGAAAATAAAATTGTTGCTTTAACAGAAAGTTTTATGATACGTTATCCTTTTGAATAATTGTTTCCCAGCAGCATTGAATAGGAGAGAAATTGGCAATACTGTGTGAGTATGGAAGATGCTTTATTCTGCAAGTGAACCCCATGTATTCTGTTGATTTTTTAAATATATAGGTTGCAAACCTTATAGTAGAGGAATTTATTAAGAGGTAAGCCAACAAGGTTTTTCTTCCTGTATTTTATGTATTGAAACAAATCACCATGAATAATCCATCTCTGAGCCCAGCTGACAGCAAAAGAGCAGCTCCCTTGTTTCAAACTCTGCCCTTGATAGGATACTACAAAGGATGATATTGTTCAGCCTTTAGGCTACATGATCAAATAAAGAGAACCAGGGTGAGCACCTGTACCTGCGAAGTCACTATAACATAACATAACATCCCACTACTGCCATAATTTTATTGTCTAGTTTATTTTTTTTTCCCACCAATACAAGACAAGAAAAGAATGAAAAGCTTCTCTCTGAACAACCAATTTTCCCAAGGGTGTAAGCTGGTGACTTCAGTTTGTGTTAACCACAGAGCAACTGCTGTGAAGCAGCTCTGTTGAAGAATCAGGTTTGGAATTTTCTGTGTATTTTTTTTATTCAACTTCTATGGACTTTGAGCAGAAAGGGAGACTTTAATACTGACTTCTTCCCATCCAAAGAATTGGAGTAAGATTAAAATCACCTTGTAATAACCAATTTTTTTTTTTTTTAGTATTTTAGAATCATTTTCTATGCAGTTTAAATATACATGTATTTGTCTGCCAACATTACTTACCAAATGAAATTAATTACATGAAAACGAGGATAGCTGTTGCAACAACAGCCTCAATTCAGAGGCAGAACCTACTGCAGATGTATTAAGCCTCATGAAATAGGCTTAATAAAGGCTTAATCAGACACTCATAAAATATTATGTAAACAGAACCAAGTATAAATTGATATTGTGGCTTAGAAATTAAAGCACTCATAAATAAAATTTCCCCCTCACAACAGGATTTTTATTCAGATAAGATAAAACCAGACACATTGCTTATCTGGTACAATTAAAAACTAAAAGGAAGATCCTTGATTTTCTGAAAAATCAAATTTCATTTCCAGACTTTGTCTCCAAGCTATTATTTTCTATTTCTTTACTATCCTATTAAGACATTCCAGTTTCCCTTTAATTTGTTACTAAACTCCCTCTGGCTTTTGACGTTTTTCACATCTTGTTGTAATGGGATACATTACTCATTCACTTTCTTTATAGAATATAAGATTTTCCTTGTTGTTACCTTTATGACCAAGGCGTATTAATATAACAAATTTACCTAGTATTAATTATATTTCTTGCTGATTAAGAAAAAAAAAACAAACAAGTACTGACTTTTAATTAGTCTTTTCATTCCTCAGTCTTCCATTATTATTTCTTAATTAATTTGGTAGAGAAATCTAAGCTAAGTGGGTAGAACTTATATTTAGTTTCTTTTTATTCAGGTCAGGTGATACAAGGCTTATAACACACTGAAAACACAAACCCAGCAAATAACATACACTCATAGTGACAAGAAAATACCTATTAAGCTTAACTCTAAATGAAATATTGCCCCAATTAAATTAATTTTCCCATTCTCCTTGACAATGACAAAAAGCTTGGAATTGCTAAGTCATTAAATGTTCTTTAGGTGCTCCGTAATGCTCACATAGTGATTTTTTGCTGACAGTAACAGCTTATTTTCACTGCAAACTTAATTCTTTTTCCACAGGGGCAGACAAGGATGTTGTATGCAACAAATCCAACTCAATGAGAGCAGTATAGACAACATCACCAGGAGCACCATAGTGGGGAGAGCATACTAAACTCATAGCTAGGCTTGTTACCACTTCCAGAAGTGTGCTTAAGGATACCACCACTTCAGAACTGTTTTTCTACCTTTGGGCTATGATATATTAAAATATAAAATAACCCCAAAACTCAGGAAATTTAGCTTGTGGCATGTATTATGGTGATCAGCATGAGCATTTGACCACAATCAGGGACATGGGTT
Organism: Cinclus cinclus; assembly: GCF_963662255.1. Taxonomy (NCBI): domain Eukaryota; kingdom Metazoa; phylum Chordata; class Aves; order Passeriformes; family Cinclidae; genus Cinclus; species Cinclus cinclus. Next base: position 12,424,930 of record NC_085049.1, read on the forward strand.
GCATAAACATTCAGTGCGTTTTCAGAATTGTTCAGGTTCAGTGCATCTTTCGGAAAGGTTGTGCTACAAAGTTTTAAATAATGAAAAGACCATATTAAACCTATTGATAAATACGTTATAAGGTAATAAGGTAATAGGTAATAAGCTGCAGAGAAATCAACAGCATTGATAAGCTTTGTGTCTTTGCATCAGGCTTGTCCTACAGTGTAATACAGAACCCTGGAGAAGCTTCATTCTTCACGTGGTGTGATGAGATCTGAGAACATTCTTTAACTGTAACCCACATCCTCACTAAACCAAATTCTGTAATTAGTCTGGAGATTAGATTTCAAAATCCTGCATCATGACTTTTAGTTTCAGCTGCCTTCCATCCAAACCTTACATCATTTTTCTTCCCTCACTCATGTATTTCTAGAGTTAATCATTACTAATACAGTTCTCCAAAGATATATTCAAACAGACGAGCATCACTTTTCAGCAGATGAAGAACCCTGGACTGTTAATTAAAACTCAGCCCATGAATTAGTGGCCATGTTGTATGGGAAACTGTTTAGGGACTCAGCTTGTTTAACAAGTTTCATTTTTATATCTGCCCATTTCCCCTGAAACCCACTCTATCATTAAACATCTCTCAAACAATCTCCCAGATCTAGTTTTACATAGATATCTATTATTGCAACATCTTGTTTATTTTAATATGGATTGCATAGCTCACGCTATATTTAAAGTGATTTACAATATTGCTTACAGACCAAATGTAACATTTCATAAAGACACACACACAAGCCTGGTTCCAAACTAAAACTGGACATCACATGGCACTTCAGTGAGCTTTTCTGTTCATGTGTCTATGAACCAAAACCAAGGAAAGTCCAGTCAACAACTTTAAGCTATCACATTGTAGAAGATAACTTCAGGGATGCTGATGTAAGATTACTTTTGCATGCGTTGTTATAAACTTGTGAAAGACAACTAATTAAACATATTATCAAAGCCTATATGGCTGGGACAGAGTGGATGGCCACAGACTGTTTGACCTCCGATTTTTCCACTACAAGCTGAAATGGGGATGATTTGAAAGAAAGAGGAGGAAGGAATGCTTCTTCACACAGCAGACTGGCTGCAGAACTTGCACAGATTACAGAGAGAATGACAAGTTTACATCTGTTTAGAACAGACCAGAAATGGGAGCAAAATCGGCTGAGGGTTCTTAATACAATTAAAACCATCTGTGATCAGAGAAATTCCTGGACTGCAAATGGCTGGAGGTGAGGAGAGCATTTTGAGGAAGTACCACTTAACCTCTCCTGGTTCTATACCCTTTTTGGCAGATCTGCTTTTGACCCTTGGAGAGAAGCTACTGAAGGATGGGCTGTGGGACTGCTCCAGGATACCATCTTGGACTGAGACAATCAAACAGACATACCCTGTATACACATCCTTCAGTGGGGTAAAATGTAGTAAAAAATACAGATAAAAATTGTGTGTGCCAAAAAGTATATGTCTTCATGTCCTCAAAATCTTTTCCAAGCACAAGATTTCACATGCACAAAAAAACCCAAAACAAATAAACAAGCAATCAAAAAACAAAACAAAACAAAAAAATAAATACACCAAACCAACAACAACAAAAACAGATGAAACAAATATATTTCTTTTCTGACAACCTTAGCTGGAAAGACGTGGGACAATTCTGTCTTACAATAAAGAATTTAAGCTCTGGTCAGCTATTTCTCAGCAGGAATTTGTTGCATCTTCTGTGCACCCAGGTGGGAACAGGCAAAATAAATACAGTGACAGGAAAACAAGATCCATATCCCTTTGCCTCATTCCTAGGGACAAACTAGAACAACTAGTAATAGTTGTTAACTAGCAATATGTAAGTATGATGTCACATAAATAAACTCAGACCTCAGCATTCCTAAATCATTGCCACAAGCCCGAAGATTTGCAAATTTGAGAAAAATATGAGTAACAGCAAAACAATAAATGACTCCTGCTTTACTGAGTGCAGATTTTTGACACAGATCAAAAAAAGATTAATTCAAAGTCAAGACCAATGGGGTAAGTTCAGGACAACAAAAAGTTGTCAGACCCTTCCCATAAAGCGCTGCTAAGTCCACATTCCAAATGTAACTCTTTTGATCTTTGCTTTGGCTTCCCCTTGCTTTTATGCCTCATTTTATCAGAGATTCTAAAACGGATTGACTAGCAAAGGTGTAGTGGGAATATGATGCTGAGCTACACAGTGCTGTTTAGTTTGTAACCAAAGAAATACTGTAATCAGCACATCACTAATTTTCCTAAAACATGGATCCCTTAGTTTTTTACACAGTAAGTTGATTATCCTCACCCCTGACCCTTTATCCTCTTCTCAAGTGCAAGCATCTTTGAAAGTAAATATACCTGTTGCTTTGGTTCTCAGAAACCTATAAGACATGGGGCAGCAAGTGTGCAAAGGTTTTCTCCATACTCATGAAGCTCAAAGAAGGTGCTGTAAGGAAGAGAGAAGAGTCAATGACCTGAGCCTGCACTGTGGCAATGGAGCTCTGCTTGTGCAGGAGAATCCATTGGCCTTTCCAATGCCCATGGTTTTAGTTACCTTTTCTTAGTCAGATCTCTGTGCTGAGCAAGAAAATGGTTATTTCAGAACTGCACTGACATCCTCAGTCACCTTAGAGTCACAACACGGCAAGGAAATATGTATTCAAGGTAATAATTAGTATTTCCAGCCTATATGCAATTTCCATTAATTCTCAGTGTGGTCAATATTGTGTATAATGCCCCTGATAGCCTCTGGATAACATTCTGTCTATTAGCTCTTATTTTAGGCCTCTTATTTTCTTGTGGTTCAAGGCTCTCTGCTTAGGCTGATTTTGATTACCTACATTATTTCCCACCAATGGAGGGGCTGCTCTGCTCTGTCAGATTCTCACACAGTATGATGACCTTGATAGAAATTCACCTCAAACCATAATGTATCTCTGTTAATTAATAGGGGTTTTATACATTTTATTGAAAACTTAACTAGCTGTTTGTTTTTACAAATCATGAGATTTGCTAACAGATAACAGATGCTGATTTTGCCAACTTTATCCTTCCTGCCATTTGTGACATTGTGTCTTTAAAGACCAGTCATTGATTTAGGAGCAGAATACTGAGTCCAGTTTTTAACATTACATTTACATGATATCAAGCATAAAAGTATGTCAAATTCAAAGTGAAACCTGTTTATATTATTTGGACAATTTCCTATCCAAAACATGTTTTACAAGAAATTCTTAATGAAATGTTTCTGATTCATCTCATTAAAATATAAAACCTTCTACTCCAAGCTCTCCACAAATTTCCCAGGAAAAGGCTTATTTTTGAGACACACTGAGTCACTGCTTTTCAATTTATGTGAGAATTTAGTCCGTGAGTTTAAAGAGAATTCAGAGTGAAGGCCCAAACACCTCTTATTACATGAACTAGAAAACAAATTAATTCAAGAGCTGAACAACCACTCCATGCTGTTGCACACAGTCAGTGAAATGCATGTGCATCATAAATATGTGGATGAAATACAAAATTTAAAATATCATGGTAATTTATGAAATGCTAACAGTGTTTTGGAACACATGCCCAACACATGTTTAATAACCCTATTCCTCAGATGGAAGGACATAATATGTTTAGCATTATTCTGTCTTTTATTTTCAAGCTGCAAGTAAATAAAAAAAAATGAAATTATAGTTTTTGAAGCATTTCTTCATTGTGGCTTTTTCTCCAAGTTATACTTTTGGATCATAATACTACTTTCAGAATTGTCTTTGCTAGATAGGCTCACACCTAGAAATATATACATGTACCTAAAGAATGAAAACAAAGCCCAGAGGAAGAAATTACTCTCATTCTAGAGGACAAAGCTAGAAGAGTCATCTCTCACCAGCAGAGAGGCCTGACCCCAAAGCAGTGTAACTCCCAACCTGGCTGTCTCATGACATTATCATATGCCAATCTTTTCAGGGTCTGTGACTGGCAATAACAACCTAAGAATTGTCTAGTTTCCTAACTGTCTCTGACACTTATGAATAAATATTTTCTTGTTTAACCTTGCCACTTTTATCAAGGTTGTAAACTGCAGGAGGGTGCATTAAAAGTTCTGGAACTCGGTTTTGAACATTAAAAAAAAATACATCATGAGAGTTAAGTGCAGTTCATTAATGAGGTGACCAGAGATATGTGATCAGATTTGGTCCTTGCAATATGCTCACCATAACATCTTCAATTCTTCTAATAATTTCTTATTAGACAGTTTCAAGAATCCCTCTTCAGAATCCATTTTTCAAAGACATCATTGGCAGCACGAAGGATCTCAGAGTATTTTTTACCAGTTTCTCTGATATCATCCTTTCCTAGTTCTCCCCCCACTACATTCATCTTTGCTACATCAAGGCATCATTTCTTCTGCAGGACTTTTGCATGAGTTTTGTAGAGCTTTGACTGCAGCATTTTTATTATTCCCCTCTAAATTATACCTCTTGGTTACCTTATTCATGGCTGCACATTCCACTGTGATTCATCAACTACCATTGATCATTCACAATCTTATGCATTAAGTCACAAACCTGTAAGTTGCCTAAACTTTCTGTAGGTGTCTGACAAGTGGCTCAATTTCAGTGCCTAAAATCAAATTCAAACTTCCTGCTTCCAAGTAAAACAAAGGGAAAAAAAAGCCCAAACTCTGACAAAAGCCAAATTCGGGCAGTATCCTGAGGCATCTTCCCACTGTCGCCAGTTTTATTCACTTCACTGTCGCCAGGTTTATTCACTTTTTGTACAACATCTGCTCTCTTTAGTTTATGCAGCTGGGCAAACGCCTTCATTTGAGCTGTGCTCGCGGCTCCTGCATCGGCACGGGTGTCTGATGCATCAGCAGCCTGCGATCATTCGGCCTCCAGCGCTCTTGGCAGGGGCCAGGGGTACCGCCCGCACAGGGACCGGCACGGCTCTCACGGGCTGCTCCTCCAGGGAAAACACATCCCATTTCAGAGCTGACACCGGTGTGCGGGGCTTGCCCACGACGAGAATGCGGCTCCGGGAAGCCTCACGCGAGTCCAGGCAGGGATGCGGGGACGCAGGAATGCGTGGATGCGGGGATACAGGACAGGGAAGGGATGCAGGGGGGAGGGGATCAGGGATGTGGGGAGGCGGGGGTGCGGGGATGTGGGGATGTGGGGCCGGATGGGGATGCAGGGATGCAGGGCTGGGCAGGGATGCAGGGCTGGGCAGGGATGCAGGGATGCAGGGATGCAGGGATGCAGGGATGCAGGGATGCAGGGCTGGGCAGGGATGCAGGGATGAGGGGATTCAGGGATGCGGGGAGGAGGGGATGCAGGGATGAGGGGATTCAGGGATGCAGGGATGAGGAGATGCAGGGATGAGGGGATGAGGGGATGCAGGGATGAGGAGATGCAGGGATGAGGGGATGAGGGGATGCAGGGATGAGGGGATGCAGGGATGCGGGGATGAGGGGATGCAGGGATGCGGGGATGCCGAGCCGGGCAGCACGGGGGCCACGCTCCGCCAGCACCACCTGCCGGCAGCGCCCGCGGGACGTGCCCCGCGGACCCCAACACCACCAGAGTCACCAGAGACACTGACAACTAAATAATGCTATACTAATACTAATACTAATACTAATGCTAATGCTAATGCTAATGCTAATGCTAATGCTAATGCTAATGCTAATACTAATACTAATACTAATACTAATGCTAATACTAATGTTAATACTAATGCTAATACTAATACGTAATAGCATTAAGTGTAATTATAATGAAATAATGGTGATAATAATAAAAATACCATGAGCCATACCACAGCAAGAACTGAATGTCCATAGTCCATGCCCTGCCCTGACCCCTCTGTGCCCCTATTCCCACTAATACCAGGCTAAGGAGCTACCCCTACTTTTTCTCTCACTGATTCAACCAGAATATATCACAAAGTCTCTTACTGTCCTCTCAAACCAAAATTTCTGCATTAAGCAGTTTTTGAAGGTAAAATGACACCTCTGGTCTTGGGGGTTTCAGCAAAAACTCAGGTTGATGAATCACTGCAACAGGTTGCTCCGAGATGTGGGCTCTCCACCCCTGGAAGTGTTCAAGGCCAGGTTGGATGAGGCTCTGAGCAACCTGGTCTAGTGGAAGTTGTCAGATCTTCCAAGTCCCTCCTAATCCAAACCATTCTAAGTTTGTATGAAAACCGGTGGCCAACCCCCCTCCTCCTCTGTCATAGCTAGCAGAGGGCCAGTTGCCTCTCCTGGTGCTGGAGGGGGGTGGAGAAACAGCCTGGACACTGCTGCTGTAGAGGGAGAATTAAAGATCCAAAACAGATCAATTCAAATTGCTAAGAAAATCACAAATAAATAAGCAAATCACTATAATAAAATAATCAAATCACTAATCAATACAACACTGTAATACATAAAGAAGCAAGCAGTAACACTGCAGAGTAAAATTAGCAAAGTATGGTGTATGCACACAATCATTCTTTAAGCAATGGAATCAACCCAAATCATTACCATACATTTGATTTTTTAAAGTCCATTTTAAGTATGCATACCAGTGTGCTCTAATTGAAATACGACCTTGTAAATTATTAAAAATACATATTTTCAGTTAGAAATTTTCACTAAAACAGAACAATTCAGCTGCAATGCCTTTATCTTGAAAAGCAAAATGTAATTTTCAATTTTAAGCATTAAGTTGCAATTTAAAATGAGAGTACCATTTATTATATGAATGAAACCAAAAACAAAAAATAGGTAAGCACTCCAACATTTATGCCTGATTTCTCTGTATCTGGTAGGAAAAGAAGATTCTGGTTTCTGCATCATGGATAAGCAGCAGCAGCACTTCTCTGAGTTTATCATTCATACAACAAGCATTTACCAGTGAAAGAGTAAAACTTGTCCAGCTATCCTTTCATTACCCATCAGCAATAGCAGCATTTATTTTAGCACTTCAAACTCAGCTACATCACCCAGATACACTATTCCCAGTGGACTTTAGGACCATAATAAGAATTCTGAACATTGTTAATGTATCATAATTTGAATTATACTTTCACTGCTACTAAGTATATAGTATTTCTAATAATCATGAGAAGCAATAAAGAATATGTGCATTTTAAGCAGCAGAACTGAGAGCACTGAGTTTAATGTTGCACATGGGGATGATTTTTAGCTCTTGTGCATAAGCCCACACATCCTGGGCAGCACAGTCTGCATACAATACTTCATTTCTTCCCCAAGCTGGACATTTTGACTTGGCTATCCCCTAGCATAGCCTGGCAGAGCTCTTTGCACTGTCACCAAGCCCTCAAGACACAGAGCCACCAGCTGAGGACAGACCCTTCTGTTTGTGTCTGCTGTGAAAAGAGTTGAAAAAACATGATATTTGCACCTTACCCAACCAGTAAATAAACCAATATAAATTACCATCTACATTGATACCAGTACTGTTAGCTCAATTAACTCTAACTGAAAATTTGGTCCTTCATGTGTTCCTGGGGACAGGGTTGGGTGGATGCTTTTATAATTCTCTTTTTAAGTCAAAGTTTCTTTGCAGCACTACTTCAATGAGCACAATACTGCAGCACACCTGCAATATCAGGATACATTTCAGACACATATCTGTACTAAATGGGTTGTGCACTTAAAAAAAAAAAAAATAAGAAAACAATATAACAGTTGTAAAAGCTACCGGACCTTTTAACCTTTTTAAGCTTGTGGCATCACAAAAAATAATAAATAAATAAATAATATATATATATATATATATATATATATATATATATATATAAATCTCTAACAGCTAACACAGTTCATTGCAAATGCATGAGTGTGAGCTATAAAATCCTAATTTATGCAAGCACACTCTCAGAATTTGGGGAGTAGCACATTAGCCATTTTACAAACCAGATTACATTACTGGCAGATTATGCTGGCATTTGTTTTATAACTTGGTGATGAAAAATACTGTTCCTATAGCCCAGGGAGACACTTTGCATACCACGGCATAATTTTTTTCCCTCAGTTTTCATTACAGTGTGAAGAAATGTGTGCAAAATAATTAATTTTAACATCCCAAAAATACTTTATCAATACTATGATCAAGGTATGGGTTATAAAATATTAAAGTACGGTAAATTTGATGGAAAGTGTTCAAGAATTAAAATCAACCAATGAATGTTTTATCCAGAGAAAATCTTAAAAACAAAAGTGCAGGTTAATTGTATGATAAAAATCCTCTTAATTAATAGCTATATCAACACATATTAAAAAGCTCTTCACAACAACTGATCCTACATCAGCCAAAATTAGATGATTGTACAGCTTTAAACAGCAATGATGCTGTTCTACTGATCTAAATCTGAATGCTGAACTGCTGAACCCATTTTCTAGGATAAATTTAGCTGTTCTTTCGTGTTCCACTTTTCTTTGGTACTTGGATCAGTTATGCAGTGTATAATTATGCCAGTGCAGTTAGACAGTGCTTTCCATCTGAATGTCTCAACACGCTTTTCAGACTTAATTACTTTGGGCTTGGAAATCCTTCATGACGTAGATACTAATAGTTAAATTCAATAGGGAAGGAAACAGAGTCTGGAAAAGGACTGAAATGAAGCCTCTTGGAATTTGTAACCACCTTGCATTTATGGACATATGAAATCAAGATGCTCTACCAGTTTAGCTTCTGGACATACCAGGAAATACCTTGTTTTTGGTAATGGTAAGTAGCTTGGCACTGACCTTACACGTAAGCCTGAGTAAAATCCAGACACTAAATACTTCTTCAGCATCCTCGCAAGTGCTTTCACCCATTTGCATTCCCAAAGGGAAGATAACAACTACCTAGAAGTCCCTGGCAAGGCACAGGTGTGTCCTTCTCACTCCGCTTAAACACACAGCATCACTTGGTACTAGGAATTAAGCACTTACACAGAACATGAAGCCAAGCTCCATCTTCTCAGCATGAGAGAAAACTCACGCCTTACCTTGCACCTCTGTGGAAAGTGTCCTACGATTTTATTTTATATGAAAGACACCTTTCTCTTCCAAGAAAACAGACAAAAATGTTTTCCTTTTATTTTTCTTTTTTTCTGAAAGAAATTTAGAAAACTTCTTTCAGCAGAAGTTCTTGGCTGTAGATGACTTTACTTGAATAGTAAAGAGAAGAACGTTTCAGACATACCTGTGTTGTCAAAGTATTTCACCAAGTAAATAAACTTAACACACTTGAGAGACTGTGAATATACTTGAGGACTGAATTTCCTTATCAACTGACTACCTTTAAGGAATAGTAGAAGGGAAAATAAACTCCACATGCTCATTTTTACATATTTTATCATCACTTTCTGCATGATGAAGAATTCTCAAAGTGCAACATAAACTTAAAAGCTGGGAAACCCTTCTGTCCTCAGCCCTAACCTCTCACAGTTTTAGCACCTTGGTTTATTCGGGGGTCTGAAAATTAATACATCTTGGGCACCTAGAATCCTGACACTGGTTTGTCAAGATTAGGCAGCTTGCTTTATTTCCAAAGCTCATTCTCTGAGCTGTGGGACTTGCATTCAGAGGACACGGCTCAAACTCAGAGTACATGCTGTCTGTAACAGCCATGCCCAAGCTAGGGGATGAACTGAACACAGGAGCAGCCACTACTGCTGAACACTGCTTCTGCTAACAAGCCTAGCTGAAAGGTAGGGCTTATTAGGTGGAATCCAGGATCATAAAAAGAAAGGATATCTGCATAGCAATGTGCTGTTTTAAATGATGAATCAGCCATGCAGAAAGAGAGCAGAGAGGTAAAATGCTTATGAGCATTTCCCAGACATATCTTGCTTATCTAGGTCACTATTTTGTCTGCCAAGCTTAAATTATTTTCTAATGTCTAGAATAGAAACACATAATGAATTAAAATAATTAACTGATTATTAACATATGAGTTGGCATCATGTGTCATTCACATGTACCTATGTATTCTGTGGTACTACTTACAAACAAGTATGTGGTGCAATGCAAGAAAAATAAATTTAGAATTGAGCCTCCTTCTCACCAGACTGCACTTGCCTCTTTAAACCATCTTGTATTTTGCTTTTGGCAATGTATGCCCAAAATATGGGCTGTCACCAACACAGAACTCCTAGAGGTCATAATACTGGCAGGATTCACCAACACAGAAGAACAGAGTTGCAAAGAGAAGGTCTCCATGGGAGCTGCAGGATAGTCCTTAAAGCACTTCCACAACACAGGAACACTAGCTTCTCCTCCTGGAGCACAACCATACAAGTGTGTGATCGTCTGCAGGATCAGACACATCCTGGTGGTCTCGGGAAAGCCCAGACAGTTATTTCCTCTAACTCACAGTTAAGAGTTGGGGCTACCTCAGAAGATAAAACATTGTTCCTAAAGAATGTGCGAAGAAAGTCGTCGAAGTGCCAATTATACAGACATTCTCACATTCTCATGTTATTATTATTTGTTGATTGCTAACTACAATTCTTTTGATCCTGCATTAGCATTTAAATTCTTGAATATAACAGTACTGCAGGAATATATGAAGAGGTATGAGAAAACTGAGTGTAGTGATAGATGCCCTTAATTCAGTAATGCTCATTTTATCCTTTGACTCCTGTGGTGCATGTGCACTTATAATGTTCCTCCCTTATGGCTATGCAAGTAATTCTTAGTGACAAAGAGTAATCTTATTACTGGCTTTCTCCATGAGAGGATGGAGAAGATTGGGAGATACACAGAATGTTTAATGATGCATGTGGCATGCAAGAGAAACTATGTAATTTACTGGGAAAGACACTGGAGGAAAGAGTGCTCAAGTGACACATCACTGCTCCTCTTCCAAGAGCAAAAAAAAAAAAAAAAGGGGGTTTGTTAATTTCCTTGGCCACACTTCTCCCACTGACTAAGAATTCTACAGCAGAAAACTGTGCATTGCTCTAAAACATTTGCTTGAATAGCGAGGGTCATATAAACCAACATAAACTTGCATTATTTTGGCACTGTGATATTCCGTATTTGAGGCTGACGTATAGCTTGCTACAAGCATAGCTCGTGGATCAAACATTGTTAGCTGCAGTTTATGCCAATTTTGCATGTCTCAGGTCCGCTGAACATTATCTATAAAAAGGATTTAAGGGAGAGACTTCTGTGTCTCAAATCGTTCACATGCTTCTGAGTACTAAAGATAACTTGCAAGTGCAAAGAGCACGTTCAATACTTAATAATAGAGTGGTAGAAAGAAAACCAGTCCAAACCCTTTGTGAAGTCTGGAATGGAATTCAGTACAGAGACCATGGTGAAAGGCAAATGATATCCCAGCTGTCCTGCAGAATTCTGCCCACAGACTCTGCAAAATGAGCTGCAGGACTCAGGGAAACTTCCTGAACATCCCTCCATCCTGAACAATTAGAGCAGTCTGCACAGGCTTTAACACAGTGTTTCATCTTTTAAAGGAGGGAACAGAACCTCAGGTGGTATAAATTACTCTTGTCACTTTAACTCCAGCACCTATTTAAATCAATTTGCACCATTTGCCTTACTGAGCAGAGTAGAAATTGACCTGGGAATAGGTATTATGCTGTATTTGCAGATTAAAACCTGTTCTCATGAAAGAATTGTGTCTGTAATATATAACCCATTTTGTCTCTGATCTAGCTCAGACAGCCCATGACAGATGAGTTTTTTAAACATGTAATAGCACTACTCACTATGAAAATCATATCTGTAGAAGCAACAATAACAGAGCTAAGAGACATGAGATACCTCCCATCCTAAACAACAGTTTTGCTTAGACACACTATTTCTTCAGCAAAATGAGATCTTCTGGTTTAATCTTAGATTAAAAGTAATTAATACCAGAGTTAACTATTTAGAAATCAAGTACGTGGAAATTTCTATTGCAGAGAAGTCATGTCTTCTAATGCCCACTCAATACTATTTCTGAAAATACCCATTACAGATCTACAGGAACCGACTTATTCAAGCATTAAGTCTTGCTTGCCAGGATAGGTGCAATGAAGTGTTATTACAAGTATATAATCTACTTTCAGGATTATTAACTTCCCAGAGCTCAATTTACTTGTTTTAAAAGAAAAAAAAAACAGCAAGTGAGTACAAATCAAAAAGGCAGAGAAGATATTTCCAACTGCTTTGAATTTAGAATGAAAACTCTGCTATTTCATCATAAAATTAAAGCATTAATCCTGAAGCACAGGCTAATTATATTATGGACATATCATAATGTGATTTGTTTGGAATGCTTCTTTTCTGACTATTTTGTTGTTGACATACAAGCTTTCCTTTCCTGATAGACTCAATCAGCTCTTTGTAGACACACTTTTCTCCCTGTGTCTGCACTCAACATCACTATCACTTCACAGCAGGCATATGAAGTAACTGATAAAGTGACTGTTTTAAAGGGTTCACTGTCATCTTAGATTTCATTTCAGAGTCGACGTCAAGCAGTTCCTGTGCTGAGATGCTTTGTGCTTCCACAGTTACAGCTAGGCATAACTATTTAGAAATGCTGACAAAGAGGAACCTTGTATAAACAAAAGACAAAGCACTTTGTACATTCCAGTAGATTGATAATAATCCTTTCCACTACTCCTAATACAGAGTTTGAAGTCAGAAGGGGCCACATAAAGTGGAGCAAAGGGCTGAAAAGAGGTGCAGGAGTGTCAAGAGGATGGGTCCTCATGCTTCAGTGGTTCCCATCACAAGAAAAGGGGCAACAGGCAGAAACTGAAACACAGAAGTTTCACCTGAACATAGGGAAAACCTTCTTTACTCTAAGGGTGGCAGAGCACTGGAACAGGCTGCCCAGAGAGGCTGTGGAGTCTCTAGAGACTTTAGGAGACACTAAAACCCCACCTGGACACAGCCCAGTGGAACCTGCTTTAACAAGAGTTGGTTGGACTGGATGCCTCTTTCAGCCTTAAACATCCTGTGACTCTGTGATTAAGTGAAAGTGATTAATTCAATTACAGTGTTGAATAAATTACAGTATCTCAGAAATTATCCTTCTTCTGGTACCACATATTGCTGACACTTAGTTGTTAAGTGCCTATACGAATAAAGGTCTCCACAGTTCTCATTCCTGATTCAGTAATTAGAGCTTAAAGAGGTTAGAAAACAATTTATAGTCTTTAAGGAGCATGTGATAGCAAAGAAAATTTATTTTAAAAACCTTAAAGACAGTGAGTAATAGCTGCTGTTTTGACTTGTTAATGTATTCAAGATGGGTATCTAAAGCAGGAATTTTATCTTTAACTCCCATCAAATCTTCCTAGACACGTTCATCACTGAAAACTTAACAAGAAAATTAATTGAACTGAAACATGCAGACAAATTAAAAAGATTCACTAAATTCACTATAGCAGCTGATGAGTCCATCACCAAACAGAAGATACTAATGAAGAAATATTTCTTGCAATAATATCCATCATCCTGAAATTGTTCTGGAATAAAATAAACACTGGTAGTTTTCTTCTGAAGCATTTATTGCTAATTCCAACAAAAATAAAGAAAAAAATATTTTCCTGCTTCCTACCAATAAAAGGGATTATTTAAAGAAAATAAAAAGAAAAAAGAAAAAGAAAAAGAAAAAGAAAAAGAAAAAGAAAAAGAAAAAGAAAAAGAAAAAGAAAAAGAAAAAGAAAAAGAAAAAGAAAAGAAAATAAAAAGAAAAATCAGACACTACAAGGGCATACTTGAGGCAAAGCAGTGTTTTGGTACATCTAGTACTTTGAGATACCTGCCTCAGTCAGGGTAAAATGTAGCAAAGTCACTAGATCCTCCACACTAGAAAAGAAAATTTTCAAAAAGAAAAATTACAGCATTTTCAATTTGAGGCCCATGCAATAAATACAAATAGTTTTAATTTGAGGCTTCCTATTGAAAAATAAAAACAAAAACAAACAAACAAACAAACAAAATATTAAAAAAAACCCAAACCTGAAGACACATTTGCTTTTCTCTCTTGCAGAGAAATGTTCCCAGACCCATCCCTTGCCAGCTGCCACATCCCATGACAGCTCAGTGGCAGGGTCCAGAAGCATCCTTAATACCCCATCAGGAAAATGGGGATAAAAAACAGCCTTTGACTATCTCACAGCAGTTTGGGAAGTAAGATATAATAGACAGGCTAAAATGCACAGAAATGTTCAATCCCAACCATCCTTGAGGAAACTGTTTTCCAGGTGAATACATTTTACTTCCAAGATATTTTCCTGACACTGGATTTGAATCTTTGGTGCTGGGATTGCATTGCCCTTGTTACCAGAGGTGTTACCAGCTCCAAACACATATCAGCCATTTTCAGATGTGAGTCACAATATTCCCAACACCTTAACTCCTTGCTGAAAATATATCTTACCTGTGCCACTTTGTACACATTTTTCAAACCTCTGCTCTCAAATCAACCCCCTTACACTTAATGTTATTGATGTATTTGTAAGGGTTCTTTGGATTTCCTTACAATCTCTCAATATTTTAGCATTTCCAGAAGCTTAGAAAGCATATCTCCCTGTATGAAACAGAGGTGTGATCCCACTAATAAGAGTGTAAACATGATTTTTAATCTGTCTATTATTATTTTTGGTAGACAAGAAGTTCTTTATTTCCCTCTTCATTACCTGAACTTCTCCTTCCTACATTTTAATTCTGACTATTAATCATTACATTTATCAACCTACATTTTGCTGAGCTGAATACCTCCTTTGTAGTTTTTTTTGGGGGGGAGGGGGGGTTTGAGGAGTTTTTGGTTGGTTTGGTTTCTTTTTTGTTTGTTTGGTTGTTTTTATTTTTTATTGGGTTTGTTCAGTGAAGTCTCTTTCAGCCCCACAATGGTTTTGTGCCTTCAACAGTATTTGAAATCAACCTTTATATCACATGCAAATTTAATGAACATGCTGCCTGTCTCCTTCTGCCAAATCATTTAAAGATGATATTTATCCAGGCCAAAATGAAAATCTGTCCTGTAGCACTTCATTACACACTTATTCACAGTTTAATAAACCTGGTCAAATTTATTCTTTTTATAAACAAAGGCTAATTTCAATGAATAAGAAAACTTGCACCACTATATGCAAGCAGTAACTCATGCCCATTTCCTTTTGTCACTAGCCTTTATTTGTAGGCAATTGCTCAACTTAGGACATTTTTTAAATCTGTCAATAACTTGCTGTTCAGTCATAGCCTGAGCCCCACATGGTGCTCTCCTATTTGAGAGCCTTGACAGGTTTTGTGTTGTGAACTGGCTGAGCACCTTTAGCTGTCACCTAAAGGTCCTTCTGAGACCTGCAACCATGACTGCCAGCACAGCTGTGTCATGGGTCCTGTCTCCCTCCTCCGGCTCAGTCTGTGTCTGATGGCTTCAGATGATTCCTCCTGCTTCTCTCAGGAGAACAAACAGGCTGGTCGTACCACATCTGCACAGTTTGTATAGATGCTAGATGAATGTGACCCCTAAAGCAAGCAGTTGGAAACAATCTGCTTCCTCGGAATCAGCATGTACTGCAAAGATCAAGAGAGGTGCAAAATATAGTGGGGGAAGATGCCAACATATTTTAAGTACAGAAAAAAATCCAAACTAAGGCAGAACAGTACACATAATAACCCCAAACCAACAAAAAACATGTTGTTTTATCCAATTATCACTATAATTATTATGAAAACAATTTACAGAAAAAATAATTAGTAATTTTGGAAATCCTTTTAAAGTACAGGATGGGACTTTGAGCAATATGGTCTAGGGAAAGATGTCCCTGCCCATGGCAGAGAGGTTGGAATTAGGTGAGCTTTGAGGTCCCTTCCAACCCAAACCTTACTATGATTCATAATCCTTCTCCGCACTTCCTCCCATGTACAGTTTTTTACTTTACTTCTTCAAGGACTCTAAAAGATGTACTCTAGGCCAAATACTAAAGACAGTAATGTCCAGAGAATAAAAGACAATGAAGTAGTTCTCCTTTTCCTTTAGGAAAGGCATTTTGTCCATTGTCGACATGGCAATGCACAAAGCACACCAGGGTCAATAAATGGAGCTTTCACAGAAACAATTATTATTTTTTTTTTATGTTGATGATAAGAAAGGGAAAACAGTTACTCAGTACAAAGTGGAACACAGAATAGATTTGCAAATAGGAGAACCAGCTGTAGTTTTGAGCAGTCATAGTATCTGTTTCAATTAAAAGAGATGAAGCTCTAAAACACAGAGGGTTTCACGAACCCCCAGTTAAATAGTTCTGCCAGAGAAAAAAGAAAAATAAAGAATGAAATATAAAACATCACTCATGCCCTTTGTGACACAGAGACATTAATTTCTTATACAATGAAAGGAGACCTATCTCCATGCAAAGCCACTGTCCAGTCCATTTGCAATTATTTTGTGGCTTCTTTTGATAAATACAAAAAGGAATTGATTTCTTGCAGGAGGGGAAAAAAAAAAATCCCTATGCCCTTTCACAAAGTCTGTAATCTTCCTGTACACACCATGGGAACAGCATGTCTTTTTTAATAGTTTACAAACTGTATCACCAAAGGAAGATTTAAGTGCCAAATAAAGTAAATTCCTTTTGTTAAACCATTTCCCAAGGAATTTCACACATAGCTTCAGTGCTTAAGGTCTTCAATTTCCTGCACATCAATTTTTGGCCAGGTCTGTTAATAGCACAATAACCCATATTTCACCCCATTAGATCCACAACCAATTCCTTGAAGCCAGTACAGAGATGCATTTATATTACTCTTCTGTCTCATTTCTAGTATTTTTAATATTTTTGTCCTCAGTCAACAAGTGCAGGGTTGCCCCTAAATACTTAGTCTTGTATTTCCCTGTCAGATTAACTGCCAATTAGTGATAATTGGATCTGGCAAAATTTTTGTTGATGGACACATATCTACTGTGAGACAGAATGAGAATACTAATTCATTTCAGATAGGTCACTTCTGGCTGTCAGTTTTTCTCTGAACTCTGGATGTGTCCACATAATGCTTCCCTCAGATTAAATTGGTTGAAAGCTATTAATTCTCAAATGAAAAAGTGGAAAGTATAGTTAAAATTGCTGTAGTTAAATCTGAAAAACACAGACTTTCTATGTGTGGACGGGTCCAGTTTCCAGGTGAGATTTTTTTTTTTTTTTTTTTCTGTTCATCTACTCTGGAAGTCAGTGCTCAGGGATGAAACTACCTGAGTCTGTTTGCAGGTCCTTTCATTTCTCACTTCCTCTGCAGGCTGCTGCAACATTCGAACTGCAAAGACTTCAAGGCTTAAATTAAATGATGTAGTGGGAGGAAAAAAGGCTTTAATTGCTAATTTGATAGATTCTATACAAATATGTCTACCTGTACTGGGCTTTCAGATGCTAAACAAAACTATACAATTTGAACACTGTTAAGAGTTACTGCATTTAGGCTTCATACAAGTGAAAGAATGAATATGCCAGACCTTGGAGACCCCATAGTACTTTTAAATAAGTCTAAAATGTAGCCAGGCATCTTTCACTGAGAAATTTTAAAAGCTGTTTCAAGAGGAGACACTTCTAGTTCTGTGAGGCTCTTGCTGTTAGTACATTTCAGATGTGTTTCTCCAATTGAAAATTGCTCCTCTCTAGTTAAATTCTAGATCAGAGGCCTTTTAGCTCTTGCTGTAGTTTTTTCTTTCCATTAAATATTAGTCTTTTTTAGGACAGAAGGGTGTTTCAAATGCTTTCAATAATAAAATTTACGATAATTTCACCTTTTTGATCAGACTTCCAATAAAAGTCATAAGACAATCCTAGTAAAAAGTAAAATAAAACTAAATTAATTTATAATTTTAAAACATAATAATCCCATAAAATTGTTTAAGCTGATTACTGGGTTTTTCCCTGATATTCTGAAATCTGGAAAATACCCTACATGCTCAAAAAGGCTTTTTACTTTCAAAAACTAGAAACAACAGTGTTAGTTGCAACAGAAGTTAACACCATAAACACAATAAAATCCAATACAAATACTATTACTATATGATAATTTATTGGATGTCATGCCTTTTTTACCTTCAGCCACTTGAGTAAATAATTTGACTTATTTTTAGAAGTAAATATGCTTAATATTGGAAGGCTGGCAGCCAATAATACTTAAATACACCCTAGAATGAAAGAATAAAATATGAAATTTTAAGTCAAATAACAGATCTCTGAAATAACAATTCAGTATAAAACTTGAGATTTTAAAAAATTGAACTTTAAGAATATGTTTCAATTCTAATTTTATATCTGGTAGAAGAATTCTGAAAGTCCTTGATTTCCTCTGCAGAGAATTTCACTTTGCCACTTCAGCAGCCTTGAGTGAGCCCATCACGCTGGGGATGGTGAGAACTTTGACCAAGATACTTCCCAGTGAAAAAAAATATCCTACATATTTTATAAAAAAATATTGGGTGTTTTGTTTTGGTTTTTTTTTGTTTGTTTGTTTGTTTGTTGGTAGGTTTTTCGGTTTGGGGTTTTTTTTGGGGGGGAGTCAGGGATTTTTTGTTAGCGGTGACTTTGTTCTGGTGAAAATAGGGAAGCATGAAACTCATTCACTTCACTTGCCCTGCCTGCCTTTACTGCTTTATAAAAGTTTCATTCTATTCTATTTTGACTTTTAATGTCAAATGTATAAAATATATTTGAGGTTCTGAAACTTTCTTCGATTTTCATTCACAGAAACTTAAAGGTTTGGAAAATTTGTGACTTAAATTTGCAAATAAAGATTCTTTTAAATTATTTTTGAGTTTTCTTATCAACTCAACAAGGATATAGGCCATAGACACAGAGTTAGATGACAGTTCAATCCACAATTTCCTCCCTCCCCCCTTCCAGGAAAAATGGATCTGTATTTTGCTGCTCCTTCAGTGACTACACCAAGCTGAAAATGCAATTTGATTTGTTTAAGAACATGTATCAATAGAGATGATGGAGTCACACATCCTACAGAATTTATGATGTAAACTGATATGCATGCATCACAGAAGATACAAAGTGCAGCAAAGCAATTGTTGAGTGATGAAAATGTAATCTATGCTCAGCTTTGATCCATTTAAAGCTGTTTATGTCATGTCATTCATCCTTTCCCTGACATATTAAAATAAAAATCAAGGAGCACAAATCTTCTTTCTCTGTTTTATTTCTGCTCAGAAAAAAATATTTTCCAAATATATGGTTTATCATTTATGTCTTATAACTAAATCAGCCTGCACTCAGCAAAAAGCAGTGTAAGAAAGAACAAAGTGGGTATTTATTTTTTTTTTTTTTAGTTTATTTGTTTACTTTAAACTTGGAAGATTTCAGTTCTAGACATATATCAAGAAATCTGTATAAAACTCCTGGATGAAACTCAATCCACTCACAATTCAGGTTCTGCTTCATTGTAACCTTGTAAATCTGAACTATGAGGATGAGATGGGCTCTGGCTTACCTAACATTTCTGCCAGAAGCTATTTCACACACAAACATAAAGGACAGGCAACCGAAGAGCTCTTGAAGGAAATCCACCCTATGCAATAAATTTTCCTTGTTACATTGGCTGCACTGTCATGTCTAGAGAGTTGAACACTTCACCTGTGTGAGCTGTGCTTGTCTGCACGGAGAGTTTGCCCCCCTGCTCATCTGGGATCCAGCTTGCTTAACAATCCTTAGAAGGACAAAACTACACATCCCATGATTGCTCCATCCTGCTGCTTAAGGTCTATCTCAAATGAAGGCACTTTCTAGTCCTCCTCCTGTGGATGGGAACAGTCAGAGGCACACATCCAGGAAAGACATGGGGCCCAAGCAGCAAAACTAGAACCCATCTTTAACCTAAGAACTACATTAAACATACAGATGACAAGATAAAGCTTTGGACTAGAAAGCATCCCACACTTTTTAGGTTTATTATTCAACCAAACAAGAGACAGGGAACCTCCTGAAAAGCCTTTCATAACTTGCTTTGTTTGATAGCAAAAAATAACCATTCATTCCAAGAAATGATATGGAGTCTCCATTGTTGAAAATACTGAGGAAACGTCTGGCTATGGTTCCAGTGAGCTGGGTCTGGTGGAGCAGACAATCTCCAGAGGTCACTTCCAGTCTCAACCATTATCTGCCTCTGTGATACCCCTCTGGATGCCCATGTCCATGGCACTAATGGATGCTAATTACATTAAAGGAGATGAAACTTAGTTCATGAATGCCAAACTCCTTAGCAGCGTCATGGTGAATTCCCTATATACAAAGTGCAGATGCCTTCAGGTAGTATGGAGAAACCTTGGGAAACAAAAATGTTATTTCCTGGAAAAAAATATCAAAAAAAAAAAATTCTTAGTGAGAGGCAGTAGCACATCACTTTACTCTTTTCATTCTGAAAAATCAGAAAGGCTTCAAAAAATATTAAAGATGATAATCTGAAAACAAAACACAGCAAAACAGATGTCACTGTAAAATTAAGGCTCCACAGGTAAATACACAAAAGCCCTAAAATTCAAACTAAAGTCTAAGTGTGTCACTTTACAACCTCCCCTAATGAATATCTCTAATGCACAATAAATACATTTTCACTCAACATGTAATTAGCTGTTGGAACTCATTGCACCAAATTAACATGGAATTAAGATCTTGGCCTAATTCCAAAAGATACTGGGCATTCCTGTGTAAGTACTGACATGGACTGTTTAGCAGCAATTTCCCACTAGCGTGCCCCAGGAGGCAGGAAAACAAAATATTCTTCAAGCTTGTGAAAGTCCAAACACAGAGCAAATGAAAAGGGCTTGCCCAAACTCAAAGAGAAAACCTCTGGAAGAGTGAGGAGTTCTCAAGTCTTGTGAGGGGCAACAAATAAATACAAAGTTTTCTGTCACTGTGTCTGAGCAACCTTTAACCTTCGAGAGCACTGCCACTGAGGATGCAGGGACGCTTGAACTCTCTGAACACAGATCACCATGTGGGAAGTGCTGAGCAGCCAGATAGGCAAAAGCAGGGAGACGTGTTTGCAACTGGGCTTCATAACCTCATGGCCACTCCCACCCTGCCATCTCCATCTCCCTGAAGTAGCCCACTTTCATGAAACCCTTCTTTGGAGCCCAATTAGATGGGCTACCCAGATGTGACCCCAGCCTTGCTTTCCGCTCTGCACTGCACAGATCAAGGACCACACGGAAAGGTGTCGCGAGGAACGACCAGAGTCAGACACGTAACACTCACAGAGTTATGGTGAATGCTCCACTTTATTATACAAGCTGTTGTCTTTTATAAAGTTCTGACATACCTGCATGCCCCTAATACTAATATTTATTGGCTACAAGTAACTGT
Source organism: Cinclus cinclus (assembly GCF_963662255.1). Taxonomy (NCBI): domain Eukaryota; kingdom Metazoa; phylum Chordata; class Aves; order Passeriformes; family Cinclidae; genus Cinclus; species Cinclus cinclus. The sequence goes on from NC_085049.1 coordinate 12,446,311, forward strand.
TCATGCACCACGACTACCCTACTAATTGGTTACAGCATTTTATGTTTATGTTCTACTTTCTTGCTCTTGTGATTAACACATCCTGCCTTGCTTTCTCACTCTTGCCACCTGTTTATCTCTTATTCTCAGTCCAAGGTCAACATGCCTTCGCTAGCACTAAAATAGTCCAATTTATCCCAACACTGCAAAGCAACCTCTCCGCGGCTTCACTGGCCCAAAACTCCTCCACAGAAAGGGCCTTCCCTGAAGGACACCATCACACCAGCACTCAGCACAAGTGCTGCAATGGCACAGTGGAGTAGCTTGTGATGAGCTCAACCCTTTCCCTTAAAAACAAAATGCTTTTTTTGATCAATATAAATTAAATTAAGGATGAACCAAAGCAGCAAAGCTGCTGAGTCTGGAGTAAAGAGATGTTGTGGGGAAGCCCAATAAAGTCTGCATCAACAAAAAACAGGCATGTCCCCAAAGAGACACCTGTGCTATCTTCTTGGAGTTGTCTGAAGCTTCAGTCTGGAAACAAAAACTCATCTTACTGCATACTGAGTTATAAGTTATTTTGTACTAAAACATCTTATTTTCTGTTCATAACGTCAGAAAACATTTATTTAAATTTCAGTTTGTAAATCAAAACTAACCTGTGTAATCTGTTAAGATTTATTTGTAGCTGTTTCAGGGATTATTTTTCACCTGACAATCTATGGCCATTTTGAAGCTATTACTAATGAAAGTTCTAATGCCATTAGACAGTAGCTGGCACTCAGCCTTGAACACTTCAACTGTGAGAGCTACAGAATTTATAGCATCTACATCTCTTTTCAATTTTCCAGAATAAATGTCCAACATAACCTCAGATAAAAGTATGGTTCTTTTTACAGAGACAGAAAGAAAAAAAAACAAAAAACAAACCACAACAAAAACTAACAAAACAAACCCCACAGGCAATAGTCTAATTTACAGTTGAAAAATCAATCATTGCTAAAATTTGTAACAGCATGGAAAATACAGGATGATTTTCAGGTTATCTAAGCAAACCGTATGATAAAGGCAACCTATAATTAAAAACAGTTATTAAGAAATAACCAACAAAGCAAGTAAATTTTACTTATGCAAACTAGCAATCATTACTTTTATTTTCTGTCTGCTCTCATCTCAGGATCTGACAAAAATAATTCTACATAAACAGAAGGAGATAAGGATGATTATTTGTCTGTAAAGTGAACTAAATCTAAGTACTCCTATCTGACAAATTGGATTTTTATGGATTTTTATTCCTGTATTATTCTAACAAGCTCATCCCTCCCTGCAGTCCTATTTCCCATCTGCACTCACCTCCAACACCACTCAGACTGTAACTTGCCACTAAACTGCTTTTTCCCTTTCTTAAACCAGATCCCTTAAATTTCCTTGATTTCTCTAATATTTTCATTCAGAGATTCAAATGGCTAAACTAAACCATCCTACAAAAATATTTTGTTCTTCAACTCATTTTTTTTCTTTTTAAATCCTTGTGTATGTGAACAAAATTGTCATTCCTTCTTGCTGCATACCAGTCTTTTGTCTTACATTATGACTGCACTGGCAACAAAAAAAAAAAAAAAAAAGTTAGCTCATTTTTATAAGTTTGGGGTTTTTTTTAATCTAATTACATAGCACCCAAAAAAAAGTGAGTTTGTATGAAAAATATTTCATGAAACAGAGTAAGGAAAGTCCAAGAAAATAGTATATTTAGTACATATAACATCCCCTATTAGTTTCTTTTACTGAGGCTAAACAGACCAAACTGCCTCATCTCTGCCTGCATGCAATGTGCTTCTGATTAATTTTAGATTACTTTCTGGTTCATTTTGTTTAATTTGGTTCTGTAGCATCCATAAATAAATGTGTGTGCATGTGTGAATACAGATATATATACACATAGATATAGATAGATATAGATATATAGATATAGATATAGATATAGATATAGATATAGATATAGATATAGATATAGATATAGATATAGATATAGATGATATAGATGAGATAGAGATAGAGATAGAAAGATATAGAGATGATACATATTTATGTTTGTGTGTGTATAAATATATATATATATACACACACAAATATATGTGTATATATGTGTGTATATGTACATGAACACACACATACAGATACATATATACAATGTTTAGTTCCTGGAATGACAGAATATTTCAACAACAAAAAACAAAGGGCATTATGGAACTGCAAGCTGTCACTATATGCTCATGCATGGAAATAGTATTCATTCTGAAAGTCTTCTACTTCAGGGTAGGCAACATTGGTAGTCCAGAAAGAGTCAGGTTGTAAGCTCACCCATAGTAAGAGATGTCCCACAGAATGGGAAGAAAACTGGAAATGAACCACTATTTAATCTTATTTCTTAAGTCCTACCATTAAGGGAAAAAATTATGCCAACACTTTTCATGAAATGGTTTTAATTTGCATCTGGTTACTCATCCTCTGCAGCAAAGGTGGGAAGAGCACTCAGAGGTCTCCCTTATCCTGTACATTTTTCAGAGTTGGATGGAGCAGCAAGGTGGACAAGCAACACAGAGCAAGGTGATAGAGACTTTGCTATCCCCTCATCTCATAGGAAACGCCCCACATTGAGATACTTACCTGTGGAGTAGCTTTCCTCATGCCCTGTATGCCCATAGAATAATCCTGCTGTGACTGTGGGAAGTGACTCCCAAGAAGTCACCGCAGACATTCACAATCAGCAATGACCTAAGTAAAACACTCAGGGATGGTTTCACTCCCATTTATTCGTTGAGGATGGGTGAATAGGGAAAAATGAAGACAAAAGGAAGACAAAAACGAAGCAGCCCAAAATGAGACTGGCTTCCACGTCACAATGGAATACAGCCTTTCCATGGTTAAGAAGTTATTTTGTGTCACTACCTTTGGACTCTCTTTTCTGCAGCTACAACTGAGAAAATATGCAACTGAACTAGAGAACATGGTAGGTTCCCAGCAAGGCTTGGCATTGCTGTAAGAGCTCTCTGGCACCAAGCCGACAGCAGACTATGTTTAACAACTAATGATATACATTACCAGAGCCTTGACACTAAAAACACATATCTAGTGACAGTCATTCTGGTGCCATTTAAATTCATATACGTCTTGGGATGGTTTCCATCCGCGCTGGCAGACAAACTGTAATGAATAAGGAAGCTGCACTTTGCAGATAAATAAAAGCAAATGTGGGATGTACCTAAAAGGATTTGACAGATTGTAGGAATAATTTAAAAATATGAGTGTAACACAGAAATGTTGGCATTATCTGTAATGAGGACAAGAATTCATGAATTATATACTATTGCTAGACCAGAAAAATAAGAATAAGTACCAGAGATGTTCAAGTCCTTCCATTTACACAGAAGTAAAGTAACAAAGTCCTCTTGCTTCATATTCAGTAAATTCATTTCATTTGTAAGCCCCTAAGCTTCCTAATTAAAAAAAAAACAAAAACAAAAACAAAAACAAAAACAAACATATATTCTGAGCATAAAACACAGGACAAAGAAGCAGCTGGTTTTGTCTCACATGGAAAACCAGCACATAACTAGGAGAGATATGGCAAAAGACACTGTAGGCCATATCCCAGTCTCTGAAAGAGCAATGCAATTCATGCTGGGGCTGTCCCTGAGGACTCCAGGGATTGCATCCCATTAAGCAGCACTATGCAAGCTTCCTAATATCCACTACTTGTCATCCGCTTGTTAAAGGCACAGCTCTGGCACAAAGCCTGGAAAGGATGAACTAGCCCATAAACAAAAGCTAGAAAACCTTTTCTAACATCTCTAAATTTATTAATTTGCTTACAAGCAGGAGTGACACATTAAAAGGCTTCCTAGGTTGGACAAGATACTTTACACAGCTCAGTACCAAAACCAGAGGGTACTAGAAAAAATACACAACAAAATTACTAAATAGATATGAATTTTTGTTCAAAATAAAACTCCAAAACACCTTTAACAGCCACCCTAAATTACCAATCAATTCTTAGACTATCCTACTGTTTTACCTCATATTGTTTCCCCTTTTCTCTTTGTATTTTTTCCTTCTTACAACTTCTTTTCATCTTTTATCACTATTAAACTAGAAATAGAGACTACAGGTTTTTTTCCTAGCTTTTTCTAGAAAAAGGTATCATACAGTATGCCATTTTAAGAACATAAATGTAAAATCCTAGGGAAAAAAAACCTCTCAAGACAGCTAGAAAACAAAGACCCTGCCTACTTGTATTGTGGCCCAGTATCTTTACAAAGGGAAATAACACTATTATATTTACACACATTTACATTAATACATTAAATGGATATTAGTGACCCCAGAAGATGACCATGGCCTGAGCTGTGCTAGCAAAATAACATGTAAATAGAAGAGACTCCAGTTAGTTTATTTATTTTTGCATTTCAAAATGGTTATTCACAGAACACTGGTTTAGGGATAACCGAAGTGGTACACCTTGTGCAGGTATGTGGCTGTCAATAGAGCTCTTCAACAACTCTTGAAAATCAAGTTCCTTTAATGCTGTTGCATGTGAGATGCCCAAAGATCATAAAGACTCCAAAGCACAAGCCTTTCTTGAAAATGTTGATTAGCTGTAAATAGTAACTGCTTGTGAATACTATGGGAACATCTCATTGATGAAAATGAGTACTACACCACCTGAGCAGGAAGTGACCTTTTAGTTCATTGTGGCAATTATTCATTAGTATAGACTAAAACATTAATTACCATGGGAGCAGTCACTGTAAATCATTGCAAACCATGAGCATGCAAGAAAAGAACCATCAGAAATTATTTCACTTGTGCATCCTAATCTTGAATTTAAACAATTTGTATTTATGTGTATCTCTATTCTTATTGCACAAATTAATACTTCATCTCAGCTAGCATGGACTTAAAGCCCCAGGCTGGAGTTTCTTCATGTACATTCATACACTTCTGCTAGTACAGTGACAGAAGTATATTTGAAAAGGCTGTTAGAGGTTTACAGTTTGTATCAATCATGGCTCAATGAGGAATTAAAAAAATAAAATATTAAAGAAACAGGGGTGTTTCTGTATCTTCTGGCCAGCCTATACATGCATATGGATCCATGTACATTCAAAGAGTAATGAAGGAAGCCTGAACTACAAACATTGAAGGAAGGTATTCACTGAATTATGTCCCTTCTAGATGATATTGTGTATGGTCCATTTTAATGCTGGCTCTAAACACCAATGCAGCAGGTGTATTTGTTTCCATAGGGGATGGAAAGTAATTATTTGCCAGAATTACCAAACTTACTATGTACAATTTGGGCAAGAGGGAGAACCTCAAATCATGGAAAGGACCTCGGCTTGTCCCTATGTCTTTTTATATTTGTATTTATTGTTGCTATTGTTGTTGTTAACACTCCCTCAACAGGCTCGGAGTATGAAAATGCACAAAAAAATTAAACAAAAAAAAGTATGGAAAGCTATTTATTCCAGAAATTAGAAGGAAAAGTTTATTCTTGTTCCCTTTTCATTTTTTCACCATATACCCAAACCCAATAAAGCTACAACTAAGGCCTAAAACACCTCTGATAAAAGGTAGGGACCACTTCGTTTCACTAATTTAAATTACCTGAATTCACCAGCAATTGTGGCAAAAAGCCCATGATTTCCTACACTTTAAAGAACAAGCTTTGGAAGGACTAACAGCAGCAGCCAAACTGCACCCTGAAACAAGCCAGAAACCAGCATTAAACAGACTATTTCAATGGCATCAATGTGTATTTCTCAGAATAACTTTGGATAAGTAACTTTTATAAAGACAAAAAGAGGAGGGCAGTTAAAAGACAACTTGGTTTGTCTTGAATCATGTTTATTAGAGGGAGAGATCTTATCTACTCAGAGATAAGCTCTTAGTATTACAGCAGGAAATAAAGGCCTCCTATGTTATTTTTAGACATACTCATAACATTAGTAGAATACTATATGTCTTCCTGCTATTCAATGATCTCCCACTGATTTTAAATTTCATTAAGCTCACAAACTCCTCTGGTTGGCAGAAAAATTACATTTTCTGGTTTCCAAAGCTGCATAATGAGTCATGACCTATCCCTTCCCTTTGTTGCCCTTTTCTTGGCTAATCTCCCCCATATTTTCAATTTTCCCCCAACACTCAGATGGATATTTACACACACACACAGGGTAATATTGCAGAACATTCAATTTTTTGTTACAGAACCATGGATGCTTTATATAGGCTTCCCTGCAGCCACTATGAGAGAAAGCAGCAGAGGAAAAGGCAGTTTCATATCATATGTCTCCTGTTTTTGATTAATCTGCAAGCCACCCATTTTAATGAGTCCTTATAAATAATTCAAGTTCTAATTATGCTGTAAGCCCCCTAACCTGGAGAAGAAGAAAGAAAGGTAGAAATGTAGGGAAAAGGGAGGGGAAAAGTGTGCATGTTGGATCAAACAATGCCTGCAGCAACTGAGCTACTCTTACTTATTCTGGCCCTACAAAATGCACCTCCTGCCTAAACCTTGAAGTGATTCTCTAACAAAAATGACAGGATTACATAAAAAGTTGGGAGTTTGAGACAATGATTCTGGAATCTGCTTATTTTCTCCTTACTTTCCCTGTTCCACAAGGCATACACATGCTTGAGACATGCTCCTACTCTGGGTGAATGGAGCATGCTGACCCTGCTATGCTGGTGGGACCAGCCCCCTGTCCTTGTGCGTTGCCATGACCATACTAGAAGGGAGTAAACCAGCCCCAGAAGAACCTCTGCTCTTGATTCTTGCTCCTTATTTCTTTGAACCCTTTGATAGGGACTAGGAAATCCAATATTAGCTACTCTGTTTTCCCCTACAACTCACAGTTGGAGCTGCCCCTCTGCCCTCCTCCAGGAAATATTCAACTTCCCCTCGGCACAGCCTGGCCAGGACTTTGGGAGGAAACCATTAGCAGTATAGGAATGACACTTACCTTCTCCTGACAGAGAAATTCTGAACTTCCCTTTGCACCCCAGTCTCACTTTTGAACTTCAGAAACCATTGCTGCTAAAACTTTTCTTGCTTCAATCAAAATGCATTTGACATACAAAAAGCTGGTCAAGGTACAACTGACAGCACACAGAGAGCTGAACGATCTCCTCCTACCTATAACTATTTTTTAATTGCAAGGAGGTCTCTCAATACACAACAGAGCATCTGCTCATTAGCACTATAGCACTACTTCTCCTACTGACACTTCCTACCCCTCCAACAAGTATTCCTAAAACACATGCAAATTGCAAACTGTCTGTGACCTGTGGGGTTGGATTTATATTGTGCATATTAATGCATTTTTCTAAAAAAAATAATGAGCAATCTAAACTCACTTTTGCCCAAAATCAGCAAGATTTACTTTGAATAGCAACTACTTGGTTTGCCTTGGTTCCTGAAACAGTGTTGTATATTGCTACCATATACAGAGCTTGTGGACATCCATGACTCTAATTTTAGACTTCAGGTTAGAGAATTCAACCAACACTGTAACACAGGTCAAAGCTCATCGTGTCAAAGTTGCTGCAATGGTATTTTATCGAAGATAACGGTAAGTTGCTTCAATTTCATTAATTATTTAGCAATCAGAAGGTCATGGGAATGCCTTGTATTACAGAGGGTAGTGCATTTTATTTAGGAAACACATCTGAGACCACATATTTTGACTTCTCCAGTTTGTTTTACAGCCAAATACAATAGTAATAAATAAAAGCCAGAAAAATACACAGGTTGGTCATTTTTAGTTTTGCTGAATATTGGCATATGGCAAATCATCATAGTAATTAAAGCTTCAGCTAAGCTACTGACAAGGAACACTTGCAAACGCATTGGTCCATGTCCAAACCTGTCCTGGAACCAGATCTACACCTATGTTGCCATTTCATCACCTGCAGACTCCTAGGAAAGGAAAAGGATACAATAGACAAGGAGCATCACACCATGCAGTCATGCACAGGCAAGGTGTGTGCCTTGGGACAATGCTGAATGCTCTAATCTTTGCCAAATCTTTGCAAACTAACACAGAAGAGTATTTCCTCTCCAGAGAACAATTAATGCAGAATTGAAATCTCTAGACACACTTGATCTGGCTTGTCCCAGAAACATCTTTAAGACTAAAAGTCAGCCTGAGACAACCTTTAAATCACATCTTCCTGGAGCACCCGACACTGCAACATGATACTGCTGCATCCCATGGCATTAGTGAGAAGGTGAGAAGCCAGACAAGGCTCAGTGCATTGAAGTTACATGTGCAACATACAGGCTGTCCCAGCATCTCACCTGTGAACACTTCTGAAAACAAAGAACATGAAAGAGAGGATGTGTTCTAAGACTTCATTTGTCTACACATCCTGCATAGCTATAATCAGTAAGGCAGAAGATAATCATGATGAGGTATCTAACTCCAACTACTAAAATATTAGATATCTTGCCTGAACTAATTATTTGTGTTTCCTCTACAAAAATACCTGGGAATATTTACCTCTCTTTTGAAAAGGGAAGTAGATGTGACTAATTTAGAGGAACAACTGCTTAGACAATCCTGAAAATAGTTGGATTGAAACCACACAAGAAATTTGCAGCAAAGCAAAATCTTAAACCAGCATTACCTATGTCGGAGACTAAAACTCTAAATATGAGATCGTTGTTCCATTTTCTCACAGAGGTCCCCATCCAACACAAGTTCATGTATAAACATGTGCTTCCATTTTTTGTATGTTATTACAGTTACACTTAGAATTTTTTAGAACTGTTCATAAGCATAAAATTAGCATAAAGCACACTTGGTTCTTTTCAAGTCCAAGACCCAAGTGAAAGCCAAAAGAAAGGAAAAAGCTGTAAAATTATTAAATAAATATTTATTTTAAAAATTCCATACACTATGTTAAAGCCATGGCTATAAATACCATGTTTGTCAGACGGTTTCTCCTGGGCTAGATTTATCACAGAAGCACATACTAAATGCTCCTAAGCAGTCAGTGCTGTATTCTTGATGAATTAACTAAAACTGAGAGCATTCCCACAAGCTCAATTAGTGTTTTGCATGTTTTGTGCACTGGTAATGCCCCAAACCAATGAATATATTTAAATTCAAGTTTGCACAGATTTCATGTTGTTTTAAGACTTGGCAAAACCCTCCCCTTATAAAAAAACCTCACCTTCTTAGTTCTAAATTTCAAACAGAACTGAATGCCACCAGAGGCAGCTCAATTCTCTAATACTGTTCTTCCACTGTATGGTAGCTTCTACACAAGATTGCTCTTATCACTAGCAGAAAGATCTGTTCTGAACAGCAAATGAGCTAATATGTTCTGCATAAACTTTCAATCTTCAAACCCTCAATTTCTTTTGATTAAAAAAAGAGAAACAAAAGGAACAAAAAGAAAACATAACAAAAAAATAAAAACAAAACCAAAAAAACAAACAAAAAATCCTCCACCAAAAAAAAAAAAAATAAACCAAGCCAAAATAAACCCAAAGAAAACAACAAAAACAGCAACAAAAGTCACCAAAAAATCCCCATGGAGGAGAATAGATTATTTTAATCTGCATTTGTAGATTTGACTCAACACAATATTTTTTTTTCAATAAAGGCCAGCAAATAAACACTCTGTGGTTTTGTGAGCTGTCTCAGTGAGTCAGACCTGAAAGTTAATTGCAAACATTAAACCTTTATTGCTGTAAAGTTAAATATAAACTTTGCACTCTGGAAAAACTTGCTACAAAGCTCAGTGGTTAAACCAGAATAAAAATACCAGGTGGCTGGAAGATCATGTTCCTGAAAAAGTTCCCCTCATCTCATTATTAAAATATGAGAACACCCAAGACTGTTGTATAAGTCATTTAAGGTGAATATGGTGAACTCCATGTGTGTCCTCCTTTGTGTATGTGAACTTTGCCAGTAAGCTTCGGATCCAGCATTTGAATTTTTGATTTTCCACGTGGGTCAGGTTTACCCAGGGCTGAAGTCTCACCATCTGTTCAGAAAGTATCAGCTTTAAATGGCAAAAAACTTCACGTTTTTAACTCTTCAGATGGTGAGGGAGAGTGCAGCACCCTGGAGGTGTATGTCTAAATCAAGTCCTCTCTCTCCCCAGAAAAATCTCATCCACTTCACGTGAAACCAAAATCTGTAAAGACAGATCTAGAGCTTGTTTACACAGACACAGAATGGAAACTTGACTCCAGGGTACTTTTAAAGTGGGTAAGTTACATTGTGCTTAACATCCATCCAGGGAGAATTAAAGTAGGCATGGTTAACAGGTTGTGGGGTTTTTTTTTATTTTCTTTTATTATTTGATTTATTTATTTATTACTTTGTAAGTCTTTTAAGGGAATTAGTCTTACACAACATAAGAGAATCAGTGTGTTCTCCTACTAGTGAGAGAACTGGTGATAATTCCTGGTGATAATCTCCTCAGTCTCCCTGGGTTTACCTGCCACAGAATGACACTGAAAATCACAGCAAAAACCACTGAAAACTGAAAATCACCTGCCACAAACCCACTTGATTACTGCTACCCTCATCAAGGCTCCCTGGTTTTAAAAAAGCTAAAAGGCAAAAATGTAACTCAGACCATATGTAAAAATAATGCAAACATTTTAAATTCTGCCAGTATTGACCTAGAATGTTAGCCTCAAAAAATAATTTAGGATTTTGCAATTAACGTATTGAAAAAATGGAAGTAAGATAAAATATATCAAAATCAGACAGAAAAGGCAGAATTAAGCAGATCATTTTAATTTTTTTTCTGATGAATTTTAATGTAAAATATGCAAAATGTAAAATAAAGGCATTTAAATAAGAACCCTCTTTAAATGATTATTTGAATTTCTTGGCCCTCCTGAAATGATAACAGACCCAGAAACAGGGAAAAACACAGCCACAGCAAAAAAGTCACTCTTTTCAGTCCTCATTCAATACTGAATATTACATGTAGATTGGCAGGATGATTGTGAGGGAAAAATCATACTAAAATATGTACAAGTTCATATAAGAAGGAAGTATTGTGGCAGTAGCAGAGCTATTTCTGAGCTATGAGCCTCAGAGGTGGGGCTTGTACCCGAGCTGGTGTTCTTGCAGGACTCACACTTCAGAGGGATGCTGCCTCTGCAAACTGTTCCCAGGTTACTGAGTGGGAATTCTGGAAAGCACAAGCACAGGTTGTCACAGTGGTCTGTGTGGACACAGGGATAGCTGCTAAGCAACTGATGCATCTACTCTGGTTTTAGGTGAACATGCAAACTGAAGAAAAAGGGGGAAAAAGTATGTGCACTTACTAAGAAGCTATTCTAATTCAGTGGAAAGAAAATAATTCTTTACAACTTTTCATGCACTTAAGCAAAAAAAAAAAAAAAAAAAAAGGAATTGTAAACACGTCTTCTAAAGCAAGGAAGTAAATGAAAAACTTCATCTGAAATGCACAACCACATTCCCCATCTGGGTGAATCCTGTGCCATCAGTCAGAGCCCCATCTGACAAGTTCACCAGGCATTAGCACTTAGAAGAAAAATAAGTCTCCTTTCCCCCCATTTTATAATTGGTGTCTGAACAGCTCAGACTACACGGGCTGAGTAAAACAAGCGCACGGCTGCCTGCCTTCGCCTGCTTGGATGGCTTCACATTTTCTGACATTCCAGATCTCACACAGTGACCAGAGCCTCATAAAACTGTCTCCTGCTTTCTGCTGCCACCCATCCTCCCAGGGCAGTGCAGTCACTTGCCTCACAGCAGCAATCTGGGAACTTTAATCCCCCAGCAGATGAATCCTTCTGCTGTCTGTGGCACCAGGAGAGGCTGCAGCGCTGGCCGCTGTCAGGGCTGCTCCTGACACACACAAGTGCATGGTACTTGCCATGCGTTTCACGGGAAGAGAATGAACTTGAAAGATCTGCATGAACAGACCCCTGAGCTCACCTACAAGTTTAAGGGCCTCAGTGTATTTTAGAAGAAGAATGTAATTTTTACAGATTTATATCACCCTCTTCTCCTCGATCTGTTGCTTCAGTAAACAAACACCTTGCCAGACCTCATTCTCATGAGCTCACATAGTCGCCATTTCGACTGGGAATGACAAAAATACATATTCTGACGAAAATACAGACCATATACAAAAAAAGTAACAAATTTGAAAATTATTTCACTAGAACTACTTCCTGTAAAATACCTGTAGTAATTACATTTGAATTATATGCAAAAGCAAATTCAGTTTCTTTATTTCTCATTCACTTTAATTCAGTTCCAAAAGCTCTAGCTTGAGACTCATTTATTCTTTCTGCATAATTCTGCAGCATAGCCTGCAGCTGGGATATATTCCATAGGACAATCTTGGCCTCTGGCTGTGACCTTCATTTGAGAAATGCTAAGGGAGACTCTAAAGCTTCTGCTATGAGCTGGGCTGGGACCATGCCATCATAAAGGACTGATTTAGACTCAAACCCAGTGAGTTTTACCTTTTCAGGGTGAAATCAAAAATTTTTTTTTTTCTTATTTGCAATGATCAATTCAATTCTGTACTGAAAAAAAAGGACTATTTAGGCTGAATTTCAAAGAGGAGTTTGTAAGATTCTACACTTTCCATCTTGAAAACTGTAATTGCTCCTTCTGCAGCATGGTTAGCTGTCATAAACCATTGCAAGAAAGTCTTTTGAGTAAGGTGCAAAATAAAAGCTTCCGTTAGCTTAATATTTAATGACCTCATTCATTAATAATTTTTTGCTAAGCTGCAGTAAAAGCAATTGTATTTTGTGATTAAGTTCCAAGCTACACAGTCACAGCAACACCTTGGGAATGAGCACCAGCTATTCTCTTACCTTTGCAACTCAAAACTGGGTTTCCATTCCTACATGGAACAAAATGCTTTATCAATAATTCAAGTAACAAAGTCTGCTGGGTATTAGCTTACAACTGGAAGAGTAAACAAGCACTGAAGCTTAGCAAAATTGATTGACACTACATCAGCAAGAGGATCCTTTCTACGGTATTACTGTGGCTTTATTTTAAGTGTGAGATAATATCTCGTGCAGTGAGGTCCTAGACATATAGTAGTTCCAAAGAATGCAGCTCACCTTCTCTGTGGAAAGGTGTCAGATCACAATCCTGTGAGATCATAGACAGCTATGAAACAACAATGATTCTCTTCACATCAAACCCTTCATGAGAGAGACACCAAAAACCACAGAATTTGACCTAATATGCTCTCCAGAATGAGCAGCCTGGCATAGCAGCACAATCCCTTTTACACCTGAGGAGTGTGGCATAATGAATGACTCAACTTCGTGAAAGTACTTAAAAGGCATTAAACAATTCACAACACATGCATCCCAGGAAAAAAGTCAAGGACTGAAATTTTCATTAATTGCAAGATAAAAAGGTGGACTGTGAACAAGAAAAGTATATTCTTGATGAATGCACAAGAGTATTAGAACCTAAAGCTTAAGAACTAAAACCAAAAGTGGAGAATCATTTGGACACAGGCATATAAAAATTAATACTAGTCTAGTCTGCTTTTCTAGGAGCATGGAAAGAAGACAGAGTCCTTTTCTTACAAAGGTAGTTGCTTGAATCAGTGATATAAACAAAAACTATAAGCTAGCAATCATGAATGAAGAAGGCCAAAAAATTAATATTGAATTCTCTGTGAATTCCAACATACCTATTGAAACCTAGGGCGCACCACTTTGAGAGTTTTATTTATTTTATTATTCCGTCAAAAAGCAATTGATACTGAGCAAGATTTTTACAGTGCTTTGGTCTAATAGCAGCTTGATCTGCTGTGGAAATGAAGCCTATGCTATCTTGAAAAATATCTCTAGAACAATGAAAAAAACAACAAAACAACAAAAGCTTGTAGTTACAAGACCTTTGGGGGGAAAAAAAAGAATTGTCCACCCTTTGCTCTTCTTATTATAGGTTGAAAGACAAGATTTGGGACTCTGTTTTTTGTCTCTCACAGCTGCTCTTCAAAATTTTCCCTTCCCCATGGGGATTTTGAACTTTTTCCTTCCTAAAAACAAAAAAATTCTCTTCTGAAGAAGAGAAACACAGTTGTGTTGTATTGCTGGGCAGCAAAGAGAGGGGCTGCCATGCTGAAAGGCAAGAATTAATGCTTGCCATCTAACTGATGGCTGGTAACAAGCAAAGCACATAAGTGGTTCATAGTGAGCCCAGCGTTGTTCAATACCTTCACTGACAGACTGGATGATGATATCCTTGGCAAATCCATATCTAAATTTGGCAGAATGGCTGATGTCCTGAATGACAGAACTTCAAACCAAAGAAACTTGAGAACTGAATCAAAAGAATTTTCCTCTGGATCAACAAGGTGTAGGTCAAAGGTCTGTACCTAAAATGGGATGGCACCATGCAGCAGCACCATGTGGGAATCTACTGGCTATGAGTACCCTGCAGGACAGGATTTGGGGAAGAGGACACACCAAAAATGCACCAGCACTTGTCTCTCATTGCATGGAAAGCAGCCTGGATGTCAAGTGCACCAGGAGCAATGTGGAGAGTAGATGCAAGGAAGATTTTATTCTCCTCTGCTCAGCAAAGATGAGGCAGTATTTGAAATACTGTGTCCATTCTTACACTTCCCAGTCCAATAGGGATGGAGTTTCTAATTAGAAAGTTCTCAAAAGAAGGCTATCAGGATGGTCACAAGCCCAGAGCACATGACCTAGAAGGAGAGAGCGATGTTTTTCAGTTCAGCAAAGGAGAGGCTGAGTGGTCTAGTAAAATCCACATTGGCAGACAATAAAACAGGGGCCAGTGAACATGAACTGCAGCTCAGTAAATTCAAAATAAACATTAGGGGGAGGCAGGTCATAACGAGAGTAGTGCAGCTCTGAATCTACCCACCCATAGAAGCTACTAGAGCTCCAACCTTGGAGGGTTTTGAGACATGGTTGATCTGTTTGTAATGCTGGCAGCAGTCCTACTACTTTGAGCAGGAGCCTGGATTAGACAACTTCCAGAGGTCCCTTCCTACTAATATTTCTATGATTTGATAGTCACTGCAACACAGATATGCTGGCATATGGCAGAAATATTTAATCTATGAATAATTCACTGCCAGGGAAAAGAGCCAATGAGGTCTGTGTTTCGAAGCAGCATTTAGAGAAATTCGTAGCATTCTCACTCTTGAGCTGCCACTTGTGGAGTGCCACAGAGAAAAAACAGGGCTGAAGGGGCAACAGTGCCATGGGAATACTGATTCAGACTGTGTGAGTACAAATGCATGGAAATCTCTAGGAGAAGAAATAGGGGGGGGGGGAAGGGAAAAGATAAGAAGATAAGCCAGACGCAAGATTTGGAACTGTTGATGGAGGCAGATGGAGGGAAACCTCTGGAGATTCCTTCTGATCAGGAGGACTCAGGCTAGGATAAGCAGCATAAAAGAGAAAGGCAGGATTTTCTATGCTGGGAAACAGAAATATAATGAGGAGGCAGGTTAAGGGGGAGAGAGAAAAAATAAATAAGGACAAGCGGAGCAAGGTGAGTGCCAATTATATCTGGCAGTAATTAGGCAACAGACATTCTACCCAAAGTAACACATTTCCCTACAGAGCCCTAAGGAGAGTTCAAGATTCACAAGTTTCACTAATCTGCTGTGAGCAAGGATTTGTGTGAAGTAAAGTAGCTAATGTGGGGAGTGAAATCTGCGAGTGATTTCCAGAGAACCAAGAGAACTGGTTTAAGAGAGTGCTTGGAATAAAGAAAAAATTTATATGGCAAGACACAGATGGAAGCTGATGCTTAAAGACAGGACTTGTTTGCTCACCTTAAATGCTGCTGCAGTCATGATCAATGAATCAATAGCTTTCAAAAAAGCTCGAAATAAACAAACAAAAAACCCAGAAGAAGCTAACATGTAATTAATGTGTCAAAGCAGATATTGAGAAACAAATTTTACATTTTGTTAGTAATATAAATCGACAGACACTGATGCAGAAGTAATTAAGAGCTACTGCTGACTGTTAAATTACTTCTTCCTAAACTCCTAAATGATCAGTCAGAATTTCTAAGTAAGTTAATCAAAGAGAAAGAATTTATTTTGACTATTAAAGTCATGCCTGTAGGAAAGGCCACAGGATCTAATCTTTCCCACCAAATGTTTTGCATATGAGACAGCCCAATTTAACTGGGCAACAGAGATTTTAGGGCTCATATTTGATTTAATCTATGTATGGAATGTGGGGTTTTTTTGTTTGTTTGTTTGTTTTTGTGTTGCATTTTGTTTTGTTTTGTTTTTTGTTTTTTGTTTTTTAATTCTAAAAGAAGATTGGCTTAATCAATATGGCAAAAGACTGGCTTTTTAGTGTGATTGTACTCATTTGAAATACAAACTTTTTTCAAGACACAATAAGATTTGCAGAAACTCTGCATTACTTTTTTGCACTAGAGTGTGAAGTCACACAGCCAGTTGATAAGCTTCTCTAACTGCTTTTGACAGACAAGACTTAAGTACTGTTGAGAAACTTACTAAAGTATGTCCCCAAAAATGCCTTTACTATTTTCAGGAGCACAGTGCCATGTGCTAAGGTATTGCGAAGGTCTTTGATAATACAGTGCTGAACCTTTTTCTCCTTTCCTTTTATTTCATTCTTCTGCTGTGATGAAGTAAACCCTACAGATTTGGCTTCTATTTTTCCTTTTGCTGGATTCCTTCAGCCTCATATGAATTACAGTAGCAGAGCATTGTGTCTGCAACTTTTCAGTCATCTTTTCTATCTGCCACCTGTGTCCTTGAGCTGATGTGACAGTCTGAAGTCTAGAGAAGTTACACAAGAGGCAAGAGATGCAAAGGCCTGAATTAAAAGCAGATGATTTGTCATATGTCCAGTGATTTCCAGTTAATTTTATTCTTCAATTCTGAAAGGCTTTTCTCCACATTGCTTGGAGCAGAGCTTTGGCGTCTATTAATCTTTTTTGACAAGAAGCTTAAGTTAGTACCAAATTAAGGAATCTTCAACTTTTTGCTAATTTAAGAACTAATTTAATATTAACAGTTTAGCCCCAAACAACAATTACTACATACAACCACATCTTTTCTGAAAACCTGAGATGTGCATCTTGCAAAACAGCTGCTCTTGGGAGGTGCAGCATGCATCCAGATGAGAACCACTGCCATTTATTCCCTGTTGTTTTGACTCCAACCAAAATATCAATCTACAGTAACAGATCCTAATGCTTGAGGATCACATATGAATTCAACCAAAAAAATTCTAATGTCTCTAGATTCAAGGGTGAAGTTGAGGTAGCATTAGGTATGGATCTGCAATAGCATTGATTCTTTACTGAATACAAATATTCCATTGTCATTTCAAACCAATTAGCACTGTATGACTCTGAATGCTGCCTGTTCTCTACCCTTCTCTTGTCATATGCACTTTTGTTACTTCTGTTGACCTGACCTTCTTGTCAGTTGAAAAACCTTGCTAAATAATTCATGAGAAGATTAGGGTAGAGATTGTTCTTATTGCCCATCTTCTTCTCCTGACACATACTCCAATATAGCTGCCCATAATGGATATTTTTTATCACACTTCCTTCAAAATAAGCATTAGCAGATAGGTAACATCACAAAATAAACAAGAGAAGTCAAGGTTTCTGTAGCACAAACAGATAATTAGCACAAAGGCCTTTGCAACAGTTATTAGATTCCCCTTTCTTGTGCCTTCCCACTTCTGGTACAAAAGAATCATCAGCAACACAATATTATCTCTCTGGGTTTGCTCAAGAGCAGGTTGGCAAGACAGGGAACTTCTATTATCTTGTGTACAGACTGTAAATAGAACATCTGTCTTCAACACACAGAACTCATCAGTGCTCCCTGCCTGAAGAGAGTCTGTGAAAATTGACAACTTGTCGAAATAATAAGATTGCTTCTGATTTTGCTGCCATTTCATGTACTCTTCAAAGGGAACTCCTTGTCTGTCTCTCCAGAACTGAGAAGTCCTTTGCCAGCATTCATACCAGAAATGTGCAACCAACTCATCCTGGCAGTGATTCTTTTGATTTCATTTCTTGGTTTGTTTTGTTTTTTGATTTTGGTTTTTTTTTCTCTTGTCCTTCCTGCATTGTAACAGGTTATTTAAAATAAAAAAAATAGCAAAAGCTAACCATTGGTTGACTATTCTCTATTTGTGTACTTGTAATTTCTGTACTGATTCATTCCTTTTTCATATTAAATTCATGTATGTTTTCTGAAAGCAAACAGATCTGGTAAATTATTGATCTATAATAATTTGTAGAAAAATGCTCAATCCTAAAGAGAATTTTAGAGAATGAATGCTGTGCACTTACAGCTTGACAATTTTTCTACCTTTCTGCATTTGTGGGAGCAGCACTATTTTGTATCATCTACTCAGAAAACTGTAACACTGAAAACACAAAATGAAGTTTACTTTTAAATTAAAAAAATAAACTATTTGCAGCTTTTTTTGATTTGAGAATCCAATTCCTAATGTAATAATAATAGATAAAGAAGGATTTTCATGCGACTTTGAAAGTAATAAGTTATCTGCACATGGACCCCTGAAATTTATGGGTCAGGTCCAGAAAGTTCCACTAATTTCATTTGAACTTATCCTGATATTTATCAGCTGAAGATTTGGCTCAGTAACAGCATCCCTGCAGTGTGATCACACTAACAATAACAAATCAGGTTTTGACAAAGTCATGTACTCAGACACAAGCACTACACTCTGCTCTAGCCACCAAGCAGACAGCTCTCAATGGCAAGACCAATTAAGAGGCAATGTAAACCTCACCACGTTAATTAAACATGAGAATTTACAAAGGACCTCCAGCAAGAGACTTGTATCTCTCAGAGCAGCTTTCTGAAAGAGTAGTGGAGAATGAAACACTTTTGGATACTTCCCAGAGTATCTCCAAGCCAACAAATCCTTTTTAATCAGAGTTTTTTGGAATGCAAGGATTTCATGAACCCCCCCCCCCCCCCCCCACTCCCCCCCCAAAAAAAAAAATAAAAAGAGGAGCTGGTACTGTCTGTCGTTCAGCATTTCCTTTTCCTTTTCAACCCTGCAGCTCCCTGGAAAGGCTCACACAGCCAGTCACATAAAGTGAAACTGCAGATCCCACACCAGTTTTCTAACCAGATCCATCACTCCTACACAGAGCTGTATCATTATCCCAGGAAGGAGCCCTTGTACAGAAAATACCATGGCTGTGTGTTTTTTTGCTCTCTCCAACAAGACAAGTACCATCTAGCAGGGTTTAACTCTGCCATTTATATTGAGAACCTGTAATTATCTTCCAAAGGCGACACTTCAATCTGTTTAACTGATGAAAGGACAAAGACTCTCAATGGCACAAAATGACAAGTCACAGACAGCGAGGGCATATATCTCATCAGGGATGACTCCCAAAAAGACACAGCATTTAATGACGTTTGCTCAGGACTGAAGTTTAATGCTCTTCTGTGACTCCCGCCCTGTACACACATTTCATTTATTTAACCAGTTCTATTCTATTCACTGTTTTAACATACAGCTAAATGTCCAAGACTATTTTCTCATAATGTTGTAGGAACCTTTATTGCTCCAGACCCACTAGTCTGTTCTTAGCATCAGCAGTGGGAACTGTAGATGTAAGATGAAGCCCATAGGAGATTAATATTTATCAGGATTCTCCTTATTAATAGAAAATTGCAATGCAAATTCCAGGAAGACACAACAATACATTTGCTGTCTTATGATGGGAAATAAACTGCATCAGGTTTATAGGTTTTTCACTTTGAGAACAAAAACACTGGTTTAGAGACTGCTGAAAAAGAGCAACTTCCTGCAACAGAAAATGCTTTGAACCCTACTGCCATACCATGGCACACTAAGATGGCATTTTTAGGGTAGAATAAGAGAAGGTAAAAGCAGTGTGACCAGTATTCAAGGGAGGTGATTCTTATCCTCTACTCCACTCTGGAGAGACTCCACCCAGAGTGCTGTGTCCAGATGTCCACCCCACAGCATAAGAATATATAGACCAGTTAGAGTGGGTCCAGAGGAGGGCCACGAAAATGATCAGGGGGCTGAAACACCTCTCCTGTGAGGAAAGGCTGAGAGGGTCATGGTTGTTCAGCCTGGAGAAGACTCTGAGAAGATAATAATGTGATCTTTCAGTACTTAAACATGGAAAAACAGTAATTAAAGATGGAGGGAATGTTGATAGCAGGACATGTTGCAATAAAACCAAAAGGTAACTGTCTAAAAATAAAAGAGAGATTTAGACTAGATGTAAGACAGAAAACTTTTAAAATTTTGACAGTTAAACACTAGCACATGTTGCCCAGGCATGTGGTGGGTGGCCTAACCCTAGGACCTTTAAGGTAATGTTGGACAGGGCTCTGAACAACCTGATCTACTTGAAGATGTTTCTGCCCATTGCAGAGGATGGAGGTCATCCAACCATTGGACTGGATGACCTTTAAAGGTCCCTTCCAACTCAAATTATTCCATGGTTCTATGCTCCTGTGATAAAATAGGGTTTGCCCTAAAAAAACAAAAAAAGAAAAAAACAAGAAAAACAAAAGAAAACAAGACAAAACAAAACAAAACAAACAAAAAAAATAAACACAAAAAAAACCCCAAAAACCCCCTGGAATTTCTTCAGAATAGCATCTAACCAGACTGCGACCACACCAGTACAGTGGATTTACAACATGAGAACTTGCCCAACACAGCACGGTCTAAACAAATAATTCACTTTTTTGTTAGTGTTCCTTTGCGAAGACCCCAACTCCGACACCTCATATTTCACCCCTGTTAAAGCAGTAGCCATAGCATTAAGAAGCAGCACCAGACAGACAAGGCAAGTTCCCACAGTCCTAAAATAATAAAATATTACTTTCAGTGCCTGATAATCATCTCTTTCCCCATAAACTCTCGTGAAACATTTTAGTATGGAATGACATTTAATCTTGCTTACCTGGCTCATCTATTGTTCCAATAACCTCTCCTCCACATGGACAAAGAAAAGTAGAAGAAACTAGAGCCAGTTCTTAAACTAGTGTCTACTAGTGTCCCTTCAATACCTCCCCATCTTCCTGATTTATAGTCTACTAGTAGAGGAAAGAATGGATAAAGGGAGGAGACAGGGAAGGTGATATTCATGTCACCATCGATCTACACTCGAGGCAATCCTGACTTTCTGTATCTCCTCTCTAAGTATCTAAACTGGTTCAAACGTATCCTGTTCTAGAAAAGGCTGTCTCTCTCTCTCCTGCTTGCAAATTTTGTGTATGCAACTAGCTAACAGAAACTAAATTACCTCACAAGAAAGTGTCAGCAACAGTCCTAATCTCCCTAAGAAATGATGCTCTGCATTGGCATATGCTCATAAATCCATATCAAGGGGAGTCATTCAGTTAACCATAAGGAAAACACTGAAGCAAAAATCCCACCAAGTGGGCATAAAATGGACATTAAAACAGGATATATACAAACTCCTTTCTGGAATTTCCACTAACAACCTTTGACCATTTGTGTCTCCATAACACTGCTAACATATTTCTGTGTTTCTGTTTTTCAAATTTTCTGAACTGAGCTCTGAACTGAGCAGGACTTTTTGTTTCCCTGAATTCAGAAACAAAACACAAAGAAAAAAATACAAGAAATGAGCTGGAGTAATTATGTTTCCCTCCAATACATTCTCCCTTGAAGGACCAATATGCCCACTCTTATGAAATATAAAATCACAGAAACATTTATCTGTAGAAACTGAAGCCTTACGGCATCAGTCCTTGCTTCAGAAATCAATAAGAAACTATGATGTTTAATATTTTATTGTTTTTTCTAGTAGTGAGTTTCTTGGGTTTGAATGAGTTACTAGCTTTTAGTAAATCACAAAATCCAGATAAGCCAAGAAAGGATTTAAAGCACTATTTTGGTCTCTGGTACCACAGCCTTCATCTAAGCTGAAGTAGGGAAGACTCTATCAAAGTACAGCCTAATAGATGACAAACAAGACTTTTAGTTCTTACCAGTTCTTACCTCTTCAAAATATCCTTCCTCTTCAAAATATGTTTACTGAAAGAAAGAGCTTGTGGGGTGTTTGATGTCTGTTGTTAAAAGGATCAAAAACTAATTAACATGCTAAAGGCTCATTCACTGTTAAAGTTAATGAGATTTACTGTTCCATCAACTAAGTACTACCATGCTACTTATTCTTCATGACAGGCTAAGGTTTTGGTATGTATTAAGAATATACTCAGATTTAGTGTTTAGTCTTATCAAATTATGGTGAACTACATAAAAAATCCTTAACCTATGAGGTATAAAACTGAGTCTATTCCTCAGTTTCTAACTGAGAAACACCAGTATTGAGACTATCTGCTCTATACCAACAGAAATTATGTAATTCCCTGACCCAGCATCCATGTTCCTCTGTGAAGACTACATCAGTCAAGTCAATCATCATGTCATGGTCCCCCCTCTCTTTCTGGTGTGCAAAGCATACTTTATTCAGGTGCCAGTTTGTCATTGCCAGATTTTCCACTGTTTGCTGATTTGCATTCTCTGATCTGCAGTATTCAGAAACCCCTTGGGTGTTAATCTGCAGGTAAACCACCACCAAGCCTCCCCCCTGCCACACAGAAATTGCTTTATAGTCTTTTCTCACCCATCTCAAGCCCATCTCACTAAGGCTTATGTACACGATCCCAAGTCTGCTCTCTTTCCAAGTTCAAGATCCCAAACCTAATCATAAAACCTTTAAGCCTGCAATCAAGACTTAAAACAGAATCATTTACTGATCAGTTATAAAAGACAGAACATAAGGATCAGGAGAGCTATGAAGGTGAACAAAATAATCAATTTCTATGTGTTTTCTTCTTTTTTCTTTCATCTTTTTAGATTGATCTTTACTATTTCAAGACTAATCTTGCTCTCCTTGCACACCAATTAACTGTTGTTTCTACCCAAATCCACCACTGTTGTCTTCCTTCTTTTGTAGTTTCTTCTTTATTTTCAGTCCATGTTTCTGGCTTCTCTTCTTCTCATTTTCTCTACCTTTCTGGCAGTTTGCAGACCCTTAACAAAAATTTTGTTTATATTCAATTTGAGATTGATATATAAAAGCACTTTTGTGTATGAGTGAAGTGTACTGCCATTCTGCCACAAGATTCTCTTTTTAGTTAACTCCTATGTTAATAAAATAAATTTCTTCTGTGGCTTTTACTTTAAATTTAAAAAAACCAAAAAAAATAAAAAAAACCCTCCTGGTTGAATTCCTTGATAGAACAAAAGACCACAGCATGATACCTTCCTGTAATTTCTTTAATTAGCATCTCACAGTTGTTTCAGTTGTCTGAATACACTTCATACTTTTAATGATAATGCTGCTCCTTGACTTCCATAAACACAAGGAAAACAAATTACCTGAATGTCTCTGCTGCTGTTCTAAAGGTCTGTTTTATTCCCAGAATCCAAATCTTTGTTTCAACTAAACAATATTCAAGGTTTTTACTTTTATATAAGGTTGCCAAAACTGAGCACGAATTGCTGCAGTGATAACAACTTTGGTTTTTTAATATTTTTTTAATCAATTGGTATTAGGGTTGTTCAGAAACCAAAGAATAATTTACAGGAATGAAAAGTACTGTTCTTCTTCAACAATAATTAATTTTTTAAGTTCATAGCAGACACAATAAAATAAAATATATATAAATATAATTCATGTGTGCATTTAGGGGAACATGCCATTTCTCCTTTCTATTCCCAAAAATAAAAACATTCAAATGACAATATTAGCTCATTTTCCCCATATCTACTCTGTAAAGTTATTTTGAGCAACCTGAAAAATACAAATGGTGTAGAACAGAAATATAGTGCTCAGGCTGGATAATCTTTATTTGAGTGTTGTCAGAGCCACCAGAGTAGAAAAAAACTACCAAATCCCCCTTCCAAAACAGAAGAGAAAGAGAAAGAAATATGTAGAGAAAAACAATGTGGGGAAATAATGACTAGAAATACTTGCTGTGCTCTGGTTTTGAACAGGGATTAATCCTACCTCCCCTCCCTCCAAACAAGGATGGTGTGATGTCCCTTTGGCTAATTTGGGGGATTCTGACCAACCTCCAGGTGCCACAGCACAGCACAGCACGTCCAGCTCGCGGGGCAGCTCAGGGAGAGAGCAGAGACAGCCTGGCTAGCTGGGAGGGAGAAGGGCAAAAACATCAAAATGTCAACTAGTTTACAACTCATTTGCTACTTACTAAGCCTGTCTTTTACACACTGTTTGATTTTTTTCTTTTTGCACTAAAATACCACCATCATCTGAGGACACCAACAATAAGTATGGGCTCATGCTTCAGCTTCCAGAACATGGCCTCAAGAGCAAGTCCCCCGGGTTTGAGGTGCACATCAATTTGTGTATGACTGTGCAGGCTTCTCTGATTTCCTGCATCCCTGCCATAGCTAGATTGTTCATTTATAGAGAGTAATTTGCTATTAGATAATTTCCTATAAAGCAGGCAGATCCAGACAATTTTTTTTTCCGTTTAATACAAAGCAATTGTTACTGTGTTTGCCCCATAGATGTTTTCATCCATTCCAGTTCAAACAGCTGAATCCCTGCTGATCACTCCATGTTTGTGTTTCTGTGTGCATTTGCTGCCTTTTCAGACCAGAACATCTGCGCAAGATGCTTCCCTGCACCATCCACATGGTGGATGTGTGCTTCAGAAGGGACTGAAAATCAAAATCCTCATCAGGAGGTAACCCTCCCTCTCAAATAGTAACACATGTCAAAGGTACTACCAGTGAATTACAACTCATCCAATGGCTCTATGCACTTAACTAACATGCAATTTCAAATTGCAGCCAAGCATTATTATTTTTGAAATGGGAATAAGTTCTCCTTGTTTTGTGACAACAACTTCTTCCTGCAAAGTAGTTTGGGTCAGATTTCCAGCATTTTTAATTCTGAAGATAAACATCTGATGACATACACAAGTGTAAGAAGAGTTTGGATTCCATACTCCAACTGAAAAGAAGAACACTCGGGGCCAAATTGTCTTCAGTGCTTTAAAATTCCCATTCTGTAACTTTTTGCATATGTGAATGTTTCATCTTGGTAGAAGGCTTTTGGCCCTTCTTTTTAGCCTCTGAAGGTGAACTCTCTTCCATGAAATCTCTTGAAAACAACATGTAGGGGATTGCCAAATAAAATCCTCATTACTTAATCCAGTGGAATGTGTCCCTGCCCGTGGCAGGAGTATTGGAACTACATGATCTTTAAGGTCCTTTCCAACTCAAACCATTCCATGACATATTGTATGATTTTGGCAGCTTACAGAGAAGATATCTGAGCTATCTTTGCCACTCTTTCAAGTTCACCTCATAGTTAATGTCACATAAATAAATAAATAAATAAATAAATAAATAAATAAATCTCCCAAGAAGTCCGAAGATGTTGTCATAAAAGTACCTTGACCCAGACTTACACATAAGAAGCACACTCAAGTTTAGCCAATAACAGATGAAAAATCTGTTGTAATTGGCACCATTTTTATTAATCAATAAGGGAGGACAAAAGAGAATGCTCCTTTGGTTCTGTCAGTGACAGAATTGATTTCTGATGGACAGGACATTACAGCTTTCATTCTCAATTAATAGGGTAAAATATAAATCTGGAAAACCTACTGAGCATAGGGAGGTTGTGCAGATGTAAATTATGCCTACTACCTATCAAGACACAAAAGAAAACTAATGCTGGGTTGCAGATGTTTGACAATTTAGATGATCCATTAATTAAATAAAAGAATTTATACCTGAACATATGAGCTTGCACTTTTCAAAGGGAGTAAGGGTTTGCAAGGGGTGCAAAAGGGTTGCAGATCACAGCTGGCATAAAAAAAAAAAAAAAATAATTCACAAGGTAGATGAGCAAGAAGAAGCAAGCTGTGAAGAAATTTAAAAGGATCATATGTATTCCTTTGCTGCAAAAAAAGGAAATGGCACCAAAGGGATGGAAAGAAAGTGAAATGAATCCTCCACTCCATTGTGGCAGAGCCTACTTTCCAACAGGCTCAGAGGAAGCCTAGCTTAGAGTCCTAGCTTAAATGACACACCTTTCTCTTTTGAAACTTAAAGTAAGCAAAATGAATCATGCAACATGCTTCTTAATCATTATATATTTAACATTTAAGAGATAGCAAAAACAGTGAGTTCAAGGATAGTTATGGGCAGTGCTGTAAAAATGAACCTGTTGCTGGCATGTCTTCTGTCATGGATGCATGCTGCTCTAAAATGCATTGCAGATGTAAAAGGTGCATCACTCTTGGACTCCACAACATAGCAATGGTTCAGCAGGAGCACAAGTGCTGACACAAGTGACATATCAGGATTCATTTTGAAAAATGTGAGAAATTGAAAAGTATCTGTAATCTTCCTCTCTGTCAGGTTATCTGTGACCCCTACCTGCTGTGGGCTGCTGTGAAATGCTTCCAGGCAAAATTGCACATGGGGTTGATAAGGCAGCTGTAGATACTTTCTAAGCAGTTGCCAAGCCCTTGCCAATGGAATTTATTTCCTGACCACAAAACTTTTCCAATGTCTTTTACTGTAGTGCTCCATTTTCACTGCGGCCATTACAACTGCAGATAAAAAAGAAATAGCTTGGGAAAATATCAGAGCCAGACTTTTATGTAGATGGTGTAATGATTTTCAGTGCAGATCAAAACAAAACAAGTTTAATTTCAATATTACTTAATCCTTGCATTCCTATATATATTGATTTACTAGCGTTTTCCTTTGCATTAAGTGCCTTACAAAGTTAGCAAGTTTACTGTCAGATTTTGTAATTCATAACATAGAAGACTTGTGCAGATGCAGATATCCCTCTAGTATAAGGTGATCTATATCATTACTCCATGCAAACACTCTGCTTATAGGAAAAAAACAAAAACTCGCTTCCATCAACATCTATTACCTTCTCCACTCACCTGCCTGACCCTTACTGAAATATATCAAGAAAGTACCAGAAAACTTTAGATGCAGTTTGAAAGGACAGGAGTTTACCCTTACATGGTAAAAGAGCTTCTAATTATAGATTTTTACTGTCACTGATCTACTTCCATGCAGTAGAGTGGAATTCTGTAGCTTTCAAACTGACCAATCCTTGTCAGTAAAGAAAATATCAGCAGTTTAATGTTTGTGTAACACATACTAGGTATCAGAGAGCACAGAAAAAAAAAATGTAGGACAGTCTTTTCTAGGCATTGAGGCCACTGCAAATACATTGTTGCAGACGTAGCAGTATATGAGTAGGAACAATGTCCAAGTCACTGCAGAAGAGTGACTTGACACACAGAGATCTCAATGGAA
Source organism: Cinclus cinclus (assembly GCF_963662255.1). Classification (NCBI taxonomy): domain Eukaryota; kingdom Metazoa; phylum Chordata; class Aves; order Passeriformes; family Cinclidae; genus Cinclus; species Cinclus cinclus. The sequence continues at coordinate 12,473,717 of NC_085049.1, forward strand.
CTGCAGGAAGAAAAGCTCCCCTGCTGAACTGAACATAGCTCACAGATAAATACTAAATCAGAGCAGGTAGCCAAGCATTCTGCAAAAGCACATCTTGTTCCTACATCTCTGCCCATTTTGTGTCCTTCTGGAAATTCCAATCCATGGCCAAAAAGCTGATGCAGATGTAGTTACAACTGAGACAACAATGAGGATGTCTTAACAGAAGTATTTCTATTAAACGGCATAATCAAGAATTTTACTAACAATTCATTAAACTGTACACAGTGTTACTAAACACCAAGACCCCCCCAAAAAAACCAAAACCCTCACCAACCAGGAAGAAACAAGCACAGTATTGTGTTGTGATGAAGCTAAGAGAAGAAAAAAGCTGATGAGCTGTCTTACAGCAACTTTTTCAAGCCTCCAAAGCTCAAAACTGCTCTAAAGAATGTGAGTGTGCCGCAGCATCAATCCAGGTAGAGTACAAGAAGCATCTGAATGCTCTAAGGAGTGACTCCTGGGAATAGTACTGTGCAGAACTTGGAGCTGGACTCTATGATCCTCATGGGTCCCTTCCAGCTCACTGATTCTGTGATTCTGTGATACAGGAAAAAGTTATGAACCACTTGTTCAGTTAAGATCCAGACAATCTGATACGAGTATAGCAGCACTAGCTCCCTTCCATGACATAAACTTTTTTGATGCCACTTTAGAAAGCCTGACTGTATCAAGGACACACATCATACCTACACTCCTCCCTTATCCTGAGAGTGAAATTTTATACTAATGGGAAAGGCAATTCTGAATAAGACCAATATTTAGATACAAAACATGCTCACCTGCTTTCAAGATCTGAAGCTGAAATATACCAAGCTGAAAAATACCGAACCCTAAACATTAAGACCAAAAGGGTCTCCTACTTAAAGAGATTTAACAGAAGCTTAAAGCAAATTTTTTAACAGTAGGTAAAAAAGGCGAATAAGCATAAAGTTATCCCAAGCAGGAAACACTCAAATTGTTTGCAGACATATATCTTTAGAAATATTGTGCCATTTAACAGAAGATTTCAGTGATAAACTAATAGAAGCTCTATGTCCAGAACAAGCCAGATGATGGACTGTTTCCTTGCACCACATGAACATAATTGTATTTCGTCCTTCCATTACGCTTATTATTATATACACTTATTACAATTTTTTGCCAATTCCAAGTCATACCATAAACTTTGATTCAAGGAATATAAGGTCATTAATACTATTACATACTTAGCACTAATTCCATACTTTATTCAGAGCAAAATCAGGAACATAGCATGCAGCCATGAACTTTCCCTATAATACAGCAATAAATAATTACCTATTCAAATATGTCTTATGTGTATCTATCGCAAATACAGAAAGCTCTTTTATGAAATATTAGAACAATATAACAACAGTTAAAATAAAAATATGCTTCATTGAAAGGTTAGAGCCACAAAATCAAAAAGCTGAAGCACCTTGTAGTAATACCTATGTTCCATTCTCCCAGCTACATGGTTATAGCTGTGCTACACCACAGTCTGTACTTTCTAGCATTATTTTTTCCTCATTTTCATCCTCTGTAGTCACTTCCTTACTATATTCTTATCAGATGAAAAGGCTGGGGGTAGCAAGTGCTGGCTTTAGAAAGTGAAAGCCAAAGAATAAGGCATATTGAAAATGAAGAGTTGAGGTTGTAATATATAGAGTACAGGAAAAATTTTCAGAAAAACCAGAAAATAGAGAAAACACAATAACTGAGGGTGAAATTACACTATCTGGTTTTCTACTTTGGGCAAAAAATAGCAAAAAATTCTTAATGAAAAATCTTGCAGATTATAACTTTAAAATTGAATTTATTTTACTTTCATTATATGCACTTATTTGTACACAATATTATGTTACATTTGGATATGATACCATCTTTTTACATGGAAGTGACGTCCATGAAATGTGTTATGAGATGAAATACTGTCCCTAAAATGGCAAAATGCCATGCACTAGTTCTTTGGCTTCCATTCCCCTCTACTGGTTATGAAAGTAATGCCCTTAAGATACATGCATGCTTTGGGGAGGGAAGCAGGGGGAGGAAGGATAGTTGAGAGGCCAGAAGGGAAGGACAGCTCTGCTGACCCAGTGAGAAGTCTGGTGTGTCCTCAATACTCTGGAAGAGAAGAGGGATTGGAAATGCTGAGGAAATGCCTGGTGGGACCACATAGTTTACACACATCAGTATATTCTATGTTGCTAAAAGCTGATTCTATTTGAAACCAAACTGAAAATACTGCCCCTAGGATTTCAACTCAATCTGTTTTTATCACCTTGGGAACAGGTAAACATGCTCCTCTAGCATTTTCTGTTCATTCATATTAATTTTTTTAAAGGCATGGTAAAACATAAATACATCTTGACAACTCCAGAATACATGTAAGCCTTTACAATAAAAAACCAAATAAATAAATAAAAGGGGGAAGGGGGAGGAAAGTGGCACAACAAACGTCAAGGGGGATTGCTCACTGCCTGCTCAGCAATGGGAGCGTTACTGCCGCCCACTCCCTCACCATCCGCCCAAACACATCCAGCAAAAACAAAATCACTGCTCCACGGTCTCTGACTCAGACAAGGTACTCAGGGAATAGCCTCTGCAGAGCCTGTCTGTTTAGTACTTTCCAGTGGACTGAGCATTAGTGAGTCACTGCTGCCGTAACACAAACCAACTTGGGGTAACACAAACCAACTCGGCATAACGAGCAAAGGAGCAGGAACACGGCCACTGCCAGCAAGCAGCAATTGAAGCTGAAGGATTATGTAAGGGGTTTCTATACAGGACAGCAAGACCTAAAGGATCTCCATGACCTTTTCAGTTTTGGCAAGCATTCCCTGCTAGCTTCTTGGTGGGAAAAATCCTCTTCACAATGAAGTGCAACCTACTGGCATCTGCAACAGGTTGCACCATAAAAATAAAAAAATACCCTTGAAACATAGCCACTGAATTATTTCAGGTTTGTTAACTAAATGTTAAGAAATACATATATTTTTCCCTTAGAAAAGTCAGAATTGTATGTAATGATGAATCTAGAGAGGAATACCACTGTCCCATTCACTGGACCTCCCAGACTCCAGATGCCTTCACTCTTCTTCACACTGCTCTCGTAAGCCCACCACTACACAGAAATGTTTTCCCTGTACTAATTCAAGAGGACACAAATCAAGAACTTCTATCTTTGGTCTGAAGATAATTTCAGAATTCATTGAATCAGAAGTGTGCATTTTGAACCCAGGCTCACGGAAAAGTACAGATTCTGTTGTTCTTTTTTATTCTGATATTTGAAGGGGAAAAAATCTAATTATTTCATCATTTATTTTAACAGCACATGAAAAGGAGCAATAGATGAACAATTAGATTTTTCCATAATTATATCTGTCATATTTGCATAGAACAAAATTTATTGCCTAAGGGCTGTTTTAATTACAATCAAGTGGAGGGTGATTGAAGTTTTAATAAGAAATAGAGAATTGAAAATAAATTAAATCCCTAAACAGTTCTATAAAAAGAGCAGCATTTGTCTCAGGGTATACTGAACCTAAAGACTGGCAGAACTTCTCTTGTTAAGAAAGGCAGGCTTGAAATAGGTTAATGATGTCAATGTTAACTAAACACAAGCAAGGTGATAAAACCTCAGACAATGTATTTCTTTCAAGTTATACGGAATGAAATTACCTCCAGCAAGAAAAGAAAAAGAAAAAGGAAAAAGAAAAAGAAAAAAGACAAAGACAAAGAAAAAGAAAAAGAAAAAGAAAAAGAAAAAGAAAAAGAAAAAGAAAAAGAAGCAAACAAACCAACAAAAACACCAAAAACCCACTAGAAATTCAAACTGCTTTTTATGCAAGACACAGACCATAAAAGAACTATTAAACAAAATTACAAAATTTGTATTTTCTCATAGCTAAACAACATATCACCGCACATTTTTTTTTAATATTCTGTAATCACCTAACTGCAGTGGCTTCTAAATTACTTCTGTTTGTGATGTGAGACTAGTTCCAAATCAATATTGATTTTTAAACCATTAAAAATTAATATTAAATAAAAGTGAATTTCTTTGACAGTCACAATCTAATGCAAACCTTTAAAACATACTTGGGGATTCATTCCCCCACCCCCTTGAGAACTAGTACTCTACACTTTCTACTGATGGTGATCCTGTCAATCAACTTCAAATAAGAAACTGACTGATTTTGCATTTGCAAAATATTAGCAGAATTTTGTAAATAAAGACTAAGAAGAAACGAGGTAGACAAAAAAAACAAACAGAAAAAAAACCCAAAACCAGTTAATTGCATGCCTAACTTTTGGGCATTAGCAGAAGTGCAAGAGCAGTTGCTTACGCCCCAAACACCCATCTGCAGTGCCTAACACAGAGGTGCTTTGCCTCACACACCTCCTCACCCACCGCCACACTTCTCTGAAGCCTCTTGCAGTATAAAGAACATGGTGATGATGTTTGAACAAGACCAGTGGGAAAATATTTTAATCTCATAACTGAGCGCTGTAAAAACTAAGATCCAAGCCTACCCTGCCTCCTGGTTCTGTGAATCTTCCTTTCCTCACACTGGACCAGCACTGGTATGATGGAGGAATAACCAAGAACAAGCAGGGCATTTTCATTCCATCTAGATTGCAATTAAGCCATCAGAGAAGTATTTTTGGAGCTAGGAGACAAATACAAGCATTCTTAGACTGAAGATAAATTTCATCTCAGATCCCTGATTTCTTAGACAGCGATTTTGAGTTATGGAATCCTTTTTCAAATATATACAAAAGAAAAACTACCAAAAAACTCTGACCAAAACAACAACAAAATAAAACAGAACAAAACATACACAAGATCTCTGTATCTACCAATCCTAAGCTGATTTCAGTCTCTGATCCTAAAGAAATTAAAGTCATCTTGCAACACTGACCCAAAAGCAATGCTCCAGACAGAGGATTTCAGTTTCATCTGTGTAAGACATCTTGTGCTTAGCACATTTATATCTGTCCTTCAGCTGCGCTCCTCATATGTCCAAATGCCAAAGGTGGATTTTGGACCTAGGTGACTCCACAAGGACAGTCAGCTGTGTTAAAATCAAGTATACATGGGAGACTTCTCAGTATTTGGAGCTCCTGCAAAGAGTCTCCTATGCCACTGTATTGTTGAAAGAGACAAGTGAACACATTTGTAGAGAGTCCACTAAGGATCCCTTCCACCTCCATGTGAATTCATAAATCAAATCACGCTATATAATAAATCTGATCCCTTTAGAAACCTAGTTGAAGAGCAATTCATATCTGTTAAGCAGCTTCATAAAACGGGGTGAAAAATATTCCTGGGTAGTCCTTGGACTTTGAAGAAACCATATCTTCATCACATTGGCACATCAAAAAATGTGTCATCAGCTTGTTTCTTGAAGCTTTGCCATCAAAGGGAATCTTTTAATCCAACAAAAGGATTAACATAAAACACATATGGAGTACCTCAGACTCTATTGATTAATAAAGCTTTTTGAAGATGAATATTTGTTTATCAGCAAATTCACAGCTGGATCACAGAAAGTTAGACTTTGAGAAAATAGCAAAAAACAGTTTATGCTTTCCCTCAGCATATTCTGCTTTCTAAGTTTTGCCACTGAGTCTTCTGGTACAAGGAACTTGCTGGATTCCTGTGGAATTTTGTCTTTTGTACTAACAAGTACATCACAAGTCAGTGTTGCAAAGAAAGCTGACAGTAGCTCTTATAAGGAAAATTTCAACATGGAAATTTTACTACAAAGCCCGAAAGGTGTGATAAAGGTGACAGGTGGACACCTTAAAACTATAAGGAAGAAAAACATGAAAGAAAGATGCCAGGTGAACACACTCCATGAAACTGCTTCATACTTTCATGAAGTTCAGTATTTCTTCCTAACTAACTCTGCAGCAAGCTGTGTCCAAGGATTGGAAACAGCTGATGTGATCCCTTTAAAGCTTACTTGGAAGAGCCCGAGATTTACCAGAGTTCTTTCCTGAGGGGTCCAATTAACCGAGCTCATGAAATACTGTCACGAAGTGTGCTACCAAAATGCTTGAGGAAAAAGTCAAATATTCCAGGAAATGTGCTACACTACTGAACATACCTAACCTACACCTAACAGTGCATTTAAGGATACTGCAGCTATATAATAAGCATTATGCCCATGCTGTAGATAGGTACCATAACACTCAGAAAACATTACCCTTTACAGACAGGAAAAAAAAAATTAGGAAGCCTGTTTGAAAGAACATACCATTCAACTACTCATTCTTGAATGACATAATTATTAAATTATATGACCACCAACCAACCCAAAAGTGGGGATTTATCTATTGGTTGTGCAAAGGACAGATTCTGATATTCATTATACAATTCAATTTTTTCATTGCAGCAAGAGTCCTACTGAAGTTGGAAGTTGGATGTTTTTACATACTGCATCAGTCAGAACTGGCATTTCTAAATTCAGTTTTAGTCTTGCCCAATTATTGCACTCAGCTCAATCTCACTAAAAATCTGACCATGAAGAGGTGAGAAAAAACATTTGAGCATTTTACCATGATATGTACATAACAATTATGAAGGGTTCCATTTTAAACAACATAGCTTTAATTTTGCATTTGTGCTTTGATTCTGCCCTCTGAAGTGAAAACTGAACTTAATTACAATTCAAATGTTTTGACAACTTACTAAAACTCTCTAACCCAGGAATGTACAGATTTCATAGCATATTTAAAAAACACTGACTCTCACACAGGTACCCTGGAAATGTCAAAGGGGGTGAACAATTCAGCATGAGTCAGTGTGATGCCACAACAACTCAATCTAATCTGAACTTTTAATATGGGGAATGTGGAAGAAGACAAGAAAAGAGTACAAAGAATTCCACTGAGACAAATATTGGAATCATGAACACAGTCAGGTATCAATGCTCTTAAAGCAAAGATTCTGAAAGACAACAGAAGTTAAATAGTCCCAAATTTAACCCAGTCTTGGGGGGAAAAGAAGCCTCACAAAGGCAGAATGAAGGCTTGGGATTGTGTACAACAGACAACAGTTGTACCAGAGTTTATGTATAGTACGTGGGTGTGCAAGCTTGCATCTCTGAAAAGAACACTTGCACTTCATTCTTCTCCATAATGTTTAATAGAGCTTTCAGCAAATAAGTGGAATTTTCATTTCACAGGGGATTTAAAAATTTTTAAATTTTGATTTTATTTATTTTTTATTTTATTGTGTTTGGAAATGTAAACGTAGCAACTGAAGAAAAAATAAGGAGTCTTGAGAGGGTTCATTTGACAACACAAGTATAGAAGCCAACACTTGCAAATTAAACTACTTCTATATAATACTGTGATTTGAAAAACCTGGTTCACCATGGAAATAACTCTTCTGTAAATTTTTCAACTAGCCACAGAGAAAATCAGTCTTAAAAAAAACAAAACAAAACAAACAAACAAAAAGTGGGTTTTGGGCATGATCTGACTGGAAGTCATCAGACCAAGAAATAAGGAATAAAATAGTTCTCTTTGCCTATCAGGCAGAAGCTCATACAAGGAAAACAAAAATAACTTCAGGAGAAGACACTGCCTGAGGGTAAGAAGGCTATCAAAGCCCTTGAGACAAAAACTGGAACTAATACAAGAAAAAGAACTGCAGAGGTTTGGGTTGGATTGTTTTATTTTCAATACTGAGCTTCCAAAGCTGAAAAAGAAACCTTAAAACCAAAAAGAATCCAAGATTTATTTAAGCAGTATTTCACCCTTCACAGTCAAACCCCCAGCTTAGGGTGATGCTGGCATTAATGAGGCCATGCTCCTGCAGAACATCATTCTCAATTGAAATTTCAGTATCCATAAACCTAGACAAAGAAAACTGCTTGTAAGAAACCCATGAAGAATCTCTCACCAGGAGTACAAAAAAAAAAAAAAAATTCTGCAAGAAAACTTCAGCAAAATTAACCATGGTCATTTACTTAGTAAGTGAATTTGCGCAAATGAATGTATAAAGGGATCCAAATAAGAAAGAGCTGCTATGGCTATCAGTGCTGCATACTTTTATCTACATGAAATGTGAATGCAACAAAACTATGCTAACAGTGGTAATTTACTTTGTAAGGAGAAAGAAATGTCACATTGTGAAGCTGGTTATCAAGTAACATTATTTGCCACAAGCACTTTTAAGCTTTCTTTGTCTCAGCCAGAGTTAAAGCTCCAAGTGCAATGCACTGTGCTGGCAGGATGGAGATTCAGCAGGTGTCTCTCTAAGCTTGCAGACTTGATGCCATTGCAGCACTATGTAGAGTTCATGGCCACAGAAATCAAAATGATGACTGTGGCTATCTATAAGGATATGGGAAGTTGGAGGGATGACCCCCTCTTTATCTGTAAACAAGATTACAAGAGCTGCAGGAGGTAAAATCAAGTCAACTGTGAAAAGAAAAGCAAGCAAACAGGCAATATTCATCAGAATTTTCACTTCAAGCCTTTGGATTTATTTTTCCGGAATTTTATGATGCCTTGCAAGGTATGTGAGCTATGTGAATCTATCCTCTGAGGCATAATGCTCCATCCACACAACCTGGATTTTGGTTAATAAAATAAGACTCTAGGCAAGACAAGTGAAAACAAATTCAATCATCTGACATGTGGACAAGTTGACAAATGTTTGACTTCACAAGTGTTTCGTCTCACTAGCTCTCATTCCAAAACACATTTGCTTCAGCAGCTACAGCTGACTTTCAGAATACACTACATTTACATCTGGAGATTTAAACCATGTTCATATGTGTTAATAGATTCAGTATAGTAGTCTAAAAGAGCACATGTAAAACTTTTTCTGCTACTGTGCAAATTTCCAGTGAGGGTAGTTTCAATAATAGCAAAGTATTATCTTAAACTCACCTGCAAAGTTCCTGCTGTATTTGAAGAAGCTACTTAGACAAGCTCTGGTAGTGGACTGAAATCTAAATATAATGCTGCAACAAGGAGATGACAACGTATATTTTAAATATTCACAAGAAGCATCCAGAAATAAAATTTTTAAATTAGCTACTTAGTAGAGTGAGCTACTATGTAGAGAATTGATAGAGATATAAAAAGTAAACATGTGAATACACCTGGAGTCCTAACACTGCAAAATTCTACCAAATATGTAACAGAAAAGAGTTAAAGAACCAAGACATTTTGTCATGTAAAAACACACATCATGCATGCATGATCATTTTATCTTGATTAATCTCTGATATGACCACAACTCAAGGGTAAAACTGTGCATTCTGGGATATCACACACATGAGTAATAACCAACAGGAAACACCCAATTCCTCCATCAACTCAAGACCTAGTTCATCAGTGTCCCCTAATGACAAAATCACAGTGGTTAGTGTGTCATTGCAAAGTAATGAGGGAAGTCAGAAGCACAGATTGCCCTCAGCTTTAGGAGAACCCAAACTACACCACTGAAAATGACCTTATTTTCAGGCAGAGACTTTAGCCCTCACAGGCTGAGAACAAAAGTAAATGGATTTAAAATTTGGAATTGAAGGGATACTGGGATATAGTTTGGAAGCAATTTCAACACACTTGTTAAAGTGTGTTCTTATCCAGATATGTGTCCACAAGTACACACAGATATTTTCAGTTTAGAGACCTGGCCCAATGCAACACAGAGTGATCAGATCTAAGCTTTAGACTAGGGTGTGGGAATGGTGGACTCAGCTATGAGATGTGACTATTTAGGCCTCTTGGAATTCTTAGTGGAGCTCAATGACATGTGACTGAGTTGTAATAGAGCCCAAAAGCAAAAGATTATGTCCACTTAAAGTTCTGTTAAATGAATGGACAGTTCAAATTTATCTATAGAATAACTTTAAAGAATGGAAAGCTATCCTGTTACTACAGGCAATTTAAGATTAGCAGACCAGAAAGTAGGTGTCCCAGGGTGGTTTTGAGAATGTTAGGTTTGTTTTAGATGCCAAAACAAAACTCAGGCTACACTGAGGATACCTTTCAATAAACAGTGGTTTCACACCTACAAAATTTATTTTACTTTTATAAGTCTTTCAGGCAACATAAAAATTCCCAACCGTATTTAAAGTGCACAGGATCTCTGCCTGGGAACCTCAAAATATGTTATAACACATTTTAAGCTTCCCAGTTTTATTGTGAGACACTGAAACCTTATTTCAGGCAGACAGGGAAATACTGAAAGATCTGGACACACTTGCACAGCTGTGTTGAAATTGCATCTAAACCAGCAGATAAACATTCTGAGCTCCTCGTTCAGAGACAGTTGTGCACCTTGGACATTTCCCAACAGCACATAGAGGGAAACTGTCTCCTAGCACACAGTCTGTGCCTCAGTTTCCATGGAAACTCAGCTTCCCCAGTTTTCTTAAGAAATAAAGGCAAGGAGGCTAGAATGAAGATATTATGCCTCTGGTTAAGATGTCTGAAGAAATCTAGACAATACGGTGCAAATGTGCATGTAATTCATCTTTATCTACACACTGCTCAAGAAGCCAAGGGTACTGACTGCAGCCTTCCCTTAAGCAACCTTAACATGAGTTAGTTAAAGGCAGACACAAATGACCCCAAAGCAAAACAAATACATCACAGGCAGGAATTCAGCAGTGAAAATATGATTGACTCTCCTTCTCCAGTGAAATGTATTTTAGTGGAGCTTCAGTGTTTGCTTTACAGTAATGGTTATTATGCTGTTGTCTTACAGTGTGGGCAGTAATAGAAGAAAAGTGTACTAATAAATGCACTGTGAGTGTACAACATAGGGTTGACAATAATATTCAGACAGTGAAGCTTTCCAGAAACCTGTATTTTATTCCGGAAAAGACTTTTAGGGGAATATGCATAAATTCTAATTTTGGATAGGAGGATAACTAGTATTAATCTCAAACTACTACACAAACAGTCAAACATTAAATTATTTCCAAATGCAGAAAGGGATCTTAGCTAAGCAAGAAATACAATGTTTTGATCCTTTTCCCTAAATCTTCTGCAGTCTGGGCTTGAAAGGCTTTTACCTGGTATCAGTTATTCTTAATTTTCTTTCTTTAATTTTCTTCTACCTAAAAGGTACAAATGACTTACTATCTTCAAATATCTGAGCAAAAAAGACAAGTGGTAAAACTGCAGTTTTGCCTGCTGTAGAAGATTCGGGATGCCCCCAGACATGTACTGAGCAATGGGGAGAGGAAGGCCAAGGGCTTCACAGCTACCAAATTCGTACTGCACAGGAGTGAAGTTGCTGTTTAAATTTAAATTTAAATCATGATACAATACATAAACAGAGAACAAAACCCCACAAGTATTTAAAATATACCTTCCTAATTTTATAGTACGACAAAAAAGAATTAGGATCTTTGCAAATCCTAAGATTACTACAGCATTTTACATAAGCAATAAAAAGTATTATTAATCCATCTTGTATATTAATAACTTCAAAAGGGTTTAATTGTATATAGTCAATGAGGAAATATTTCTAACTCCTCAAACCATATTTTATAAATATAGTACAATGTCAGGTATGCTAGTATTTCCAATTATACTCATCAAATAAGTATTACTATCTTCTAAATTTTCCATTTGAATGAAAAGATTCTGCTTTATTAGCAGGATCTACATAACTCCAGAAATCTAATGCACTCATGAATAGGGTAGGAATACTAAAAATGAAGCTAAGTCCACAAAAAATTAACAATTTGGGTACCAGACAGCCCAATGGACTAGGCATAATATCTCTTGGTGTCCTTGGAAAGGCTTTGTGAGTTTTGCCAACAGGATTGTATTGCAGGATACATTTTCAGAGAAACCTCCACTCATTTGCCAGCACGCACTTAGGGATGCAGGCTGCAATGTAGCACAGCTCATCTGTACCCACCATTTAGTAAGGTACACTGAGACAGAAAGTTAACTTCTCCTTGATATCATGAAATTGTAGAATTATAGAACATCTTGAGTTTGAAGGGACCCATAGGAACCATTGAGTCCAGCTCCTTGTTCCTTGCAGGACAATTTGCATATGGAAATCCAGTATTCTGAAATAGTTCAGTAGAGTCAGGCCAGACAAATATACAACAGTACACAGCAGTAAGCTGCAAAATAAGTGTTCACTATTTCAACAACTGGCTCCATTGCAAGACAGTCTGACATTCTTCACTAGAAGGCTGTTGCCTGTCTCCTTCGTTATTACTCATACTACTCTCTTTCTCCACTGCACTTTGCTAGAAAATTTTCCATTTTCCTTTCATCCTAACTTTTTCTTCTATACACTACATTTCCTAGTAAGAGTAACCTAGGAAAACCCTGTGAATTCAGATCAGGGCTTTCCCCTTTCTTCTTCCTCAGCTAGGTACCTATGACAACCACCAGTTTTAAGTTTCTCTCAAACATAAAAATTCAAACCCATTTACCTAGTAATTTTAGTCTCATTGCTAGAGATTTTTCCTAGCCCACAGTTAAATAAAAACACGAATAATTAAGTGTGCAAGAGATATTTCTCATTTAAAGGTGCTCTTATGACTCAAGGGAAGCCAACCTATTATTAGAAAAGTCATCACTAATATTTGTTTATTGCAACCTTACCCAAAGGTTGTTTGTGTCTCATACCTAGACGAAACCATGGCACCCCTGAGCAATATTGTTCATCTCTGAACAATAATACTGTTGATGTAATTCACTGGCACCTTTCTCGTGGCATCACAGGATTCAGATCTTAATTAACACTTTGAGTCATATTAGCCCCAATGGTAAAACCCTCTATGCAGTCATTAGCAGCAGTTCCATTCAAGTCCACTCCTGATTTCAGAGAAAATGTGACCCATCAGACTTAAGAAGATTGAAATTTCAGGTAAATAATTCAGCCTCATTACATAAAGTTTATAAAGTGACAGCATAAAGTTAGTCCTTGAAAAAGCAGAAAGAGAAATACATATGGACAGTGAAGAAATCCACTCAGTAGAAATCAATAGATCAGGTACAGGAGACAATGAGTGTCTCCTGTGTATAAAAAAATGTACAGGAAGGTTTAAAATTGGAAGTGATTGAAAGTTCTGGTATATATCTGTGATAATTACAAACAGGAAAGTCGGTTTAAGCTCTTATGAGCTACTGGATGAAAGGACCATCCGTCTCCTAATTCAGTCTTCTTTTACCTCAGGAAACTGAATCATAGTGTCCTTTTCAAAATGTGACCATGTGCTTGCCTGAATTGAGGTAGCATTTTTCTTCCACATTCACAGAAAAGCTGTTCTGGAATATTTCTTAGGGTAAACATGATACTTATTTAATTTTCTTAAAATTTAAAGATCAAACTAACACAGACATATATAAAAAAACCTTACATTAATCTTGAGGCTTGAGAAAATATAAGCTTTTGCTGTGATAACTTAAAAACATCAAACTTATATGGGTTGAAGGGAAAACAGTGGGAAAAAATGTGTATTCACAAAGGTCTGTAAATGACTTATAGTATTTTGCAATGGTAATACAAAGCCCACAGAATGCCACATAAGCACATGCCCACGGAGGTAAAACAGGAAAACAAGAAAAATATTGGACCTATTTTCCATTGATTTGAATGATTGTTCCATTGATTTGAATTAGAGAAGCTTTGGCCCAGACAACAGTGATGCACATTGTGCATTAGGTAAACAAGGTCAACTGGAAGAAGGAACTCCTGCTAAGAACCAACGGCAGGACAATGGGTACCTCTTGTGGTACTTATGCACAGGCAACAGATTGTGCAAAATTTTATTGTCTACAAGAAGGTGAGCTCTCAGGCCAGCAGCAGCAGTTTCACTCATGCTGATTCTTCAGCTGCACAAAACTGTACTGATAAAAACTCGGTGGGTGGGACTTATCTCCCCAACTTTACACACTTACAATACAGACATTTAGATGTGAGGCTTCTCCAGCTGCAAAAGAGAGAAGTTCATTCTTCTCAGCTATAGTTCATCCCATTTTAAAGTCTTACTCAGAAAATGTCAGGTCAGTCCTGACTGAGACTTCTTTTATTCCACCAAACAAACAAACAAAAAAAAAGACCTTAGGATGACCAGCTGAGTAGATGCCTACAGTTAGGTGAATTAATCCCTCTTTCTCATCTCTTTACTTTAAATAATAGATCCAAACTAATGTGCAAGCCTATATGGATATGTAATTGCCCAAGGAATCTTTGGGTTTTTCCAAAGTCTGTTTTTTCATCCTTTAAACTTATTTCTAATAGCTCTATTCTGAATGAAGTATGTTTACTAATTCATCCAGATCCCTCCATGTATGTTTGGTCAGTATCTTCTGAAAAGCCCTTTAGATTCTTTTACTGGTGAGAGTGATGTGAGTAGGAGCCATACAAAGCAATTACCCAGGTCTGATGTCTCACAGGATAGAAGAGAAAGGGACTTCTGGCAAAAGCACTTTAAAGGACCAGATATTTCTTATTTAAAGCACAAAAAATTGTGAGGCCACACTGAAGCATGGCCTTCACACAAAATATGATTGAAATACAGGTTAAATTACCAAATCAAAAAAAAAAGAAGCCTTATTTCTTGATTCCCCAAGCTCATTGCTGACTATGGAGTACAGTGATCTTCAAGCCATAAACATTCATGTGCGTCACCTAGAGGAATATTTTCCAATCTATTTATAACTTTATTTCTTACTTGGCCATGGCTCCTCTGTCGGTCAATATTATAAACATCTGCCCTATGCCAACAAACGAGTCCATTTTTACCATGAAGTCAGGAGCCATCTTTCTACATGTCATGTCTTATGCATATCACAGTGACATTGCCTCTAAGTGTATAGGCAGTAAGGATAACAATGAAAGCATGTTTCAATAGTAAATAAAAATATTTTAAAATACTAAATAGAAAATTTAACCCATTACTACTCACCACTAAGGCTTTAGACCTGTTACTTAGAAGTTTTTCAATATCTCTGGCTGCAATTTCCACTAGCTGACGAGGGTTGTTTGCTTCTACAGTATACAATGCTGTGTTTTTCAAATAAATCTGCAAAAGGAAAAAATGGAAATAAATCAAAATGACAGCACACATTCAAAATAAGCCAAGTGACTTGAGAGAAGAGGCATCTATTCTTATTGGAGCTTCCTAAAGACTACTGCTAGGAAAATCCAAATGGGTCCTCTGAAAGAGGTACTTCACCTTCTTGTCTAAGAGGTAGAAGCTAACACTACAAATCATTTAATAAATCTTCAAAATTGACCAGTTTTAGTGATAAACTAGCCAACTGCAGAATGCTCAAGGAATCTGATTCCCACTGAGTGCTAAGAAAGCAGTAAAATGGAGATTCTTTAAAATGACTGAATTTCAAATACAATAGTTATTGCTGAATTGAATACTACCTTGAAAGCTGAAATACAAACATACCAATTGAATTAATTCATTTAATTATGCTAATTTAATCAGTTTAGTCCCTCATCTACTTATTCATATGATAGTATTAGTATTCACAAGGAAAGAGAAGGGGAACAAGTAAGAGGAAGAAAGGGAAAAGCAGAAATACAAAAGGGGAAATGCAAAAAAAAGATGAGGGGAAAAAGGGGAAATACAAATGTTTCTCCTCTATATAGGAGCCATTAATTGTTTCCGAAGCAGAACATGTATATGAAGGAGATAATTTGATTTGTTATTCAGAGACACTACAGTGAAAAGCATGTAACCATAAGAAGGAAGGAAGAAAAAAGATGCAAAAAAAAATGCATTTGCCTATCTCTGTCTTACTAGAACTGGATAAAGAAAAAACACATTATCTGGAGGGGAAATATAGGGGAAAAAAAAAAAGAAAAAGGGAAAAGGGAAAAAAAAAAAAGCTGGATACCTTATAGCTAGATGGGCAAATGGGGAAAACTAATTTATGCAGCCAACAGATGGCTTGAGTTTACTCAAGTACTTTGCCTCTGTAGCACTGCCTGGTGGGGGCTGTGCTGTCTCCTGGGGAGTCATTGCAGGCACAGGCAGCAGCACTAATGCACTGGCTGCCATCCAGCAGGAGAGCTGAAAGCTGCCGAGCTGACCGCTGAGCACACTGAGCCCGGCAGCCCCGCCAGCCTCCTCGGGAGAAGGCTACGGAGACCCTAAGGAAACTCACCACAGCATCTCTCTGGTGCTTCGAGTTCACAAGAAACACAAAAACTTTTCTGACATCTATGGTTATAGATGCAAATTTTTATCAGGCGTGTCCCGTAAATTGCCGCAGCTTTTCATCACTTATGAATTTTACAAAACTTATGTTGGGTCTTGTTATGTTTGTTGTTTATTTTCCTTCAGAAGTACAGTCATTCCTTTCCACCAGTAACTGAGCAATTGGAATAAGATTTACTCTTAATATAGTAATGATTATTTTAAAAAATCAGTGTACTATGAGCACAAAACTACAACAGATGACAAATCCTAATCAACACAGATTGTAGTCTGGGTACTTTTGAGGCACTTGATTTTCAAAATAACCACTGAAAAAAATTATCACTGGTTAAACCCAAAAATCTTTTTTTGAGGGATTTCGGGTTTTTTTGTTTGTTTTTTTTTAAATTTATTTTCTTTTGGGGTGGTGTTTTGGAGGGGGGTGTTTAGAATATATCTGAATAGTAGAAATGGCCTATAAACCAAGTATTAATAAAAAAAAAATGGAAATAAAGACATTTTATTCTACAATAGATCACTTTAGAATTTCATTTATTTTTCTCTGAAACACATTAAATTTCCTGTCAATAAACTATTTTGGAGTTCAATTTGACTCTCGTGACCAGTCCTACAGATAAGGCAAGAGTAAAAATCAGTTTTATAGATCCAGAATTGCAATGACCACCAAATCTTGTAAAACTTTCAGGTTTTCACATTGTCACCAAATATTCATCCTGGTCACACAGGAAAAAGACACTGCAATATATGAGGTGTCCTGGTTCTTTGAAGAGAAATGTAATGGCAAATTCTTTAAACTTCATTTGCGACTGCATGAAGTACATCGTAATCAAAAGTTATTAGACTTACAGAAGAATGGAAACAAGATTCTGCAAATGGGCTAACAAATGTAAAAAAACTTCCACATAAGTTTTAAAATAATATTTTTAAAATCATTTAAAAACATTCACACATTTCACTTCTCAAAATGTTTGAATGTATGGTTTCCTTTCTTCAATTATTTCTAGTCTCTTTTTTTCCAGATATTTTACACAATTGCTCTTCATTTCCTACTCAGTGGTGAATAACAAAAAATTAGTACAAACTCTTTTCATTTGGAGTTTCAATTAAGAAAAAAAATCTAATATTTGGAGAAAGTAGTTCATTGCAAAAATGCCATTTTGTGACAGTTCATGCTAAAAATGCCAATTAATCTTTTCACTCAACATGATAAACAAACACTAAGAGAGACACAAGAAAAGAAAATTGACAGAGGCAGAGTGAAATATGTGCTCAGTTAACACAGATTTGAAGCAGATGGATGACAGGGATGACTTGGAGTCTGCACTGACCAGATATATATAAGGACAAGGGCTGTAGTGCTGATTCCATAATAATTTTAAGCACTTCGTGAAATTTGGTTTCTAACAGGCTGTCATCAAACAGCCTCAGTAGAAGTTAAGGGATGCAATACTGCATTCCCACAACCACCAACCAGAAAGACAATATCTTATTTGACTTAATCACAGAATGACCTGTGCTGGAAGGGACCATAATGATCATCTGGTACCACCCTCACAGCCATGGGCACCTTTCACTAGACCTGACTGTTCACAGCCCCAGCCAAGCTTTTCTTGAACACTTTCAGGAATGAAGTGTCCAAAATTTCCCTGAGTAACATTTGCAAGTGTCTCACCACATTCACAGTAAATTTCTTCTTACCACCCAATCTAAACCTACTGACTTTCAGTTTAAAGCCATTCCCCTTCATCCTGTCAGTACGTGCCCTTGTAAAAAGTCTCTTTCCAACTCTCTTCTAGCCTTTTTTTGATACTGGAAGGCCACCATAACATCTCCCCAGAGACTTCCAGGATGAACAATCTTAACTGTCTCAGTCTTTCCTCATAGGAGAGACGTTCCATCCCTCTAATCATCTTTGTGTCCTGCTGGACTCTCTCCGACAGGTCTGTGTCCTTCTTGTGCTGTGTTCAATGTAGAGGAAAGTTACAGTAAGCCATAATGGTAATCCATTGAGAATCTGTATGGAAAATTTGCACTTTTATCCCTGTATCTCATTTGTTCTTCCAGCAAATGTTTGATCCTATAAACCCCAACTTGAAATCACTCACATTTTCCACATACTAAATTCCTATGGGGAAATTATTCCCATATCCCCAATCTTGAATGGCTTGAAAGCTGCAGATTATCAAAGTGTTGGACAGTGGGAAAAAAATAAACATTTTCATCTTTCTTCTCCAGCACCAGCCATCAGAAAAATTCAAAGGCCCGAATCACATAACAAGGAGATCATCACCACAGGAGACAGGGGCATCATTAAACCTTTATAACAGGCATTGTGGGTCCTGCCACCAAGAACACCTGACTTGGAGGATGGCCTCACAACTTGTATTTGCCAGTGATTAAAAAAAAAAAAAAAAAAAAACAGAACAACTCCCACCCAAAATAAAACCCATTTGAGATTTGCACAAGATTCCACACAGATCTGAGTCAGTGACTTTCCTTCTCCCATTCTTTGTTTCACCCCAAGGCAGGGCTCACAGCACTGATCTACCCTGCTTCTACTGCCAGTGAAAGATTTATCCTGCAAGCTCCTAAACAAACAGCATTGGACATTACTTGGAACTTCATACACTTCCTTTTTTTTTTTTCTGAAGTGTGAGACCTGTCTCAAATACCAAGGAACAGTCTAATATTCATTAATTATTTAGGAGTTGTGTACATAATTTATTTGTTGCCTACTACCCTTTTCTTTAATTCACCATAGCACTGCAGCAGTTCAGCACAACACTACACAGGGAAATGATACACACTTCAGTTTTTGGCACCCTGAGACAACCTTTTCCTTCTCAAAGCCTCCCACCTAGAAGTCTAACAAAATTAGTGAATGTTCATCTCAAATAGCCATAAAGGGTGTTATTGGCAAAGGTGTGCTCATTTGACTTGCAAAATACAATTTGGCAGGCTCCAAAGTTCGTTGAAAGGAGCTAATTGGAATATAAATTGTTAAATTGCTTTAAGTAAATGAATGCAAGTTTTGATTGGTTCTTACGTCTAAAATACTTTTTAGTACTTTAATCACTAATATATTGCTAAAAGATCTCCAAATTGCCAGTAAAACCCTGTCACTTCTCACAGAATAAAGCCTCATTGCCTGACTAAGCAAAACCTGTAAGGTCATAGCACAAAAATACTTTTTTTCTGAAGTCAATAGTCATGCGCTTGTTTATTCAGGAAAGACTGTATTAAAATTGCACATAATGAACTGCAAGGTTTTAAGGGAGAGAACATGATGAAGACAGTGACATTAAGGTGAAACAACACAACAATAGTTGAATGTGACAAAGATTAGAAAAACTGCCAGCTCCTCAGCAGAAAGTGCCCCTCTTTGTTCAGTCTTCAAGGACATGTTTATAAATCTATCACAAAGAGACATTCTCCTTGCTTCCTATAAAGCTTGCCAGGGCAAGTCAAACACTTCTGCACAAATTGAGAGAGAATGAAAGACGTTATTACACAGCTCTTGCTATATTGTGGCAGGCATTGGGGCTGGCCCTAGCATTGAAAATTTATTTAAATGGCCCTCATGCTGTATCACACTCAGAAAAAGAAATATTTTCAACTGCAGTAGAACTCCTTTGCCTCTTTGTTTGTTTGCTTGCTCTGAACATGTCCGTCTCCCAATTTAAAAAAAGACAGAGCCTTTCCTTCAGGCAGTGGTAACTTGGCTGAGGGCCCAAACATAGGACACGAACAAGCCAAACTCATTTCCATCACTGAATGCTTCTGCGGACATATAAATCATACCAGTCAATTTCTTCAGAAGTTCAAACCCAGAATTTCAAACCAAAAATTATTTAACCAAAATCACTGTAATTTTTCCAGCTTTAGAAAATTTCATTCAGAAATGAGAAATAAAATAGCTCAACAACTCCAATAATACTTATCTGTACAAAGTAAATCTATGGACCTTTTTATTATTTCAATACGCCTTTCAAGACCACTTGGCTCAGCTAGGCTGAGACATCTCTGTCAACAATCAATGTCTTATCACCAAATGCTTTATCATCAGTCTAGACCAGCTGGAGACTAAATGATGGCAAAAACTCAAAGACAGTGCTGAGCTTGCAGTAAAATCAACCAAACTCTGTGGTGTGTTTTCCTCCATCTTTTCTAAAAGCAACCACACCAAACTACTAAGAATTCTTGTGAAATCTTGACCTAGGTTTTACAAGCTTGTGTAATAAAGTAATTAACCTATTTAATAATTTTTAAAAATCCTTCTGAACAGAGTGAAATTTAAATAAAGGCTGACTAAAGCCTTCTCTTTCTGCCCACTCCTCAGTCTTGGAAAGGGCCTCCCATTGCCAATTTCCCCCGATCTTTCCAATCTCTTGCTTTCTATCACTTTGTGGCACAACCAGGCCTCAGTAATCAATACCTGCCTCACCAGGAATCTCTGCCTGTACCTTGGGCTATCAGTTCCACTTCAGCTCAGTCCTCAGCTGAAAAAAAAAAGTTCATTACTTACTGAAATATTGGATAATGTTTAAATAAATAAATAATTGTTTTATTAATAATTTTCAATGTTTTAAAGAATCAAAGATCTTGTTTTAATAGCTTTGTTTAGCTAACAAAACACCATCTAATAAGACACATATATTTAGTAATTTTAGTTTTTGTTTTTACCAATGCCATGAAGTCATTTTCTCATTCCTGAGAGAAGAGCAGAGGTCATGTGACAGACATCCAAACATATGACGAGATCTTGAGGGCAGAAAAAGTCAGAAAAAAGAAATAACCACTTTCTAATTTTACATTCTATTCTATTCTATTCTATTCTATTCTATTCTATTCTAGTATTATTGTTAACTTTTTATTACTGTAGATATTCTCCTTTAACTGAAATTTCAGTAGTCAAAACAGTATGATCTTCTCAATATAAGAAAATTCTATCTTATTAGTGTATCTTATTTCCAAAGTTATATTAATACTTTACATTTCTAATACATGCCAGACAATTTTTCTTTCTCACAATACACTTTTTTTCTTTGAATCAGAAGCGATTCATTGTGAAACACATTGAAAAAATTCTCATTTCTAAGAAGCATTCTGTGTGTTCAAAGAAATCAGTCTGAGTATTTTATATGTCTTACTCTCTGCTCCATATAGTGTATAAATAAGATTACAGCTGCTCCCTAGCAACTCACAGATGCCTCATTCCTGAAATTCATGGCAACAACACAAAGGAGGAAACCACCCCAATAGTTTACTGTAGCTGTTGCTTTTCAGAATCACTTGCCTGATTGCTGACTGCTCTAAAGGTCTGGGATGACAAGTGACAGGGCAGCTGATGTGCTGAAAAACGTGACTTATCATAGCAGTGATGTGCATGTTGGGAAAAAAAATGATCAGAGCAAGTTCATTCTTAAGTAAAACACTCAGACAATTCTGCAGGATGCTGGGAACACTTATGCCTCAGTTAACATCACAGAGAGAATAAGCAGTGCCAGAGTCAATGGGCTCACTCAGGTGCCTACTCAAAGGGAAGCATATAATCAGGCACACTGTGTAGGAATCATCAGCTCCTTTTGACTGTTGATAATTAACAGAGTAGACCAGAGGACTTTCAAATTAAGAAGCAATTTCTGTAATTGCCACTTTGTATTTAAACCTTGGTAAAGCAGAAGTTCAGCATTGTACTTTGCTACTACACAAACATGAAAAGCAGATTTTAGATCCCCCTTTGTTAAGAAAAATGTGTTCCAAGGTATTCAGTTTTGCTTCCTAGTGATACAAATACAGTATTAAATAACAAGATTATATATTTTATTGTTTTCATAGCAGTTTTAACTCAGGCTTTTACCTGAGATTGAGTACGAACTCAAAAATCCCAGTTCATGAATACAAATGTACTTGTACTTTTCTTGTAAGAGAAGAACAATAGGAAGAAAAGGCTTCATATTTATTCTGGTATATTTGGAGATGGGCACTTTTTTAATTTCTCAAACTCACTTATTCATAGGAATTTTTGGCTTGCCTTAGCTGTTCTTAACGCAATTTACCATCTACTGACTCTCCCCAAAAGTAATTTTAAATATCAGGGAACTTGAATGGGTTTTTTTGGCATTTTACTAACCACAAGACTTGGAAAATTATTAGGTCTAATGTTTGGGGTTTTGTTGAGTTTAGTGTGTGATTTTTTTTTTTTTGTAAGAAAAAAATTAAATTTTATTCTCCACTTCTATAAAAACATCTGAATACAAGTACCATTAGGACAGAATTTATTATTGTTAAAGCCAACAGAACATTATAAATTAATCAAGAACAGTGCTTTGATCAAAGATTATCCAGATCATCAAACAGTAATTAAAGCTATGGTAATATTAGGCCATCTCTTCCCCTGAGCTTGAGTAAGCTTTGTTAATGCAGCCACCTATTCTTAGTGACTTACAGATGCTTTTGTTTGCTGGAAGAAGGAACACTTCAAAATGTCAGTTTATTGCTAAGGGAGTAGAGAGAGAGTGCATCTGCAAATAGTAAAAGAGGCTCCCTCTGTTTTGACAATCTCTTAATTTTCATTTGGATTACAAAGAAAACTTGCAGATATGTATTCATATTTCCCAGCTGGCATTTTAAAGTGATTTCGTTTTCCTGACATCTTGACATTGGTCAGCAATGTGTAAACTCAATAGAATTTAGTTTGGAGAATTCTACTTTTAATGCCTGCAGCTTTGGTATTTGGTTGCACACAGAACATAGCAGTGACAGTGCTATACTTCGGGACACACATTGCAAAAAAAAAAAATTTTTAATAACTTTGGGAGTCCCTAACCAGGCTAACCCATCTCATACATTCTTATAATTCTGGTAAATGGACTCCTACTACTCAATAAATATCTGAAATGACCATGTTTCAGAGTACTAACTCCTTCATAATTCCATTCTAAAAATAATCCTGACCTCCCTTCCCTTCACCACACCCCTCTGAGAGACAGCAGACTGGTGTCCTCACCTTAGGAATGAGGGGAAAGACAAGTGTGAACAGTGTGCAATAGCCAATTTATGCTTAGAAAGAATGCAAGTGTTTCAGAGGCTGGCTTCATGTACTCTCACTCAGCCAAACTTGCTGATATCTACTTTATGACACATTATGAATGTAATTTAAAAATTAGAGTTTCTTCCTTTTTCCTTTTCGCCCCTTCTTTTCCTTACAAAAACAGTATAACAAAATTGCACTTTACTGAAAAACTTCAGTTGTAGATGACCAGAACACCCATAAATATGGCCTGAACTCAAGGAAGTTTCATCAGATATAAAACTGATGACCCAACGAGGATAAAAGTGCTTCAACAACTTCAAAATAGTTGACTTGTTTAAAATTTCATTTCATTTCGCGATTATATAAAAATTGTAGGGGATTTTTATATGGGTAAAAAGTCTTCTCTACCTTATGCTTAAAAAAAAAAAAAGTTGCTTGGTATTTTGCTTCACTGAGGACAATAAAAAGAGACAAAAGGAGAAAAGAAAGAATATAACACGTTCCTGATTTTTGAGATCAATCATAGAGAACCTCACTTAGTGGTACAATTTGAATGAATATAAAATTTTCTTTAATTCCCAAAATAAACTCATTTAAACACTTGCATTCCTTTCTTAGAGCACGGGATAGTACACCCAGGACATTCAGGAAAGAGCTTCATAATTACACCAGTTGTGTCCATAAGTGTTGTGGTATCAGTTACATTTTCCAATTTCAGAGGTTTAAAAAGGATGGACTGCACAATGTATTATTATTATTATTTTATGTATCAGAAGTATCTTGAAATTCAGGGTCAAAATACTGACAAACTCCTCAAGAACCTATGGCAATCACAACATTTTAATCAAAACTGTAATTTTCCAATAAAATTCAAACTTTACTTAAAAAGTCCACAGCCAGGAGCTCCAGAGAAATATCCACCAAATATATATATTTAGTTTGCTATTCTTAAAATCAACTATCTTTAAAAAAAATCCAGTTGTTTCATTTCTTCTTTATACTTTTGTTAATCATAAAACTCTTCATTACTTCAACCTTAACAAGGGTGAATGTAGGATATTTTGGAAGGTGTCCATAAATTGCCTAGGTCCATCTGCTAGCTCATCAGAGAGTAGCATGTGGTACAAAATTCTTTGCCTTTGGCTAAAGCATATACAAATTGAATCCAACTTGAGACATATAGTAGTTAAAAAAAATAAATAAATAAATAAATAAATATTAATAAAATAATAGAGCTGGTAAAAATAAATAGAAATTTCAACTCCATGTATCTGTTTAATGTTTTCAAAAAATACTTTCAAATTTCTATGAAGCCTTTGCTAATTCATTCAATTTTCTTTATGACAGTAAAGAAAGTACCACATAAATATCATGCCAATCATTGAGAAAAATAGCAAGAATGAAATTGTTTACTGCTAAGTTACCTGCCAAATCACCTTCTTAAGCAGGAATTGCAGGCTCCTGTGGCAATAGAGAAGATCATCCAAATACAAGTCTTACATGAATTTTAAGTAAGCTTTTAAAGTCTCCCCTTGCACAGACCTCTACATAAATGAGGAATGAGCAAGGCAAGCACTATATGACAGCCTCTAAGTCAGTGGAGTGTCTGTAGGGCTTCTAGAACAGGGTTTCTAAGACTAATTTAGCTAAAATCTGTAGAAACCAACATAACTCTGGGTTATAATTGCGACTGGCAGAAGGAAGCTTTCCTGAACATCCCTGCTCCAGGGCAGTTCAAATCAGAGACCAGCCTCTCTCTTACAAGTCACTCATCTCAGTTAAACTCTAGAGACTGATCCAAGACCTGGAAAGCTGAAAGTGCGGCCTGGGAAGCTGCTGCCAATGTGAGTGCTGGAGCAGACTGGCACCATCTGTGCATTAGGCACACAGACCTCACACTGAGCAAGGGATGAAATGTGCTCCTGCACAATCTCGGCTGGGCTCTTCACTAAGGAAGGACTAATTATTATAAAACAGCATTCAAAAGACAAAATAAATAAAAGTCTTATAACAATTGTTGGTGGATTCATTTTGTGAATGAAATGCACCACCACATATCATATATCCATACTTAGCTGGCTCTCTTTTTATTCTGTAGGAAGAAACAGAATTTTTATCTCAGTAGGAATATCATTTAAAGGCCAAGTCAGCCTATATGGATTCACTCTACAGCTTCTGGAACTGTAATAACAGCATGCCTTATGAACATCATGCATGGATTGTTTTTGCAGAGATGTATCCAAAAGGAAACAGATTCCGGGAGTAGAGTTCCTTGGAACTGCCTCTCTATCTGCTGCTTCGTTCAGTTATGGTGTTGCCTGAAAAGGTTACACTGCACAAGATGGCATTCTTCTGCTGTAACAGCCATAGTGAAGCTCCAGTGTGTTTGTCACATCAAAGCTCTTTACACTGATCCACATTTTTAAATTCAGTGTTTCTCTAAAAGAGGATTCTCTTCAATCAGTTTGGAACAGACAAGCTCATGTGTTGCAATAAGGCATATTCTCTAATCCTAGGCCTTCCTTTCTGGGTACTGCAGGGTTCCCCTCCTCTCTCTCCTGTCCCTAGAGGTCTTTTAGGAACTGGAGTCCAGAAGCACACTTGCAGTAGTTTATTAGATTAAATGAACTGTCAATTAGCTTAGTCATGAGTCTTTGCTGTGAACAGTCTATGTAAAAATGGAAGTTGTGCGTACTCCCGTGAAAATGGAACTATGTACTTACTAAATTCTGTACTTCAGTAGGCTCTTTGCCTTTTTCTCCTGTATGCTGAGGTATCTAGTTTTAGATCAGAATGTGACTTTGAACTTTGTACATATTTTTGTCTTTTCAAAGACAAAATGCCTACTGAGAAATGCAGCTAGTGAGATTAACCTCAATATTTATTTTGCTACATGGATTTTAAAATTCTATTAAGCTGCTGCATATTCATTTTATTTTTTTTTTCTAATAGTCTGTTTGCTCTGTAGAAAACATATCATTCACATCAGAGCAGCTTCATAATGCCTGAAAGCACAGAGAGTTCACAGGTAAAACAAAGTTACATGAACCTTCTTAAGTTGAAATGACAATTACATGACTATTTACTGCTGTTGTTTTGGGGTTTTATTTTGTTTTGTTTTAAAACATAATACTTATAAAACTAAAAAGAATATACCAAGTTGTGCTTTGTTGAGAGACAGTTAAAGAAGCACACTTGACAAGGTTTTCCTTCATATCCAGTATTCCTGCTTTCAAGTCTCAAGCTGTACATACTACACCTACTTATAATCATTCCCTTTGCTCTTCTAGGGTAAAAAATTCCTAAGGAAGGACTAAACAATGCCATCTTCAACTGGGCAACTACAGCAACAATTAAGGTTAAGATACAGCTTCTGCTTTTTTTTGGTAAAAATATTTTGGATTTTTTCATACTTTTTACCTGCTTGGCATGTAAATTAAATGTCTTAACAAATGTAAATTAGTGTAATCCACTGCAGTCAGTGGAGCTCTGCCAGTTTTCAACCAGCTGAATATTTTGGCATCTTGAATACCAACTTCCTGCCGTGTTGAAGCAATCACTGCATTACTGTAATGGGGATATTACATTGGTATTACATCCAAGTTGGAGTTCTCCCAGATCTCACCTAAACTCATAGTAATGTCCAAAAAAGCAGGATTTAAATGTGTGCTTTAAATCTATTTTTGGAAGATTATTTTGAGACCATTCCCAGAGAGTATCACAGAACTGTGTATCATAGAAAATGTGCTGACCTGGAAGGGACCCACAAGGAACATCGAGTCCAACTCCTGGACCTGTGCAGGACACCCCAATCCCTCCGTGTTTCCTTTGGCCATCACAATAAACAGCTCTTACCTGCCCCTCCAGGGCCTTTTTTCTTCTACTCCAGTTGCACTGCTTTGCCTGGTTAAGGCTATGGATAAGAGTAGCCTCAAAGTAAAACTCCTAATTTTAATGGCATCCGAGCTCTCTTTTGCAATTTTTCTTACTACAGGCATTACATTGCTGTCATCATTGCTAACAAGATAAAAGGTGTATGAAATGTGCATCAGCACAAACATAGTCATATTTTCAGAGGCAGAATCACTAATGAACTAATTAACTCCCAAATATTTTATCTTCTTAAACACTATGTGGAATATTACTTAATATATTATTGTGTATCCTCTCTATACAGATATTTTCAAAAGTTGAGATTAGTGAGAGTTAACAATGGTTTACAATGGCTATATTATATATGCAAAAGCAAGAGAAAGAGTGGTTAGTCACTAGGACAAGACTGAGATTCCAAATCACAGTAAGAAAACTGTAAATGAACAAAGAAAAGGGAATTGTCTTCTGAGGAGAATCTTCTCCTTAAATATGATTCCATGATATTTAGTACATCTTGAATGTGAACACCTTAAATACAGAAAATAGCTTTCCTGGTAATCTATGTCCACACTGCAGAATAAATTAGACTTCTCCCAAGGTACTGATCTCAACAGGACAGCTATCCACTCACCACATACCTCACCTGACTTCAATGGTCGTCAACATTTTAATTTTTTTATTCCTTTGTAAGTACATATTAAACTCTGAATTTTGCATATCTTCTCCCAGTCTAAAATCAAAATTGAGAATTAAGTCAGTACTCCTATCCCTCTCCCTCATGGTCATAAAAAGATATTTTATAGTTCTCCAGAAGGGACCATAGAATAATTCCCTGCAGCACAAAGACCCCCAGACATCCAAGGCACATCCAAGCACAAACAGCACTGATGAACCCTGAGATACCTTCAGCAAATCATGGGAGCACCATTAGCACAGCAGCTAATTGAAAAAACCCTGCCTTACAGAGAATTAGTTCACTCTAGGTGAAAATATATCAATTGTGATACTTTGAGAGCTATCCTGGTCACTTTAGAGATCTTCATAGAAGACTTAATTGCACAAAGCAGACACAGATTGTAACTTCAGCTGAATCAGTGGGAATTCTTCCCCTGAGTGCAGGGAAAGGCTGACCAGGCTTTGAAATGGCTATAATTTGTAACATGTTCTTGCTAAGAGCCTTAACATCACACTTAGCCAAATTAATATTAATTTTCCCTAGCACAAGGGAAGACATTTCTCCTACCAATATGATTATTACAGCTGTTGACAGAAACTCATGTTTACTATTTTATAATAGGAGAAATCAGCTCCTTCTTTTTATATTGTTCATTCTGCTTTTAGAGAGAAAAGGGGCAGAATACCCAAACAAATTATTTATTTTTTCAAGTTTACATGAAGATTGCAGGTTTAGTCCAAACAACTCTAGATTTGGAAGAAGAAATAAATCAGAAAAAAAAGCTGAAAATTCAATCTGACTGTAAGAATTTTTAAAGCTTAAGCAACTGAAGGCAAGTTCTGTGAATAAAAGTGACAAGCATGCAGGCATGTTGTTTTTCATGTCTTGTGGTGTCCATTTTTCCAAGACTGTGGTTCATTTCAGAAGAGATCTAACTAAATGTTAATAGGCAGTGAGCAGGAAAAAAAAAATGTCATTCGGAAATGGGAAAGTGACAATATCCTGTAAACAAGAAGAGAATGCATGGCTTACACCTTGCAGGGCTTTGTGTTTTCCCTTGCAGCCAAGAAAACTAATTAAAATCTCATGTCTAGAGAAAGACATCATGACACTTAGGTCAAACACATGGCTTTGATATATTTTACATGGAAACATACCCCTTTCATGCTTTTAATCCTAGGATTACATGCACATATCAACCATCTCATGAATATCCTCTGAGATAACATCATTTGATTGAGGTCTCTTATAATTTCTGGCTATTCAAAAGAAACTTACCTGTAATATTCAACATGCATGGTTTTTGTTTTTATCCACATGAATGTCACTGTGGCAAAGCTGGTAGCACTACAGTTTATTAGGCTTGGCCAGCAGTTTTCATAATAAGAGTGTTTAGCAGATTGTAAATGTTCAAAATATTAACTGCACAAATTAACATTTTCCTCAGGGAAAAAAAAAACAATGACAACATCAATCTCTTGGCTTTTCATTATCTATTTTACTATGTGGTCTTTGCACAGGAAGGCATAGCAAAATGGTTGAAGAATTAACTCATTGTTTTGCTCAAGTTAGAAATCCTATGTAACTTATTTTCCTATTGCTTATTCATTGTAGACTAAAACTTCAATGCTGTGTATTTAAAGATATATTTTAGTCTTTATTAAAAAAAAAAATAGGCTCAAAAGGACCTGCAGATCACTGCAGAGATTTCATCAGCTAAATTACAGGAACACAGGCATATTCCAGCTCAGAGAACATCACTCCTAGAGAATGTCCCACCTTCTCTGCAGGTAAAGATCAGACTTGCTGTGGGCTCTCAGGCCTCCACAGTGGGAAAAGGAGGAGGGGGAAACTGAATGAAGGACAAAGGGCAAGAGACTGAGATATGGAAACAGGAGATAATAGACTGGAAAATGGCAAGCAAAGAGTAAGGAGAAAATGAGACTGGAAGGGAAGGTGAAATAGAAAAATCATACAGGAGAAAATTACAGGTCTGGGACTGAGAATTATTGATGGAGGGAGAATGGGAGAATGTGAGAAATGGGAACAGAAATTCCTGTGGAAGAGAAGAGAGTATTGCAACATGCACTATGGACACCTGGACAGAATATTTTGGAAATTATAAGAAAAACAAGGGAGTTAAGAGAGGTGCTGATCTGGAAAAAGATGAGGAGAGATATCCTAAAATAGAGACAAGAAAATACAGTAAAATAGAAAGGCAGACTGGCCAAGCAGCCAAGGCAGGATATGAGACAGAAAGAGAGTATAGGCTGAGGAGAAGTGAAAGACAGCCAAGCAACACAGCAGGAAAAGAATGGAAAATTGAATGGTGAATCAGCAAGAAGATGCTGCATGGTAGGAAAAACAGAGACACAGCAAATGCAGGATAGACCAGATCACACTTAAATTAGATAAGCAAAGAAGAACTCATAGCAAAAACTCCCCACCACAATATGGAGACTAATGATCTGCAAGTCTTGTTCAAGTTTCCTGTCAGCAGATATGTATGAAATCCACCTGCAAAAACTCCATTGAGAGTTCCATGCTTCCAAACCTTACATTTCCTCAGCAAGCTCAAGTGCTAGGCATTTCTGCATTGGAAACCCATGCTTGTACGAATCTGATGATTTGTGTTAGGATTTCAAGATTCTGTTTTCAGTTTGTTTAGGGTTTTTAAAGATTAAAATGTGTATCTAAAGCATCTGCCTTAAATTGTATTGCAATATGATGCAGTCAAATATTAGGAAAGACCAGAACTAAAATAAACTCTTTATTCTTCATTTATGCTCATCGTGCATGCAGTGACACAGTCCTTCCTTTTATAAGACAGTGGTGATCTCATCTGAGCTAATGGGCATCTGAGCTAATCATCTAACCTCCTCTTATAGTCAGTAAAGACAAAATGTCCTTCAGGGACAGGATACACACAAGACATGAATGTCTGGGCAAAAGGTCATTAAGGTCAGAGGAATACATTAATACACAATGCTAAATCTGACAACTTCACACATTATTTTTTTCTGTGTGTTTCTTAATGGCTTTGAAGCCTCTGCTATCCATTTCGTGGGATCATTTTCTGAAAACCAAATCTCAAGATTTCACATTCAGTTCCCCAGGACCAAGGGCTTTTGCTGGCAAAAAATAACTGAGTTGCCTCATGCATCATCAAAATTTCCCTCACCTCAAATCAGATATCCATCAGTTCAAAGAAAGAGCCATAGCACTTCTGCTTGGATAGAGAGAGGGAAATGTATGATCACATGGTTGTATTCTGGATTGTGATAGATACACACAAAATTGTACAGGCAGTGTAATTCTCACAAGTTCTTAATTTTGCCTTCATTTTTTGCAATGACACATGTGCTGTCACCATCTATGAATAGAATAATAACACACAAAAAAAATCTCAATGAGAAATTTGTGAATTCTTCTTTAAAACATTTTTTTAAAAATCGGTGTTAAATTTGAACAGCTGAATAAAAGTAGTTTTTATTCTCATCTATAATCCTGCTAACCAAAATCTGCCAGATTTCATGAAATATGTGTCAGAAAGATAGGTTCTTTCATTAATAGAGCAGAATTATCCACCACTGTGAATGGTTGCTTCCTGGATACCGTATTTGACAAACACAGAACATAAAAGTGCTTGCTTCAGGTGGAAGTGTTGCAACGATGGCAAGCCTTATGTCAGACACTGCAAAGCTGATTAAATGTTATCAACGAGGAAGTGCTGCAACACTGAGAGTGAATTGATGGATGTCTGTTCTTCATTTCTCTCTCAGTAAGCACTGCAGAGCTTAATCCTCAAGAATCATTTTTGTATGTTGGGATGAAATGATTGTAAAGCCTAGAAGATGCAAGCCCTTCACTTCACTTTCAAGTTACAGCAGTCTAGGACACCCCTTCTTACTTCAGCAAGCCGGTCCACTCCACTTGCGGTTCTTGCGAGTGTCACGAGATCTTCTTGCATCTTATCCACCCATGCTTTTATCCTGCAGAAAACAAAAAAGAAAACAGAGGCATCCTATCAGATCGCTGACAAGTGGGAAAGCATACAAGCATATATAGCACAGAAAAGGGAAAAAAAAGTGATAAAGTTGAATACAAAACATAAAAGAATTGTCTTTGAGGTTTTTCTTCTACCCAGCCTTGTTAACCTGAATCTGTTCATACAGCTGTCTGTGGTGGCCACCATGCTATGCCATGAAAACCCAAGAGTGCCATTGTATCTCTGTAGCCAAGCTGCAGCAAAGATCCCCACAATAGAGCTGGCACACTGTCTGCCAGGACAACCTGCCTGCTCTGCAGCTCACCCCCAGAAATGCCTCTCCCGAGTGCCCCAAGGTCCTTCTCCCAACAGATAGTGCAGGCAGAGAAAAACAGCAGCTGGAAGCAGGTTTACAAACCACATTAGATTTTCTGGCCTGTAACCTCTCTTCAAGGAAGCAACATCAGGACAGGCAGCTGTGGCCACGAGGTCTTTTGGAAAGGCACGTTTGCTCCTGGCTGCTGTCACCAGGGAACAAATGGTTTGCTGCTGTGCCTGCTCTGCTCCCTGTGCCCAGTAAACCTGACTCTGGAAAAGCATTGCATCCAACAGTTCCTGTGCCACGTCACATACTGTAGCAGGAAATGAGCCATGGTAAAAGTTTATTCCAGTTAAGATCTATGTTCAGAAGAAGGTTGTCTTGCTTGCCTAGAGAAAAAGTTTCATGTCCATCTGATCTCTCACATTATCCCTGCCATTATGCCAGCTTTCTGCTCTGAAACCTAGTACAGATAAACATATTTATCTTAGCCATTTTCCAGCCTTAATCTCATACCCCAGGGATAAAATTTAGATTAATCCATTAATAAAGACAAGAAAAGGGGAGATTCCATTTTTGCTTCAAAATGGAAAATTTGGAAGACTAAGAAAGAAGATTTCCATCTGGTTTATGGAAAATTTGTTCATTAAAGCCATGGAAAGAAGGAGCAAATCATTACTGATTTTACTCCTTCTTTCCATGGCTTTATTCAATAAATTTTCTATTAATCCACAACCAGTATCTTCAAAGAATAACATCTCTATTGTGGTTGCAAATTGACTATTTTTATTAAAGGATTCTTCCACATTCTTCCTTCACACATGTAAATCACATTTGCCTTGACTATAGCAATTGATTCCATTGTTGGTGTAGTGCTCTCAAACCTTCTTTTCTATACTTTGCTTTCCAAAAACTGAATTATAATAAATTAATGTCCTGGTTCAAGTCTCCACAAAGCCCTATATTATATAAACACTTAACTCTGTACCAAAATCAGTTTGTTTAAAGTCATGATGCATTATGTTTACCATGACTTTAAGACCATCATTTGTATCTCTGCGAAGAGTAGCGACTCAAAAGCACAAGTACGAGCACAAACAAGAAAATGCTATCATTTTCCATTTTTGTATGGTTTCCGTTTTTCTGTGAGAAAGAATGAGGTATATGAAAGGTGAAAAAGTGAAACCCATTACCCATAAGTGTTTTCAGAAGCATAAAATAAATAATAGAACACCCTGAGATTTTTTTTTTTATGATCCATTTCAGTTATAAAAATTGTGGGTGTTATTTCTAACAGGAGTCGATAGAAAAAATCAGGGAGGATTGATTTTTAAATAGACTTTTCCCATTTCCTACTGCTTTCAATTTTTACTGGATATAGTCTTCTCTGTCTTTAAACAAAACTGGAGAGGTGAAAATATATATTAGTTAACTCGTTAGTTATTTAGTTAGCTCATTATTTACTTAAATTTGAAATTTTGGAAGAAGTTACACTTAAAACCAGTAATTACTATTATTTATAAATGAAATATTAATCATTTTTTTCTCTTTAACATGAAAAAATAATAATTTTTCAATAAATACTTATGTATCATCTAGAACTCCTGCCTCCACACTGTTAGCCCACACCTTGCCTTTGGAAATTAGTGGCCACGACTAGTTTTTGTTTTATTTTGGGTTTGGTTTGGTTTTAATTTGTGTTTGAGCTAGGCTTCTGCTTCAATGTCAATGGGAAAAGGCATGTCCAGAGCTCACTGACTCTCTCCTCAGCCAGGTGAGCTGATCCTATCTTCTTCACTTCTTCTAGTGTAGCTCTGCACAACTTTGATTCCTAATCCAAGTTCTCCAGCTTGACTTTTAGCCAGGTAAGGGTAGATAGTATCAGTCTGTAAACTGCAATAGGAGGAAGTACACCTTCTTCCTAATTTAATGGCAATCTCCCTCCCCAGCTGTAATTATAACACAAATAATAAGGCTTCTTCCAACATACTCACTATATATTTACCTTCAGACAATTTTCTTGTATATTGGAGTTAGCCTGTTAGACCTTCTGTAGTAAAAACTGTCCCTTTTTGGTTTTTTTTTTTTTTTTTTTCCTTTCCTGTACATCAGGGTGCAAAATCATCACAGAATTAAGGAGTCATGAAATAGTTTGGGTTGGAAGGGACCTTTAAAGGTCATCCAGTCCGATCTCCCCTGCAATGAGCAAGGACATCTTCAACCAGCTCAAGTTGTTCAGACAGCAAAAAGCAATAACATCAGAAGAGTTGAGCTAGATTACTGTCAAAAGTATAAATGATAAAATGACATTATATGGCTCTGAGGAAGCTCAGTATAATTCCTCTTACTTTCCCACAAGAATGCGAATATGATTAGTAGTACTTATGAAGTCTAAAGTCAGGATTTCTTCATCTCAATTTCCTACCTCTCTACTAGACAAAAGTGTACATTTAAGATATGTCATGCTCCACATAAGCCTTTTCTCAGAAATGGTCACAGACCAGAAATACTCACTTTTTTTTTTTTTTCTTCTCAAGGATACTCGCATTCTATAATTTTCAGAAGAAAATTGCATAGAGTATATAAAATAAAAGTTGTTGGGTTTTTTTTTCCCCAATGAATGATCTCATTATGTTTTGTTTTCTTTTTTAAACATGTCTTTACAAAACAAAACAAAACAAATTTAAAAGGGCCTTTAGGCACTGAAATGCTTGTCTGGTGCTCCTTTTAACTGAAGCCTGTAGTGCAATATTTGTCTGACAGCTGCTCATGGTCAGAGTTTATTTAACAATTGGAAAGCTGTCACAGCAAATGGGAGTCCCCATGACTTAGAGAGTCAGCAGTCATTTTTTTTCTGCAAAGGGCACCAACAAAAAGCCTGTACTAAGCTGGTTTGTTCCTATCATTATTAGTTTGGCACAAACATTGCAATGGATGTCCTATTGAAAGGTGACTATGTTCTGCAGGACAATTGACTGTAACCCCCTTCTCCCACACACAGGTTGTCCCTGTATGAGGCAGTGACAAGACAAAGGGGTGTGCACATGCCTTCCCACAACAACTTCCAAGTGATCTGAATGATGGAGGGAGCTGTCCGATTAAAGATGGACAGACACAGGTCATTAACTGGGGGATTAGAAGGTGCAAACCTGCTCCTGTCACCTGGCCTCTGATCAGATTGATGATTAAATAGTCAAAACACTAAGTGCCATCCATCTACATTATATGATTAGCCAACCTAGTGAAACAGCTGTTTTGATAGCACAGGGAGATTTTATTTTCTTCCCTTTCTTATTGTATTTATTTTTTTTTAAGCAGGACTGTTATATTTGCTAAAGTCAAAGGATTTTAACAGGTACACCCCTAGCCAACTTCAGGCAGAACTAGATATAGCAGGTGCTAGACTAAAAAATCTTTATTTTAATTTCATTAAACCTATTTTTATATTAAACCTGTACTTGCAGAACAGAGCACTACTCAATTACAAGGGTAAAAGAACCAAGACAGTTTGATGAAGACTAACCTGGATATAACCTTTTTTTTTTTCCATGCGGAAACAGATGTGTTATTTTTCTGCTGACTTCAAGGAAAGGAGATTCATGTAATGATATGCCATATCTTTGTAGACCACTCACACTAATTTAAAGTCCATTAGCTGATTTCTGCTTGGATAATGTATTATAATCTAAAGAGGCAAGGATAAACCTTAGCTCTGACAATCAAAGTCATTTGCTATGTTGGTGATCCACATCCAGTTCTCTGCAGTTAAGATTACACCCAGCTCAAGTTTCTTTATAGTCCTTGTATATAAAAATAGCAACAATTGAAGTAATGAAAGCTGTCAGTAGTGAGAGGAAGAAGTGTTATCAAAATAGGTCAATATTTTTCTGATAACCAAAAAGGAAAAAAACAAAAACATAACACACTGTTCCTGATTCAATTGAAAAGTGGTGCTCAGAAAATGAAGATAAATGAGATTAGTTTCGGAAACTGAGAGACAAAGCCTTGCTATATTTATTCAGGCTAACCCCACTTTATTTTCTTGCTAAGAAAAAACATTCACTTTCAGATTTAGATGTGTTTTAGATTTGCTGTTAATGACGGAGGGGAAAAGGCTAGAAAATTATCATAGCAGCAAGCTTCACAACCATTCTTTGTCACTCTTAGGCAACACCAAAGGGCAAATAGAAATTGTTATAGCAATTTATAGAAGGCATATGAATGAAAGCTACAGTGGAATTACTAACCTTCTACCCAGAAATTACTCATGTTGCTGCATTTACACCCCTCACTTCACAACTAGTGATTTTAAATACCACTATGTTTCTTTTTTCATCACTTAAGCTGACAGCACTCATCTTTTAGGTACAGGGACAAATGGACAAGTTTATTGACAAACAGACTTTTGAAGGAGAAATAAAGGAAAGTTTTGTGAAATTCTGAAGAAATTTTCACAATATACCAAAATTCCACCGCTTCTAAAACAGAATGAAAAGGATTGGATATGAAGAAACTGATGCAAAGATCACTAAAACCCACTGTTATCCAATCAACCTTTCAAATGCCCACTGCCTCCATAGCCAGAAAATTAATAAAAGAGGGTTATGTAATTTAGATGTGACATAAAAACACATGAAGGAAAAATAGTCCATCTATGGTTTTGTGACTTTTCCACATCTTACAACAGTGTTTGCAACAGTCCAGTTAGGTTCCACAGAGGGGATCCAATCTGATCATCCACAGACAGGCTCACCTCATTCTATGACTTCTATGGTGATGAGCACCTCATGGTGACATACAGTCCTCCAATACTCCTGTTGTTTGAAAATTTACTAATGTGCTATTTGAAGGTACTTAGAACTATAAAGTATACAATACGCAGTAAATAACAGTTTGAAATAAAGGTAAGGATCCAGAAATTTAAGTGAAAAGAGATGTGTTCTGCAAGTGTTGAAGACACCCCTTTTATTCCAATACAATATTCATACAGGAATATATAGCAGGTGTTAACTATCTGCTTAAATATATCACACAATTTTGTATAAATGTTTGGAAGAATGTTTGTGTAGTAAAAGGAAAACCAAGATTTATTCATGACATTTGGCTGTACTGACTGAGGAAAATATAGAAACTATGTGATCTCTGTACATAAAAATGGATGCACAAAATCTTCTGCACCTTCTGCTCCACAGGCAAAAATATTTTCTTTCTTGGATGGAAGAAAAATTAATACTTTGTTTCTCTGCCCTCTTTGACTGTCTTATCTTCCCAAATGTGATAAGCTGCTGGCCATGTAATATGCAAGGACCTTCCAGTGATAAAAACAGCCCCAGTGGTCAAGGCCAGATGGCCCCCTTTGTTCTTTCCCATTTTCAAAGTGCAAAATCCTTGCTTGGAATACTCTTTTCACACTTCTCAAATGGAAATATTTGGGAAGCAAGACACCATTCCTCTGTCATATCTGACATTCTGTAGACAGAAAATGTCAATGCAGGTGGAAATCTCTTCAGGATATATTTGATTCTTAGTAGCAGACATCCTAATGTTCAGACTTGGGAGCTTCAAGCTTTTAATTTACGTGACCATGCAGTCATAGAAAGTATACATTTTTTCCATTTTTTCCCCAAACACTCCTTTTCCATATGAACATAGTTCATCTCCATCATAGTCTTCACAAAACAAGCTCTCAGAAGCATTCATGAATGACTGCTCTACCAACTCTTCTTTCAAGGACTCCCCTGTACCATAGATAAATTGGGAACAGGAAATGCTGAGGTGCAGCATTGGTACAGACAGAAGAAGAAGGAATGGCCCTTTGACTGGGCCTGCAGCTCAGGATGTTTAAGTTCCACCAACTTTCATGAGGTGGTCAGTGGCAAGTCAACTGTTCTTGGCACAGGAAAGGCAGATACTTTGCATACCTTTTTCTAAGTACCTTTTTTTCTGATAAAACAGTGTTTTGAGAAGAATACTGAGTCCCAGGGGCAGGCTCCAAGATGGAAATGGCCAGATTTGAATGGCACCATGAGCTGCTTAGCCTTTGCCCCATTGCCCAGAGAGGCAGAAACCTTTCTCCATTCACACCCAGGACTCCCAGGCCAAACTGTCTCCTTCACCCAACATCTCTTTTGGAGCACAGAATGAATGGCTGTTTTGTCCTAACTTTCCAACCAAACCTTGCCTAAATACCTCCATCAGAAGGTTTCACAGATCTGGGAAGAGCCCCATCTGACCCAGAGGCTGGACCCATTGACTGCTGCTCATTCTCACTGAAATGACCTCTCCTCATATTTCAACTCTTCATCTGTAACTTCACTTTACATTTTAACAAGTGTGCAGCAGATTCTTCAAAGCGTCCGGATGTTAAGAAGCTGTGATTAAGTAATTCCTTCAATATGGTGTCCACTTTCAGGAGCATGGTCCCTATTATTTTATAACCTTGTTGAGTATGAGCCAAGTGCCTACGAGGTGTTTAATTACACATATTCATAATTATAGTTTCTTCTTCACAAATGTTTCCCTTTACTTTGCCAAAAGTGCTCTTTTTCAGTTTAAAATTTCCTAGCAAATAACATGAAAAATATCCTCTCATGGAAATTACAGTTGCACAAAATATAATTTAATAATTTAAACTCAATCTTTAATGCAAGCCTGACACAGTCATCTGCAAAATTGCTATAAGCTGTAAAAAGGACTCCTTAAAAATGATTATGTTTTAATTATCAAAGATTACACAGCTAAAACAGTTCAACAGAGAAGGCATAACAAATTTTCAGCTCAAATGACTGTCAGTAGAGTCAGATATGTTTCATTAAAAGCTTTTACAATAAGACATACATGTAGTACCATTTACTACTTATTACTGAAAAAACAATCAAATTTTCCAAACCTAGTAACCATTTGTGTGACTGAGAAATAGAAATTCAATTTGAAGACTCCCTAATTTGTTTCTAATCTGTACCAGATCAAAAGCAATCATTTAGTTTTAATTTGCAATGGTCTAACATATGGCCAAAGATATAGATCTCACAGAGGAGCAGGTAGTGCTGGAGAGACCTGGACGTATGTGCACCCACCAGTGATCCCCCAGAAGAACAGGTAATATGCCTCTCATCATCTCTTTGCTTCACCTTTGATAACTAGTATTTAAAGAGCATCCAAAGCAAGTGGGCACTCTTTAATGCAATCTGGTCTCAGTTAAATTTCCCCAGTAAAAACACAGGTATTCCACTATAATGATACATGCAGTGGGGTAAGAAGGAGACTGAAATTGAATTTCACATACGTCACTGCAGTTATTCCAGTACTTCAACAATGGAACCTGGATTAGAAGCTGTTCCTTATGCAAATTAGGATGTAAACGCTGCTATTTTTGATGGTTCTGTATTATATGGCAAATCTGTTAATAGCATAATGCCTTTGGATAATAAAAAACCATGTCTTAAAAATGATTGAAAAATAAATCTCAATTTTAATGGAATTTTAGAAAAATGCTTAGCAGCACAATTTTGCTAAGACATTTCATGCAAACACTTTATCAGTTGTGTTTAACATATCACACTCTCACTTTTAACAATAATTTATATTGAAATTACTTCTTCCCCCCCCACACTAATAGGCATTACATTTTAACACCAGGAAAAAAAAAGGATATTAAAATACGATACATTGGATATCAGTAAAGAAAAGATTAAAGGAAAAAACTGAGATTCATACAAACCAGGAATATATTCCTAATCATGTACGTGCACCAATTCAATTGAGTGAGTATTTCATCTAAGCCACCCAATTTATGCCCTAACCACGTCAGTATCTTGTTTTCATGCATATATAATGGAGAAGCTGCACATATGGACTGGACTTGTCTGTTCCTCATACTGAATAAATTGTACAGGCCACCACAATAAGATGCATACGTTTATCTCCCTAAAGCATGCAGTTAGTTTGATCTGCTGTTTTGGTTTAAATTATAAATACAGGAGTGCCAAGATAAGCTTTGAGAGATAACCCCGTGTTCATCTCATTGGAACTGAACAGCAAAGCTTCCCTTCATGCAAAACACAGATGCAGTCTTCAACCAGTGTTTCTCACAGACTTTCAGGGAATTGAGGTATGAATCAGCACCCTTATAAAAAATCACGTTGGTTTGTTGTTTTCTTGTTGTTTTTTTTTTTGGGGGGGGGATGGGGGAGGGGGATTTTAGTGGGAAAAATAGTATTAAAGTACCTTGCCTCTCATAGAATATATTAGGCAAGTGCAACTAAGGTGATGACAGCATCATTAGGGAGCCAAGTTACTCATTCCTCTATTTTTATCTGATTGTTTGATGTAGGTTTTGGCTGTAGCAGCAGAAATCCAGCACACAGGATTGACTCTGTCACCAGCAAAACCCTGAAGTATCTGTGCTTTGGTAAAGCAAGGTACAGGAGCAGGCGAGTAATTTCCCTTATGCAAGTCAGACTAATGACAGAATTGAAGCACACAAGAACTGGGAGGCTGCACTCAGGTCCTGGACTGCAAGTCTATCTTTCCTGAGTTTGCCACTTGCCTAAATGTAAAAGCTAAAAGTGAAAATTGAGAAATGCTTAAAGACAAGCACATGTTTATGTGCTTTGAAAGATGGGCTGTAATTATATATGGTGAAACTTCCTTGCAATTTTGTATGAAATTGTTAAAATTATTCGAAAGATACTGTCTTTATAACAGTTATTTAATATGAAATCCATACTGAGGATATTCTATGATCATTTAAGCACTAAAAAAAGGAATAAAGGTTGATAAAAAAGTGTAGGGGTTTTTTGCACAACTATGAGTTGTTTGCTACCAAGCTGCAAATTTTATAACCTCCTTTCAAATGCATTTTTCTCTAGTGTTGATCCCTCTTGTTTAATAATGTCAAGGCTTCATAAATAAAACATCTATTACATCAGGTATCAGAATATCACCCTCTGATAAACCTATTTTTTAGTCTAAGGAAAAAAAACACCTAACTCCAAATATACACCATCAATGTGAAGATAATCTTCTTCTAATTTAGTATATTATTTTAAATTACTAAATACTTTTTTTGTTTGTTTGATAATGTACTCCAAAGCATATTATGTGAAAGTTGCACATCCAAGTTAATCAGCTGTTTCCTTTGCAAATATATTCTTCCTTTCAAAGCCTGACTCCAATGTGCAATGTCAACACCCTAATGTGTCACTGCTGTGTTGTGTGTAGTAATCGCGTTTTTTTTTTTGAAAGGACCTGAACTGACTCCATATTCTAAAAGATATGCACAATCTGCATTCAGTGCTGCCATTTAAAACAAAAAATAAAACATAATGGCAGAAGACACGAAGCAGAGATTATTGCACAGGCAAAAGAATGGCACAGAATATTAAATTCCTACAGAAATTAACATCAAAATTAGCATAGCCACACTGTCTTTAAATTCCTTCCATTTCACAAAGTCACAGTGAATTACACAGAGTTTTTGCTAAAGGCACAGCTGGCATATCGTTGTTCCTGGAATGCAGATGCATATTAATAGCTGTGTGAAAAGGATAATAGTATATGAGAAATAAGCAGTGCATTCTTTTCCTCCTGTTCCAGAGGTTGTCAGAGTGTTCCCCCCACACACACTGCATTCATTTTGCTGTCTTGAAAACAGAAGGTCAGGACTCCTGATCACAGGATCTGGTACAATGCCTGCACAGGCTGGTAAAGAACCTTAGATGAATTTAAGCCATGGCTGTTTCTCCAGGGTGTTAGACAGAGCAGCTGTGTATCAGAAGTGCTAACATACTGTAAACTACCAGAAAATTTCAATGCAATAGCCCTGTAAAGAACCAGCAGAAACCAAAACCTTATTGCAATCTTCCGCTTTAGAAAATTAACCGTTAGAAATGGCTGCTGTCAGGTGTTGCAGGCCAGTTCAGTCACAAAAAAATGTGCAGATCTTATATTTCTGTTGTAATCCTCCATTTGTGATTTATAGTACTTTTCTTAAATCTGAAGAAACTGGAGATTGAAGGATAGTGTTTAATGTCATTATTTGACCGATACAAAAGCCTTGGGTTCATTCTTTTTCTTTTAAAGAGCTTCTTTAAATAGCTCACAGATTACTTACATAAACCTTAGAAAAATAAGAGTTCACGTTCATGATGTTTGGGTCTCACTTTTGAAAGCCTGTTTGAAGAGACTGCGAGCGTTTGATTCAGAAAGCTCAGGCACAGAAATGGTTTCCAACTGTGCACATGGGGCTAAAGGGCTGTAAGGGTCACTTCACAGTAAAGCTGAACAAGAATGACACTAAATGTAATTCAGCTCTAAAACAATTCCTTCTCAAAGCGGCTTCGCTCTCCTTTCTCAGGCTGGGGTAAATGCTTGAAGGTCAGGAGGCCACAGTGCTTGTCAGTGCATTCAATGCACATTAAAAAGACAGGCTATTAAGGAAAGATCTCTGACATTTACTTGGGAGCCAGCCCTCCCCTCTTCCAGTTGTCCCCTTCCCCAGTTTCAACACATTCTCTAATTAAGCATCAATACAATGCAATATAATTGATGTAGTAGTCATTACTGGGAATTGCCCATTCTCCTATCAAATCAGAGTGTACAGAAAAGGCCGTGTTTGAAATGGGTGAACTTAATTGCCCGATGGTCCCCAAGAGGGTTGTACAAACAGATCAAGATATCACACACACACACAACTGATCTCAGCTGTGACACAAGCTTTTTGTCACTCCCTCATCCATCTTTGCTTACTAGGGATAATGGTGGCTGGATTTGACACTGGACAATCTAATAAATAAGAGCATTGGATGTGTTTCAAATGAAGCATCCCAGAACGCAGGATTTAGTGACATTTTGATTAAAGGTCCATACATAACAAAGGCTTTTCATGAGGCAGCTGCTTAAAAGACAATCTATTTGAGTAAAACCAGAGCAGAGTAGCTGGTATCCCTTGGCAATTTTCTGTGAAACATTTGTTTGCTTCACAAAGATCTGGTTTACAATGATTGCACTTGCATGGTTGGTTGATTAAATCAGTATCTCTAGCAGTCATTACACAGAGCAAAGGAAAAAAGTCAACTGCTAAAGTAATGCCCTTTTGTGTTTTGCAAAACAAACATGTCAGGAAAGTGCTTTCATTTTTCTTTTCCAGCACCTTGTTCTCCCCTTCCAATTCCCAGTAAAAAGCAATGGGGTTTTAAGTTTCAGAGTCATAAACAGATTTGAGTAAGAGAAATGTTAATCCAGAAGAGAGGTATTAACTGTTCTGAAGGAAGTGCATTACCAACAATTCAGTAATCAATTAGAGAGTCACTGATACTGATCTAGGAAAGTACTGAATTTATGGAAGGAAGGAAGGAAGGAAGGAAGGAAGGAAGGAAGGAAGGAAGGAAGGAAGGAAGGAAGGAAGGAAGGAAGGAAGGAAGGAAGGAAGGAAGGAAGGAAGGAAGGAAGGAAGGAAGGAAGGAAGGAAGGAAGGAAGGAAGGAAGGGATATAAGGGT
The DNA here is from genome assembly GCF_963662255.1 of Cinclus cinclus. Lineage (NCBI taxonomy): Eukaryota > Metazoa > Chordata > Aves > Passeriformes > Cinclidae > Cinclus > Cinclus cinclus. Next base: position 12,517,337 of record NC_085049.1, read on the forward strand.
TTACAAATAGAAACAGCAACAGTAAATCAAATCTGATCATGCAAAGAACACAAGCCTCCACCACAGGCTGCCTCTCCCATGCTGTAATCTGCACTGTGACAAGTAAAGAGATGCCTTGATTCCAACCTGAGTTATCAGAAGTAGCTATGAATATTTAAAAGACACAGACAGTATGTATTCGGGCAACAGAAAATAAGAAATAGCTTGACAAGCAGGGAAAATGTCAACTCGGCAGGGTCATGCTGCATTTATTTAGGCCTGGCTGGGTGTCAGTAAGTAGAAGAGAATAATAGATGCCAAGGACAGAAAGTGGGAATTAAGGGACAGCTCTTATATTACAAAAGCACAAAATAAAATATCAAATTGCTTAATTTAGACAGACCTCTGTGAATAAGTGCATTTCAACTTTTTTTTTTTAATTTATTTATAAAATGCTACCCTAGGCAGTTTCCAAATTGCTTAGTGCAAAATATATCATTAGAGGAAGATAAAGGAATCTTTTAAGCTAGGTTCAGTTTCTATATTTCTCTTCGTTGTCAGGACTGTAGTAGTTTTGTTGTGACAACATACAAGATTCCAAGGATACAACAAATGCCCCGAGAGCTCTGAATATGTAACATTCTCCAGATGGGAGGGAAGGCAAAAACTTTTGTACAACTATGTTCACCATGAACATAGCTCTAAAACAGCAGAGTTATCCATATCTTTGCTAGACACTCATTTACAGTGTCACAATCTGTAGAGTTACCTTCTTCATAAGTGTATTTCTCATAATTTCCTTTTTACTTTTCTTTGCATCTGACATGTTAGGCTTGCATTTTCTATATCAAAGTTCTTTCTTACCTCTTCCATTACATGCATGTTAAAATAAAAATCACAGCATGGTAACGTGTGCACCATTCGCTTATTTCAACATACTCTCTCACACAGAAGTATTTTTCATGAATTTGTAGTACCTGGACACCTTTCACAGCATGTGTAACTCAAATAAAACTGTTTGCAGCCAAACACTAACCCATTTACCTGAATTTTGTAAAAGATTCTGACAGCAGCCCTTTAAGTATTAGCCCAGCTTCAGGAGGTACTAAAGGCAACCAATGCTCTCAATGATTTTACTGTCTGAAAGTTAAGCAGCAGTAACAGGCAGGTGCTTTGTGTGCAGACAAGGTATGTTAATGAGAGGAGAACTAAGAGTGGTTTGTTTGACTGATACGCCTTTAGTTCTCTGTTACATGATTACAGATAGAGGCTGTATCTGTACTGTAACTATACACAGTGCTTAGTGCTACGGAGCACAGATGACATCTCTGAATGTTTTCCTAGTACGAGGCTGAGATATTATTCAGTGTCTAAGGAATCTGTGTACCCAACATCCATTACATTAACAGCTTTTGAAGGGACGTCTGTGTGATCTACTTTAGAGTCTTGCTGGAGGTTTTCTGAATTTCCTATTTAGAAGTTTCTGTCTGTCGCCTTTGTGTGGGTAAGTCGAGTGCCTGAACTGGGCTTTCTGAGCTGTATCCTGGTACAGGAGCTTGCAAAAAAGTCTAAATCCTCATGGTTGTTTTGCACAAAAACCTATTTCTACACTAAATTGTCAATCTGCCTCTCTCAACAAAATCCCCCTCTCAAATTCAAGTGAGAGTTTGAGAACAGGCCAGTCTGACACATCCACAACCACCCGATCTGTGTGGCCATAGAAGAGGGTAAACAGAGACATCTGATCAGCTTCCATTTGCAGAATTAGCACGTCCTTTCTGTGTACTAGCAATCATGATTGCAGAAGGCTATCCTGAAAGCATCCAGAGATCAGCTGATGTTTAAAAGGCCCTTAGAACAAAACAAAGTAGCACAATCAAAATTGTATCAATTTATTCCCCTTTCTAAGCAGGTCACCGAAACATAACCTCTTTTCATTTAGAATAGAGTGCAGTGCTATGTGAGATCTGTTGCCTGCAGTACAACTGATGATACTTTAGATAAGAAAGATGAGATAGCTTTCAGTCTTACAAATGTAACAGACCACTTTAATGAAAGTTTAGAATTTGTGTTTAACATTTCATCAGCTTAATACTTTGATTTATGTAGGCTACTGTATGTCCTCAAAGGAAAGAGGAGAGTACTTTCACAGAAGAGCATTTGGGGAGAAAAATGTTTACATTTCTAGTCAAGTTAAACTCCTAATTGTTTATGTCTTTTATAGCTCTCCTGTTTCTCTGAAAAAATTCCTTTCACATTACAACAAAATCAGACATTTATAAACTATGGTTTGTGATAAAAACTCATCACAAAACACTAGCTTCTCACCATTTCCAATACAGAAACAGCCCTAGTGTCAGACATCGAGAGAAGCATTACTGCGCACACAATACAGGTCTATTACAATGTTCTTTAACACTGTAGAAATCCTTTATTGAGACAATTAATAGCAGACGTTGATAAAATAAGTGGAGGCAAAACATGAAAAGGCAAATGAACAGAGTTCAGCACAAAAGTAATGAAATTCTTAGAGACGGTGTCATATTTGGGTATCTGCACCCTAAGTAGTGTTAGCTGAGAATAAAGGTCCATGTATACAAACTTTAATATCACAATACAAGAGGTCTCTCCATACACACTCCCTTTTTATAGTATACAAAAATGAGATATTGAAAATGTTCTGTAAAAATATCTGATGGCTATCTGCTTTCCTCTGCAGGCAAGATATTGGCAGCTCAGTTACCATACCCTTGACAATGCTAGATATAAAATAATCTAGTAGCATGTTCTGGACTAGCAAACTATGGAACCTGTCCCATTCACTGTTAGAGTGAGATTGAAGTATTCTCTCATCTCCACTTTTGATGGGATACTCTGAAGTTGTCTCTTACTCCACCTAAAATTATTTAACGTTTAGCTAATACACATTTAAGCCTTTGACTGTTGACTTTTGCCATGTCTTTTCAAATACCAACCCAAAAAGCATGTCAGCACAAGGAGTCACATCATAATTCACAGAGTCCATTCATTGATAGTGATCACGAGGAGGGAAAGTGGGCAGATTGACTTTGTTCGAACAAGAAAAAGTAAGTGACCTATGAAATGTGAAGTTGACCTTTTATTTGTTATCAGTCATCTGGACAAGTGAAAGGGACCACCCCCTTTGTTATGCTTATTGGCCTTTTGTCAACACTACAAGCTCCAAATAGGTATTTCCTGAAAGGCTAAACAAATTACAACTGACCTGACAAATCATAAAGAAAATCATGGCAGAACCATGAAAAGAATCACCATCCTGGTCATGGATTCACTAGACTGTTGGACAAATAAGTGGGAGCAGAAATATCTTAGCTCTGCAAACCTCTAACCTCTCCAATTCCCTGATATTCAGAGCAAAGCAGCAAGCAAAACCATTTGGAGCAGTTGTACCTCTCCACATCCACTCAAATCAGCACTCAGTTGATGCAGTAAGTTATTTTATGTTACATTATTTTGCAGTACATTTACTCTGGTATAAATTGATTTGGTTTAACAACTTCCACAGCAAGCATGACATGGCAATACCAAAAGCCAAATCCCACTATTCCACTGTGAAAAACTGACTAACCAACAAGCCATTTAAAATTTCAAAATAAAAACCAACAAATAGCCTTGTATGGGGCTATATTTAAATGTCAAGCCATTATTTCTTTCTGAATCTATCTGATTATGGATAAAACGAGATGCTCCCCACTCCTTTCCAAGCTTGCCTCTCCCACTAGCACGGGACAACTCAGAAATAAATAGTCCTCTGATATCCCCATGCCACCTTCAGGCACTCGAGGCCAGAGGATCTCATGGAGTGGTCCCAGCTAACTCTTCCAGAGCTGTGTCTACTCATACCTCTTCTAGGGAAATACCACTCTTTATACAGTCAGAAAATGTAAGATTTGATTTCTATATAGCATTTTTGGTTGTTTGTGTTTTGTTTTTTGGTTGTTTTTTTTTTTTTTTTTCAATTCATGGTACCATGCCAGAAAGCCGAAAAATTGGAGAAGTGCTGAGGTAACCTGTCTTGTATAAACTGATCTGAATAATCCAGACTATAGCTCTGTTTTGCACGAAATTATGAAGTTCCTCGTGCATTGGCTCATGCCCTCTTCCAATACTTCTCAGCTTCTGTCATATAGATACCACTTGGTTCATTGGTTTAACCAAATGCTAAACCTGATTCCCAAGCACTCCCAAGCTCCAATTACTAGCAAACAGCACAAGTTTCATTTGTGCTGTGTGCTTTTATATTCCTACAAGATGTCTCTTGGTCTGCACATCTGCTAAAGGTGGTTTGTGATACAGGTGGTTTGTGTGGACTTCTGTTCATCCTTTGATGGTCATTTCTGTGACTGCACAGTCTACACAATAGTTTAACTGTTTAATCAGCCACATACTCAAGTTCCCATTACTTAGGAGGCACACATATGGTAGACTTCATATTTTTTAAGACTCATGTAACACTCTCTTAGCCTTAAGCAAAGACAAAAGGGATGATATGACAGGTTCCTTTCAGCCAAATTCTACTGATCCAGTAAAAATCTTGGTGCAAATAATCCCACCGTTTGAGGGCTTAAATTATAGAATTTCTTCATTGCACTCACTGAAGCCTATCTAAAGAGAAAGAAAAGAGTTACCAGTAGGTATTTCAGTAAGTAATTTTTATTTTTTAAAAAAAATAATTTTGAAAATGTTCAAGAAAACTTACACATGTGCTCCAGGCAAAACCTAACCATTTTCATTCTCCCTAAAAATTATTTAAAGAAAGTGAAAGGAGAAAGATTAACAAAAAATCCTAAAACCTGGTAGTAGAGAAACACAAAAATGTTGTTGAAAGCAAAGATATAATTTCTCTCTTTCTGTACCTTTTACACATAACTCTGTTTCCAAAAGGTGGAAAGCTATAAAATACTTTCTCTGAATGTCCACTTTTCTTGGTTATCTGCTGCCTTCACAATCATGTTTCTTTCCATGACTCTATAAAATCAATTACTTTAAGTAAAAAGCCACTCTAACTAATGATACACGTCAAAATTGCATCACTAAATAAGGAAGCACCTCAAGGAAAATCACAGCACACACCCAAAATGTTCAACGTAGTCTTTAGGTGTTAGCAGTAAATAACCAGAATTCCTTGCAAAAAATGAACACTTGACTGCCTGAAGTAAAGGCATTCATAATATGGAGCTTGACATGATGGGAACAACCAAATAACAGTAATTGCAGCTTCTGTTTGAAATTCTTTTGGGGAATTTGATGAGCTCCTGTTTCAATACTGTGTGCTTTAAGATTAATTAAAGTGAGGGATATTTACACTCAAGTGTTTATGTAAGATAGTGGCCACTGGATGGATATAAGAATGCAGCAGACAGTGCTCATTTAAGAAAAAAAAAAACAAAAAATACTTCTTATAGTTGTTTTTGTTTTTTTAATGTGATGCAAATATATGCATGAAAGTAATAAAATATTTCTAACTTTCAGTAGGAAAAAAAAACTACATAAGAAATGTTAGTATTTTCACAGTAATTTTAAACAAATCTCCTAGTTTTTTAAAAGGCTGCATATGTCTGTGTATGCATCTGTATGTACACACAGAACTTTACATATAAACACAACTTTACAGAGAAGCCTTTTGCAATGATTCATGAATATATCAAAGGATTAATTCCCCAAACATTTTAACAGTAACAGAAGAATGCAATATTTACACCTCTCCAAATCACATTATTCTGGAAATTATTTAGAAATAAATATGAAAAGTTAATGGATATAGTTCCACTATTTTTCACTTTTTGTTTTGAATAAGAGTTTTTCTCTACTCTCATAAAAGGTATTTAGCAAACTCATGTCTTTATTACTTTTCAATGCGTGTAATGTAATGCTGTAAATAAACCCACATTAATTCCTATGGGAGGAGGGAGGGTAATTTAGAATGTCATACCTTTCAATATGTCACTCCATCAAGAGAATAACAACCTAATATTTTTGCATTAGACTATTAAAAATTCATTTTAATATTTCCCTGTCCTTAATACAGTCCTGAATCCTGTGAATTGTTCTGTATAAGAAGCCTCATGTATCTGCATGGAAACCTCAAAAGGTAATGAGAAAAAATAACTTGCACATGGAACTCAGCACAGAACTACAGACCAAATCTACAATTAATAGAGCAAAGAAGAGACAGTGGCAGCATCAGCTTCCCTGCACTATAAAAATGGCCAGATTTCTACACTGCGATCACCATCCCACTGTGTATTCCTATTCATCCCATAAACAAGTACCAGTCAAGGCATTAGAAATCCAGTGCAAGGAAGAGCTCCAGGGCACGAGCCAGAGACCTGCAATGCAGACTGGTGAATAGATTTTTGCTGCTGTTTCAGCCTGCATTTTCTCATGCAGATACAGATTGTTCTGATAAGCAAAAGAGTCATCTAGGGGCAAAGTTTGAGCTGTGATATACCAGCTTATTGAAGAAAAAGGAAGAGATCTTACACACTCCAAAAAAACTAGCTTTACAAAGGTGTTGAAGATGCATAAAATTACCTATAAAAATATTGCTAAGGCAATCTCTAACATACTATTATAAAATTTGTATCTATGTAAGAAATCAGAGCAGTGCTCCAAAAAGCCAGAATAAGTTACATTTGTATTACAGCTGATAAAGCTTTGCCAGACAAAGAAGAACCTAAAAACATAATTCATTATTATTCTTTTCATTTACCTCCTGAAAAGAACAAGGATATTCTGTGGCCAGGAGGGTCCTTTAAATCAATGCAGGGATTTGAAGTATTATCATTATCTTCCACATCTAGCACTGAGGAGAACCCATAGCTGATTTTCATGTGGAATACTTCAGAGGATGAGGAGCTTAATCTCCACGTCAGAAAAGTACTGATAAAAAGACTGACATCTTACAAGATTATCAAATTAAGACAATGAAGCAAATAAGGTGTGCTACAGGAGGGTTGACTACTTATATGAATGAGGGCTCAAGCATTACATGGGATTTGAAGATAAATCACAGAAATAAATGAGAGACAAATTGGGAGAAGGAGGCTTGGAGGAACCTGACACACACTCGTGGTAAAAAGCAGCTTGCCGACTTGGACAGATACTGTTCTGGGGTTCTACAACTTGCTACTGCAGCAGATACTGAATTCTATTAGAAATAATTATTTCTTCTGTAATAGCACGTGGGAAACCATAAGCCATGCTATCTGACCAAACCAGGGAGTACAAAGATCATCCTGTAGCAACAAGTCATCGGTAAAAGTGTGAATCTTCTTGGGAAATTCTTCCAGCTGACTGGAGAAAGCCATTTCCACCCTAAAACCTGCATCAGCCCTGCATCCCCACTGAGCCAGCCCAGCACTGCCACTGCCTGGGCTCTGCACACTCTGGCTGCCAGGGAGCTCGCTGCTCCAGCAGAGAGAGCTTGTGTTTGCCCACACACACTCACAGCCTAAGGAACACCTCTGTCATATGCAAAACTCTCATGTTTCTGTCAGCTTTTCACACCTCAGGTGCAAAGCAGAGCTGCCATGTGTCAAGCAGGTGACACGCAATCCCTGTGGACAGACCGTGTCCTTGCAGGGGAAGAACACCTGAACAGCCCTGCCAATACAGTTGTCTCACATCATTTCACCCTCCCAGCAGAGGATTTTGGACAGCTATCAAAACAAAATGAACCAAACAGATATCAGTAACAATGCAGATATTAAGCAGTTAGGAAAAAAAAAATTAAAACCACACAAAACTTAATGCTTGCAAAGGGTTAGATCAGATCAAACTCAGTCAGAATTTGGCCTACAGGCTCAGCTTTGTTCATTATTACAAACATTATCAAACTTGAGAAGTGATGTTTGGGCTTACTGAGGATATTTCATCCATTCTTTATGTCAAATAGAAACCCAGTAAGCTGGGGTTTTGGTTTGTTTCTTGGTGAGTATAATAGCATTCAAAGTGAGAAAAGAATAAAGAAAAAAATAAACTATGTTGCCAGAAATCTGCACCTCAAGCAAGATAACTACTCTGCTAAAAAATTACTCCACTGGAACCTCACCATATGTTGCTTGCACTGTACTTGTTGATATTTAAGCTTCAGGCAGGCAGAGAGGGATTTAGAGAATCCTAATGCTGCAGCAGAGGTATAAAACTTCTATTAAGTACCATATTTAAGAAGATGACCTTCAAGCAAATTTCCTGGCATACGCTCACCCTCATGCAGTGTGGTCAAGTGCCTTGGCAAGCCAGAGCCCCCAGACTGAAATACTACTGAGTGAAGAATAAAACTTCAAGAGCAATCTGATTTTTTTTCTTTCTTTCTAGAGCTTGTGCCAATGTTTTACCTGTCACAGGAGACTAAGTGTGAACATCACCTCTACCCATTTAATTTCCTCTTTCTGGCATCAATTCCAAAGGACCTGTAGTTCAACCAGTTCAGAAACCAGCAGCTCCTTTATCAGTGAAGATGTGACACTGTGACCCTCTGATATTGGCCCTGTCAATGTCCCCTAACCTGTAGCATGAGAAAACATTTCTAGAGGCAAAGGGACATTCAGATCACAGTGCTGTTCACTCCTTAGTCTATTTACTGACAGAATCATGCTATGCCCTCCGGGTCTAGTGCCATCCATACCAGTATGGGACTGACAGGGTCAGTGCAGACCTCCCAGTTACCTCTGCTGCTGGGTGGAACCAGCAGGGATTTAGCACAAGGACAAACAGGGTTGTGGGTCCTGGGGACAATACACCTCCATGTCATACGAAATAGCCAAATCTTCCATCTTCATCACATCCAGAAGAGCAACGTGCTCTCTACTGCACATAGGCAATCACTCTTTATATTTCTGCCTTCAAACAGGAATTTTTCCAGAAGTGATAAATCAGATTTGCTTGGAAAAATGTCACAAAAATTCATTAGCACACTATAAAAACCACGCAATATGTGGACACTAATTTCATGAAAGCTATTGCACCTAGACATTTCTGACAGTTATTTAGGTTTAAAAGCTTAGAATAAGTCTGTCATGTACAAATATTATTTATTCATTGAAGATAATGAAGAATTACAAAAAATAGAATGTCTTTGCTATAAACAGCATTAAAAAAACCCCAAACCTGACAGTTTTTTAAAATCTTAAAATTTCTTGTGAAAGCTTGTGTTTATTCCTTTTCAGCCTCATTAGTTTTCTGTCAATCCCAGTTATGGTTGACTACATGCAATATATAGCAAAACATATCAGTGTAAAGAGCAGTTTAATATTTTTGAGAAATTTGATTAAAAATTATCTTACCCTATTTACTATTTTTAAACAAGTTATCTTGTCACCTTCAAGCTTGGACTGACAATTTTAATTTAGCTGGGTTTTGGTATTTTTTCACTAAGGAAGGAAACCTGAAAATTGGGAGGGAGAGCTGAAGATAAAGAAATGCTTACCAAATTGCTTTGGACAGCATATTATTTTCAACTTACTATTACACAGCAGTTTAAGACCCATGCCAGCTGATACAGAAGATACAACTACATAATTTGTCAAAGAATAAAAGACAAATTGCTTCTGCTTATTTAGTTCTTTGCACAACATGATGCAGAACTTACTCAGTTTTGTGTGGAGAAAAGTTTTGGTCTTTACTGTGAAGACCCAGCAATTTCTAATTCCCAGAATTAACTTTTGCTTCTTAGAGAGTCTAACACATAAAGTTTTGTGCCTTACGCATTTAAGGCTTGTCTTGTGTAAAGCCCTGTGATCGAAGTCAAGACACATTTACAAATTATATCTTTCTTATTCTGAGGACACTGCAAACTTGTATTATCATTCTGAAAAGAACATATACAAGTAGCTTATGTAAGGCTCAATGATAGAGAAAAGAAAACAAGCTAATAAAATAGATGCAGAAACAACAACAAAAGAAAGGGATAAGTAGGGGCATTGTGGTGCTCAGGCTCCAACAGCCAGAGGAACAACCAGGACAGATTATTTGCCTCTTCTCTTTCAGCCTCTTCAACACAAGACTGGCTTGAAAAACTGATCTTATTTAAAGAGGCTGAATGGAAATAAAATGCCTACTCCATGCAGATAATCACTGCTCTCTTTATCCTTTGAGCTGGGTCCTTATTGAATTATGTCCTTCAGCTGGTCAGGGAGTTCTCTAATGAAATGTAGTCCCAGAGCTGGAGGAGGGGTCATGTGCTGACTTATAGAAATTCCTGTGCAAGATGTCACATGAACCAGAAAGTGAAACCAGGCAGCCACACTAATCTGTGCTCTAGGTCACCATATTACCTGCTGCAAGTCTTGAAAGCCTGCTGGTACAAGTATTTTAAGTTCTTTATATTTTTTTCCAGGAAATGAGAAAATTCAGGTCATATGATTATGAACTTCACCATGACATCATAAATACATCAGAGTGAATTTCATCCCATCCTCCCAAGAAAATTATTATAGGGTCATTGTGATTGATGGTAGTACAGACTCTGTTATGAAATATCTGCAACACAAATCTCCCTTTACAGTTGGCTTTTACCCTGATGAGCTCACATGGAAGACGTGGCCCAAGGAGGAACTAATAATCTGCTAGCTAATTATATTACTTTTGATATCATTCCTGATGTTTTGTGATAAAGTCGCACTCATGGGCCATGAGCCATATTGCTGTTCCCTGCCTGTCATTATCTCATCTTCCTAGTACCAGAGTGCCCCGTTTCACAGCACCCAGAGATGGCAAGCAGCTATTTTCATCTTGCAGATGGGGGATAAGTAACATAAAATATTGAAATAATAAAGATGATGATGGTCGCTGGAATTTGTTTTGCATAACATGTAGATCTTTAGAAATTCTTCTTGCCAGTGGCTGTCTATTCCACTCTCTATTCTCATTTATGATTTAAAACCTTTTGGAAATTTATTTCTCCTCCCTCCCTGCTCCTTAGTTTAAGGACATATTTTTACTACTTTCTTCTGGGAACCTGTAAATCCTTTTTCCTTATTTATATCATTATCTTGAAGGTGTTTATATATAGAGCATGTCTTCCCTCTTCTGAACTACATACAATTAGCTTTTTTAACCTTTTCCAAACAGTTACACCCCAATTTTTAGATCTTTAAAGAGATCCTTTTCTTTTCTCCAGTTCCTTCATACTCACATCCTTCCTAACAAGCTGCAGAGAGAAATCAAATACACTATAAAAGGTGGCTACAAGTCTACATTTAATGTCCTCTATTTTCATGTTTTATGACCAAGACTTTTCTAAGTGTGTAATTATTCTGCACAGGTATGCAAAACATGGTGAAATAGACTGATTTCCATACTGGCAGAATGGTTACTTTTACAAAAGTCTAACCTCAGACATAGAAGCTCAGAGGCACTTTGAGGAAAGCATGAATGCTTATCTGAATGCTTTGTTTCATTTCTGAGACTTTTTCTCTCTGAGAGAATGTTTGTTTCCTGTAATGTGGCTACTTATCCTCCTCATATCAGCTGCCTCTTTTTTTGCTGGCCAGCAGTTTCTAAATAGATCTTCTCCCAAAAATTTTATATATTCTTCTATCTTATTCTCTCAAAATGACTTTTTTAATTAATTAACAATGAGAACATTGCACAGATCTTTTTGTAGACTTTTGAAGACACTGTGCATCAAGGTCAGCTTTGTTCATTTGGTATAGTCTGAATGCTCACAGTACCTAAATGCTGTTTAAATTGATCATTTTAGACTTTTATTATGCATTTTTATATCAATTCCTTCTTCCATTTTTTGATAAAATGACTAAATTAAATGCAAAATATTTGCCTTAACAGTATTTCTGATTACTTTTATAATGCCAGTTATTATATTCTGCAATAACTCCTGATACCTTTCACATATTTTTTTCAGAAGAGAGCAATGATTTGGTATCTCCCTAGGTCAGCCTCTGTTCTAATATTTTTTGGGGTTTTTTGGGTTTTTTTAATGTTTTTTTCCCTTCCCTTCAAATATCAAATATTTCTTCTGATACTTAAATTGTGCTGGTTTTGGATGGACTAGAGTTGATTTTTTTTCATAGTAGCTGGTAGGGGGCTGTGGTTTGGGGTCAAGATGGAAACAGTGCTGATAACTCAGGGATATTTTATTTCTTACTGAGCAGTTCGTGCACAGCATCAAAGTCCTTTCAGCTTCTCACCCCTCCACCAGTGAGGATGCTGGGGAGGGCTGGGACAGATGACTCTGGTGGACCCATGAGGCATCCCAGACTATAATGTCTCACATACAGCATAAAAAGAAGGGGGAAGAAGAAAAAAAAAAGGAGATGTTTGAAGTCATGATGTTTGTTTTGCCAAGTGACCACTGAACATGATAGAGCCCTGCTTTCCTGGGGATGGCTGAACACCTGCCTGCCCATGGGAAATGGGTAATTCATTCCTTGGTTTGGTTTGCTTTGCTTGTGTGCATAGCTTTTGCTTTCCCCATTAAACTGTCTTTATCTCAACCCACGAGTTTTCTCACTTTTACTCCTCAGATTCTCTCCCTCACCCCAGCAAGGGGCAGTGTGAGGCTCAGTTGCTGGTTGGGATTAAACCACAACCATCACTTCCACAGATTCAGAGGCTGTACCGTTAGCACTCTGAAATATCTACTGTCTGGACCTGCACATTTACAGACTGTGTAAGTCTAACTAACACTCTGCTTATGCTTCCTCGGGGATATGCAAAGGTGACAGTTTGACAACTGCTTGGGGATAGTGAAGTTCAAAGGTTCTGAGGTTGGGGACATGGCTGGCTGATGAAAACTGAGTAATCATCTTTTCTATTAACCTACCATCATAAAGACATACATTAAAATCGAAAGAGTTGGAATTTGCATTTAGTTTTTCAGGATTGTGTTTGACCAAGTTTTCTTAAGTTTTGCTGCTATAGGCCCTCTTTTAGAGTGGTTTTTTTTAATACTATTTTACCATTATTTATTTTCCAAGTACAGTATCTGAATCCTTTTGAATTCCTTGACTGCTGTGATAATGTACCATCTCCTTCCTTTACTTCCCCTCTTTTCTCCACTTCTTGTAAATTTTACAGTTTTTTGAGATACAACTGTCAGACATGTACAGCTATAATCTATACTGTTTTTAAAATCCTACTGGTTACTAAAATCTGAATGATAAATGTGTCCCTTGGGATAAGTTTATAAATTCAGAAAAAGAAGACACATCTTAAACAAAATAACTGAGTTGCATTTATGGTTCACTCATTCAAGAAATATTGTTTTTATAGTGTTTACCATAGCAGCACATTCATGGAAAAAAACTTATTGAATTCTGTATTACAAAAAATCTGATTGCTTCTGTGCAATGGTTAAGTCTTCATTGAGTCTATTGATCTGTTCAGACTGAGGTGGGATTTTAGTTTGACAAAAACTGGAAAGTTTTTTGTATTGGATTTTATTTCCAAAATAAATCTTTTTATGTGCAAATGAATTACTAGATCCAGGCTCAAATTGCAAGCAGATCAGATGAGTTGCTTCCTTAATAATTTGACACTAATCTCATTATATTTACAGTATTTTGTGAAAAAATGGTCTCGTTCTCTTGACTGGACTCTACAGCCACCTATCAGTCTTGATCCATGAGGAACTGTCAGGAATTTAGCAGCAGCAGCATAGTCCAAGATGAATTACCAGGACCACGGCACGCCTGAGGAAGATGACAAGCTGAGAGTGAATAAATCCAGAATCAGGTAGCAGAACACTAGTTTTATGATCAACTGCTTTCTAGTGTAAATAGAACAGAGTGCTTCTTCTTGCTTTTATTTATCTGTGGAGAAAAGGCACTTAATCTTTCCAGCTGCTCTAAGACAAGGAGAGATTTCAGAGAAAAAGTGGCAGTTTGTATGGGAATCTCTATGTTTAGTAACACCTGAATCATACTGTGACTAATTCTCCCCACTGCTAAGGAAAGTTTGTGTCGTATAAATATATTTTATGTTGAGTATTTTAATGTTGCTTATAATGGAAATGAAGAAGACAAATATTTATATACATACAGGCAATAGTCCATGAAACATTTAAATAGTGCCCACTACTTTAAAATCTTTGTGAAATCTTTGTGAAAATCTTAATCTGAAATTAATTTAACATCCCCGTATTTTTAGTCTTTGCAATTCAGAAGAGAGACTCGAGGAAACCAAGTTCCAATCTAAGGCTACAGAGGAAACACTTGGATCTCTGCAGATTCAGGCAGTTGTCATTACTCCTTTCTTGCAGAGATAGAACAAATATGTCCTTACAGCACAAAAGAAGTGCATGACTTTTTTGTCACGATGCTCAGTGTCAGAACTGGGCGAGAGCAGCTGCTGCGACTTCAACTTCGTACGTCACATGCTAGTGAATCTCATCTGCCAGCTCCCTTTACTGGCTAAGTTGCATAACAAATGCACTGAGGACACAGCCAAGGTTCATCCCCTCTCACCTCTGCACTGTTTTATGTTCCTTGTGCAGGACAAGGGAGCAGCAGTGAGAAGAACAGCAAGAGTATTGCAGAAATAGGGTCACAGTCTGGCTGGCTGTAGTTAGCTCACATCTACAAGAGGTGACAAAGCACATTAAAAAGGACAGAAAAGATCAAGAGAGACAGCTGGTGACACCTCCAGCAAGTATTTAGGAATGCCTCCAGCCATCCTTCAGAGGTGGCCACGTGCACGTCACACACTGCAGTTGACTCTCCCAGCTGCCTTGGGATTGCTCTCCAGCAACATCAACACCACTTGCACCCTGTCCAGAGCTGACACTTCACTCTTGAAAGACTTAAGAATTACAGTGGGATTGGGGGCCACTAAAATTAATACTTTTGTAAGTGCTAGAAAGCATGGATGGAAACAGCTGACGAAGCCCTGCCCATGCTGCTGTTCTCAGTGTTCATTTCAGTATTTCTAGATGTCAGACTGACACTTTGACAAGCAGCAAATGTCTCCTGATGAAAACCATTAAAAACGTGGTGACTGTTTATGAAGTGCTGAGTTTTGGCATGACACCCTAAACCACACACTGTATCAACAGCTCCAGAAGAGATCCTCTTTGGGGCTCTTGCTGGAACTAGGAATAGAAAAGTCTTTCACACCTCTTTCAGAAGCTGAATGCGCAGCACCAAAAGCTAACACATAAAGTGCAGTGAACGCAAAGCTGTGCTGTCTTGCCACCCTTTTTCAGCTGTCCTTTGAGAGCTACACAGCTCTGGGGTGCCAGGGCTGCACTTCCAGGCAGTCCTCACATGGCCTGTAAGCCTGGGAGAAATACATTTACTGTCTGTTGCCTGCTGTAACATCATGATGTATGGACAAACAAATCTTCCACAAAGGACATATATATATGAAGCATTTGTGGTGCTGTGTAATTAGCTTTAAGAATATGACTTTTTAATGTGAAAAAAGAATCTAAATAGTTGAATTACAGAAGTTACTTGCATTTTTATCATTAAGTTCTTAGCAATTTCAGAAATCTAGATTAAATTCCTTAATCAAGTTCAGTTTGAGCACAATTGATTTGCAAGATCTTACGAACCTCTCCTTAGAAAGACTAATTGCAAACTTGGGATGCTCACGCTGTTGCACTGCCAGGTGGTAACTCTCCTAGGAAGTGTCCCTTTAATCCTCTCCCTCCTATCCCTAGAGTTACGAGGCATGTAAAAAAACCAGATGTGTTTAGACCAGGCATGGGTGGGAGTCTCTGCAAGTGCCCCGCTAAGCACTCTGCAGAGACACAAGTCTGGCATATGCACTCTTCTCTTAAGAAGATCATGCTACTTGAGGATTTGTCACTCCTGTGCTTCAGCCACCAAGGGATTAATTCTTGAACTGGAAATGGAATGTTGTGGTCAGAGAAGTTTGCAAAGAAGGCAATAAGTATAAAGACTATCAATGGTTTCAGGTGAGTTATTTAGGACAAAGAGTACTTCCCTGTGTGGGTCTCAATTTCCTTTCCCTGATGGAAGCAGAGCCCAAAAGGTTAATACACACATGCTTTCAGTTGTTCTGCATTTGTGTTTATAGCTGATGGATTTACAGCTGTGCTGATGTCAACACTTCAGTTTAGCATCACACATCGCACTGAGTAATTTCCCCAGGACAGAGGCACAGAGGTGCCAATTAAAACTGCATTTCTAGTTAAGTCTTCTCTGAGAAACAGACAGGGTAGTTCTTCCTGTAAAGTTTTGCTGGGGAGAGCACAGTCTACACTGTATTTGAGATTTCCTGACCTATATGAATGTATACTCACAGGATAAAGCTGTGAACCTATACCAGACTTGCTCTGCCTTTTGCAGTCTAATCCACTGACACACTGGCACAGCTGTTGAGTCAGCACTGGCTCCCCAGCACCTGAGAGCACGATGGCAGAGCTGTAGTCAGCCTCTCTTTGCCACACTCAGGGTCACTCAGGTAGATCTTGCCCTCTGACCATCATCTGGAGAAAAATGCTGTGCATGTGTACATGATTGTCAAAGGATTGAGATAAATGTTCTGAATAAGTTTACAGCTAAATACTGAAGACTTTGGATCTATAAATTGTTTTTTAAAAGCACACATAATAACATTACATGCACACAGTTATTTGCTGCTTTCTCTTTATAGAGATTATAATTTCAATTTGTAAGACCTGTTTTCTTGAAGTAATAACTCTTTAATTTTCTTAGAAGAGGTATCTGAGTTTTAGTCTGGAACGGAAAAAGTTTTATGTATGAATGATAGCTTTACAAAAAAGAACTAAGTGAGTTCTCAGAAGAGATCTAGGGTAGGGTTTTTTCACCAAAGAGTAATGTTCCTAACAGCTAAACTAGTCTCAATCTTCAACACAAAGAAAAACATTTAGAAACATGAGTTTTAAAAAAACTCTTTTTTCCTGAAGGAAAATGGGAGGCATATGTCTGACCTACAGGTTCTGAGAGCCTGTACATCCTAAACCAGGAATTACAGAATAAATGATACTATGTAATTGCCATAGCGTAGGTTTGCACTGAGACATGAGGATCGCAGTTCTCCCTTGCTTCTTAAAACCTCCATCCAGCCCATCTGTTTTCTGAACCTTTTCCTTTGGCAGCACTGAATTTGGCCTCTTCCATGGAATTCTTGCCATGAAGAAGTTTTATGGGATACAAACCCAAAATACTGCTGCGCTAAAAGTATGGGAATAACACCTCATTAGAGGATGATTTTGTTCACCGTTACCTTTAAAAGCAGTGACTCTAATTCATCAATGAGGACATATATTAGTTGCTTGATAACAAATAAAATACTTGATATTCCCCCAGTCTGAAGGTGTGAAATTGCTTAAATGCAAATTCTAGTAATACAAGTACTATTAAATTAGAGCAGAGAAAACCTTTCAAAAACTATCCAGCCCTTTGAAAAGCAAACACTTTGTTTGCTTAAGGAATTGCCATGTAGCTTGGGAGGATAATTCTTATGTATAACATAAGATACAAGATCTCCATTATTTATACAGCTAGCAGTTAGTCACAGGTCTATTTTGAAAACAGTGAAGGGCTCCTTCTCTCTGTGGGAAAATCATAACTGACTGTGCTTTTGTCAAAATTTATACTTCCAGTCTTTAACTCTGCTATCTGAAAAAACCTGAGGCTTCTGCATATTCCCCTACTGTTCTGGCCAGGTTCTGATGACCAGCACAGAGGAGGGAAAGGGAAGGAGAACCTTCCTGTACCCAAAAATGTATATACAAATTTGAGTGTCACTTCAGAAACCAGTTCAGCATAACAATTATCCACTCTGCTGCTAGAGCTCCCTGTCTTTTCATTGTGACAAAATTATTTGTGTCGCTATCAGAACAGCAAACCGTCCCTACCTAATGCCAGAGAATACCAGTGATTCTTTTTGTTCCATGTATTTGCACTTCAAGTACCATATTACCAGGCATGTAACATGACTAGTTGTTCTATTTTTATTAGCAATCTTAGTCATTCAGCTCACAAAGTACCCTTGCATCCTCTTTGTAACCCTCTTAGATCCTTAATCCAGTTATAGACACTGTTTCTTATCCCCAGCTTCATCCCAGTAGATATATAGATATAAATACCAATAGATAGATAGATAGATAGATAGATAGATAGAAAGATTTTATTGGAGAGACAGTTTCTTAACTCATACAAAAAAAATGGTTTGTTGTTTGGTTTTTTCCTTGAGTTTTCCTGAACAAACATTTTGTTTTTTCTTTTCTTTTTGTGATATATAGGACAAAATGGAAATATTTGCACATAATTCTGATATTTAATTCTGATTAAATATTCTTGGGGGTTAATGGAAAAATCATTCAGTTCAATCTTTTATTCTATTTTTAAAATGTATCTAGAGTATAAAAACACAAAGTATGTGGATTCTGCCCTGGATAAAGGGCAAAGAAGAACCATGTAGACACACTCCTGTATGTTGTGACAATGCTCATGAGAGGAGACTACCGCCTTTTCTGTCTAGTAGACACCAGGCTGGTAAGATAAAGTTCAGCAGAAAAGTTCTTCTCACTGTATTCATTAAATGATGTGCCAAAGGCAGAAAGAATCTAGCCAGGTCTTTAGCAAGCCAAAAAAAACACCATCCTCCAGTGAAAATAAATTTGGAGGACTGAGGAGAGAATCAACTTCTAGATAAAAAAAACCCATAGTGCTACAGTGAAAAATAAATCTGGAAGACAGAGGAGAGATTAAACTTGTAGGTATTAGATGCACAAGGATTTTTTAAAGAAGCAGTTCTGCCTTCCAACCTCATGGCTCATACTACAGCAAAAACATGTTTGCCTACACGTGTAAATGCTGGTTACAGCTAGAACTTTAACAGCTCTGTAGCTGCATGATCAGCTTATGGCAACTCAGGTTTGCTCCTTTGAGAAGTCACAGTCAGATTACATGAGTTCACGCTGAAGAATAATCAATTTTTCTTAAATGCAAAAACTAAAGCTCATAAGCATAACTACTAGGCTTCAGTGGGTTCAAATTCTGGTCTGTGAAATGTAAAAGATCTTCCACCCAGAAGGGCCATTAGATGCAGTTTGGATTTTCAGGTATAAAGCTTTGGGACTACCTATACTAAGAGAGTTAGACTTATCCCAGAATCCCTAGTGCTAAATCTGAAAAACCATCCTGTTATTGGAAATGTGTTCTATCTTAAATCATTTTCCTTTTTCTCAGGGCTAGTCCTGCTATTTCACTTCTTACTTCTTTCTGGGGTTCTAATCATGCTCCACCAGCCACCAAAGCAGATGTCCCAGACATGGCAGAAGCTTCCAATAAACTATACCAATTTATAGAACAGCAAAAAAAAAAAAAAAAAAAAAAAAGGAATAGAGAAACAGGTTGTTTCTAATGGTTGGGTACAGGGAGCACTGGTTGCCAAAAATAAAAACTTACATAAGCATAACAAACACATGCTATATTTTGCTACAGAATTTTCACAACCAGACAGACCACATGTATCCACTACAACTATCACATAAAAGTACTACTGCCTTTCTGAGCTACATAAAGGCACTGACTTCTCTTGTGTCAATGTTTAACGCAATGTGTAATACACTAGAATATTAGAATTTTATTAAATAACAAAAGGGTATTACAATCATAAAACATAAAAACTCCAAGCACATCAGTATCAAAAAGGGTCTTCATCACATGCAACTCACTTGTCACAATTAGGTACTGAATTAGTATCTCCTGTAGGCTGTGAACAATTTCTATGAATATTAATGGCAACTGGTCACAAGGAAGAGAAAGAATTTGAGATGCCTGCCTACAAATGAACAGAAACTCTTGAACTTGTCTTTAATGCAGTGTTGCAGCACTTTTTTTCCCTAAATATTCTACATAGAAATTTTACAGGGGTAATATGTTAAATTTGGCCAGTTAATTTCTGAAAATCAGAATTTCTGTGCTGAACTCAACCACAGGATAAAGAAATTAATATAAGAAAAAATAGCTCTTTGTGCTAAAAATACTTCTAGTGAGCACTATAAATATTAAGTACTAGGACACCTCCATTTCTCACCACAGGCCTAATTTCTTTGTATAACAAAGTAACCCCAGCTAATCAGTACATTTGCATTAAAGTTTCTTCTCATAAGGAAAAATTCACAGGAAGGTGTGCAGCTACTTATGTCTGAAAGTGTTTTCATCTAAAAATTGGAGACCTAGTCTCTGTTTTCCCCGATGAGGTACTGAACTATTAACAAAACTGCTAAATCAAGGGAAGTCTTTAAAAAGCATTTTTTCTCCTTTCCATTGCAAGAGCCATTCTTGACAATCATAATTTCTAAAACGTGATAGCTAATACAATTCTTCACACTGTAGGATAATAAGGTTTTTAAATAATGTTAAAGAAAGCTTGCAGTGGAATAAATTGATAAATGTTTAAAAGAAACACCCTTCTGGAGCTTAGCTGGTTAAGAGAAATGCTAAATCAGTGCTTGCTGATTGCTGAAGCCAACTGACGGGTGGCTTCTATATTTAGGATCCTCCTTACACCTGTCAAGAAACAGAGAGAGACAGCCAGCAAAAAAAGAAAGTGTGTGCACCAGAGCAAGCAATCCAGAGACCCATCTCTTGCAGCAAGCAGCTAAAAATATAAGAAACAAAGAGCAATAAAGAAAACAGAGAAAAATCTTATTATTTATATTACACCGCTGCTCTGTGACATGCTGTCAGCAAGCACTCTGAACAGGGTACAGACCTCAGTTATCAGCAACTCCAGCTTCTACAGGAAGGCACAGTGATACTCCAAGCTGGATGCAATCCAACTGTGTCAAACCTGGGCTCCTCAGGTGGATCCCTTTCCCTGCTGCTCCTTAACCAAAAGCCTGAGGCCTTTGTAGCGAGTTTTGCATTGCAGGGTATTCATCTGCAACAAGTATCCATCCATCCCTGTGCTTAGCAATGGCACTGGAAATGGGCTTTCCAGCTTTGATTGGCATCTGCCTGAATCCAGGATGCTCTTCCTCAGCTAATCTGACTGCACTTCTTTCTAAATTGATGAATCATAGGTACATACGTGAATATAACAGAAGAAAAATCAGGTAGGTTTCTTTAAATAATGCTATGCAACCAATTAATAAAACAATTTATTGCAATGGCTTCAGATGCTTTTCCTTGTATTAACAGAGTAACAGTATTGCATTTCAAATGGAAGAACACCCATCCTTCCAGCTGTAGCAGGAACTGGTTTTCAGCACTTCAGATGCTACCTTCCTCCCACCTCAGAAGCACCACTCCTTTCAAATTTTTGATCTCCCAGTACACAGAAATATTCGGGTTTATTCAGATTAGGGATAAAGAAATAGCATTGCTGGGAAGTAGAGAAAATCATGCTATTTTTACACATACATGCCTTTCTAAATGCTACATGGCAATTCCTAAACAAAGAAACTGAAAGCCACTCCACATTCCCTGACTCACAATAATACAGGTAACCTTTTAAAAAATATCTGATTCAGCCTGCATTCTTTTTTCAGAAAAAAGAAACCAAATGGTCTTTACGTATTCCCCAGTGCTCAATAAGCTATATCTATTGCTGGACAAGCTTAATTTATGCTTCAGTAACTACTATTTTTCCATGAAATAAATGGAAAAGCCTTTCTTTCCCCATCAATAGCAGATGAAATCCATACTTATTTGTTAAAAATTAATGATGTGGGTGTATGACTGTGAGAATATGCTCAATCCTCATGAAAAATGTTAAATAATCCTAAATGTGGATGTTTCAATTTAGACACACAACATGGGAAGCAATTGCAGAAATACCTCTGAATCTTTACATAAGTAACCCTAAATATTTGCCTACCACTAGTAGTAGTTTTAACCACTAGTCAGTAGTTACACTTAATCTGCTAATTGTGCCTAACTAACTTTTATGTAGATATTAATTTTATTTACACAGAGGCGAGAGGCAAATGAATGTAAAAACGCGTGGAAGATAGTGAACATGCATTCAGCTCAATAAAGAGCTAAAGGCTCACAGAGGAAATCTGTGTGCAATCCACACACATACAGTAGTTCTGTGTAGCTTAATGCCACAGGAATAATTTCAAACTGTATAGAGTAAAAATTATGTCTTTGCTGGTATCAATGTGCATTTTGCCATCTACATCCATGCACTTACCCCATAGTTTAAAAGACAGAAGATTAAATTATTCAGTTCTTGGGGGAAAACAGAATTCAGCATAAAGTCATGTCATGGTGCCTGGCATGGTGCAGAGTGGCAATGACACGTGTGGTGCAGACCAATTAGCAGAGGCAGAGATAACCATGCCATGCATCTAAGGTCACACAGTCATTAGCTGCTTATAAAAGAACTTAATAAATTTAGATTTGAAGTGCATTTTATATTTTTGAAAAACTTTTCTTTGTGCTTCTTTGTTTGTTTTTGTTTTTCTTGGAGGTAATGCAGATTAAGATTTAATCTTTTGTAATTCCACAGTTAAGAATATTCTAGTTATCCCATACTTCATAATGGTGAAGAATGATACTGCTGTATAGTCTCAATGACATTGCCAGCACAGAGAAATACAGCAAGACATGTTACAACATATCACATGCTACTCCCACCCAAACCAATGGATCTCAATGTAGTCATACATAGGACATGAGGCTGAACAGCTATCAACATTTTCATTGAAACTGAGACACAGAAATTTAAGTCTCTTCCACTGATCACAGTCTGAAGACAAATGGGTCCATACTAGATGTACTTTTAAAATAATGTAGCTCCTTAAAAAAATTAGCTGTGCCCAGTCCTATTTTCTTCATATATGTTGCATGGCCTGACTGTTCAGAAATATTCACATGCAAAAACAATTGCAACATAACAATGCTAAGAGAGAGATCTGTGAAGTTTTATGAAGTCCTAAAGGGTGATAACGTACGTTGACAAAGCAATAAGAGCATTGTAGTAAATATTGGGCAATCTACTGCTCTTTCCTACCTGTCACTAATGGAGTCATCTTTGACAGACATTATACCATTCTCCTGGGTACTAAGCCATGTCTCTCCTATATTGATAACTGCAATGAACACATAGGAGGAAAAAAGTAAATAGAACGATTTGGCTGTCTTGTGTAATGGTAGAGGTACACACACATTAGTACACATAACATTGCCCCTGCCATTACTTATTCCCCTACAGGTATTATTAGGGAAAACCCTCAGGAGACATAAAATATATTGTTTTATCATTACTAGGCATGCTGTTTCCCTGAAAAACCTTCTGTCTCATTCTCGTAAGTGTCTCTCACACAGAATCTGTAGTGATACAGGGACTGTTCCTGCTGTTTGGGGGCTTCAAGCATTGAAAAAACAGAGTAAGAGCATTAGTAAGAACAGAGACACACATACATGATGTGCACAGTGCTGCTGTTTGTGATGTGTAGACAGGAAAACTCAGTCACCTAGCCTGACACATTTCATTCACATATGTCAAACCGAATTGTACATAACAGATTCAGTCATATTAGATCCATAAAGGATCTACAGATACAAAAAATGATGCAACAGATTATATTCTGTACATAATGTCTATGAATTTTTGATTATTTTTTTTACTGCCAGTCGGAAAACCAGGGTTCCGCACCATTTCCAGTGAGCTTTAGCATTATTTTGTTCCACGGCGTGAGAATGGAAAGCATCAAATTTAATATCATTAAAAGGTGTTACCTAAGACAAAAGTGAAAGGTAGTCAACATCACCGTGCTTCTCTGGAGTAGACTGGCAACAATGATAACATCTATAGAAGCCTTTAAAATAATCTACAACTCTTCTACTAAAAGAAGAATTCAGAAATAATGTAAAAACACATAGAACCCTAGAACAGTCTGGGTCAGAAGGAACATTTAAAGGTCATTTAATCCAACTCCCTGGAATGGGCAGGGACATTTTTAAGCAGAAGAGGTTGCACAGAGCCCTGTCAAAACTGACCTGAAATGTTTCCAGGGAATATGTTTTATCAGTGTCATTTTGTAATACTTTCTTCAGATCAAGTAGATAATTCAAAAAATCTGAAAGACTAAAGAAGAAATATTTTATTTCATCTTGTATTATGACACCATTCCATACCTATATAATTTAAGTGAAC
Organism: Cinclus cinclus; assembly: GCF_963662255.1. Lineage (NCBI taxonomy): Eukaryota > Metazoa > Chordata > Aves > Passeriformes > Cinclidae > Cinclus > Cinclus cinclus. Next base: position 12,541,427 of record NC_085049.1, read on the forward strand.
TTAAAAATGAAAAGGTTTTTAGTTTTTTTTTCTTTTTTAAAAATACACCTGTTGAAAATAAAATGTTGGGAAATGGAAAAAGTACTGTCCAGTTCTCAAGTAATACTGAAGAGAGCTTTTGCTCTTTCAGGTTTCTCTTCAGTACAAATTTAGAAGCATAACATTTCAGAAGCACCAGGACAGCTTTTATGGAATGAATTCACAAGATACTTAGCTGTAATGTCAAGGTATTTTGTATATTTAATCTGAATTTTCCTTACCTTAACTTGCAGGCTAAAGTCTGTGAAGTAGTTGATAGCCTGAATATACCTTCACAATTTTAACAGCAATAAGAATTCAGCCCTTTATTCTGCTTTGATATGTAATAGCAAAAATCACACTTAGTATATTGCTAACAATTGTGCAAGCAATTCTCCATGCCCCTTTGAAGAATTCACTGATGAAGGAGAAAACTGGGTAAGAATAAGAAAAAAGCAGACCACAAAACTCTCATATTATTGTAAATAAATGGTCTGGAAGCTTTAATCCAGCCCAACTTACAACTTTGTAACCATGCAAATTCAAATCAAGTCTAGATTTGTGATGCATTGAATTGAGCTTTTCTTCTAAAAAGAAAAGGCAAACAGCAATGATAAGTATTACATTTTCACAGAGGCTGACAAGTACTGGTGAATTACTTGAGCTGAGAGAAAAATCAGGTGCCCTTTAGATTGCTGGCTTTAAAGATCCTGAGATATTTTTTTTTGCACTGTATCATTTCAATATCATTTTAGACATTCAGAGAACTACCCAAACAACGTAAAATAATGATACTTCACTGTAAATAGCCCTTATTTTTGCATTGATTTTGTTTAGATAGACATTGAGTGCTAAAAAGATTGTGTAATTGCTACGCTCTGAAAACAGACAGCATTATCAGCCAAGAAAGCCTTCATTAGTTCATTATCCAATTTTCCCAGGTGAAAGAAATGTTGCATGGTGAGTGTGTGTCTGTGTCAAATCACATAGTAACAAGCCACAAACTGAATCTATCTAAATTACTGTTGAATTAGAAGCTCTATTTCACAGCAACAAACAAAACTGTGTACTTCATGCAGCCTAGATTTGCCTACCAAGTATTTGTTTAAGAGCTCTGAAGCAAAACACATTTAAAATACTGAAAGTTTTGTGGGGTTTTTGTAGGGTTTTTCTCTTTGTTCTTTTTGGGGGGGTTTCTTTTAAGGAAAAACAAAATTTTTAATTTATTACTTTGCAGACATTGTAGGCAGGTTTCATTACAAGTAATGAAGAACTGCTTTATTTTAAGCAGTCTTTGAGTGATATGGCAGATGATCCTGGTTTGCAGGTTAACTTTCTAGGCCATTAAGAAAGTCTTGAGCAAGTTCTATCCAAATACACATCCCTTAGGAAATCTGGATCTGGTACACAAGAAATCTTACATTTGAAGTACTGAAATTTGTTAAAAATTTGTATATGGTTGCTCAAAAAAATCACTGCATAATTAAAATACAGAGCTAGACACAACTAAAGTTTGTTTTCCAACCATGTATGCAACTAGAACAGTGAGTATTTCTCTGGTATATTGCTGATATTTACTTTTTGTTAATTCTCAGGAAAAATTGCAGCTAGAAAATAATTCCTACCTAGTGAGAGGCTGTAGCAATTATTGAATTCACACAGCACAAAAAAAACCATGGCAGCAACCAGCACTCTCTCTTTCTGCAGTGAAATAAGTTCATAGTGGTGCAACAAAATCTTGAAATATCTCTTTGAAAAGGATATCTTTATCACAGCTTTTGGATTCAGAGAATAGCTTTGGCTAGTAGTTACTTTCAGTTCCCAAAAGCAGATGCTCCTAAACTCTCTCCATGTAGTGACAGCTATTGCTAGTTTACATTACGAAAGACAAGGTATGTCCTTTGCAGCTTTACCAAACTTATCTACAAAATCCACCAGTCTTACAGTGGGGCTGCATTTTGAGTGACATACTCAATGAAAGGTGCTTCCAGAAGAAAAAAAAAATACAGTTGGTTTTCTAATTGAAGACAGGATCACAATGAAAACCTTATAAGGAGAAAATTTTAAGGCTTACAGAAGTTTTTTATCTTGCTATTCCTAGTTTTCAAGTGTTTAAGCTTTATAACTGGATAACTTACTTTTAATTTTAAAATGTTTTTTCTAGAAGATTTTTTAAAATATTGATCATAATTTTCTTCTATAAACACCTTATTCCCACAGAGACTAATGGGACAACGTTTGAGTAGAATACTACTCACTAAAACAAGGTAGAGCCCCAGTTAATGAGATGTGTGGAACAAAATATTAAAGCATCAATGTTTAACCTGTATTTGCAACATTGAAATCATCACTAATGACTACATAAAATGTTGGTAGAAGCATGGATACCTACAAGAATAACTGAGCATTTTTGTCCAAAGCTACCTTGCAGGTCATAAAAGTACTTTCTTCTATCAATATATAAACTTATGAAAGGGAAAAAAATGCTATCAACAAAATACCTGCAAGCAAATTATTGCTCCATACATCCACTACAATATTCTTTATGGTCATTTGTTAACCAAAACTTTCACTATCCATGCAAGGAAGTGATGGGTGATTTTAATCCTACTTTTTTAGACAGGGAGAGCGTATCTACAGAAGGAGCATACATAGAAGTTAAGACACTGACCAAGTGCTTCTATTAGCAAAGCAGCTTTCATACCAGAATTTCATCTCGTGTCCCCATAAAGCATCAATATGATCTTTCAGAACAAATTCAGCTTTACTGGAAACAAATATAAAGTTTGTCTGCAAATTTCTTATTGATTTTAATTCTAATTACCCAAAAAGTCAAGACTTCATACACAAAGATAAATTATTACTCAGTTGTGCATAACGAGGGGTCAAGTTAAATTACTTCTATAATTTCTACCATTGCCAATTAAGTTCTAAAACTAATTGCTTAAGAAGAAAAAAAGCAAAACCAAAAACAAAACTACCAAAAGAAAAAAGCCATTTAGAGTAAACCTGCACATTACTAGACATTACAGTACTTTGAAAAGCAAAGTATTTCTTCCTTACAATTCCACAGTTTTATTTAATAAAATCATGTTTCTTCCTAATCTGGGGTAACATTTTTCAGTGTCTTCCAGCACATTAAGAACTTCTTTCTTACATGGACACTTGCTCAGTGGGGCAGGGACAATGATGTGGTGTCAGATCTTATCATTTAAAAGGAAGACAAATTACCATTTCTGATATCACACATGGCTTCCTTGGGATATCTTATTATTCCCCTCTGCAGAGACGAATATAATCATGTATTACATTTTATTTTATGTAATTTTCACAATCAGGCCTTGACAGTGATGACTCATTCTGTTGCAATGAAACCTGTATGTGTTTAATCAGAAATTATTTCATGTGGATTCATCCTGGCACTTAGGATTTAAATGATACAGGACTGATACCCATTATGCTGAAATTACACTGGTGGAAAGAAGGACAAATTTGGGTACCCAACCATTTCCAAATACATTTTTAGAGTATATCCTAGACATATTCTTAGTCACGCACGGATCCCTCATGTATTTCTAATCAGTCAAAAGAGACCAGATTCTGTCTTCAATTACCACAGATCTTTTCCCTGTGTATATATTACAGTGAAATCTCCTTAAGATATGTTCCTGCACGTATTAGTGATTCTCTCCCAGCTTATACACCTACCACATAATATAAAATATGTTCACAACAGATAAAAAACTCTAATCAAGAAGAAGCTAAGACAAAAAATGTGGTTTGGTAAATAACAAAAAAAAAATTAAAATGTAAGAACTACACCTTTATTGCTACTGTCTGTAGCCAACAAAAATAATTGCATTGAAAACTATGTTACTCCTGCTTGAAGTCTTAAGAGTCATGGTGACTGTCAGGTAATTAGTGATTGCTGATGATCATCTTATTGCTGCTAGTCTGGAAACAGAAAAAAATATGTATTTTTCTTACCATCTTTCTTATAGAAACATCTTTATTAAACAAATTAATGCAAGCAGGATGGCAATTTGTGTGTCATTCCCATTTTAGAGATGGAATAAACCCAGCAGTAGCCTGTGCTGCGAAAGAAGCAACAGATCATGTTAACGAGCTCATTCAAAAGCCCTTGTCTAGTATTGTATCTAATATTGTCTCTTTTTCAAGGAAGAAATATTCACAATACAAATTTCATAAAATCCCAGGATCCTCAGCTCCCAGCACTTTCCACAGTGGAAAAGGAATTGGCACGACTGGCAAAGGAACGCAGCGAGTGCACGGTGTAGGCATGAGTCACATACTGGCTTCTCTTCACGATACTGCCTGCAGATTTTTGCTGACTCCTGTTAGTTTCTAAAAATGCTGTTAAGCTTATGTTTTGCAATCTGTGTACATCCAAGAAGTAGAGATCGTGGGGATTAACTTCTTCCAGTCTCCAGATCACAAGTTACCAAAAGAACCAGATATGATGGCAACTTTTCTACAATGATTCTATTAAAAACCACTTTGAGAACCAGGTAAACCAGAAGTATCACCCATCCAGGAAAGGATTGGTCATGCAAGTTTCTGAGGCAAGGTGGGAATTTAGCACACACATCTTAATAAATTAGGTTTAACAGCTTAACAACACTTTTCAGCTACAGAAGGCTTTAGAGGCATCAGCTAACAAATTAATCTTGACAATAAATCCTTGCCTGACTAAATGGCAAGATATTGAAGTTTCCTACTTTACTGAGAGAAATTAATATTGAAATCTAAGGTACAAAATTTGAGAAATAAGGCAAGGCAGATAAAGAGAAGCAGATAATACTAAAGAGAGGCATTTAATGATAAAAAGCTCAGCCATGATACACACAATTCAAGATGTACATCAGAAAAAAAAAGTAAGAATATTTGTGATTAAATCAATTACAGAGTCTACTGCCTTTTTTTTTTTTTTTTTTTTCCCAACATTGGTGCCACTGAATTCATTTCTAAGGAAAATCTCAGACCAAGATATACTTCCTGTATTAAGAAATATACACACAGGTAACCAACCTAACACAGGATTCTTTCAACAGAAGATGAGAGTGCAAGAAGGCTCATTGCTCAGTACACTTAGTTTCTACCCCTACATGGATTATTCTTCACTTTCACCTGTCTTTGAAAAACAATCTAAAGAACTGTTACACCCATATGATAAAAAGAATACAATTACAAGTGAGGCTAACAGAAAAAAATTTTCAATAAGCTCTGCAGAAACTACCCTACTTACCAATGAATAGTATATTACGTATTATATTTTATTCTATTCTACTTAAACCAACTGCAAGAAAACTGCCATATACTGGGGGAAAAAAAAAGGGACTTCTACATTAATATCCACATGAGAAACCACCACATTTCTGGATTAAACTCACAAAACTGAGTTTTAAGGGCAGAGCATTGTCCAAGTAATGAGCATTTCCTCCCATTATAGAGCTGCATTTCAGATCCACAAGACTTCTACCAAATAGATTACCCCAATCCACACTTGGGGAAAATGATTACTGTGATGTTTCATTTAGCCATTTGCAAAATAAATCATTTTTCTCAACACTAGTCCACATCAGAATATCATCAATTAAAAGTTGCCTTTTAGTGGACTGTAGTACTTATCCCTCAACATTTTGACTGGTCTCATGGGACATTGGATCTACGTGTGCAAGAGTGACCTGTAAGACTCAGGGAAAGAAAAATAAGAAAGCTAATTTTGTAATTCATACTTCCTGTCATCTCTTTTCTTATTACTCTTCTCCTTCCTGCAGTGTTGATAACATAATTCATCCATTTCACTTCAATAATCTTCAACAGAACAGCTCCCGTGATTCGTTTCCCTCCTATAGAAAAGATTGGAATTTCTAATCAAGAGTCAACATATACCAAATGTGGCAAATGTCTGCTCATTTCAAGAATGAAAAAAACTTCCCTTTCACTGTGTTTTTCAAGACTACCTTAGTGTATAAAGAAAAATGCAGCACAGTATTAATAGTGACAATTTGGAACAGTGGCATGACTTGATTTAGGTTTTAGTATTGCCACCACCCTTAGCCACAGATCGTTTGTAACCTTATTTTTATTTACTACCTGGAAGAATATTTAGTCCATGCTATCAAAAGATCAGAAAAATGTGAGTAAAAATAAGGGCGGGAGAGATATCACTGGGGAACATTTGAAGCTTCTAGACCAGTCTAGTGGGAACTTGCCCAAGGAAAATAGGAGCATTTACATTCAAATATTGTTTGGATGAATCAAGTCTAGCTTTTCTCTTTTAAATAAAACTTGATATAATTTATCATGCAATTGCTACAAAAAGTAGACTGTGGACTCAGCAACTCTTTTATGTTCTTACTTCTCAAATCAGGTCAAAAGCAAATCAGATTTTATCATAATTAATAAATTTGAGAGATTTTGCTCACAGATTTCAACTGAAGCATTTTATGCTGAAAAAAGGATCACTGTTCCAATATATACCTCCATGTTACATCTAATAAAGACTGTGCAAAAATTATTCTTAGTTCATTTGATCAATAGGACACATTTTTTTGAAAAATCATCTTCTTTCTGTATTTCTGGACAAACATTCATGGTCCTGGAGAAACAAAAGATTTTTTTTTAAAAAAATAAAATTTTTAAATCACTATGTAGAATATCTGTTACAAAAATCAAACTGTAGTTCTTATCCTACTCAATTCTCAAATGAGAGGGAGTGAGAATGCAATTTAAAGAGGGTGAAAATGCAGTAATTCACTTTTTAGTAGTCAGCAATATTCCAACTTCACATTCACATTCTATGGTTATTTCAGGCCTGCTTCACATTAAAAAAAAAAAAAGTCTGATTTTGAATTACTGTAATTAACTGCAAAAGCTTGCTGATTTGTTGATGCAAAATAATGTCAATCATTTTCATAAACTTGTTAGAAATTTTGTAAATAAATAGGAAAAAAATGATACAAGGAGCAGAAATTCACTCTTTGACATCAGTTTGTTGGCATGCAGAGAAAGGTGCTGTAAGGACAGACACAAGCAAAAATCATGGTCCTCTCCTTGCCATCATTAGTGCAACATTCTCAAACAGTGAGCTGTATGTTGTCACAGGGTGGCTGTGTTTTACATTTCACCCCAAAAATGTACTAAGTTTGGAAGGAAGGAGGAAAGGAAAGAAGGTGTGAAACACTGAGTTTGCTTAGAAGCAGAGTAGGTCAAAAAAATAGTTTCAAAAGCAGAAGGAAAAGGAAAATCCCTCTGGAGCTGAAGAGTTGCAGCCACATGCCATTAATTTTAGCTATTAAAAAGTGCTGAAGTGTATTTTGAAAATCTTCCCTCTTGCACAGATTTATCTGAGAGTATCAATGGGACTTTTTCATTCCAGGGTACAAGCAGAATAGTCTGGCCCTAAATTGACAATATACAACCCATGAACATTACTAAAGTAGAAGTGCAGTTGACAGCAGTCTCACTATCAGTGTTTTGTATTTTCACCTTAAATGTCAGCCGCCCCTGCAGCACTACTGTGTGCATTACACAGTACTGCATAACAGAAAAATCATATTCTGCAAATATTCAATCCAGTTCTCCTAACTATCGGAATCCAGGAGGGAAAGAAGGCTCATAACTCCCCCTAAAAGCAGTGACCAATTTGCCACAGTAGGCAATAGCACAACTGATGCAAAACTCGGCTCTTGGTCTGATCCTACAGAAAAGAAAATTGCCCTATGTATGTTTGAGGAAAGTTGAGTGGTATCAGGCTCTTTAATAGATTCATCAAGAGAGATAAATCAGAGCAGTAATCTCAAATGTAAATCATTTAAGTATTCATTGATACCTGCCTTGCAGCAGCTGTTGAGGGAATGAATAAGCTGATGCAGGAATGGGATAAGAGTGATCTGAGACAGAACACACAGGAGCTGGCCAGGGCTGGGGCACAAATGCAGTTCTTGTTTGGTATTTCTTATTTTCTATGTATTTTCAAGCTGCTAGCTCTTTTTTTACCAGAACACTAAGGACACTGAGCTGCCATTCTTTCTCTCAAGGATTTTGATTCAGCCTTTGAAAAAGACATAAATTAATTATGGCATCTGGCTTTACCAAACAGTAGCTATGATCCAGTAATTTCATTCTAGGGTTGTTTTCTATTAATTTTTTCTTCTGTTAATGGAAATTGGTTAACAGGGCACTAGAAAACAATGTTTTCTGCCATCAAAAAAAATCACTTTCTGTCACAAAGGTCTTTATGAGCACTCTAAACACAACATGCAGCTCAAGCATAGCAGATCAAAAACCCAGGCACTGCTGCAAAGAAGCACGAAACAGTCTGGGGCTCAATTCTACTTCTACCATGGTCAGCAACAGAGAGAATGAGTCATTTTCTCTACTACAATGCTTCTAGACTGCAATCCCTATCTCACAGAGGTTTAAGTCAAACATTGGTCTAGAAGATAACCCTACCTTGGATACGGATTCTCGCAGAAGGCAAGAGAGGATCAAGGCACAACCATGTCAGTTACCAGTGGACAACCTGAGTCTGGGTTGTTTCTTTGTTACAAAACATCAAAGCAGTAAGAATCTGACCATGCTTCCATCAATAAAAATGTTCTGCTACATAAATATTATTAAGTTCTGTACAACAGGCCTTCTATTTAACAATGAATACATTTCAGGCTAATGCACTGCCAAGCTCCAGCTCTCTTTCTAGCAGCTGAATTCTTGGATAAAATCATTTTGCAGGGTATGAGCAATGCAGTTCTGAAAATAGCATCACTGCAAAATGAAAGATGGCAAGAACCTCCACAATGTTGATTTATTTCAATGAAATTTCATCTTTTATGATTAGTACCTATTTTGATATTTTCAGCTGAATGTTCATAATTAATAAAATATAAATCTATAGAATTTGTTAATTTTGAGGCTCCAGCATAAATACCTAGGAGGGAAACAAAGAAAGAAATTGCCCATTCAAAATTTATATCAAAAAATATGTAAAACAGAAAAATGCTTTGTGGATCCCAATAATTTGCATTTATCATCGCCACAGTTACAGGAACATTAAAAAATTAAAAACAAACAAACAAACAAACAAAAACACCAAACCCTCCACACAATCAAAAAAATCCCACCAAAACACCAAAATAAACACCATCATCAACAAGCTGTTTCACACTTAGAATAAGTATGTTGCCACTAGAAGAATGGATTGGAACAACACTCTTTTAAATATCAGTGGGTTTAAGCATCTTGCATAATGTGCAACATGTAGATGTGTGCTGCTGAGAAAACACTATGAGGTGATATTGCATTTCCCGGATTCTAAGTAGATTACATATTTTGGCTCTCTTTCCAATTCACTGATATGAAGCTACACTTCAGGACTTTTTTTTTTTTTCCTAATTGTGAATATTTTTAAATAGGTTGAGAAAAAAAATTTCCAATGAGAAAGGACCATCTATTTTATTATCCATTAATACAGCAGTCTTTTCTAATTAACATCAGCAGCTAAACTAGCATTCTTCTGCCACAGACTTCAAGCTATAAATGGGTTTTTATGCATATGGGAAGTATCAAAATCCCTAAGTCTGACAGCAGAAACAGATAAAAAGAAAACATAATAAATGCCATCTATCTACCTTTGGCCACTGGTGCCACACAGAAAATGATGCTGAGACCAAGCCTAGTCACAGTCTCAACTGGACCTACACTTGTTAGGTCCATGTGCAAAAGCCAAAAATATGAATGTCCCCGTTGTGCAAGCCCTAATTCATATGACTCATACAGACTTCCCTTAGTTGTTCTAATGACACCAAAACAGTAAAGATGATTCATGCAAGTAAAAAATGGGAATACACAACTTCTTTTCTAAAAATGTCCTCTCTGTATACATGTAGATATATGCTCATATGTATACTATTTTATCTTTACATTATTTTTATCTACCAGTGTTTTACACAAGTTATGTAAGTGGCAGATTTGTCTTGAATATAACATTTAATGTAATTCATACATACGGAACAAGTGACTGAGGAGGAAAAAATGTTAAAAGATAAAGGAAAGAGAGAAAGGAATGGCAGAGGAAAATTAGAGAAGGGATAAAAAAAAAAGGCATTAAGATGCATCCAAAATCATGTAGTTATTACAGGAACAGTCCCCTTGGTTTTGAAAGGCTTCATCTGTAGATTTATAAAAATTAAAATATGCTTAGCTTTGGTTAGTTTTTGGTTTTGTTGATTTTTTTTTGTTTGCTTTTTTTTGTTTGTTTGTTTTTTGTTTTTTTTTCCTAATCAGTACAAATGTTTATTACCATAAAGGAGAATGTGTATCTTTATGTAGCACATTACTCACTATCAGTAACAATATCAACACATGCTGTGCCAAAAGGATACTTAGGAATTACAAGATACACTTAAACTCAAGATTATCTGTCTTGATGCAGCACAGAGAAAAGAAGAGAAATAAACTGAGTCCTCTGCTATCATTACCAGGCAACATACAAGCCTTGTATATTTAATAGTACATTTTTGTGAAGCCTGTGCAGATGTGAATGAGAAAAAAATATATACAGCTACAAAAAAAGAAGTGCTTTGCATACTGTGATAGCAGTAGTGTGGTTATAGTGCCAGGAGTACTGTATACAATATTCTCATCTAAGTGCAAAATATCTGCTGCGTTGAAGGTGTAATTGAAGTACTTGGAGTTGCTGTGCAAAAAGTAAGAAGAGGGTATCTTGTACCAACAATCAGATTCTTAACACATGACACAATTAATATGATACATTTAAATGGAATGCAATATTCGTCAATCAGCAGCTAAGCCTTATAGCTCAGATCAAGACACAATTACTACTATACTTAAATAATTTATTAAAGGACAGTCCTCAGTATTTGCAGTGAAATATTTCAACACTGGAACCAAGGAATGCAATACCGCCTGCTCAGATTTTTAAATGAAAAATTAATGCTAACATTTCATACAACACAGACCTGCACCTGAAATTATCTATATTTTGCTGTGTAAACATATCAGGGCCTTTTTGCCATATCAGAGAATTAAAATTAATCAAATTACTGAGATTTTATCAAACAGGCACTGCATAAACCTTCAGCACTATATTCTAAGAATACTACATGCTTCTATATTATTATATTGGTGATGGGAACTTCTGAATGTTTTAGTAAAAGCACACATTAAAATATTTATTAATGCAGAAGAAACAGATGACTGAAGAAAAAAGTGATTGTACAATAATGAGTTGTTGAAGAAATCATACACTCTATAGCCCTGAATATGCACGTTTCTCACACAACAGCTGGGAAATCCTGCTTCCTCAGACCAACTTTTTCACTAAGAGAAAAAAGAGACTGAAAATAATGGGGAGCAAGCAGGTAGCTAAGCACATAGCACCAGTAAGCCTCCAGTTCTTCAATTATTCATAACTTTTCTTTCCTTTATTCTCCTCTCCCATGTTTTTTTATTCCTATTTTTAATATTCTTCATACATAATATCTTTTATATTAAGAGCATTTGCGTCACTTCTCTTTGTTCTTCTCCATTTGTAATTTTTAGTAAGAAATGAAACACTGCTGTCAAGTCTTAAAAAGAATAGAAAAATTGTGTTCTCCTTCACCTGTTACATCATTACTTTTTGCTAAGCAGCTCTCCCTGCATCAACCTGTTGTGTGCTGCCTCCTAAACAAACTAAGCTTTGCTTGCACTTTGATTCCATTTCAAAGGGGAAATACTACTATGAAGGATACACAGTCACTGTAGATTGTTTCTGCAATATTTCAATGGAATAACAATGAGAAAAAAAGAGAGACAACAGCAAGTACATTGTGCAGAATATGGAAATGTTGATGACTAACATAATATTCTGAATTATTTTACCGTAGGTACAGTTATAATTAAAGGTATATGTTTCACTGTTGTCAATTTCTATTATCATAGACTTATTCTATTATCATGACTGTCAATAAAGGTAAATTTGGAAAGAAAAAAAATAGCAAAAATAGATGGGAGACAAAACCAGTTCTAAAAGAATATCACATTTTCTTTTGTTAAAAAGCGTTCTGGACTTCTATTTGAAATTATATATATTCTTTTTATATTATATTCTTTTAATTTCACCGAGTTCCATTTTTCTTTCTCTTTTAAACCGAGAAAAATCCACAGATAGGTTGCAATTAGTTGTGTATGATAACCTTATCACCCCAGTAAGAAATTGTAAATATCATAAAACTGTGAATACAGCAGCTCAAACACAAGAAAACAATGAGTTAAAAAGCCCTGGGTTTGTATTTTGCTACACTTGATTATGCATAGCACGTCTTTATAAACTGCAACACGAGAATGTTTTAAAAGGTAATTTTTCCTACAATGAAAGGCTGTATTTATTGAACTTAGAAGATGCTAAGTGGTTATTCTACACTTATCTTTGTATTCCTTTCATTTAACAGTGCGAGCATCCCTTTGAGTCTTTCATAATGAAACCGATACTGAATCCAATTACAACAACCTACCAGCAGTACTAATTGGTGAAAATGCATTGCTGGTAATTACTGCAAGGCATCCTTCTGCCCAGGATGAACGACACCAATAAATTCTACCCAGTGCTAAACAGTAAACAAAAACTGTTAGCATTGTTTTTCTTATGTAAAATGCATTAAAGTGAGACATCCAGTTAAAAGTTGCCTACTGGTAGCTTTAACCCAGATTCGGGGACTAAGGTAAGTGCTTAAAAAAAAAAATATATATATATATATATATATATATATATATATATAGAATGAGGTGAGAGAGAAGAAAAAGGAAGAAAACATGATCAAATAGCGATCACATAGCGGATTTTTTTTTCCCCTATCTCTAGGCGATTCTTCAATATTATGCATTAGGTTTCCTTTTGCCTTTCTTTTATTGCATCATTATTATTTGATCTTTGCACTGCTGTGGGCAACACTTTCATGCTGATAATTCTGCAGTGCTTTAAAGATTTCTATCTCAGGGCCAGGCAAGGCAGCGAGCTGCGTGCACCGCGAGCATCCTTCAGCTCTCGCTATGGTATTTCTGAGAAGTAACGACCCGCAAGGCCAAGGCTGAAGAAAACAGTCCTTCCTTGACTGGAGCCAAATCCCCTCCGGCGGGACCCGGCGCAGCCCCGAGCGCCGCGGGTGCCTGGAGCCCGGCCAGGCAGGAGGGAGCCGGAGCTCGGGCTCGGAGCTCCCAGCCGTGCCCGCCTGCCCCGCTTCCCGTGCCGGCCGCGGAAAGGAAACGAAATCCGCCTTCCGCGTGCATTTTAATAAAATTGCGAAAGTTTTCGGGTTTTTATTAGAAGCAGTGTTGGAGCTCCATCCAGGCTGGAATAACCTCTGTGGGAGGAAGGGGCGGACTCTGCGTAACTCGAAACTTTCTTCTCGCCAAGGATGACCTGACGGGGTGTATTTGGGAGCCGCTCCGGAGCGGGATTCCCAGGCGAAGCCTTTACCTCAAAAGTCCCGCCGCCGGCCGTCACTGGAGCTTCCCCCTCCCGGAGACCGCCCCGGCGGGACCTTCAGCTACCCTGACTCTTTTCTAAGCAAAAGCTGCCGAAAACCTACAATTTTCCCCGATCGTCACTTTCCGCCCGGTCGCTGTCCCTGGCGCCGAGGAGCGCCCCCGCCCCGGACCCCCGGACCCCGCTGGGACTTACGTGGTGGCCGAGGGGAAGGGTCCCTCCGAGGAGTGGTTCATCACCAGGGACTGGAAAAGTGTCAGGCTAAAGACCAGCAGCCAGCCAGCAGCCATCTTCCTGATCGAAGATCGATCCCCCTACCCCAAGTCGGCGAGACGGCAATAATAATAAATTCAATTTTCGTGTGTGCCGGTGCGGGGGGGAGCCGTGGTTCTTTAAAGCCTCCTCCGCTCCCCCCACCCGCCCCCTCGCAGGAGGCGCAGCCCAGAGATGCGCGGAAAAGCGGGAGCACGGCCGAGGGTGGGGAGGAGGAGAAACGATGGAGATCTGTGGGTGGAGTGGGGGAAGAGGCGAAACAGAGAAAAGAGAGAGAGAGCGACAGATACTCCACTCTCTGCTACTCCAGCAGCAGCTCCAGCTTCATCTGATACACCGCCATCAGCGCTACTTTTGTAACAGATCCTACTCTGCGCGTGTGTGCGCGCGTCTTCCCTGATTTATTCCACCGATCGTAGGGCTGAAAGAGGAGGAGAGAGGCAGGCGGGGTGGCGGCTCCTGAAAGAAGAGGAGGGAAGCAGGGCATAGAGTTGGAGACGGGCAGATCGCTGCGGGCTCCTTCCAGCCTTCGCTGCCGGCAGCGGGGAAAGTCGGGGAGCGGCGGGGGCGGCGCGGGCCCTGCGGCGGCCGCGCTCCATACAAGGCGCTCAGGAACTCGCGGCCGGGCCGCCCCGCCCCGCCCCGCGCAGCCCGCACGCTATTTTTAAAACCTCTTCGTGCCTTATTTTCATTCCGGTCCCCCCTCCTCCCTTCTCGGCGGCGGCGGCGGCAGCCGCACACGGCCCGGGTGCCACCGCAGCAGTCTGGGCTGCGGTTTAAATAGATATTCCGTGGATGTATCTATAAATGCCGCTCTCCCGCCCCGCGGCCGGCTGGAGCAGCGCTGCTCAGCCCCGCGGAGCCGCCCCCGCCCTGCGCAGGGTCCCGGGCCCGCAGCATCCCTGAGCGCCTCCGGGAGCCCTCGGGCTTCACCCCCGCCCCGCCGCATTGCCAACCCAGATACTCCTTTCACACCCCTCTGCAAATTCAGAGGGCGCATTCCCTCTCCTCTCCTTTCGTTTGCCCATGTTCACGCACGCCAGTCTCTGTGGCAACTATCCGCTCTCGGTATAAATGTAGAAAGTAATCCAGGAAAATATTTCTTAGCTTATTTGTTAAAGCAGCTAAAAGTTCACTGAAAAATTCGGTTTTCTTTTCTATCTTTGGGTTGGTTTTGTTTGGTTTTGCTTTGTATGTGCTTACATATTTGTATTTTAATATATTTACTTAGTTCAACAGGTGAAAGAGCAGACCCGGTGTTCATTTTGTTTCCACATCCTTTGTATTTAAGGATCATATCTTGAATGTATTAACTCATAACAATTTCTATAAAACAGGAAGGTGCTCATCTCTGTTTTAAAGGTGGCAAAGGGATTAAAATCGAGATGCACAAATGAAGAATTGAGTGCTCACATTGCCTGGGCTCAAAGCCAGCACGATATTTCAGTTGCAATGTGTAAAGCATGCAGTCACTCATCTACATTGTTTCTGGATTGGAGCTGGCACTGGGGAGCTGGTGGGAAGAGCTACCAGTTGTCTTCACCTATCCACCTACCTATAGGTATGTAGGATTCAGGGTTTGCATGCAATTCTGAAATAGCATTCTCTAAAATGATTGTGCAGCCTTTAGATTCAGACAGTCTGAAGTGTATCTATAGCTTTTGTAGGTCTCCATAGGCCTGTTTTGCCATATGAAGTTTACTTGGATACTTACCTGTAACTGCTCACCTGAGTACCTCTGCTTCCCCACAGGGATGTCAAGACTACCAGCACAGTCATGGCCCTGCAACACAAAAGTCCTGCTTCACATGAGACATACCTTGAGGGGATCTGGGGTAGAAAGATGGTGGGGTGTGGATAAAACTCTTGGAGAAATGCTGAGGAAGGGGCTGGAGATGTGAACTAGTACAGGTTGCACAAGACTATGACAAATTTACTTAGATAAAGTAATTTACTTAGATAAAGCTCCTCATTCTTGGGTTCTCACACTGAGAACAGCATTATCAGTATCAAGTTAACATCAATTCAGTTATGAACATGAATATTGAACAAAAATACTGATTCTGCTCCTTGACAGGACTCCGAAGTTTGGCTCAAGTTCATGCCTAAACTCTGCCGAGTTGCCAGGAACCAGATGTTCCTCAATTAGTTGTGCCCTAAAACACCTACAGTTTTGCAGTGGGCAACACAGTAATGGATTAACATTGGTAACACCCCTCCAGAATAAATGGGAATGCCCCACCTGGCTTCTTCCCTACCTGAAGGATCAAGCATATGCCCATTTCTTCTCTTCTCATTAGAAAAGTGTTCTTGTTCAATTCCCAGCAGTCCTGTTCCCGAGGCCCACAGAGCAGGCTGTGGGTACTGAGCTGGGAAAGAGGTGCTCTCCCAGGGGAGAACCCCCTGGAGTGGGCAAACAGAAAAGTACTGACATGTTGGTGTGGGAAAGAGAGGGTGCAAGAAACTATAGTGAAACACACATAGGAACTGCTTTCAGTAGGTGAGAACAAGCAAGACCACCCTTACTCAGAAATACCATTTCAATATAATGTTAAGGACACCAGAAGATCAGGGAGAGAAAATGCAAAATAACAGATAGATAAGTAAAGGTTTACACAGGAATGTGTCTTTCATCATTAGTATAATTTTCTATAGGCCCACACTTCTGATAGTTATAGGGCTTTTTAGGGCAATAATTATAGCTGCAAATAGTTCCAGCAAGAGTAACACGTGGCTAGCAATGGAACTGTGCAATGCATGGGTTGGTTGGTGGCCTACCTACTGTAAGGTCTGGATTAATAGTACTAATACACTGAACAACAACTGAAAAGTTAAAAAAAGATTCTAGAGAAAAGAGTGTTGTGATTTAATAAAGAAGTATTCAAAGCTTCCAATCTACTGTGCTATTTGCAACTATATAGTTTTAACCCTCTGCAAGTTAATCCTACTGTAAAGGGTGTAAGTGAATACCTGTGGAGCTAACTGAAACTTAGGTATGAAAAAGAGAAGTTGTCTATGTGTTGGTCCAGCATGGAGCAAAAATGCACAGGTTAGCTCCAAACAAGCTGTTTGAGGTGTGGAGGAGCAGCCAGGACTGGAAAAGGCTGCTTGACTAGGGATGTGGTCATATGGGAAGGTCTGTGACAGACAACTCAAGATCAACCTGTAAGCTTTTCAGGATTTACAAGTGAACTTGAACTGAAGCCCAGTTTTTGAGAAAAGGTGGAATCAAACAACAGTTTTCCTGTAAAATTAAGTAAGGCTTCAGGTTTTGAAGTTTTGCCTTTTTTTGTCTCTGAAACTCAGGAATCCAATGCCAGCCTGAAGCATGGGGAAGAAAAGAAAGCACAACTTATTCCATGAGCAATTTGTTATTTACTAATCACCCAGCCTTTGGTTCACTTAATTATTTATAGCCTAAAAATTCTTTAATTTTCCAGGTATTTAATAAAGATGCAGAATGTTTAGAAAATGGTGACCTCATCCTACAGTCATATATAGACATGAGTGACAGGTTTCAAATGAGTTTCCACTACCTTCAATGTGAAAGTGTGATTGATTTAAAACATAAAATTAGCAGAGTTAAATTCCTTGGAGTGTCTTCACCCTCCTATAATGCAGAAAAAAGAAGTGCGAATGTAGCTCCATCATGAAGTTTTAAAAAGACATTAAAGTCTCCTTAACAATCAATTTCTTTACATTTGCTGATTAAACTATTTTCATATAAAGTCACTGTTTTAAATACATGGCTTGTACTTCACAGTAACATTGCACTGCCGAAATTCTTATAATTTGTCTACATTGAGATTCCTAAAGATATATTACATCTGACAAGTATTTTTCTTTAAGCACTTGAATGACAAAAAACAAAAGTAAATCTTTCTTCATTCTTACTTCATTCTAAATTGATTGCCTGTCATATTTGACCGAGACCTTTCTGTGAAGGAGCATAGGAGCGACAGGTATTGATGTAATGAGGCATCTTACAGAAAGTTTGCTGTGTAGTTATTTGGTGGGCTTGGCAGGGTTAGGCTTATGGTTGAACCCTTACCCTAAACCAACCTTTCCAACCTAAAAGATTCTCTGATTATATTCTATGATTCTACTGAAAGTACTTGAAATCTTACAACTGACCATGGTAGTCCATATGTCACAAAAAAATTTCTATTGCAAAACTACAAATTTCAGTTTGCACCAAAGGCTTCTTCTCAGTTAATGTAATCCATAGCAAGTATTAATTCATGATCAAGCTTTTCTCTCTTATTTCAGTTTCTGGATATATTATTTATGTTTTCATGTATTATTTATGCCATTGCAAATCTAGCATAAAAGACAGAAGAGGAGACCCCTCTGTCTCTTAACCACTTTTATAAAATCTAAATTTATTACATTAGCACCAGAATTAAAGTTTTATTAATCTGGATTTATGTTTGTATATAAACTTTTTCTTCAGTAATCAGCATTTTCAGAAAAATCTTTGAACCCAGTGACAGGTTAAGACCCTGTGTGCAGAGATTGCAGCACTTATGTGAATAAATGGGACACAATTACCAAGTGCCTTAAATGTCTTTTGTGGGAGCATTATAGGCAATAAATCTGTCCCGGCTTTAGTCTTGACAGCCTTGATCAGCATTTTGCTGAGCACATTCCACCTTTGTGCTTAGTATACTACATACTTTGCTAGATGGAGCCCCCAGATGTTACTGGGTTCAGCCAAAAGTTCTTGCTGAAGTATGGCAAAAAGTGTGTGCATGACCCTGGAGAAAAGTGTAAAGCACAAGTCTAATGAGGAGCAGTTGACGGAGCTGGGGATGTTTTGCCTGGAGAAAAGGAGGCTCAGGGGAGACCTTATCACTCTCTACAATTGCCCAAAATTAGTAGTAGAGAGGTGGGGGTCTGCCTCTTCTCATGAATAACAATAAGACAAGCGGAAATGGCCTCAAGTTGCACCAGGGAAGGTTAAGATGGGATGTTAGAAAAAATTTCCTCATGGAAAGTGTTTTCAAGCACTGGAACATTACGGTTGAGTACCGTACCTGGAGGTATTTAAAAGCTGTGTAGAAGTGGCTCTTAGGGACATGGTTTAGTGGGGGACTTGGCTGTGCTGGGTTAGCAGTTGAATGATATAATCTTAAAAGTCTTTTCCAACCTAAATCATTCTGTGGTTCTGTAGCTCTATGATAATCAATGCTGCATGCTATTTTCATCCTGGCATAAAATATCTTCTTTATATCTGTGTTTTACATAGGGAAGGAGGGAGTAATCTTGCTGAATAGCTCTCATTCCGTTTGTTGGTGCAAACTAGAGAGTGAAGACAGCTTGATCTCAATTTCTAATTTCAGGGGTGAAAATGCTGTTATTGAAGTCTGCACCAGATGGAAATGCAGGATCCAGTCTATGGCAAGTGAGATGAATTGTTTTACATATTTTAATTTGATAAATTTTATATTGCAAAAACTTTGTGATCTACATCCAGAAGTAAGATAATCCACACAGTTTTGTTCTCACCCTTGCTTTTGTTCATATTTAAGTAGGCATGCTGGATCTGGTAGCAAAACTTTCACTATCTGATATGATTGTTTATGCTTGTTCTTGTTATTTTCAGATTTGAGGAAAACATTCATTCTAATTTTAGTCATTAGAGCAGGGCTGTGTGCATTTTCACACTGGAATTTTTTTTTATTTGCTTGGATTTTTGATATTGTAGTTAAACCAACAAAAATTTTAGGATACTTTAATATTGGAATTTGGAATCCAGAACAATTAACATTCTCCCAGAGAATACCAAGAAAAATATTTTAAAACAAAGTGCCAGTCTAAAACGTCGGGTACTGATTTTGCTTGGTGTAGAGTTGGTTTTCTCCAGAGTTGCTAAGATGGGGTTTTGCTTTGGGGCTATGTCGAAAACAGTGTTGATAACACAGGGATGTTTCAGTTGTTGGTAAGCAGAGCTCTTACACTGTAGCACTATATAGAAATAATAGTTTGGTTCTGAAACACTCTGTGTTCTTTCTAATATTGACATTAATATGTTTCTGAGTTTCAAAGGAAAATTAATTTTTTATCCATTAATCACTGTATAATATTTCACAGTATAATGTAAAAGTTCTCATTGTAAATCTCATGTTGTAGTTGTGACACTATTCTCTGAAAATCATAAATGTCAGTCATCTTTCTGGAAAAAACCCTCAGTTATAAATGTTAAACTGTGGTATGTTCTAAACTTTTAAAGAAATATAACTTCTAAGAGCAGTGTTATACAAATAATATATGTTTTGTAAGGTTGAAATTGGCACAATATTTCTGTACAACCTTGTGTATTTTCTACCAAGTCCCTAATCTATTTTAACTTAGTTTATTCCATCTCTTCCACTGACTTGAAGCATATACAGTTTTTTATTGAAACAAACAAACAAAAAAAAATAGATATGTTTCTTCTTCAACCTCATAAATCAGTCAATTTCCCCATTTTTTTCACCCTGTGGCATACATTCTTATGCCAAAAATGCTTTTCTAAATGTAAGGATGGGCCTCTCCTGAAATCTGGTCTCCTGTGACTTTTTAGGACTAAAAAAGAGGTACCCACAGAGAGGCACTCAATGATGGCAACAGAATAATCATAACAAACCACTATCAGCCAAATGGAATTAAGACATCTTAGCATCTCATACTTACTTAATCCATCTAACCTAATTAACTGGGTGGTTATGAAAGATACATTCCAAAGTTATTGCTGAAAAGATTTTGCTGCAATATTCCTGCAAAAGAATGGGTCCTGTGGTGCCATCCAGCCACAGATGCTACTTTTGGAAGTTCAACAGTGTAAGCTGAACTTTAGTAAGAAGGTTGTACTTGTCTCTCCTTTTTGGAACACCGTTGTAGCTGTTCCCGTTCTGCATTTGGTGAGACACTCGTGGACTGTACGAGAAAAGGGTTTCCTTTTTTCTTACCCAGCCATAGTCAATGGGAATGGACCAGCACCTACCAGTTCATCCTACCCTAAAATGCGGGCTGGTGAGATGGCATTGGTATCCTGTTTGATTTGCTTTATAAACTAGTAGTAAACATGAAAATAACTTAGAAGGAATACTGGACAGGGGGATGGAGAGAAAGTAAGAATGAAAGATTATAGAGCAAAAATAAGAAAAGAACAGGAAAGTAAATATCAAGAAGGAAGGTTATGCATGTGGAAATAAAGACATGGATATTGTCTTCATTACATATTGTACAAGGAAAATAAAATTTTTAAAAGGAAATAGGTGAGGAAAACAAAAGTGAATTGGGAAAACAGAAATACGAGGAGGAAAAAAATAATTAGGAAGATGAGGCAGTAAAGGGAAGAAAAACTGTGTGCTGGTAAGGAAGAGATGCCAGTAAGTAGGAGAGATAACAAAGAGGAAAAAGAGGAATGAGGTCACCATGAGAGGTATGGTCTACACCAACTGCTGTGCACTTGTCCACTTAGTTTTAAAAGATGCCAAAAAGAACGGCAAAAAGAAGTCAAGTCTTCATTATGCCAGGGGAGCACAGCACAGGCTGGCAGGGCTTTGCCATGTGCCAGGTTAGAGCCAGGTGGCTCTGCTAGCTGGGTTGGGACCCATCTGAGGTGTTTGGCCCTAAGCTGAGATGATGAGCGCAGGTGACAAAGGCCACACAGCTCCTGGCTTAGGAGCACAAGACCCAAGCCTTGCCTTCAGGGTGAAGGCAGAGCTCCCTCCTGTATAACACAGCATACCTCAGTGGGAAAAAACAGCTTCTGCTGCACGTTTTACACCAGCTGCAAAAATGATTTAATGACTATTTGTATACTCGTAGTTTCTAATGAGAGAAGCTAGTAGGATAGATGGTAGACTTTATGCCAAGTAGCCTTAAGAAATACTAAAATAACAAATAAATATTTATAATATCCTTTCGTCAATAAAGCCTGAAGACAGATAAGTTCTCTCATCTCTTTCAAGATTTATTAAAAATCTTTAATTGGCTGTTCTTTAAAAATTCCAATTTGACTTTTAAAGAGAAAAGTTAAAAGATAAAAGCATTTGTAGATAAACTTCCACATCTGATCTGCCCATATCTCTATAACTCAGATGAAGGAATGGATTTAAAAGTTACTTTTCAAGCTTCTGCTCTCATTTCAGCAGCGAGATTTTTGTGTTGTTCTTTTTGAAAGGTTAAAGTAAATTTTTTTGCATTTGCCCACAGTATCTATATAGGTCTAATTCTTTCCAGAATCATGTGCCATTAAGCTATGCTATATAATAATGATGTAATTTATTTATATGGGTTAATGCCTCAACAGTCCAAACTCTTTCACAAGCCATAATAGATCACTATGGTAATGTTAAGCCCCCTTGCTATAATTGGGTCTGTACAGTCTGCCATTCCATGCAAAGCAACAAAGGGCAGCTCTGCACAAACCACTCCAAATGCTGGAATTAATTGTGTTGTAGACTTCATATTGTACTTGCAGATGTTTTTAATTACTCCTACTCTCTGTTTAATAGATGTTTCCATAGTAACTATGATTTTTTTTAAGAGAGTGTGAAGGGAAGTAAGTTGAGTAGTTGTTTTGTTCGTTGTTTTGGCTTTTTTTCCTTAAAAGGAGGAGAAAGGCAATCTGACTATATATATATCTATATAAATATAGATATATATGTATATGCATAAATAACCAAACCATAAGCAGTGCAAGAAGTGCAAGATAAACAAATAGTAATGACACAAAGAAAAATTAATGTTTTCAGAAGATATCAAGCTACTTAAGTGATCAATTACTTAAGTTAACAATCTGCTTTCACTTGATCCTTTTAAGTTAGTGATTTTTAGCACAATCTAGAAAGTCCAGTGAAGTCAGAGTGCACACAGTGAAAGCAAACACAGGTCTGTGTATGGGTCCAGCATCACAGATTTACTAGACACAAACACACTTCCAGCAATGCTGGCTTAGGACTAAAAGGCTTAAAACCTACATCTCCATGAAGATTTATTAATAAATTTAATATCTTATGTGAATTATAAATTAACCAAGATTGTGCATCCTGAGTGTGTATCCAAACTCTATTTGAAATAAAGTTTTTTACATCCACTGCTCAGCGTATTTTACAGGAACAGAGCAAAGTATGTAGTATATCAGCTAACACACCAAGTATCTGTTATCTTTGAGTCACCTCTAAATTCTGTCTTCATTCAACACATACTGTTGGCTAAGAGGCATTCTTAAAACAGGTAGAATGTCCTGATAACTGGAGATGTGGATAGTTTAATATTTACTCCCTACACATATCATAAAATAAAGATTTGTAAATAAAATTACTGATAAATTAAAAACTATTTTCTCTTGAAATTACCAGGGGTGAAAAAATTAAGATTTATTTTGGTATTTCAAGATGATACACTGAAATAACAGAAATCTTTCCTTTTCAGGTGTAGCATTTATCATATTCTAACTCTTAAAATATCATATGAAAACTATAACAATCTGAGCTTATTTTCATCAATAGCTAAGGTAGAAAACATGACTTTAAATGTCCAGTTCTCCCTCCCTTGAGAACAGAAAACCTTCTATCCACTTTGAAATGCAAATGAATGACTCCAGGAGTACCACAAGAATTTTTCTTTACTATGGGAGCTCCTTACCAAGTCCCATGCGCACCCATCTGTCCTGTGGGAGTGAAATATAACCCTTTGAAGCAGATAAGCATTTGTACCATGGACTGGTGAAATCCTGTGTTTGCAGTTCAAGTAGGGCTGAGCAGTGCCCATTTTGTGACTGATCTTCAGAAGGGTACACAGCACCTCAACTGGTGTGTGCTTTAGTGCTTGAAATTGTCATCAGAACAACTACATTAAGCACACCGTAAATAAAAATAAATCAGGGTATAATAAATTAATTCAACATTAAAATAGAGTAATAAGAAAAAGAGGGATTTCAATGTCTAAGACAATAAATCTGGACTGAGAGTTTTCCTTTTATAACAGGAATCAGTGTTTTCCCTGCAAGCTGGGGAATTCTGGTAGGACCTAAGAGCGTTCTGCCTCCCACACAACGCTCTGCAGCAGAAATCCTCTTTGAGGAGAGGTTGCTCTCCCTGAGAGGCTGCTGCTATTTCCTCATCTGCTGCCTGGGACTGGCTGCCCAGGCACAGTGTCCTTGAGGCCACCTGAGCCACAGCCTGCCTGGTGTCCTGCAGAGGAGTCACTGCTGCACCTCCAGACACCGGCCCAGAACAGGCTGAGGTGCCTGCTAAGACAAAAAAAAAAAAAAAAAAAAAAAAAAAAAAAAAAAAAAAAAAGAGGAAGATTATTTTTTGGAAAAAAATGAGTTCTATTGGAGACATCAAGTGGAGGATATAACCTTGGGAGTACAGGGGTAAAGGAAGAAGAAAACCTAATTCAGGGTCAGAAAATTGAAGGGAAAAGGATTAATTAAAATATACTAAAGGAGTTTTGAAGATGATAAAGGAGCATAAGTTCTAAGTATTTTCCTTTGTAACAGAAGCTGTGCTGAAAATCAACAGGGAAAGCATGGCTTTTATTTGAGAGGCAATTTGCATATTAATATTGTGATATCATTATGCAATAGTATATAAGACAGATTGGGAAAATAGAGGCTGTGACCAAACATATCAGCTTCTTCCCCACGTCTATTGAAAATAAAAACTGGCAGAATGTCACACTGTAGGATTGTCCTTGATTTGTTTCCAGTAGAACATTAATTGATGTGTTCCCATGTTTTGATATGTGATTTACAAGCTCAATAACTCCAAGGGTGATTACAGCCAGGCAGGCAATCTGGATGCCAAGCCTCATTTCAGTGAACTGTCCTGGATATTTCACTCTGAAAACCATGGCTTTCTAAATGTGTGGGAAACAATATTAAGCAGTGGCAATCAACAGTGCAGTTTTCTGTTGGTGTAGCAGGAGGGATTATTTTGAAATAGCTAGTGCATCTGTTTGGTAGCTATTTTTCTCTTGAACTGGAAAAATCTACAATGTTTCAAACAAAATGCTTACAAAATACCCAGATATGTAGATATTTTTTTTTTTTGCAAGAACATTTTGTATTAAAAAAAATCTGGTTTTTTTCAGCCAAAAGGGATGAAGAAGAATATGTGCAACCAGTAAAAAATAAATAAACAAAAAAAACATCTTCCCATAGCTTGATTTGCAAAACTCTTGTCAACCCAGAAATTCTAAACTATAGTTTCATTCCAATACAATCTACAGTTATTCAACTGTGACCCCTAAATTCCAAGGCTGCAATGGTAACACTGAAAAATGAAAGCTCCTTATTGCAATACTTCATGTTGCTAAAATATTATCAATCCATTTCATGTTTCATCTCATTTTCTAATATGGTTTCATTTGGTGAAATCTGCTTAACAGGAAAAAGAGATTTTCTTTTTTCTTTTTTTTTTTATGTAACTCTATTATTAAATGAGTAATAGAAAATTTTTGTTTCAAAGAGAAAGTAAAGTGATTGTGTGATGTATGTTTATTTGACTGAATGCTACTTCCAGTACAGCAGCTTTAAAGGTTAATATTTCAGCTCACACATCCAATCCATCTAGAAGATGGCATAGGTATTGAGGAGCAGAGTACTGGAGGATGGACACTGCACTGTACAACTCTGTAGAGTGAAAACTGGCACATGTTGCCCAAAAATCTGTGGAAGCATCCGTCATCAGTACATTTGTAATATCAAAATATTTACTATATTAAATCAACAAATGACAATTTATTATATCTTGCATTTAACCTTCTGTCTGAAATCTGTGGGTATGAAGATAGTGCTTAGGAGAGGATCATTTCCCTCTTTCCACTTGTGGGATAAGTTGGCATTTCACTAGATCTTGTGCCAGTGCTACAGCCTTTCAGCATCCTCTTTGGATTTGTTGCACAGTTGCTGTTTTAGGAGACAGTGATTTATTAACACCTTTTGCAACAAGTGAAACTGCCTCTGTGCAGGAGGGAGATCAAGTCTATTACTTGTTATACAAACTCGTTTAGTTAATTCCTCATCATATTTCCTCAAGATTGATTTTTCTAGATTCTAATTATATACTTTCTTCTTTTTCATCTGTTGCTTCATCTGTTGCATTAGGAAATGAAGTACACCTTACTCTGTGGTCAAGTTAGAAGAGTGGCCCTGCATCAGGCTTTTCAGTCCAATAGGAAACATATTTTGATGTAGAAGCAAAGTGGCTTCTTAGCAACTGAAAGCTCATGAGAGTATAAATAAGGAAAAGTAAATAGAAAGTATGAATGAATTTTTGGTGTGGCAAGAAGAATGTGATAATTCAAAAGAGGTCAGGTTTTGGAGATGGGGTTTATAGGAAGAAGGTGAACCTCTACAGATGTTTGTGGAGGAGAAATAAGAACAAAGGGTTTGTAAGAGGAAACAGGAAATTGTATCTTTCTCTGATAATTCTAGTAAGAATATTGCTGTGTTTTAGAAATGAAGTGGCCATAATTCCAGGTATTTAACTGCTCACCAGGTACCCTTGAACCTCTTTATCCACAGATGGGAGCAGGTCTAGAAATTCAGCTTCAACCTTATGTACACTAAGGGTCCAACTTCCCAAAAGCAAAGTTTTCTTCTGTTTGTATCTAGCTCAGCAGATGAAGATGCAAATAATCAAGAAAGTCATCCTGTGGCTTGGAGCTTCCTGCCAATTAGAGATGATTAATTAATTTCTTCTCCATTCTGCTGTACAAAATGAGATGCTTGAAGTTAGCAAAACATGCTCAGAAAAAGCAGCTTTGCCTAGGTCAAAAAGTTTAAGAATAAAGTAACACTTGCCAAAAAATTCACTGATTTAAAACAAGCATCAGAAGTTTCACTGCTTTCATAAAGGAGGGAAGCAGAGGCATTTTGTAATAAGACTAAGGAAAAAGATGATAGAGCTGTGATTATGTCATAGTTATGATATGGCCCTTAAACAAAAAAAAAAAATATTTTTTTTGTTTTTGGCTTCATTTCTGTGGATTCTAGGTTTTGAGGGTATTGTAAGACATGAAAAAAAAGTGATAAGATACAACATAGATTTACAAAGGCTTACTTGATCGTGCTGGATTAAGATTCTATTTCACTTTGATTTTTTGGACAAAGGGAATGAAATACATCTAATCTACTTAGACTTTTACAAAGCATCTGATACAATTCCACAAGGAATATTATTAGCTAAATAGAGAAGTCAGGGATTAGCACAAGAATTTTGAAATGAGTAATGAATAGACTTAAAAGAGAAAAAGTGAAATGTTGAAGTAAGATGTTGATTAGACAATTGTCTTGAAAACCAGATTAGAGACTTATTTCATCTAAAATTTTCATTAGTAATCTTGGCTCATGGCATGTGGTTGATCTGTTAAAATTTAATGATGACACAAAGGAATTGCCAATATAGGGGAGGGTTAAACATCATATGGGATGAAAAGGATGAATGATGATTGCAATAACAGAGCAAGAAGAAAATTATGACTTTAGGGACTAATTGGAAAAAAATTACTTGCTCTTCATGTTGGTTGTTTACACAATGACTATGATTCATTAATATTATGTAGATACAACATAACTAAATATGATCCTGTAATCTGGTTGTGTTCCCCTATATTGCTTTTATATTTTGATTGTTTTCTGTTCCTCTTATTGTTTCCTTCAGGGGAGGTTTAGAAAAATTTATTTGCTGAAAGGATGGTCAGGAAAGGAGTGAAATTGCCAGTCTTGGAAGTGTTCAAAAGTTTGTGGATGTGGCACTGAGGGATGTGGTTTAGTGGTGAATATGGTGGTGCTACATTGATAGTTGGACTCAATGATCTTAGAAGTCTTTCCCAACTTAAATGATTCTGTGATCCTGTAAAACACTTGACTTTGGACTGAGTGTGAAAACCTGTGATTTTGAACCCTGTTTCTTACACTTCCATGTATATATAGCCTGTGAGAGCCCATCCTGATTGTGGAATACCCTTCTGGCCAACTGTGTGAAACAAATAAATTCAGACTGGAGCAAGGGCTAAGCAGTGTTACTGGGACTAAATGTACTCTGCTTTTACAAGCTGAGGGCAGATAAGGTGTATGCTAATCCTCTGGAATTGAAAGAGCAGACAGAAGAGAGAGAAGGCACATTTTAGCAAGTGAATAATGCTGGTAGAAGGATAAACAGGCACAAATTAGCTATGGTTATGTGTGAAGAGGAAAATCAAGACCATCAGAGCAGTGAGAGTCTATAAGGGCAAAAAGAGAACATTTGTTTCTAGCTCATGAGACAGAAATAGCAGTGCCCCTTTGCCCAGATAAAAATTAATTAAATAAGTTTCTTACTTCATTTTTATTTCTGCATTTCCCTTAACATCAGTAACAGCATTCTTCACTAACAGGTCACTTTGCTAAGCCTGCCCAGGCTGCAGAAATTAAGCATCATTTCTCTCTCAGATTTTGCATTTGCTGCTCCCTGACTACGCTCCAGTTTCTGTGTTTATGCTTTTTCACTGTGCTAGCTCATCCCTTCACTCTCTGCTTCTTCACATGCCTTTCTCCTTTTGCTGTATGATATTTTTAGGTATCTTGATATAATTAATTTTATTATTACTTTCTTTTATTTTTTTCTTCTTTTTCAGCTAAACTTTGTACCAAAGCAGTTGAAACACTATTTCTTGCTCAGAAAAGTGACTCTGTTGCAAGATTCTCTCTCATCATCATATATAGCAGCCTTAAAACTTACAAACATAAGACTGGAACGGGCAGGCAGAATACATATAACTTCCTGGACTTATACAAACATGAATCTTTAAATTTATTTTTCTCTATTATCCTAATTATCTAATTATAGCAGTGACTCAACATTCAATTTATTTGACCACAAAAAATGCTCTGAAACTTTCTTCTTCAAGTATGCCAGCCCAAATTGAAGTTACAAAACCCAAAAATCCCATTTCCTTTAGATCCAACATAGAGTAACCAAACCCTTGTTCACTCTTGGTAACTTCTGATATTTGCTTAAAAACGAGAGATACTGCAAACCAGCTCTTCAGACAGGCTCTTGACAGGACAAAATGTGTCCAAGATTAGTTGTTTAGGCCCTTTATCCTGTTTTCTTCTAGCAAAACATTTAAAAAATTTGACTTTCAAATAGTTAAATTACCTGTACTGCTATTTTGGGGCAAAACAGTTGTTTAGTGCACTTGAGGGTTGAGTCAACTCCTGGGCTGTGTAAGCAAAAGTTGCTTCAAAATCAGCCATAAACTGTTCAGTTTTCAGGCTGAAGTCAGAATGTTAAGCTCAGTGATATCAGATACAATCACTACCTTTATTTAAGGATAATATATAAATTGTATGCTTACACATCGTGAGTCAAAAACTGTTAATAACTCACCCCTTGTCAGAGCAAGGTATCTGCTCAGAAAGACAATGAGGACATAGATATTTCGCTTCAGAAAGGGTTTTCATATCTGGTTTTGTTCCAGGTAAGCATGAAATCTTAATCCTTCTAAACGTTCCACATAAAGGAAGCAGTAAGTTTGAGCTAGCTGAACAGTGGTTTGATTCTACATCTAAAATTTTAACACTGGTAATAAATGCAAATGCAGTACTGAAGCAGTTATCACAATTGGATTAAATTTTCCTAAGTGCTTTGAACATTTTGCTGGAATAAAAAAAAAAAGGAGGAGTATCTTTTGGAATATGTGCAACATTTAATTTCAATATTCCACTCCATGCTCTATTTTTACAAGAGCTGAAATAAAATCTGAATGATTTTGCACAAGACTTACATAACTACAAAATTAACTAAATAGCTTTATATAAATGAAACAAGTAAAAAAGTCTTAATTTGATGGCATAGCTTGGCCATTTTTTCAGTTTTACCTCATCTATCTAGCTCTCTGTCTGTGAACCTCCCGAGTCCAATATTCCCTCAGCTCTTTCCCTGAAATGACCTTTCATGGCAATTTATGGAAGAAATGAAGCTGCCTCTAACCTTCTGCAGGTAGAAGAACACACCCAATAAACTGAAGATCCTGAAGCCAAAGGAAGAAAAGTGAGCAGAGAAAAAAGAAAGCTAACCACTGCCATCACCAGCAAAAAATACAGAGGGACATCAGTCTACCATCAAGCTGCAAAACCTGTTACTACAGGTTTTCACCAAAATAAGAAGTGTGCTAATGTTCAGGCTGGAACTTCTTTGTGGTATTAAGTCTTCAGGACAGGATAGCAATGAAAACAACTGGGGGACATCTGTGCATTGTCCTGCTGCTGCTGCTGGCAGGCTTGGAGGTGGTGGAGAAGCCCATCACGGTGTGGATAGAAGAGGACTTTGGAAATTTGTAGGGTTTGCCAAAGTCAAGGCTAAAGGAGGGAAGTAGACCAAGAAGGACTGAAATATAACCAGTAGTTTACACAGCTTCAGTGTCATGAAAGCAAGTGGGGTCTAAAGTTTTCTTTTTCCTTGTCGCTTCCTCTTTTTTTCTACTTTATTTCTTGTATTTGCTTCTACACTAGAATTATTATTTTTTGACAGCTTGAGTCAATATCCCAAAGGGAAAATAAAGAACAATACAGGGTAAAATTTGTAAAGACATAATCAAGTAATCATGAAAATGTTTTGTCTCACAAGCAAAAGAAATTTTATTTAGAGGAAATCCCATAAAACATTCATCAGTTTTGAAGTTTATTGTGTTTGACTTTTTTTCTTAAGTTTAAGGCAGTAGGCCTTGTGGATGTCTGATCTCTGGGGCCAAGACTGAGGTCCTAAAGACCATGGCTGGTCCAGATAAGAAAGGTGTGGACGGAGCAATGTCAGTGCAATATCCTGCTTAGTAGTCACCACATAAATCTGAGAGGTACTAACCCATAAAAATAAATCCTAATAAAAAAAAATAATAGATGTTTCTAAATGTGATAGAATAGACAGAGGTTGTTATTGCAAGAAAAAGGCTCATTAAGAAGACCACTGTATTTACAGAGATAAAGATTTGATATGCTGAACAATGTAGTTATTATTAATAATCATAAAATACTTTGTGTTGGAAGGGGCATTTAAAGATCATGTAGTCCAGCATCCCTTCCATGTGCAGGGACACCTCCCACTTGATCAGGCTCAAAGGTCCATTCAATCTGGCCTTAAGCAATTCCTGAGTTGGGGCATCTACCACCTCTCTGGGAAACCTGTGGCAGTGCATTGCTATCCTCATAGCAGATAATCCTTTCCTTATGTCCAGTACAAATCTACCCTCTTTCACTTTAAAACTGTCACTACAGGCCCTGCTAAAAAATCTGTCCTAATTTTTTCTTATAAGCCCCCCTCAGGTATTGAAAGGCCATAGCAAGGTCTGCCCAGACCCTTCTCTTCTCCCGGCTGAGCAGTCCCAGCTATCTCAGCCTGTTTTCACAGGAGGTGTTCCAGCCCTCTGCTCACCTCCATGATCCCCCTGTGGACATACTCCAACCAGTCCATGTCTTTCTTGTACTGATGGCCCAGAGCTGGATGCAGCATCCAGCTGGGGTCTCACCAGAGCAGAGCAGAGGGGTAGAATCCCCTCTCTCAACCTGCTCTCCACACTTGTCATGATGCAGCCCAGGGCATGTTTGGCTTTCTGTGAGTGCACATGGTTGGCTCGTGTCCAGCTCTTCATCCCCCAGTGCCCAAGCCCTTCTCCCCAGGACTGCTCTCAATCCCTTCATCCCCCAGCGTGTACTGCTATTGAGAATTGCCCTGACCCATGCGCAGTACCTTGCATTTGGCCTTGTTGAACTTCTTGAGGTTAATTATCTGCTTTCATAGTGCTAAAAATAGGTGCCTAATTCCTGGAGTCTTTAGTTACACTGGAAGGAGGCAAAAGCTCCTTTAAATAAAGGTCCTGAGGCATAAGTTTCCGAGCTCTGTTCTTCCAGGGGGATGATACCACAACATTATAAATCAGAAGAAAAAAAAATGGTTTAAGTAGATAATCAGCTAGCAAAATGTTTTAACAAAGATGCTTTGGCTTGTAAACATTAACATGTCCTCTCTTCTGGCTTTTGGTTTTCCTGTGTTTTTTTTGTTGTGTTACAAAATTATTTTGACCAAGTATTTCTGCCTTAAAGTTATTCTCAGCTAATGTTTATTTGGGCTCATGGACTAAACAAAATTTAAGGCCATGTTGGTTACCAGAGCTACCAGACTAGTTCCCAAACATACCATGAGGCCTGAGGTAAGAATTCAGCAGTGTCGAGCTGGCCATAGTTCAACCTTGGAATTTTTTTTTTTTTTTTTTTTTGTAGATAAGAGAGAGATTTGACCCAAGAATGTCAGAGAAAGTGGTATAGAACCTCCAACAAAAAGCCCAGTCATCCCACTCAATCACATGTTGGGAAAATGCAGATTTAGTGAATGTTCATGGCTGCTTTCACCAGTATCTGTAGCTTCTGCCAATGGGTTTTGTGTTCACTGGTTTTGTTAAGAAAGGCTTAATGATAGAAATTTGTTAATTCTGTGACTTCAGAAACCCTGGTCTTATGACAGTTCCCTTTCCAGAGGATGTAATTAAGTTATAACTATGATGATGTCTAGCTTGTTTATTGGCTTATAATGGAGTTTCCTGATATCAGTAAACATATGGCAACATTTATATTGGTGCTAGTTGTGGCAAAAAATAAAGCTTAACAGTGAAGGAAATATACCACTGCTCATTTGAGTTGAAGTAGACTTACTTTCCCAATGGTTTCAGATTTTTTAAATTGAAGTTAAGGCATTTTTTTCCCTGTTTATTTATCTCTTTACAGAAGAGGCTTTCTGGATTCAGAACTAAATGTCTGCTTTTAGTACTGTCTTTTAGTCACTGCTCCCTGTAGCTAGAGTTAGTCTTTCTATTGCCATGGAGAACATAAGCTCTGAATTAGGGTGCCTCACTGAGACACCTAAGGTGTCTCTTACACTAGTCCAAGTCAAAAAGACAGGGATTAAGTCTGAGGAATTTGAATATTGTTCAGCAAATATATCCTGGGACCACATATTGAACCACGAAAATCAAACAAATGGTGAAAAGATCCTGTATAAGCTCTTCCATACTGTATATATAATATTTTCTACAAGCTCTTTCTTATTATGAAGTGAACAAAATTTGCTATAAGGCAAATTTATAGTGTAGAAGTATTAGGGAGAATCATGGGAAGATGGAGAAAACACACAATGGGGACTGAATTAAGGCTGCAGAAGTAGCTTTTGAATGCTTGACTCTGTAACCTTTGTAACCTTAACAATGTTAGTTTAATGCATACTATGTTTTATTTGTTTAATGCCTCAGAGTAGCTACATTTGGAATGAACTCCATCACCTCCACTGAAGGAAGCAACTCAATAGGTCCTGACCCAGCATGGCCTGTTGTGATCAGCCTCTGTAAGGTCATAAGCATCAGACTTAGCCCTGAGAATTGATGACAGAGTGCAGAAAAATTTTGTCCTCAGTTCCATGGAAGCCTAATGGCTCACTTTGTCATGTTGATCTTGTAACATGTCTCCTGCTCTTACTGTTTCTCAGTAATTTTCTGCATAGAAATACCCTCTGTGCGCTGTCACTATTCAGTGTGTGACATGGTGAAACTACTGTACAGGCTATTTCTGTTAGATTTCACTAGGGAATGTTATTTCTCCCTGGAGCTGCTCCCATCAACTTCATGCTATTTCTATCTCTCAAGAAACAATTCTAAGCAGCACCCTTTCTACTGCTATGAGTCCTTCCCCTCCTTCTCAGAGCTGGCAGTCATAGTTGACCCTGTGCCAGATTAGAATTTGAGAGAGTTACTATCCAAAGCGTTTGATATATTCTAGTGCTTCAGGATCCTTTCACTGTAATGTCATCCTATACTTCAGCAATGCAATCCCCAGCTCCTGTGTTCCCCAAATCCAGTGTGTCCAGAATCCTGGAGCAATGCACTTGTGTTAGGGCAGCTCTGTCAATTATAATATCAGTCTGCAACATGCTACTATGACTCTGTGATCTTGGCTGGCCTGGTGAGTACAGCAATGGTTTAATGAGCTGCCTCTTTGAAGCCCTGTGGGACATTTGCATGGATACAGCAAGAATCCTAGGGTGGGACGATGGGGAGGACAACACATTAACCTTCTCTGTGCCTTGGACTGTCCTGAACTCTAAGTCTGAATCTAAAGAGCAGCATTTGACTTTTGTGATCTTCTCAGCATTGCTTTGAAGGGCATTTTACTTAATTAGAAAAATGCACCCAAATTATGTCCACATCACTGACATCATATGTTACCCTCAGTTGCCCCATAGAAAAGAAACATCATTGAACATAAACTGTGCTCACAAATGTTATCCTGTCACCAGTCATTTCATGCAATGTTACCTTCCTTTCCTCCCTGCTTACCTAATGACTTGGTGTTGTTATTCATACTATTTCTGTGCTGTTTGACTTGCCAAAACCATATGTTCACTCACTTCAGATCTTGTGATAATTATCTTTTCTGTTATATACACTTCAATGTATTAATTATTGCCAAGATTCATATGTTTGGGCTTCAGAAATAAAAAGGTGTCTTCTTTGTATTTTTAACATTCAGAAATACACATTGGTTTTTTTTTTCAAAAAAGGGTAAAAAAGTTAAGTTTTAAAGAATCACCTTTAACACAGAACAACAGCAGAAATAAGGATGTTGAGAAAAAAAATTATTTGACAGTTTCCATTTCAAAAAGTTTTCTTTTATAGTTCTGACTGTTAAATGCAGTCAAAATATTGAGAATATTCAAGTAGATAGATTGCAGAGCCTGAAACAGGAGGAAAACATCTAGGCAGAGGGTGGAGGATGTCTTGACAGAGCTGTACGTACTTAACACTGACAAGTAACTTCACTCCTCACTGATGCGTGCTGCCATAACTCCTATGTATCCATAGTATGATATCCATAGTATGTATCCTTCCCCAGTATGGTGTCCTATGTCATGCTGGTATGTTAGGAATTGTAAGCCAGCTGTCTGATACAATAATCACAGCGGATTTTGTTGGCTGGAAATTCATAATTGATGATCTTCACAGATTTTTGTGTTTGTTCTGCATTTGGTCTATTTTGCAGGATGGAGTGGCTAAAAATGGAGATTTTGGCTGTACAGAAAATGGATTAATTAATTCACTTGTGGGCAACACAGGAAGGCTTTGTTTTTTTCACAATTCTATAAATCCTGGGTTTTACTAGAACAAGATATCAGAGATGAAAGCGACCCCTTCCAAACTTTCTTGTGGAGCAGGGATGTTGTTTAGGCTGATCACACATATCTGAAGAATTTGATTTGTATTGATAAATGTGGCTCCTTCTGATATTACCTTCTGGGAGTTTTGAATTGCTCTGCAGTATTTCTCAGAACTGCATAATTCTAATGAGTCACTTTCCTTCACTGATCCAGCATTAAACAAGATGCCTTTTTGTATACAAGACTACACTGGAATATATACATTATTATCTTTGTGTTGAAAACAGTACCTTCAAAGCATAAAAGAATCAAAACAAGGACCACAGGAAATGGCCAGAAGTTTAGGCTGGATATCAGGAAAAGTTTTTCAACCAGTTGTTGTTTGGGCAGTAGAACAGGCTCCCTGGGAAAGTGTTCAGAGCACCAGCCTGACAGAGTTCAAGAGGTGTCTGGATAATGCTCTCAGGAGCAGGGGGAGATTCGTGGGGATGGAGCTGTGCAGGGCCAGGAGCTGGACAAGATGGTCCTTGTAGGTCCCTTCTGACTCAGCTTATTCTGTGATTCTGTGATTAATTGAGCAACCAAAGTACCCGCCTCTCTTTTGTCTACAAAAAAAAAAAGTTTAAAGAAGGAAGAATCTACTAGTCAAAACACATTTAATCACAAAATGGTTTCAGTAATTTAGCTTTGATCCACCAGCTGTGCTTAGAAACATTGGGACATATTTTTATTTCACCCAACCAAAATAAAAATATTTTCTTTACAAAAATAAAGTCCTATGAAACATTTTAATTTCAACTTTTGTTTTATTTCCAAGTATAAAATCAAGGTTGGAAAGGACCTCTATTAATTTTGTGCATGTTGAATAGAAAATATTTTTAAATTTATATATATCAGGGCTGAAGACGTAAGTTCTGTGCAGATACCTATCAATATTTGGCCTGTCTGAAGCTGTAATTTTTGAGAATTAGATATTTATTGATTTTTAAAAAATTTAGGTCTCCTATAGCATAAATTTTACATGGGCTGGAAGTTTTAGTACCTTTGAAAATGTGACAGTAACCAGAAGGAATTTTAATTTTAGCAGAGTAAAAGATTGAATTTCTTTTTAATCTTCAAATCAGAAAAAAAAAAAATCAACTTTAGTGTTTCTACTTGAAAGGATTCCATGGGCATCCAGGTTTTTAGTCACGGCCTGTGATTTGCACATTTCCATTATTGTTACAGCTGAATCAATAAATTTCTGGGTACAGTATTACTGCATCTAACTGGTAATCCAAATGTTCAAATGCTTAGGACTCATGTGTTTCACCTTTCTGATTTTATAATTTATAAATATAAATATTAAAAATATATCAATAATATTTTTAATTTGCAGTTTGTCTCCTTGCAAGAGAGGGAAGCCCTGGTTTTTCCAAGAGATAAGAGAATGGAACTTCAGAGCCCAGACAACATGTATCTTTGAAAGAGAAGGGGAGAACAGTCGATATTATTGAGGTGTCTGCCAGCAATCCCCATCCAGCTCTTTGCAGAACATTTCTCAACGGTATCTGCGAAAATGCTCCGTGCTGCTTGTTTTACCACACAGAGGCACAAGTGTGAGGGTCTGCAGGAGAGTAACGCTTCAGTGTTGAACTGGACCCTGGCTTTTCCATTTTTATCAATAAAGGCAATCTGTTGGACTGATGGAGGGCTCTGTAGAGCTGTGTTTTGTCCCTCCAAACCAGCTCACATGTGGTGTAGACTGAGCGCCAGCAAAGCTTGGACTGGAAAGATGTGCACACACTAAATTGGCCTTGAGAAAATGGCTTTCTCACTGAAATAGATGCATACCCAAGCACAGTCATTTTCAGCAAAACCTGGTGTTTTGAAGGCAAAGTTCTAGTATTTGTAGATTTCTTTTCAATAATGCTTTTGGGACAAACTTTTGGATGAATCCTTTCTTCCATAAAACCTCAGGAGAATCTATTTCATAAAACCTACAGGAGAGTTTCCCAGTCTCTGAGTTTTCCCTGACAGGGAATTGGAAGGAAAAGACCCTCTACTCAGGTACAAGAACCAGGATACCTTTAAACACGAAAGTTCCTAAAGCAAGTATTAGTGTGAATAACATTTTACAGATATTTCAAACCAAGGATGACATATTTTTACTTTTGTGCTATTGCTATAATTTGTCAAGTTTTTTTCAATTCTTCATTAACTAATTTAGAGAGCTGTTGAAAGCTTTATATAAAAGAAAGGTATGTCCTACCACTTGGGTAACAATGCTGAATTTTTTCCTGGACTTAATATAATGGCTGTGTTTAGCACTCTGTTATCTGAGTAGTTAACAAGCTTGTCCTTCAACCATCACAGCTCTTGCATATTTGAAACACACATGTTGATGCTTGAAAGATATCTCAGAATATCTATAATGAGTAAAAAGAAGTGGGTGGTATCCTATTCACTGAGGTGTTACAGGCACATAATCAATAGGGCATGGAGGAAGGAGATCATTTTTATTTCCTAAATTGTCTTGTTCATTTATATGTGAAACAGACATTCATTAGCATTTAAATGCTTTTTGACATTTAAGACACTCCCCTATTTTTATGATATTTTGACACAGTTTCATTGAATATATTTTTATAACTTGATTTAGAAAATTATTTTAACAATTTCTACAGATTCTGTCAGCCGTGGGTGAACTGTCAAGAGGCTTGCTTTTATTCGAATTTTCAAATGTACACATTTGCAAGGAGCTTAAGCTGTGATTTGGGCCTGAACAAGCCATTTGCTGTCACATTTTTTGAGGCAGTTAAGGAACCCTCTGGAGAAGGTGATCTAAAACTTTCCCTAACAGTGGCTGCTGCAAACAACATCCAATACCAAATAGGAAAGCGGGGGGGGGGGGAAAAAGTGGCAGAAACTATAATACTGTGTCTGCCTTACAAGCTGGAAGCTGAAGGGAGGGTTTCAGCCCCCCAGAGGTCAGGAGGAAGAGCATGCAGTAGACTATTTGAATGTTAAAAGTTTTATTTCTTGATATTCCAGTCTTTATGCAGATTCAAATTTTACTGAGTGACCTGTCACCAATAACAGAAAGCAAGTAAAATAATGGAAAGGAACATGACAAGTTGAATCTTTTAATGTAGATAGAATCTTATATTTTGGACCTGGCCTCAATTTGAAAATAACATTCTTCAAAGAAAGAGCTTCTCTGGGTGTCAGACTAGTACCTGAGCAGAAGTATGGTTGTGCCAGGTACACTTCACATCTGGGTTTATGAAGGAGAAATGTCCAATTGTTTTAATGATGAGCTGGTACTCCTTTCTTTTTGTTTCAGCCT
This sequence comes from Cinclus cinclus, assembly GCF_963662255.1. Classification (NCBI taxonomy): domain Eukaryota; kingdom Metazoa; phylum Chordata; class Aves; order Passeriformes; family Cinclidae; genus Cinclus; species Cinclus cinclus. The sequence goes on from NC_085049.1 coordinate 12,579,732, forward strand.
GCTAAATTACAAACTTCCTACAGGCACAAGTATCTGCTTGAAGCTCTATTTGCACACACCTGAAGGCTTCTGTCAGGGTTGGCCCAAGATACCCAGAGCTTGGTTTGAAGTGGTCTGTTATTGCTTCTCCATGTTTAGGATCAGCTGTCTTATGCGCAGGGGGAGCAAAAAATAAGTCAAATGAACAGATTCTTTTGTTTTGTAAGGAAGGACAAAGGAAACAGCTGTGGCATAATAGACCTTGAAATGCATTGGCTGCAGCGTCTCTTGAGAGAGACTTCAGCATCTTTCCTCTAATCAGCAACCCAATTCTCCCCCTCTGCCTCACTACAGCTGTATGAATAAAGGATTCTTTTTTTCCTAGAAGTTCTTAAAACGACAAAAACAAAGCACCTTTTGGGGCAAGTCAAGATTTATTTTAGCTTCACAGTGAATCAAGAGGGTTTCTTTAAAAACATTCTAGCTTAAACTAAACAACAGGGAATATTTTTTATTTTTTTATTTTTAAGAGAAGGCTTGAAAACAAAAGTGTAATAATGGAAAACAGTTTGAATATAAAATAATTGAAAAAAAAACAATTATTGCTTTTATTTCTAATCTTAGGCTTATATATATATTTTTTCAGTTATATCTTGATGAAGTTAATTTGTGAAATCAGGTCAACTTTCAGAAATATTTTTTATGTTCCCACAACTGCATTTTTCTTTAAAAGCAATCCATTTATCAGCCACAGATTGCTTTTGCTCCTCCTCCACTCACTTGTATTTCCATAGACAATGTTTCTGGCTGATCCAGTAACTGAAAGTATCTGCTCAAGAAGGCCCCCTCTTCCCTCTCTCGTTTTCTTTTTTTTCCCTTTAAAGCAAAGAAACACCCCAAACCCTTTTGTTTTCAGTACTTCAAAGGAAACCATGAAGTCTCTGTTCTAGAATAACATGGAACCTTTGGTCCATCTTCCAAACTTTTGCCTCCATTAACTGACAGTTTTGGATACTGAAGTCCCTGCACTATCTTGGTGGATTTTTGCATATGACCCTCCCTTCTTCACAGCATTCCAGTACCAGCTGAGTGGGATTATCAAAGTGGGCAGCTGAATTCTCTTAACTTACTTAAAATTCCCATCATAAGAACCCAAATATAATATAGGAAGATGTAAACCAACATTAAATATTTCTATTTTTATAGGATTTAAAGTTCAGGTTATTTTTACAAAGAAAAATTAATCAGGGGGCTGAATCATTCTTGATTCTCTGAAAGGCAGGCTACCTACTAGTAATTGCTTCCAAGCTTATTTACTAGGATTTGCTTCTTTCCTGAGGTACAAATACAGCCTGCCGTGCCTATTTTCTTCAGGTGTGGATCTGTGAAAGCCAACATAGGCTTTTCTACCATCCTTATTAGTCTTATATGAAGCAGCTGCTACCTCTTTCTGAGTAGCAAGCAGGTTGCCAGACAGCCTGAGGGGCTACCATCTGACATCCATATTTTGTTCTCAATAGGTCTGTGACTCATGCTTTCAGGGGAATACAGTGGTGGGTAGGTTTTGTCTCCTTTTGTACTGATGATAGATGCAGTTTCATTTCCTACTGCTACTGGACAACCAGTATAATTGTATTTATTTTTAAAAAAACTCACCCCCCAAAAAAGCTTTTAGTGGATCTGTTTCATTTATTGGTATTACATACTTCTGAAATGTTACAGAAATAACACTTCTCTTTAGTACCTTTAAAATGAAAACAAATACAGCTACTTTGATTTGGGAATAAGATAAAACTAGTATGAATGGTCTTTCTGGTGGAGACCCTCGGTGGTATTTAACATGATGAGACCCTCTTGGCTGGCGAGACAGGGACATTATTATTTGTACTCTAGTTGTTCCCATGTGCCTCAGTGTGAATGTACTAAACCTGGGGTGGTTGCTGTGAATTTTTTGGTTTTCCAGACAGCTTTCAGTAGTGACAGGAAAGGCATGGTGGGAAGCAGGTGAGAAGGGTGAAGGGATGTGCTAAGGGGCAGTCAGTAAAGCCAAGGATAAGCACCCAGCTTTTGATTCCTCTGCCTCGTGTTCACTGCCTGGAAAAATTTTTCAACATAAGGGATGGAAATTTAAAATGTTGACAATCCTAGGAAAAATATGGTTGAATTCTATAGAGAAATCACCAAAATCAAAGTTGTTAGAATTGTCAAGGATTTTGTTATAATTTCCCAGCTTCTTACAGGCTCCTAAGTTCTTGTCATTACTTCAGAATCATCTAATTTATTCTTCTTAGAAATAATTTCTAATTTAAAAAAAATTAAATTGACACCTTTCTTTATTGAATTTTTCACCTCTGACTAAATTATTTTGTTTTCATGTGCTCTCCAATGTACTCCATATATTTTTTGGCCTGGTACCTTTGTTATAGCATCTATGTATTGTTATAAATTAGCATAAGCAGTGTATGTAATGTAAATTTCACTGATTAATTTCTTCTAAACCGTCCTCTTTGGCTAATGAGATATGCACACTGAAAAAGTAACCAAGAATTGTTTTTGACTTTTAATATACCCAACTCTGTTCATGTGACTGAACTGCTGAGAATTGTACCCAGCTGTGGGATTGCACATTCTAGACTGATATACTGAAAATGAGACAATAGAGCAGCCTCATCACTGCATCCCTACTCTAAATTAGTTCAAGAGAAAAAAAGCATTGTAAACAAATCACTGTGAATAATAAGGTACTTCAAAGCATTGACAGGTTCATTTGATTATTTTTGTTTAATTATGTTAATCAGAAAACATGAGGAAAACTTAATGATGGCTGCTATTTTAATACAAGTTCACAGTCCCACATCCACCTTTCTTTTGAATGTCTCCCACTCTCCCACTGCGTCAGAAGAATGAGTGGGTTTATTCAGTGTGTTAGTGTAGAAAAATACCCATTTTCTTCTTTTCTCCACATGCCAGCTGTACATTTGCACGAGTAGTTCTGAGCTTTCGTGAAGCAGACGTTTAGAATACAGAACCTTCACTCCCCATCACATCACATTCCTTGAGCAGACAACAATTTTCAGCCCTTTTTCCAACTTATGATTAGTAAATATGATTAAAAATATTCAGTGCCTCTGTCTTCACCCTCTCGGCTGTAATTTCCAAAATTCTGCTTCACTTCAGACAGTGATTTTTAGGATGAAGTGGGTATACCATTGTGTAAAGCATCAGAGTTTTAAAAGGAGAATGCATAGCTTTCTGCAACAAATAATTGAGTTCTTGGTGTGTTCTGATCGAAGCTTTCATTTCTTTTTTAGCCCAGCCAAACATAACCTTAATATCAATACTAGATAATTCTCTTTTGGATTCACTAGAGAATATTTTTATGGTCAGTGCTTAATGAATTCTCTCCAGTAGATACATAAATATTTAAATTATTATGATCCTAGGTATGTATGTAGGATAGTTCTGACAGCATCTGCTTAGGGAAAGGGGATTAAAGGTTTTCTACTGGGACTATTTCCTAAAAGATTCAAGCTTTCTTAAGTGCAAGTGTAAAGAGCTAGTAAATCAAAAAATAGCTATGGGCTATTAGCTAACAATTGTGTTTCTCTGTCCACAAGTGAAGTATAAAATATTCCAATTCAATGATAATGGAGAGGTCCATTGATTTTAGTAAAAGGTACATCCATCTCAGGATAGCTGGATCTCCAGAACACCAGTAAGCAGCACTGAAAGAAACTCTAAAATTGGGAAAAGGAAGGAACAAAGTTTTAAAGAGTGAAGTATGAGAGCAAGTGTAAGCGGAAGTGCAAGTGGTGCAGGAATCAAAGTTTTGACCCCAAATTCCTCAATACACAAATGCTATTTATGATAACCTATTGATGTGCTCTCAGCATCACAAGTCTGCTTACAATACTGCATCTAGAAGGGAAAAATAACTACATGTTATCATTTAGATTTCTGTCACAGGTTCACTTTTGAGATTTTCTTTCCCAATTTTTACTTCCCCTCCATCTTTCAAACTATACCTGATATGAATTCACTGCAGCAAAAACTTGAGAAATGACCTCACGAGAGAGGTTGTTTGGATTTCTTTCTTTCTATTTAATGTCTGAAATCCATCTCTCATAGCACAGCCCATACAGGAAAGCCCAATAAGCCCAGTTCTCATCATCTTGCGCATTTGCTCTGTGCTAAAGATGAAAACACTGGGAGTCTGTAATATACAGTGCTTGCCTGGTGGTTTCTGAGAGAATGCTTCATACTTTATTAAACTCTTCATAACATTTACAGTAGTTCAGCTACTGAAAGAAAATGAGTAAGTCTTGTGATGCCCTGAAAATGAGTAAAAATGAAAAAATCAGCAGCTATGAGCTGTGGTCACTGGGTTGCTGGGAACTCCCTGAAGACATGCCAGAAATGGCTCTTTTTTCTTCTGGATCATTGAGGTGTAATCTGCGTTGGAAAAGAACGAGGCAGGTATCTGAGCTGCGCTTTATCCTGTTGTGTGTCCAACTGTCACAGTGTTATGAACAGCTTCTGACTGACCAGAAAGATTTTTCTTGGGACCATTCTGTAGTTGTAAAGAAGTATTTGATGCATGTCCTAGCAGCCACTTTATTGTACTTATGTATGGTTTGCATAAGATGCTTTCCTCAATGCCCCACAGTAATCAGAAGAATGAATTTATGGGATCCCAAGATTTTTAATATTTTTCATCCATCTTAGCTTGTACATAAAGAGGGGCTTTATTAAGATAACAGGTAAGGCTAAAATCATGCCACCTGGCAGGACTGTATGATTGTCCCTGCTTAGCACAATGCTTGGTGCTATAGGAGAGATTAACATATCAGTGAGGAAAAGAGAACAGTTAATGCAAATGTCCTTACAGCTCAGGTGGCAGCAACTGCAGCTTAGTGCCTTTTTCTTCAGTAGGAGAAGTAGCTTCTGAATATATACATTGGCATATAAATACATTCATTACATTGTTATAATGACATTCTGTGACAGTTTGTTTGTCTGGAAGCTCAGAATGGAGTATTTTAAATGCTCATTAAAGAGGAGATGTGACAGCTCTACTTCTTGCTTGGTAGTTAGAGCACTGTTCCTGCACTGGGAAGCCTTGGTTTAAGCAAAGCAGATAGACAATCATTATGAAATTCTGAGACACGTTCCCTAACCACACTTCATCAGGCTGTGCAGCAGAGCAAAATAGGTCTCTTTGAAATACTCTTAGGTATAAATTACAAAAATATTCACTGGCAAAAGGCAAAAGAGAATGACCCCATGACTTTTTATCTGAATACAAACATAAGAAAATATTTTTTTCTGGGGTTCCATCCCCATCACTAATTGATAGGGATAGAGCTGGAACTGCCCACCCTGATCTCTTACCCAGTTACACAGAGATTGGGAAGTTCAATATCCTCATACAGGTAAAGGAAATGAACCTTTAATTTCTGCAATTATTACCTTAACTATAATCTTTTCCAATAAAATAGAATGCTTCTTCACCATCTCTCTTATTTCTTTTCAAAATACTTAACCCAAAACCTTTAAAATTTGATCAAAGGCAATGCATAACTTATCAAAACCGTGGAGTTTTATTTTTTTTTTTCTTAAATTGAGAAGATTGGTCTTTATTTCTCTGTCCCTGCAAAATCTCAGGTCAGACTCAGTGTCACTTCTTCTGGTTTCTCTTCATCAGATCTTGGATCTTGTAATTAGGGATAATGTGGTAGAGACTATTGTAAATTTGCCACGACAATTATAATCAATAAAATCAACAAAATAACTGCAGCAATCTGCAGTAGTGGGAGCAACTTCAGTTTGACAGGAGCAAATCTGGAGGGATTGTTTTGACTCAGAAATGCTGTGAAGGCTCTGGCTAATGCACGCAGAAATTACAGGCTCCTGTTCATGGGACTTGACTGTACAGGCAGAGCCACTCTTTGCTCTATTTTCATCTGTCCATATTTGAAATTAGATGTTTATGTCTTCAGTTTGTAATGGTTTATTGTGGGGCCTGTATTTAGTTCTTTGGTTTCCTTGATTGTGGGCTGAATGGGTGCGTGGACACATTCAGATTGTGGAACAAGTGCACTTGTGCTCAGTAAGATGTCTGCTTGATTAGTGGGCTTCTTGATTGCTGGATTTTTTGTTTCATGGTTGGACACTATATTGTGTTTGGGGGACTACCAATCCTAACTTCTCTTTGAAGGAAAGGAAAGCAGCAGCACTTGTAGCTACTCTGATTCTCCAGGGAGTCCCTGTTATCTGATATGGTTTAAGGAAATTCTTTATGTTCTCTTCATTTGTACCTAGACACATAAAAAAGATTAGGGAGTTCTAAATTTGTCATAGGGTTAGATACAAAGGAGAACTGTTCAACATAAACACCAGTATCAACCAGCATAACTCTTCCACTGAAGAGATCAATGTCTATAAAGGCACAACAGAAACATCAGTTTCCTCATTTTTGAGGGATCCCAAGGAGAGGCTGATTTAATCTAATGGCAACCTGTATTTAAATCTTTCTCCAGTGGCTGCAGAAGAGGTTTTTGCAGCCAGAATTCTTGAGAAAATATTTATTTTTTTAATCAAAACTTAAGAATTAAAGTTTTGGTCAAGGTTTTAACCAAAAGCTCTTCTTTTTTGCTTTTTTAAATGGGTTTTGGGAGGTTTTTTTATTTTATTGGTTGGTTGGTTGGGAGTATTTTGGGGGGTGGTTTTTTGTTGTCTGTGATAGAATTATATTCATTGTATGAATACATACCTCTTTTTATCCACTTGTAAAGAAGACAAACCTTTTCCTTTCCAGGCCATGCTAGTTGAAATGTGATGTAATTCTCACCAGAAGACAGTAAATAAGTATGTAAAACAGAACTCCAAAGCCTTAAAAGTAGCAACTGGACACAAAGTATTTTTAGTGGAGATGTGTCACCCACTCTGGACATTATAGTTATTTTCTGCTTCTCTCTGCCTTGTATTCTGCAGTCAATATGTCTACAGCCATAGAACTAAAAGGTGAACAAAAGCAGATGCTTTCCTTTCTTACCACCCAGCTTGGCCAAGACACAGAGATTTCCTTGTGCATACAGAAAGGTCCACTTTTACACATACACAGCTCTTATGGTAGTCCTATTTCCACAGTAATACTATTCTTATGCTGAAGCGTAGGCTTCTTTGGGTATTATACTGAGAAAAAAAAAATAAATGCAGAGAAATTAGCTGTCTTTCTGAACCAGCATCTATTTGGACAATGTGTTTTGAAATATTTGCTTGTAGGTACTCCCCTATCACCGCCATCTGTGCATGCCTTGCAAGCACTAATGAACACTGAAATTAATTCTCTCCCTAAGATATAGGATCTCTGAGCTGTCTGCAACATTTTTGTCATCTTCACCTTAATTTCATTTGCTGGTTATTGGTTTTTTACCAATATTTTATTTTCTTTCTACCCCAATAAGTGACCTTGAGTCCTCATTCAAGATTTCTTTAATTAATCTCAGATTCAAAATACAATGTCTGCTCTAGTCTCCTCACAAACTGACCTCACAAAATGCTAAATCAGAAGTGGACTCATTAGCATTCAGAACCGCCACAGATGAACAAAGGAGGAACATTACAAAAAATAAAAGGAAAGGTATTAAAAGAAGGGTATTGCAGGGAGAACATAATTTCTTAAGTGGACTGGATGGAAGGGGTAGGTGAAGGAGGCCACTCTGTATCAGAGCATCTTTTCAGTGATCTGTCATTTGGCAGGTAGAATGAGATTGCTTGTAAAAATTTTTCATTTTAGTTTGAATGCAAGGACATATTGAGAAGAATATTTAAACAGAATGAAAAGCGTACACAAAAGTGCACACAGCCGATGCCATCATCTTAATGGACATGCAGTGAACTGGTAGATTTTTCTTCATAATGTTGCCAGTGTTTTGAATATTTTTTTCCCTAATGATCTGTATCTCCTTCTTCCTTAACAGTTTAGCAACCTTTTTCTTCAGCAACTTGCTATAACAGTCCCTATCATAAAAACAGTTAGGTAGCTCTACTTACTATAGCACCTGTGCTGTTCCAAGAAATGTCTAGGAACAAAAAAGGAGCCTTGATTTTAGTTACTTTCCTGGTAAACAGAGGAAGAAGTGTGAAAAGTGAATTGACAAAGTTAATACCTCATGGTATGAAATGAGTAATTTGATTAAAGACAGAATACTCCTTTGTTTTGTTTGGCCAGACGAACATTGCAGGACTACATTGTACACGTAGTATTCTGCTCAAGCTAACTCAGGGATTGGAATAATTTTAAAAATAAACCAGTCTAGTTGCTAAGATATTCATCAAGGAGGTGACAGGAAGCCTGAATTCCAGATTCTTCCTCTCAGAAATATTTTTACATTTACCAATGACTGCCTAATATAAAATGTATCAACAGTGATGGGAACATTTACCAGAGTTCAGGACTCTCCTGTTGACATAAAGGCTACATTAGTCCATCTGCACAGAGTGGGATTTTTCTTTCTTTTTTCTTCTTCCTTTTTTTTTTTCCTGCCTTTGTTGTTGTTTCTATTCTGTTCCCATGAATCCTGTGCTAGTTGGTAGGTCAAATTTCAGCAGGAGGGGTGGAAGGGGAGGCCCTGCAGCCATATGGTACCAAAGGCATCTTGGGGGATGCAAATTACATGAATTTGAATCTCTTAAGCTGAAGAGAGATAGGAGTGTAAAGCACTAACAGATAATACCCAAAAGATGTGGTTGGCACCAATGGTTCATCTTCCTGCAATTGGAATGAAGGTGTCTCTGTCTGCTACAACTTTTACTTTCTTTAACGCTTTATTTAAAACAATTGCAATAAAGCAAACAGGCCAGATGCTATCCTGTCAAACAGTCAGAAAATAACACAACATGACGTGTGTGTCTAGGTGGCAGAATTCTCTTCGCCTTCTTGATCATGGAAATTTCTTCCTTACTACTTTTTAGAAACATTGTAAGGTTATGCCATTGATTGTACTACTCAACAGTGTGGGCTTTTAGAAATCAAAAGCTGTGGCTCATTGCACACTCCTGGCCTCTTGCTATTTCTTTACTAGTAAAGATGTAAACCCATCAAGGTGGGTTTCAATGGGACTTCCTTCCCTTGCTGTTCATGATACAGCTCTGGTTATTACTGGTGAACATGAAGGAATGGATGAAACCATCAAGGCAAATGCAAGTTGTCAGATTAGTCTCTTTGTGTATCAGATTGTTCAAAACTCTACCTAAATAAGTGGAAATATTCCTGAAATTCATCAGTGTGGCTATTTTTTTCCTTTATTTATTTCCAAAGTTTTCTAATTTTCCTGAAAAATAAATTGGGAAAGATTTAGTCTGAACTTGGATATACATATATATTTAATTTTCATGTTTTTTAATATGGATAAATCTCTCAGGGTGGATGTTTTCTTTAATCCCAGAGGAAAAGCCTCAAGATACATTTTGCAGTTCATCTCATGGGGCCAATTATGTAAAGGCCATCAACCCTGTGTTTCAGAGGCTAAAATTACCAGTTGCCAGGCTTGCTCACGTGTTCAAATGAGGCTCTGCACATATTTTTGTATTAATTTTCAGCTCTCATAAACACACTAATTCAAAGGAGGGCTAACTGAGTCACAGTTAAAGCTATATTCCCTCACCCTTCACATACAACAGATTGGCTTTACAAATCTGTAGCAGGCATTTTAAATGTCCCCAGTGAACAAAACACATGATATCCATTAATAGTTGTCTGTGGTGGTCTGATGGATTCCAAAAAGGTGTAGGAAAAATACAAGCACGAAAAGGGAGTTTGAGAGAAAACGTCCCAGCAGAGTTCTGTACTTATTCAGTCTCCTTGAAGTGAATATAGCTGTCATCATCTCTCCTGTAGAAAATGGGCAATAAAAAAGCCAGCTGGCAATTATTTTTCAGGACCATATTTATGGCACAAAGGGATTTTCTTTATAAAGCTCTTTTATTCTTTACTAAAAACACTTTGTATTATTTGTGTGTTAACTTTTGAAAAATCATAGGAAAGTCCCATAATTGCTAATTAAAAAGCAGTTAAAGAGACATTAATGAAACTCCTACACTGGTCTTTTATGCAGAGAATTGATGAGATCCTGAGCAGACACAGTCCTCAGATAGATTCATTAGCTAGTCTCTAACATGCACAATTCAGTTAATGAGCAGAATATACCTGCCATTTATTCAGATATATCAAGAGATATTTACTCATTTGGGGAAAAGACTAAATATTAAATATAGTTATATGAGTGGAAAAAGTTACAAATTTTCAATGGAGAGAAAAGTTAAACATCCTGTTCATCCCAGACTTAGTAGGGCACTTGAAAGACTGTATGCATGTGCTATGGAAATTAAATTGCAGAAAGGAAGATTTCATATCTAGATGAGTTTTTTTCATCTTTTACGCTTTTTATCTTTTGCACTTTTGATCAAATGGAGATATAACACTTCATTTCAGAAAAAAATCTTCCACTTTCAATAATATATTTATTATTAGGGAAATAATTATTAGTTGGAGCAAAGACTGAGAATGTTAGGGCCATTACCTTGGAGGCCAAGATCCAGTGAGTAGATAATTATGCATATAAAGCCAGATTCAAAGTAGCACACCTCCAGACCTGTACTCATGGGACTCTTCAAGCAGATAGAAATCAAACCAAGAATTTGTTCCTGATCTTCCTAGTATTACTCATTTGCTAAACTGCTACTCAGAACAAATCTCATGTTGCTGTCATTTGGTTATCTGTTGTACAAGATGAAATAAGGATCACTTGCAGTTTCTTTTTTTTCTGATTGTGTGCTGACTGGGACAGATCTAACTTATGAAATCTGCTATATTTTCAATACAGCTCTTAGGATTGTCAGTAATTAATGGACCAATTCATGGCCAAAGGCAGAAATATAGTTTCCCGAAAGGGTTTTTAATTTTCTTCAGTGCACTGCTGAATGTTTTGGGGTAGACCAAAGGTGGGTCTTAGAGCTCTCTTACCTCATTTTCTGGTTCCATTGAGTTAGGTCCCGATTTTAAAATTCTGGTGGGACTAGGAGTACCCAAAGATGTTGGGAATGCAGTAAATAGCATTCTTGAATAAAAAGACCTGAAGTCATTAAAAAAAAATTCTGTCAAAAGGACAGCTATACTGACATGGACACTGGTACCAGTGTTGTAGTAACACCCAGCCATACCCATGCAGAAATTAAGAGAATGCAAAATAAAGTCAGCTGAGATAGCTTTAAACTTGTTGCTTCAGTTTCACCAGGAATCTAACTGGTTTGGACAATGCCTTGTATTCTCTTGTCCTACTGAGCATTAAATCTGAGATGTGCAGGAAGTCTCTATCATTAAGGAAAATGAAATTATCTGTGTTTGTACTTGAAGTCACTGTAGCACACATATGCATTATTTTTTTTTTTTTTTTTTTTTTTTTTTTAGTTTGATCTACTGTTGTCTGAACAATTCAAAACTCAGCACAGATTAAAGGAAGCAGCATGGCTAAAAATATAACAAGTCCTGAAAACACATACATTTGACAATGTAAGGTGTGACTTCAAAGTCCATCTGGTGAATTGGCTCTGGCTAAGGGTTTTGAACCCTGTTAGCTCTTTTCCTTAGTACTAACTGAAAATAAAAAGTACACAAAAATAATTGCCAAGATGTGGGGCTTAATGGATGGGTTCAAGGTTTTGCCCACAGATTCCTGTTGCTGAGAGAAATATATAAGATTTTCAACAGTAACTGCTAATCTGAAATGCTTCTGATTTTTGTGTGACTGTTTAATATCATGGAATTATAGAGTGGTTTGGATTGAAAGAGACCTTAAGGATCATTCAATTCTAACCCCCTGTAATGGGCAGGATCACCTTCTACTAGACCAGGTTGCTCAAAGCCCCATCCAGTCTGGCCTTGAGCACTTCCAGGGATGGGACATCCACAACTCTGGGCAACCTATTTCATTTTCTCACCACTCTCATTGTGAAGAATTTCTTCCTAATATTGAATCTAAACCTGCTCTCTTTCCATTTAAAGCAATTGTCCCTTGTCCTATCACTCCATGATTTTGTAAAAGTCCCTATCCATCTCTCTGGTAGCCACCTTTAAGTACCAGGTGCTACGAGCTCTCCCTGGAGCCTTTTCTAGGCTGAACAGCCCCAACCAAACCTCTCTCAGCCTGTCCTCATTCAAAAGGAACTCCAGCCCTCTGATCATCTTCACAACCCTCCTCTGGATTCATTTTGACAAGTCTAAGTCCCTCTTACCAATGTAATAAGTACTCCAAAGGGAATAAGCTTATTCCAGTGGGAATAAGCACTCTTTACCAAAAGCCCTGACAGCTTGCTTTCTGGTGATTTGCCTTTTTCAAGAAATTATATGATAGCAACATTTTTTCCTGCTGTTGTTTCCCTTTCTATTAGCAGCTTTTCCATATGAGATAAAGTTGCCATCATTTTTTTGGCTTGACCTGCACAGCTTTAAAAAGGTGTATGTGCTATTAGCTATGTCTATCAGATGTTTGGATCTCTCTTCTAATGCCAACTAATGGTCAGATAATGCCATTGATTGTTAAGCAGAGTTGTCCATTGATTTTGCTAGACTGCTGGAAAATCAATAAAATGATGTGGCCCAAATTTCACTGACAATGTCTACACACCATTTTTGGAATATAAGTGACTGTGTAGGGCAGACAGGGTATTTTATGTGCCTGCTCATTGTAAACTGAATAAATGTGAAAGCCATTAGCATTCAAGTATGGAAAACAATATAACACACACAGGGGGTCTAATTTGCTTTCTCCTTCTCTCTCATTTTGTCAGTCACACTGTTGTAAAGTGGGGACAAAATGTTATTACTCTGGTCCTTTTTTCTTTTTCATTCTCATTAGTATAAATGAGGGATTATGTAGAACAAGGGTTAACTGAGAAATTCCATGTAAAGTTTTATGCTATTTCTATGGTAGTTTATAAAAGAGGTAGCATTTCTGTAAAGTACACCTGCTGTGTCATTCCTATTCCTCTTAAGTAGTGATGAGCTCAAGGATCAGCTCCAAAGACTCTGCCTTTTGTTATGTGTCCTTGGCATATTTCAACACCTAAAAAGGAAGGATGGCCTGACACTGAGGGTATCAACTTTCTCAATTTCATAGCCCCAGTTCTGTTCCCTGTTTTTGTGTAAATTTTGCAGTGTCTCTAAACCTGTGCTGAGCAAGACCCCACAGTGGCCCTATGTGAGTTGGTGTTTGGAGGCTGGCAGGGATGTGAATTTGAACCTGGGAAGTTTCATGACACTTTTATAGGCCATGTGTCCTAATTACCCATGGATCTTGCCATGCTTGAATGCCAATGCACAGGCAAAAACCATCTCAGCACTCTGAGCTTCAGTATCCCTGTGTGGAATTAATAATTCCTTGCTATTTGACAATGCTACTGGGAAGAAAATACGTTTAAGACTGTGAGATACTCATATACCAAGTTAATAGGCATGTTGTAAATCCCGGAAATATTTAATTATGCTAATTAGTTATTTTAATTATATACATCGCTTGAATTCAGCATGATATAGATAGTCTTAAACCCTTTTTAGTAGCAGTGGTTTAATTTTTCAGGCCCTGAATTTCATGCATCTGCCTTGTCTTTCTTTTTCTTTTTTTCTTTTTTTTTTTTCCTTCTATGGGTGTTTTTTTGTTTTATTAATTTAACTAAAATAATGCTGCTTTCTTACAACTAGAAGATGCTATGCCAGTATGGGGTAGGGGTCATTTGAGTGACAGTTTTTTCTTTGCCTCCCAGTGATGCAAGGCAGAACTTAGTGGATTGAAGGCCTTTAGATAAAGTCTGGCAGATAGACTTCTGAATTGCCAAAGAAATCCCAGAAAAAAACCAGTGTTTTCTGCCTCCTCTAGGCTTCTTCTGTCCCTGGCAGAAAGAATGAAAAAGGTTGAGAGACCCAGAGCAGGAAAGGAGATTCCCTTTTATGCTGTCTGTGTAACATAGGAACACTGTGGATCGAACAGCCTACTAGGAATTAAAAAAGTGGAATCATTCCCATTTTTCAGGTACGCTGAAACACTGACTATAGATTGTTTTTGCTTTGTTTGACCCTGACTTCTCAATGATTTATCTTTGCTTTAGCAGAAAGAGTTGGCAGAGCAGAGAAGTCAAACACAGTCTTCCAAGAGAAAATCACTTAAGACAAAAGTAAAGATAAACAGAGGAAGGGTGAATAAAAAAAATCCTAGAAAGGAGGTGAGATGAGGTGATGACAGAAGGTGTTTGGAGTAGAGAAGATGGTGACAGAAATTGTATATTCACCTCCTTTTCCTTAAGAGAATTTCCATATCTTGCCAAGGACTTATGTTGGAGCAGAATAACATTTTGTCATGCTAGCCTAGTGAAAGAGGTTAATCATTAAATCACAGGGACTTGGGTTACCTGAAAACTACATCTGCTGCATCCTTTTACTCAGAATTTTAGCTTTGAAAACCGTCCTTTGCCTTCACTCAAAAAGCAATCAAGAGTGACTCAACACTGAAGACACTGCCACAGCACATGAGAAGTTTTATTTATGGCAGTAGGTGGATTCCAAAGGTAATGAGAGTTCCACACTTTGATGTTACTAATTACTCAGTTATTTAAAAAGTAGCCTCTAGCAAAATATTTTAAATGTCTGTATCAATGCTGGAGATGTCTCCAGATTCAGTCTCAGACAATGAATAAGTAAACTTAGCTTGAGGCTCAAAAATGCAACATATTTTCTTAATTTAAAAGTCATTACTGGATCATAATTATTTTGTATATTCCTGAGTGGGTAAGCATTTTGATGCTTCCTTCTGGGTGGGCATATTTTAATCATCTTTACAGAATCACAGAATCATCAAGGTTAGAAAACACCTTCAAGATCATCTAATCAATGAAAAATCAATGAAAAAAACAATTGTGAGCCAGGCAGATGATGTGAAAATAGACATGGAAGCCCTGTTGCACTTCAGGTAGATGCTGGGTGAGAGAGATCAAGTCTGAAAACAAAAATGTTATATTCAAGACTTTACAGCAGTAATCAAAAATAAAACACAGAATCACATAATCAGAGAATCATCAAGTTTGGAAGAGGCCTTCAAGATAATCTAGTCCAACCATCAATCCAGCACCACCATAATCACCCCTAAAACATATCCCCAAGTGCCACACTCAGACACCTCTTGAAGACTTCCAGAGATTGTGACTTCATCAACTCCCTGGGCAACTGATTCCTGTGCTCAATCATTCTTTCAGTGAGTTTTTTTTCCCCCTAATATCTAATCTCAACCTCTGCTAGTGTATTTTAAGGCCATTTCCACTTGTCCTTTCACTTCAGATGTGGCAGAAGAGGTTGACTCCACTTCACTGTGGCCTCCTATAGGGTAATTGTAGAGAACAGTGCTGTCCTCCTGAGACTCCCTCCAGACTAAACCCCAGATCCCTCATGGGACATGTTTTCTAGACCCTTTCCCAGCTTTTTTGCCCTTCTCTAGACACACTCCAGCTTTTCAATGTTGTTTTTGAAGTGAGGTACCCAAAACTGGACACAGTACTTGAGGTTCAAATCTTGTAAGCTTTCATGCAAGGTGTTCCTAAAAACATGCTAATGTCATATGTAAATGCCATAGGTGTGCCATAGGCCATAGGTGAAATGCTTCTATTATTATGGGAAATGATTCTCCATTTAACTGGGATGAAGGCAGGTGAGTTCAGGGGGGTGTGGTACCTTTCTAAGTGGGAAACCCTGGCTAAAGAGCTTTCCCATCTACAGATAGTGCCTGCATAATGCCTTTCAAACTTAAAACTGGAAATTTTTTAAATCCTTAACTATTATAATATTTTTTAAATGAGAGAGTGTGTCATTTTTCCAATGGGAAAGCCAACATCAGACTTCCCTGAGTTGCCTTCAGTAATGTAAATGCATTTGGTATAACCTGGAAGAAAAAAATCAAAGTGAAACCAAGAAAATTCTCATTCTAAAGCATTTCTTTCAGGGAGAGGATTTTTCTGTTAATAATAAGTGATATTTCTTCAGCATAGGGACCACTGACAATCAAGAATATTTGGTTTTGTCTGGTACTGTTCAGAAAGTGCATGATAACACAGCTTTGCAGATAAATATGTGTGATATTTACAGTGGTTGGCTCACCTTATATTTCTTTTTATTAATTTTAAGCTAATATTGTCAGTTTTTAAGACTTTTATATCCCTCTAGTCTTCCTAACATTAAGACATATTAGGTATAAACCAAAAATCTATTGCTTGCTTCATTACAAGTCAGCCTCAGCATAGTAGATTGTTTTATTTTTTTTCTAAAAAAATGAAAAAATCAAACTTCTGATCTAAGAACTTTGTTTTAAAATAGTGACTCAGTTAAATGAGATCATGAGTGAGGACACTTCCTGAAGTCAATAGTCATTATAAATTACATACTCTTTTTTTCTCCTTGTGGAAGGTCAGCAAACTCACAACATTGAATTCAATACCGAAGATGGCATCAACCTGCCAAATATACGGACAGCTTGTTGGAAATGTTCTGTGTGACTCCTTTTCACTTTTCACCAAGTCAGTACTGAAGGAAGCTGCAAGCTCACAGATGTGTGGTTTTTTCTGGTGCTGTCATAGTTATTTTCAGAAGCATTCTTAGATCCTCCATTCCACAGGGAAGGTCCTTTCCTCATCTATCGCAAAGCTGATTGCTTTGCTGCCGTCCTTTTGATTTAGAGAGAAAAATCCTATGTCTGATGTACAACTTTGATTTCCTCGTAATTAAAATTGCAGTGTGGGAGCTCATCTCTCCTCCTCCAATCCACCCTGCAGAAGTTCAGGGCTAGCTTTGGAACATGTCCACCCCATGATTTGTTAATATTGAAGAGCTGTCCACATTATTGTTTTCATTGTTCCCCCAAATCTGTTAATGCTTTCTACGAGCAGGTACTGCTTAAAAGTAGGAAACATGGCTAAATTGAACAGGTAGTTGTACTGCCTGGGCAATGGGTTACTCTGTTCACCTTTATATGGAAACTGATTGGTTTGACTTCTCTGTCTCTCAGGTACCTTTTGTTCTGTCTTTCAAAAGGACACTGTCTTGGGAACTTCTAGTGCTATGAGGATCAATAGTAAATTTCCACCTATATGTTAGTTTTGGAGAGGTGAACCATAACAGTTTTTCTACAGTGTTATTGTCACTGAACTGAAATCAGTCCCTATCCAAGTAACAGCAAATATTCCTCTGGCAAAGACAGCTATCTGTGCTGGACAGATATAAGAACAGAGATCAGTAAAGTGCTTCTACAAAATTATTTGTGGAATAATGAGATGAGATTTTATTTTGTTTATCTCTCAAATGAGATTTTATTTTTAATTTTTTCCAAAGACAATGATAGAAGTCTACCATTTCACAGAATCTGAAATAAATGTTTCCTCCTACATCTTCACCCAAAAATCTCTTGGCAGTTTCACATTTGCACTTCAGTCCAAATCTAAAATTGACATTAGCTTAGAAATGGGCTGCCAAATAGCATTTGTCTCCACATTTTTCCTTTTCTATCTCTGCAGGGTTACTGTCAGTGAGCCAGGGAAGGCTGTAGGTCAAACATAAAGAATTTGATTCACAGAATTTCTTTCCAGGGATGAGTACTAGAGAAGCAGGGACTTGTGATGTTTAGCTAAAAGTGTCCTCTTTAGATGGATACTTTTCAGTTATCTATAATTTTCTACATACATATAACTATTAAAAAGACCCATCCATGTGGGTTCCATCCATGTCTTCAAAACATTACTGTACCAAAAAGTAATGAGAAAAACCCTCTTACATTCACATAAATATGACATGAGTCAAAATTCTTTCTTAAGTAGACGACTGGAAGTGTAACATTAAATTAAATACTGATTTTGAAGATTTATATACTCTTGTCTGTGTTGTATGTGTACTTTTATGCTTCTCAGTGTGGAGCAGATACATCACCATGCCTCAAGGAAGCAAATAAAAGCACTGAATTTTATGAAGCATTCATTTTCTCCAGTGCACCAGCACTGAGTTATTTAGCACAGTCACTTTTCTTATTTTGACACGTTTGGGAAAATTCACAGCATCTAACTGGCTTTCAAACTCCCACTTCTACCTTTGTGGCTCATTAATCTGTCATTAGTACACATGGGATGCAAAAGAAAACATGTAGCAAAGGAGTATTGACTGGCTCAAGAGCTAAGAAAAGGTTTCCTTTTGAATTCTGAGTGCCTTTTTTATCTTGGCTTTGTCTTTTTTTTCAGTGTTTTTTTTTCTTTTTTTTTGGGGGGTGGGGGGGTTTATTTTTTTTGTGTGTGTGTGTTTGCAAAATAAAAAAATAGGTCTTTGAGTCTTTGCTTTGTCTTCCATAGACATTGTTCCATTGAAGTACCATGGTTTGACAACCTCTGTCTCTTATTACTGGGGGGGAAAATGTTCTTTTCCCTGGCTGCAACAACCATATCCCTGTCTTTGATGGTTTTGGGTGATGTATAAAGGATGAGTTTGGATATTAATCTGACTGCAGATCCTGAACCTGTCTATCACGCAACCATGTTTCTGGTCCAGAGAGGCACAAAATGTTGTATATTCTGATTGCAATGCAGAATCAGAGCAGAGATGCCAGAAATTGGGAGTTTATTTTAAATGCTCCTATTTTCCTTGAAGAATGTATTTAAGTTTTTTTAAACAATTCTATTTCCCAGTGCTGTTATGAACCACAAGTGGAGTTTCTGTGAAAGGCCTAATGCTTTAGTTGTATGCAGAATGCTGTTCTTTCAGGGCTGACTTTATCGAACCTAGCACAAAGCACAGAAGCAACAGTTGTAACATTTTCTCGAGGTCTGAATGTGATTGTCCTTTTGTCAATTGATTAGAGCTCCCCACAGAGCTGGAGCCTTGCTTTCCATTTTCCTTACAGGGCATTTCACCTTTCACTTTCCATTGACAAGATATAATGCTTGACAAGAAAGGGAGCTGAAGGAATACCTGTCCTGCTACCCAGTACCTTGTTTCAGGTCTTTTATATATTTCACATTAGTCAGTTATTGGATAAAAACATGAGGATGGCTCATGTTTCCTTTTCAAGAGTCAGTGATTTCATCAACAATCTGTAGTATCAGATGCACCCTTTTTGTATGACTCGGAGTGAAATATGTTTCACAAACTATCTTTCATAACTCTAGGTGAAATTCCAGTTTGTTACTAAAAAAAGAGAAGTTATCATAAGGGTCTTTAGCATGTTAACTGGTGCATTTCCTAAAGTGAATGATAGGAATTTGATCACGGTAAAATTATGGAGATTAGTGAATTAGCTGTCTTTCTCTTGGGTTTTTCTTTCTTATGATACTGCTATGTAGTATTTCACTGTGGCTGAAATAGCCATAGATCTCAAAATCATGATGCTGCATCAGTCCTTCTGTAAAGACTCACTGTCTGGAATGTCTGACGAGCAGCAGGGATTAATCCGCAGCCACAAGTGTGCCATGTATGTCAAAGTGCTACTGGAATTGCCAGGACAGTACACTAGCCTGTTTGGACATTGCTGTTCTTAAAACTGCATGAAGAGAATTAGCAGAGAACACAGAAGACAGCTGTTCTATTCATTCACAGAGATCTTCTGCAGTGTTTTGCACACTTTGAAGTTTTTTGTACCATGTTGAGTCCTTAAGAGAGAAAAAAAATAAGGATCGGATAGTTTTACTGAGTCTAGTACAGACTTTTTTTATGAGCAATGGTGGATCCTCATAGCAAGTTGAACTGTCATAATTCAGTAATCAAGTGCTTTAAAAGCAGGAAATGCTACATTCTGTCTAATTTGGATGTGATTAATTTCTAACAAAACATCACGTAATTCCTTGTTCTATAACTAATATCTAGAGACTGTGTCTAAATCTTACTGCTTCAGTCAAAAAATACATAAAATATCTTCTTGAGACATTATAACAAAACCAAGAAAATGGTTGCCTAAAACTAAACTTCAAAATCATGTGTTTGATATAGGAGACACAAAGATCAAACAAGTAACTAAAGCTTATTAGTCCACTGGTTTGCAGGAAGGTTACTGAAATACATAAAGTTATGTAAATATTTTATATTTGTATGAAAACATTAGAACAAGAGTAATAGCACATCAATTGTCACTATCAGCAGTAACAACATTGCTTATATTTCAGTAAAAATAAAAAAACAGCAATCTAATCAATATCAAATTCGATAATTAGCAATTCCACGTCAGCAATTCAAATGATGCTTAAGAAAAATAATGATACAAAAAATAATCTTTGAGTGCTGAAAAGTGATCTTTGTTGTATTATAAACCAAACTAAATTACTTTTTTCAAGTTAATTGGGCTTTTAATATAAATTTTTAAAATTCTATTTATGCAGATGTACTGCTACTTAATGACTAAATTGCGGCTTAGAAGCAACTATGATCCTTCTTTCTTAAATTTTTGGTTTTACCTAGAAGCTATTCCCCTACTTCCATGACCCAAGATAAATGGATTAGAGGAAACAAATCACTTGTTTTCTATCAAAATTTACAAATGATAATTTTGAATATTGTCTATAGAATGTTTTATGGTTTCTTCTTTGATGAAACTTTTGGAATTAGGCAACATTTTTCATAACCCTCCCCAACACTGGATCATAGCAAGGTACCAAGGTACACAGCTGTTAGCAATTTAAGAAAGAGGAAAACCTGGAAGATAAAATATTTGGTATTTATTGTGTTTTCAAAATGTTTTCAGCTGTTTCAATTTCATAGACTCATAGAGCAGTTTGGGTCAGAAAGGATATTAAAAATCATCTAGTTCCAAGCCCCCTGCTTGGGCAGGCACACCTTCCACTAGATCAGGTATCTAGAAGAGCATCCCTGGACTTAGAAATCTCAGTGCAAACAGAAAATTGTTTTTTCTCTACAGGTCCCTTTCAGGAGCTGAAAAAAACACTGGTGAATTTCCAGAATGTGCCTATAAACATAGAAACATAGAGGTTAGACCATCATAATTTGTGAAAATACACAATATGCAATTTTCAATTCAGTTTTATGAAGCTCATTAAACAAAAAAGAACAAGACATTAGAATTGTGTTATTCAAAATAAGATACAATTTTATTTGCATGTGGTTTAACTGAAAGTGTAGATAAGCAGTATTTAGAAAAATATGTTCTAAAAGGTGTGTCGTTTCAGCCAGATGATCAAAATTCAGACTGTCACACGTTGCCAATGGCCAAATTACTGTGGCATACGGGATGCGTTACTTATGCTGACTTATAGATGTGCAATAAAAAAAAGATGATTATTAGCAAGTATCCAGATAGCTGAGAGATGCAAACTGGACTGCTTGTCATATTGACGGACCCTAATGAGTTTATAGCTGAATAGGATAAAGATTATAATGAGAA
This sequence comes from Cinclus cinclus, assembly GCF_963662255.1. Lineage (NCBI taxonomy): Eukaryota > Metazoa > Chordata > Aves > Passeriformes > Cinclidae > Cinclus > Cinclus cinclus. Next base: position 12,601,175 of record NC_085049.1, read on the forward strand.
GAGAATGCAGAGTGCATAAAGTTCTGCAGTAACAGGAAGACTGCTGTAACAACACATGGCCTTACACCCAATATTGTCCATCTTCCACTTTGCAGAACGTCTGCTAACCAAGCAGTCTCTCAAGAGACTAAACCTTTGCTCGTTTTCTGATGTGTAAGAGCTTGGAGTAGAAACAGTTACAAACTATATTCTTTTCATGAGAGACACAGTTTTCCTATTTCAAATCATTGAAATGTAAGTAAGTGGTTACTGCAATTGAATAAATTAAAGTATCTCTGTTGAGCTGCAGTACCTGACTGGCTGAGCACTAACCCCTCTACAAATGCAAAGTCAGCACTACCTTAAACCCACCTCTTTCATGGCAGGAGGCTGTGCAAGTGACTGTGCGGGAAGGTTAAGAGGCATTTCTGTAAAGAGGCATTTCTGTAGGCTGCATGTGCAAGCAATTATTTTTTCATATTGTCAGTGCTGTCATATATCATAAATTATCAAGTCTTTTCCAGTATTTTTTTCCAGTAATTTTTCATTTTCTAGAGTTACTTGTGGCTTGCATAAGGCTGTACTGTGCTCTGCTGCATAAGGGGAACAAGCAGAAATTGGGAGTAGTATTTTAAGATAACCTTTTTTAAAGAATGAGGAGATGATAATAGCAACCTCTAGGTATGAGAATATTTTTCATCTAGTTAAAACTTCTGTATCTGGTAACTACAGAAGGGAACAAACAGACTATTTCTTAGACTTGAAATGTCCAAAAATCCTTATGGAAATAAGCCTTAGCCATATCATGTTGTAATTGCTTAGAAAGACTGTGGTTCCCTCCTTGCAGCCCTAGTAAGTATCTAAACAAAAAAGTTAAACGTCTTGGCATTCTGTCTAAGAAGGGAAATTAACTTTGAGCTTTCTGCTTTTTAGAGGACTTTACAGAATTGAAAAGCTTCCTTCTTGAATGGAATCAACTTTACTTACTGTTCTATCTGCAAGCAAAATTCTTCATTCTCTCTCTTCTTTGCATGGAATTTCCAGAAGACATACTTAAGACACAGACAGAGATTATGGAATTAATTTTCAAAGTGAAGAGAACCCACCTGAGAGGAGCATGGAAAGTTTAGACTTTCTGAAGAAAATCAGAGATGAAGTAGCTGAATTAATAACACTGATATCTAACCTTTAAAACTCCTTTGCTGAAGACTTGGGGGATGGCAAACAAAACAACAAGTAAAAAGAAATCTGCAATATGTTCTGGCTTGTAAACCTGTTGTCTACAGGAGGAAAATTAGGATAAACTATAATTAAGAATGGAATTGATGTAGATGTGATTAGATGTACTTTACCTTGGAAAAGTCAGCATGGCTTTTGCAAAGGGAAATACTGTCTTCGAAATTTATTGGAGGTGTTTGAAAGGGTCAGCAGGCTTATGGATAAAGGGGATGTGATTGATATAATCTATTTGGTTATATCAAATAGATATATTATTTAGGTATAGATATTAAGCAGCCACACACAAGAGGTAAGAAGGTCATAATTCAGATAAATAACTGCTTAATATGGTTAGCAGTGACCTGCATAGCAGGTGAGCAGTGATGTAAGAAAGTTGGGTGATGATACTAAATTATTCAAAGTAAGATGAGGTCTAACTAGAAAAAAATTCATAAGGTTTTTATGAGAAAGAGAGAAAAAAAGGCAGATGAAATTCAACATAATTCAATGTAAAAGGATGAAAAGAAGGAAAAAAATTCTACTTTCATTTACAAAGTGCACTGACATAACTGTTGCCAGTCAGGAGCAATTTTTGTTGCTGAGATAGAGATTTGCACTGAAATGTCAGCTGGTGCTCAATTGCTATCATAAAGCAAATGTTAGGAATTATAAAGAAAGTAAGAGCAAAACAGAGATCGCTTCCACCATATAAAGTCATGGATTCACACACATCCTGGAAACTCCTCTGCAGTCCTGATCCTCTCATCTCAAATCATGAAGGAGAACTGAAAAAATGCAGAGAAAGGTGGCAAGAATAATCAACTGTCTGTAACAGCTTTCTTGCAAGGAACCCTTGTGTGAACTACAAGTCTTCTGTCAGGAAAAGAGTTGACATGGGGGAAGGATGTGACAGAAATTAAAAAACCTCCTGAGTGGTATGAAGACAGTGGGCAGAGATTAAACTGTTCACAATCTCTTCTACTTGAAGAACAAGAGACAACCAAATGAAACTCACAGAACCCAACTATTTTTTTTTATTTTTTTTTTTTAAGAGCAGAGGTGATAGTTGATAGTTGATTATACAAGACACTAGATGGGAACAAGCTCTTGCTGAAGAATAATTTGCATATGAAACCTTCCTGTGGACTTAAGGGAAGATTGGACATGTTTATGCAGAAGAAACTTATCGAGGTTTACCAAACACAAAAGCCCCTCACCTGGCTCAGCAGATCTCTGAAATGAAAGTAACTGCAGGACAGGAGAATGATAAGGAGAGATGTAGATGATTTCTGTTCATTGGTATCATGTCCTCCAGACTTTGGTCCATTGCTAGAATCTGTTTACTGATTCTAACCCCAGTTGGTTTGATCTAATGTGGATATTTTTACATTCATATATTCCAACTAAGTTTCCTAATCATCATGCCAATTGTCACACCCTAAAAGTGAATTTCAAGGCATACCAAAATGCAGGCAGTGTGGTGGATGTATAAACTAGGATTTACAACAAACTAAAGAATAAACTGATATGGTAACACATACATATATCCAGAGCCATGCCCATTGGAGCTGGGTCAAGTGCATTTAAAATACGTGTACACCACATCATCCCACACTTCAGTTCTGCTGCTTAAAAAAGCTTGCTCTGGGGTTCAAAAGGGACAAACACGCAGTTGAAGAGAGCCTGCAGATGGAGGGAGGAAAATCAGTGGTATCCAGCAAGAGTAAAACTATGTAGACATACACAGAGAATGATACACCTGCCTGTTTGGCTCCTGGTAAACCCTGAGCACTTGTGACTGTACGTGGGCAGTTTTTTATGAGCTGTGATGATGACAGCAACATAAATGCTTCAGAGACCATGAGTGTGAAGCTTCATTGCAACTATGTTTTTTTCAGGTTTTGCATATTTAGAGTCCTTTACTCATCTTTCTCACCAAATAAAAACAATAGCTTCTGGAAATAGATGGCTTATAAATTCTTTATAAGTGTGTAAATAAAGTAAACATGAAACAAAAAAGATTGTTTTGATTTTTTTACTTTTTTTCATGTTTTGCCTCTGTCTTATTTATGTTATTTTTTTTGTGGTTTTGACAGACTGACATACGTGGGACAGTCTATTCATGACCCACTTAAATTAAATTGCATTATCTAAACTAAATATTTTTCTGGAAAATATACCTTATTCACACTATTTTATTGATATATTTATTTTTCATATATTTTTATGAAACTTTGATAGTATTCTGCTGTCCTTCCTAGAAAGTACTCACGTATCTATGTACCTTATACATATCAGGTAAATTGTTGTAACAGCTGCAGAGTGACCTTAAACATGAGAATATTTTCAAAATTAATTATTAAAGACTCCTTCTGTAATCTTGAAGTTAAAGTATAGGGCTTAAGATAGAGGTAATAAGGGGTCTGTTGCTAGCCATATTCCTGACATAATGTTATGAAATTTATTCTAGTTACTAAGCAAAATCTATGTAAGAAATTGCAGTTAACAATTTTTTCTCCAAAGGCAAATGGAAAATCTTCATTTAAAGGATGTACTTTCAGCAAATTTATCCATGTTTTCCCACCAGAATTTACCCATTCTTTTTCATCTGAAAGACTAAAAATATGAAGGACAGTAGAGATGGCAATTTGCAGCTGAAATTTTGGAATGCCATCACTGGAATATTTTTTATAGAGTTAGTTCCTGCCATAACACTGACTGGAGACAAAGACAAAAGACTTAGAATGAGAAAATATTTCCATTCTATCCAGTGATGTGAGGGAGCATTTAGAAACAACCAGGAGACCAGACTCTGTAAAAAAGGAAACACCACTTTGATTATAGTGATATATAGGAGCTGTGCCTGGAAACCTACCTAAGACTATTCCTGAAGGGGGCTCACAGATTGTCTGTGGCTGAGCAGAGTTATGCACCTGCTGCTTACAATAGCTGGAGTACAGCAGGATGAGGGAAATGTGTTCAGTTCTAATTTATTTTGAAAAATAGCCAGTGGATCAAACACTAATACAAAGAAAGAAGATTCCACTTCATTTACCTCTTCATCAAGAAATGCGATTGTCTTATATCTTAGTATCTGTGATATTTTAAGACTTTCAAATGTTAAAGCAGAGTTCCTGTGGTTCAGTTCATGTTTTGTTTTGTTTTGTTTCATTTTCCTATCAATAGAAACATATTTCTCAGGGAAGGATTAATTAGGAGACACAGAGAAAAAAAAAAAAAAAAGAAGCCTCATTT